>NC_063336.1:34508664-34563887 GCF_021869965.1 Rhincodon typus
GGGTCTGGGGACAGTGAGCCTGCATGGTTACCTGGGCACTGGGAATAGTGAGCCTGCATGGTTACCTGGGCACTGGACATAGAGAAAATACATGATTACCTGGGCTCTGGTGATTCCTCCATTGCCGGCTGCAGTTCCAGCAATGCCCATCACTCTCAGCTGCTTTGCTACAATTGAAAGGCTGATTGTCCTCAGATTGCCTTGGCTGAATCCCTGCCTACATGGGACACAAGAGCCAATTCCAATGGTTAACTGACTCATGGGCAGGCAACTGTGCCAGGACCTCCAGAAATGGCCAAGATGGGATTGCCCCTCAACCATGCTTTTGTTACCTCTCCATCTCACTGTTGCAATGCAATGTTGGCCGGTCTTTCACATTCTGTCCTTTACATAATACAAGGCCTCAAAACCATGCTGCCATGTCTTAACTCATATTCAGTCTTGATCTAGTCATCTTAGTTTATCCTTATTTGGTTTAGTGTCTTACTTTATTTTATAATATTCTTGTGAAGAGCCTTAGAATGGTTCATCACATTAAATGTGCCATATAAATAAGTTGTTGTTGTTGTGCCTTGTTTTTGGATGATGACCAGCTCTATGATCGCGACATAAGAGCATATGAAATAGGAGCAGGAGTCGGTCATCTGGCCCATAGAGCCTGCTCCGCCATTCAACAAGATCATGGCTGATCTTTTCATGGGCTCAGCTCCTCTTGCCCACCCATTCACCATAACACTTAATTCCTTCACTGTTCAAAGATTATCTATCTTTGCCTTAAAAACATTCAACGAGGTAGCCTCAACTGCTTCACTGGGCAGGGAATTCAACAGATTCACAATCGTTTGCGTAAAGAAGTTCCTCCTCAATTCAGTCCTAAATCTGCTTCCCCTTATTTTGAGGCTATGTCCCCTAGTTCTAGTTCCACCCGCCAGTGGAAATGGCCTCCCTGCTTCTATCTGTGACTATTAACTTCAGCCTGCCATATTAAATATCTGCAAATTGGAATGCTAAATATATATATCTATGTCAACCATTAGAAATACAGAAAGTAGAGATGGACATGACAGTAAAAAGTGCAGGATTAATATCTATTCAGTCGTATGATGTGTAGTATTTAATCAGATTAAAGTATATACTGATGTGTATGTGACTATGTAATCATATATAACACCTTCACTAGAAAATAACACCACACTAATCTTAGCCGTCAAACATATCTTTATTTTACAGGATTTCAAAGACTAATACATTGGATGATAGGCATCAATGAAAAATCGCAAATAACAATTGACTTTGTCCTATAAAACCAGGAGTTTATTGGATTTACACCGTTAACATGCAAATTCACCAGTCTTAAAGTGCAGATACAAATACAGCCTGGCACACAAGTCACGATCAGAGGTTGATAGTAGATTCTACAGATAAATAACATTGCTTCCCATTGGAATAGTACAAGGAAAAGGACTCTAAAGAACAGGAAGCAAATTCACATCCTATCTGCTAAAGAACTGTGTATCTCAGGTTACAGATTTCACACACCTAATACATATACCAATCTCAGCTAGTTTGTCATTTTAAGAATAACTTGTCACAATTTACAGTTGCTTAACTAAACAGGCAGTACCACTGTTTTTTTTAAATTCTCTACTTGTTTTGTCAAACGTGATTAAAACAAAGTCTATAAGAACACTTTTCAAAAATCTGTTGACTTTCTTGGAGCTGTTTTCATGTTTTTCTTTGCTTTTTAAAAATGCTTGAATGAAGGAGGCTGACAGTTTTTCAGAAATATTCTGTCTTTCTAATTTTTCTATGCCAATTTTCTTTCCAGGCTGAGTGAAGTGTGAGACGTTAGTGTCTAAAGTAAACAATTAAAGACTATTCTTGCCATGTTAAAAAAATACTGGGAAATGAAACACTTTTGCATTGATTATATTCAGTGGAGTATACAACATTCCTTGGTAAGGTACATCAACAGCTAAATGCAGAGATACAAGGTCCTTAACCCTCACCTCTGAAGACCAAGACCTAATGCATTAGTGTAATTTTTCTCCCCATTTCCCATAGCAGCTATATTGAGACCTCCCTGAGTGAGATTGCCAATTTAGTGACAAATTAAGGACCATTTGTGCTATGGATTCATACCCATTAGGAACTGAGTAGAAACTGCTCAAATCATTTCTCTTAGGACCTTTACAGGCAGCAGATTGAAGGACCCTTTGTCTCATCAGTCTGGACTAGATATGAACCTAGATCTCAGCAGTAGAACAACATTATAGAAACCCACTGTGCCACACAGCTGCCAACTGTTGGCAATTGTCAAGTACAATTTTCTTAATATGTTCAAAGAGATGCTGTCACTTCTGTAACACTCATGAATCATATTGCAGCTGCAGAACAGTCTCTCTCTCTCTCAGTTTTTTACTCTAACTGAACTGTGTAAATCTAGAATTTCCCCTGACTTAAGAATCAGTTATTGTTGTATAACCAAGTTTTAAAAAATACAATTTCCACTTTATAATTTACAGAGCAAATACACTAAACAAAGCATGGAAATTATTTTACAGTAACAGATGGGAAATGAGTGCCCATGTTTTTTTTTTACCTATCTTAATGTTGTTCATCCTAGCAACAAAAATGTAAATTGCACATTTTGCAGCTGACAATGCAGCCTTTGTAATGAAATGAATCTTTAATTACATTACATTTTCTCACTGATCAAACATAATGCACATTTTCTAGTAGATAACATTTGAAGTGCTAACAAATGTTATATTACATCTTTTAAGAAGAGACAGTTATCATCCAGGTATTTTTGAACAAATTGAAAAAATAAACTTTTACCTTGTGCTTTCTTTCATTTGTTTTGATGAAAAGGTGAAACCATTAAACATCAGCAATAAGGATGATGGCAGCATGAAGTGCCAGCAATCAGGCTGCACGCTACTTTTCCTTATTGAGATTTTTGTTTCAAATTTTGTAACTCATTCCTTTAATTATCCTAACATTTCTACAGCCATTACCGCTGTTTTTTTTAATGTTACTTTGTATACTTTTCTCTTAAAAGAATCCCTCCTTATTACGAGCAATACATTCCTTAACCGTGACAAGCAGAGGCGATTGCTCCAAGGTTTCTGCCAATGCTGCTCTTAAGTCAATTATTGGCAGGTGCATAAGAGCATTCTGAGTGACTCATTCTTCGACTTTCCTTCCTCCTCTAACAACCCAACTGAGATTGAAAAGTCACACTCCAGGGATCTGGAGGCACAGATGCTCATGCAAGTGCAGCATTTTAGAGACTGCATTGCTGCCTCAAAGTTATTTTTATAATCCAGTTTTTTAAAAGGCCTAAAAGTTTTCAACTTACTCAGTGGATACTACCATAAGCAATGTTTTTTTTGTTGCAATCTT
Organism: Rhincodon typus; assembly: GCF_021869965.1. Taxonomy (NCBI): domain Eukaryota; kingdom Metazoa; phylum Chordata; class Chondrichthyes; order Orectolobiformes; family Rhincodontidae; genus Rhincodon; species Rhincodon typus. The sequence continues at coordinate 34,512,073 of NC_063336.1, forward strand.
TGTTGTGTAAGGTCTTGAGATTTGATTTTACTGGCGACCGATAAGGAACAAACCTAAGCCTCTCTGTTCATTATCTATGAATTTTTAGTCCAATTTTGTGTGAATGGGGGATACTGGCAAAAACAAAAATGTTGACAATTGCCATCAATGGCCTGATTAACCATGAGACATTTAGCAATTGGAGTACTGATGCAGTACAGCACTAATAAATGTCGACTAATACTAGGGTGTATCAGTGTTCTGAAAGCCAAAATCAATTATTAAATATTATTATTGCAACATATAATAACTCATGGGCTTCTGTTAAAAGCAATCAGAATTTCTATAGCACTAACTGAAAATAAATACTGCATAGAATACTGCTTCTTTCTGTAGAGGTGCTGAGGTTAATTGATATACATCCTGTACGTTCTTACCAGCAACAATCTCCAAAAGCACCGGATTCATTATTTCAGATTTATATAAGTATAAATGATTAAAATTGAGTCCATTAGGACTAATTTTGAAATGTTCTCTCCTGATGCATATGGGGAAATCACAGAAACTCCACATTTTAAAAGTTGTTTCAAGATTGCAGAGTTAGTGTTGTTATTTTATCTCTGAGAATCTTGCTTGGTTGAGCATTATTGTTTGAAACTCTGCTCTCTCACAAAACATCAAAGAGGTCAATACTGATAGTAGAATTATGTTCTGATTTTGGCTAATCTCCAGTTTTTAATGGACATAAGTTCTATGGAATAAAACTGCATAATTTGATAGTGATGAGAACATTTCTATTTGTGGGCAAGTGCAAAACTAAAGGCCATGATAGTCATCAAGAAATCAAATAGGGAATTTAAAAGAAGTTGCTTTACTACAAAGTGGTGACAATGTGAAACTTGCCGCCACAGAGATTGGTTGGGCTTTATTTAATAATCAGAATATAGTGGAAGTGGAATACAGGCTTCTGGCAATAGACAAAGATGATGAAAGATGAAAACAGAAATATAATCTGCAGCAAGGCTCTGTTGGGCTGAATGTCTGTCTCTGTGCTCTACTTTGAATGGAACTCTGAGCATTACATTAACAGGGAAACTCTAACCAAACCCAAGGGGAAAAAAAATTATAAACTGGATCACAGAGTGCAAGAGTAAAGCAATAATGTTAAGTTTTATTCTTAGTTCAGCTCCAGTTAAAGGGCATACTGTGCTCTAGGCAGTCTTGCACTGAAACGTCATTAAAGCAGCTTATAATACCAGGGTGATGCCAATCTATTGTTATGGGAAGAGATCTAAGATGCTGAAACTATTTCCAAAGGAACAGACAATGCTACAAGAAGTTATGAAGTGTTTTTAGAGTGAATAGTGAGAGAGTATTCCCCTGTTTGGGAAGTCACTAATGAGTACTCAAGAATTTAAATAAGGCTCTGAGCATGTAAGGAGATAATTAGGAGGAACATTTTTACACCGAAAATCACTGGAGCATGCAATCCTTCACTACAGACTACGAGTAATCAAACACCATTTCTTCCCTCCTGGGGAAAATTTAGCAAGGTATTTTAATGTATAGGAAGATATACAGGAGAGGAGTGGGCAGTGGTCTTAGGTTGCATTTGCTGTAGCAAGGGGTCAGCACAGAAAAGTTTGTGAAATTTTCAACTAGTGGATCCTGCCCAGATGGCAGGATTTTTAGTGGGCTGGCACCTTGTTGACAGCTTTAGGGGGTCTTTAACTGAGCTATGGTATTAGCATCCTGATTGTGGCTTCCCCAATGAATCAGTGACAGCAAGTGGGATCATAAAAGGCAGAGTGGTGGGCTAAGTAGGCTCTCCACCTTCGACCTGGAGATCCTGCTGTGTGATCTTTTGCAAGAATGAGAAGAAGAGGGGAGCCTCTCCAATTAAGAGTGGATGGAAGCGACTGAGAAAGTCAGCAACAGGAGTGTGATCTTGGAGACAATGTACCAAGAAAATCCAGAACCCCAAGAGGGCACACTACATAAATGTTACACCTAGCAGCTTCTCCTGCTCCTCCCTTTTGAAGCATCTCACATATCGATCCAAACAGGCCAAACTCATACTCAATCTATAGCCCTCTTGCGTCCATGCCTCATAGTCACCTTTCATAAATGTTGTCCATCCATCCTATCTACATAAACCATCAGTAACACTCACACGTCTCTGCTCTCTCTTCTCGCAGGAGAAAAGAGTGCACGGCTTCAGTGGGAGTCAGAGATCTGAGGGTGATTTTAAGTGGGATAACCCTCTAGTGGTAAGTACTCCATCAGTCATTGGCACCGTGCATCTACCCACCCAAGGACAAGCCAATCTAGCTCCAGGAGATGGTCGATGCCAGCAGAAACCTGTTATTACAGCCCAACACCACTGAGGTGCATAATGAGTGAGCTAAATCCTTCAGCTGTACACATCGCTTTGGAGGGGTTCTCACTGCCTTTCAAATGGATTTTTATTTATCCTCTTTGCCTTGTGGAGTGACATGCAGTTGAAGAGAAGGCTCAAAACAGTATATATCTCCTGGAGTTAGATTGGCTTCCCTGTGGGAAGATGGATGCACATTGCCAATGACTAATGATGTACTTAGCACTGGAGGACTATTAGTGTTGCTGCTCCTCATGCTCCTCTGTGGACGCTAGAGGCAGAGTGCTCTCATGCTCAGGTGAAGACTCTGGCAGCAGGAATGTACAGCTCAAAGTAGGTTAAGTGTTGGATAGATGGTGTCTTACAAGAGGTCAGCAATCACCTGTCAAGTAGATAATGTACTCTTCAGGAGAAGTTCTGTAATAGCATTTCACTTGGCCATGGCTGGAGCTCTTCAGTTTCACTGGTCATAGCCTTCCAAGTCTGTCAGTTTCAGTAATGATTTGATGACAGCTTGGCAGCACTAATGCACTGGCTGTTATAAAGAGGCATTTCTGTTTCTTGTTGCCTGGAAATCTCCCTCCAATGAGCTGAACGGCCTCTTTATGTCCTGAAGCATTCTATTGTTTCATCATGTAACCACAATGTTCTTTGCAATCTATGACGCTGCTCATCAACCTGGATGTTCCCATGCAGGCTGCACATAATTTGGCCCCTTTTTGTACGTGAATAGCCTTAATGATTTCTTCCATGTCATAAAAAATGTTCCTGACAATGTGAAGACTTTCAACTGTGAATTATATTTAATCAGAAATTATTACACTGCTTGAATAGCAGTACAATTTTGATGTTTGACCTTTACAAAAGATTTTGAGGATCAGGATGAACTTTTCTTGGTGAGAACGACAAATTAGATTATCTATTAGATAATAATTCACTTATAGCTGACCTTTCAAAATCACAGCTATCTAGCCTTTGCCTTCCTCAGCCCCTACCATTCACCCCAACATTTCTGCAGGTACTGATTTGTACCCTCACTTCTACCACTGGAGTCTCTAATAAAACTATTACTCTCTCTCACCTTAGCTATTTCCCTAGCATGGCCCTCATCACCACTTCCATATGTCCAAATGGTGCAGACCCAAAAGGATAAATTGGATAGTCTCAAAAAGGATGGGGGATACTGCAACAAAAATATTTGCTTTACTATATCATTTATGTAACTGAATGTATTTACCTTATAACATGACTGCCTCCTGAGATTCCTATCCATTCAGTGGAACTGTAAGCTGAATATATATTTGTCACAGTTCTGGATTTGGAGAACAGCCAGTTTCATCAAAGGTATCTAATTTCATGGGCAATTCTGAACATTTTCCACAAGCAGGTCCTCCACTTGACATTTTAGAGTTACATACTCAAATGCTGAAGTTAAACACTGAACAATCATAACTATCATAGAAACCAGGATCTCAAAGATATTCGTCAACTGAATGAGTCTATCAGTGCCATGAAATGACATTCTAGATAAGGGTGCTATGAACGGATATAAACCTTTAAATTGTCTTCATTTAAAATGATTAGCATTGTGAACAGATTGTGATACAGTTTGCAGTGGTGAGGTATCTTCTGAAATCAAAACACTTGAGTTGATTTTTGTAAAACAACAATTGTTAGCATCCAACACTAAACAATTTCTGAGGAGTTTGTAGCCTACCTTAAAGAAGGCAGCCATTTTGTTTGGTTAGACAATGCATCCAGCAACATCATGCCATGAATATCAAAAAAATCTTGCCAGTTATGAGCTCCTTGGAGTCCTGTATACAGTGTCAAATGGACACGTTAGCCTAAAATTATTTAAAATATTACTGTATGGAATCTTAAGTCATTTGTAAGGTATCCATCATAATGCCACTTGAATGGAGATATTGAGTCACGTAAAATAAACTTATTCATGCTTGAGGAAAGATAAAGTGCAGAAATATATTAAGCAAATGTGACAAACAATACATCTTAGGATAATCTTTAGCATACTTATCATTATGAAACTGGCTTACGTGTCCCATTCATCCTTGAATGGAATGAAGTAATTCAGAAAGTTCCATGATAATTTTTGGGTTGTAATTAATAATGTAAGTGAAGACTACAAACTTTGTTAGTAACTCACAATTGAATACATACCAAATTAAAATCTTGCACCAACTGATACTTTGAGGCTAAATTGGATAACCCTAAAAATGGGTGTATCATCATGTTTGTTATTACCCACCCATTAATTCTAATGCAAGCAGAATGCCAACGTTGTGTTGCCTGTTCATTTAACAGATCTCTGCTTCCAGTCAGGCTAAATGCCCATTCATCAGTAGTGGACCAGTTCCTCGAGTGGCTAGCATCATTTGTAGCTAGCTCGCATTTCTGAAAGGTGCGGTACATTGTGGCTGGAGCTGGGCCTCATGAGTGAACAGAAATTGAACTGGAAAAGAGTGAGGCTTGGAGAGTGGGTTCTAAGGTTTTCAGATGCTGTGCTGGACATCTTGGTGGAGGGAATGGGAAGTAGGTGAGAGCTCTGTATCCATAGGAATGCCAGGGACTCCCAAACTGTCAAGTCGGTGACAGCAGATAGCCAAGGATGTCAATGCCACAATTCAAATCCCAAGAAACTGGATGCTTTTCCGCATTTTCACTGACTTCATACAAGTGATCAATATTAGTGAATGCGTCTTCAAATGTGTTTTCTCAACAACTGCACCATTTGACTCTCAAACTGCTCAATTTACTTTGACGCTAAATATTCACCCACCTTCAATCTTAATCAGTCAAAGCACATATCTTGCAAGCATATAATCCAGCTCATCCTCACACTCTTAGTATTAATCGAAGCCTCACACCCACAGCTCACAGCTTGCGCACTGTCAGCTGTTCAGCCATCAGCCAAACAGGTTGTACAAGACTCACTGACACACTGCCCTCTCTCCCTCGCAGGACAAGATGGCATCTGGAATGAAAGCCCTGCATGTCCTAATCCCTCATGTCACAATTAGTGCCAGTCATTGCTGCCCATTGCTGAGGTTGTGGCCTGCAATGGAGCCAAAGATGATGGTATCCACGTGCCTACTTTTCCTTCTCAGGTGCCACTTGCTTCTCATCACATATTTCTTCTGTTTGAAAAGTTTATGGCCCCATTGCCACTCTCACTGTGACCTTTCCTTTGTGACTTTCTCTTCTCAGACCTCAGGCAATGGGAGAATCATCAAGAAAGTGTCCGATGATTTCATACTCGCAGCAACCAGCCCAAAAATTGGCATTGTGCATCTATTTGAGAAGAGCATCAAGGTGAGGTTTGCCTGTGGTTCAACACTGAGCCTGAGGGGGTTGCAGCAGGAAGAGTGGCACAGTGCCATTTCAGTGGAGGGCAAAGATTGCTGAAAATACTGAAGAATTTGCCAGACATCCCACGGTCAGTGCCAATAAACATGGAGAAGTCCAGCACCTATGTCCTACAGGGCTTTGCACAGGTTTTGAAATCCATTGCTTCCAGCCTGGAAGGGGCAAAATTTATTTACTTAACTTGGAACCAACCACAATGCAAAGTTTAACAGATGATGTTTCAGCTTCCATCGTTGCACAAGCAACATTCATCCAACATGTGAGTTTGCAGTGGAAGCTCAGACTTCTGTCTTACAAAGTTAGCTTTCTATCAGAATGCGCACATTGCTGTGGATATGGCACCAGATTACAGTGTGCAAAGCAGTTAACCAGTAACCTATCCTTTAATAGATTACAAGGGTTACCAAGGTGCCATTCTTAGGAACTGACAGTGACTCCCACCATGCACAAACCTGCTGCCCTTTCTCAGTAAGACAGCAGTAACTTCCCCTGCCAATCCACCAGTGTCCTTGCTGTTGTCTGTCTGCAGCCTGGCCTTCAGGATCTAGAATGCTAGAGATTATCCTCCAAGGAAATCTTCATTTTCCCTCACTGAAAGTCAGCAGATTTCCACCAGCCACACCATTGGGATAGCACTATTAATCAGTGCTAGGACAATTAAAGACATCTGGAAGACAGACAATAAGGGAATGCACAAGGGGGAATGAGTGGCTATTTTATGCAATCAGAAATTATTTCATTTTTAACTTTGGATTTTATGTTTGCTTTTTATATGATAGTCAGTGACAGACAGAAGGCAAGGTGAAACATTGTCGGGGACTGGAGAATGGGGCTGCAGTTACTGGCATCATGTTCAGGTCAGTTGTCCATGAACATCCCAGACAGAAAGAGACCAGTTACATTGCCCAATTCCAACTCCATCCTGAATGATGCAGGTGTACAAACATTCTATAGTCATTTTCACAGACACCAGCTAGTATCCCAGAACCCCAGGCACATGGCTTGGTAACATATGTTCGAATCCGACCATTGAAAATGCTGAACTTTGAATGCAGTAAAATCTTGAATTAGAAACTAGCCTAAGGGTGATTATGTAACCAATGATGATTGTTGCAAAAATCCATGTGGTTCAATAATGCTGTTTTAGTAATAAAATCTGCCATTTTTGCCTGGTGTGGTCTACACGTGCCTCCATACCCACAGCAATGTGATTGACTTTTAACTGCCCTCTGAAATGGCCTAGCAAGATACTCAGTTCCAGGACAATTAGGAAAGAACAATAAAGGCAGGTCCAGCCAACAATACCAAATACAACAAAGTGATGTCACAGCAGTTTCAGCAGTGACATCCTTACCAAAGGACAGTTGTTGCACATACTGTTCCTCCCTGAGGTTTAGGTAGGGTCACTGGTCCCTGAATACCCTGGGTGGAAATGGCCTCATCCCAAGACCTCTTCACTTTCTCCTAGTCCCTCTTCCCACAGGTTGTCCTGTCCTGGGGAAACTGTTTTAAAATTTGGGGTCAATCTTTTGGGAAAGAGATGAGGGGGATTTGTTTTCTTTCAGATGGATATGCAATTATGTGCTTCAGAAAGCAGTAGAAGCAGGATCATCGGTATTTTTAAGGTGGAGGCCAATAAATTGTTGTTAGGCAAGGTTTGGGGGGACAGACAAGAAAGTGGAATTTGGAACAGATCAACCATGATCTATTGAATGGTAGGGCTGGTTTGAAGGACCAAATGGCTTTCTTCTACTCCTAATTCATGTGTCCTGTGCAAGCTGTTTCCATTCTCCAATATATAATATAGTCCTAAGGAAATGCCGATCAGTGCACACATGTCTCTTTGAAATTGTTTTCTGCTGAAGCTTTGAAGTTAGCAATAAGCCTCTTCTGCAACTGTCACAGAATCATACAATCCGTACAGTATGGGGGCAGACCAGTCAGCCCATCAAGTCCACACCGACATTCAGAAGAGCATCCCACCCAGATCCACCGCAATACCTTATAACCCTGCATTTCCCATGGCTAATCCAACTAGCCCTCACATCCCTGGACACTATGGGCAATTTAGCATGGCCAATCCATGTAACCTGCACACCTTTGGACTGTGTTAGGAAACTGGAGCACCAACAGAATCCCAGGCAGACACGGAGAGAATATACAAACTCCATATAGACAGTCACCCGAGGGTGGACTCAAACCCGGGACCCTGTGAGGCAGCAATGCTAACAACTAATACACCATGCCACCTGTCATGCCACTTCCTGTAGAATTTGGAAACTGAATCAATAATAAAAAGGCAGTCTAATACTTAAAAGAAACCAGAGGAGAAATTAACCACCAGCTAACATGCAAGCAGTTGATGATCCTTTGAACCAGAGAAGAGGTTGTGGTGGTGTTGGTGGGGAGGGGAAGCATGCATTCAGATATGCAAGGTTAGGAGGGGCCTTAGCTACTGCATTGAGCTTCAAAAATCCACTGCTGACATCAGCATTGCTTGTGATTGATATTGTGACCTTTCTGCTCTGCATACTTCCAATGGATGCTCACTTGGTGTGTTAATGTCAGCACAATTCAGCTTGGTTCATGAGCACCACTTTGATGCTCTAAGGGCATTCCATTGCCCCCAGAATTCAACTGTGAATGAGCCCAATTTAGTAGCCCACCACACAATATTATTTTGAAAAACAGCTTCAAGTAACTTTTCAAAAGAGCTGTGCCCCTGAATTCAGAACCACCTGAGTATTTATTTCGATCGACAACCAAGTTCGAAGAATAGTAGCGCATAACCATCATTGTGACATTTTACTGAAATCTATCAATCATTGGACCATTACTTATTTTTAAGATTACTCCAAATTAATGTAACTGTTTGATGCTACTCTGAATGCTTTTATCTCAGGTATCGACATACCTAAATTCAAATTATAAATCAATCTGTGGCAACCAGTAAGGAATGAAATAGTCCATTAAATGGCCCAATGGCACTGAAACCATTAGTTAGTTTCATAATTGACTCTTTTTTGTCTAAATTGCTTAATCCAATATTTAAAAAGTAATGGATCTGGCAATTAGGTTATGTCACACATTATATGTCAAGCTTGTGTATCTTTATGTATATATATATGTGCAACATGCACTGTTACACATTCAAAGAAATCAGCAGGGTCAATATCTGCTACATCACCAAGAATTAAAATTTTGCTAGCTGCTGGTAGGCAGGGAATAAATTATTTCATTTTTAATAAGCAGATAATTAATTTGTGAATTTAAGTATTAATTCAACAGGGAATGCTCCTCTGATTACATCAATAATGAGTCAATTAGTCATTTGTCTCTTATGATCACCATATATTGTAAGGGCAGCTCACTGTGTTGCTTTATTCCGACAGTTATAATTGGAAAGATATAGGCCCTTGCCAAATTTAGTTCAGTCCTAACTAGGTGTGGGTAAGCAAGCCAAATAAATTACCAGGACCAGGACAGAGAAGCAGCAACACAAAGATAGCATCATCCATGAAGTGAGTGCCCTTGCAATACTAGAAGTATCCGCATCAATATTGTATGTGACAGATATTAACTTCCTTGACATTTTTAAAAGAACATCCTTGTTTCAAGATAGTTCAGGGACTGTCCTTGAGAATGGCTTTTAGTGAGACCTGCTATATTGCCACATATAGTTCTGTTTCACTCTTACTGTACAAACCAAGTTGTCAGTGAAAAGCTTGGTTTTAGTTTGACATGCATGAGCCAATTGGATGGATGCGGTTTCTAAATTGGCTTTGCTGCATTTCCAGAGCTAGTGCTAATGATGTCATCGCAGAAGAGCTGCCTAAGTTCTTTTCAATACGATCATTACAGGAATACAATTAAACCATTAAGAATTATTGTCATTGTGAATGGTCAGACTCCTCCACTCAGACGGCCTCGGCTGATGTCTCTGTGGAGACTGAAATAGCCACTTGAGCCACTTTTACAGTGCTCTTGATGCAGGTCCTGGCAGCTGTTTGCATGGTGCCGGGATGATTCCCCTGTTTCTGTTGGCAGTCTGACTCCAGGCTGTTTTCTAGTGGCTGAGCTGATGCCCCCTTGCAGGAACAGAGCATACTGCGAAATGCATGCCTCAGATCCTTGCTCCTCAGAGCATAGATAATAGGATTAACTGTTGAATTAAGTAAGCACAGCATACTGCAAAAGGCAAATATCGTCTTTACCAGCTTATTCATCTTCCCAAAGACATCGTAGACCATGATGGCTAGGAGTGGACCCCAGCAAATGATGAGGACGACCAGAATAAGGACAAGTGTCTTGGCCAGTCGGATGTCCATACGTGCTTGATCAAGACGAACAGTTTGCACTTTGCCGCCCTCGGTCACCTGTACAATTATACTCTTCTGAGTGCCACGCTGGATCATACGTACAGCATGAACATGTGCCTTCCACAGAATGTACACATAGGCGTATATGATGAAAAGCAGCAAAATGCTTGTAACACCGATCCAGAACATCAGATAAGTCTCATCAATGAGAGGAAAGATATCTGAGCAGACAGAGTTCAGTTTTTTACAGTTCCAGCCCAATAGAGGAAGCACTGCGATCATGATTGATATGGTCCACATGACAGTAAAAGCAATGACTGCCTTTGGCCGTGTGACAATCCTCTTGTAGGCAAGGGGCTTGTGTATAGAGATGTATCGATCAATGGCCGTCAGGAAGAGGCTGCCCACTGAAGCTGTGAACGAGGCTGTAACACCACCAAGTTTGAACAGGAAGACATTGGGACTGTCTTTCCTTTGGAATACATGGAAGTCTACAAAACTATAAACAAAGATCACACTGCCCAGGAGGTCAGCCACTGCCAGGCTGCCTATGAAGTGGTAGGATGGTTTGTATCTGAGACTGCGAGATCGGATTATAACACACAGAATCAATACATTCTCCAGCACAGTGAATGTTCCTAAAGTCAAAGCCAATACAGCAATTGCCATCTGTTGAGTAGGGGTCAGAATCATAAAGCATTCCATGTCCATAAAGTTTTCTCCACACGTTATTGTCGATTCATCATTTGTAACTGATTGGTTGTACATGTAATTAGTACCATTTATGGAATCATGGAGGTTGGCATTGGATAAAAGCTCCTCTCCTGCTGTCATTTTTTCTAGATAGGCATTGCCTTTTCCTAGGGAAGAATGTAGATTCTGAGTGACATAACCAAGTTTTGTCATGTTGAGGTCTACTTTAGTGTCATCATACTGTACTTCATTGGATGCAATGTAAAGGAGATCAGTAGTGATGGTTCGGAAGGTCGTATCTGAAAGAGCTTCCAGTAGAGACTTCATAATAGCTTTCAGTTTGTGAAACTTGCGGGTTGTTTCTTTCCAATAGGCTACAAATTGAAGTGGGAAAAAGTTAAGAAAATACAAATTACTAGACAAATATGTAAACAAATTAGCATAACTTTTAAATGACTGCTGTTAGTTGTCACTGGAATTTTTAAAATAATATATTCATTTACATTGCTGTATTAAGTTTATTCTTTGCAAATCTTACTTTACACTTCTGGTAGAATGACAGAGAGAAAATTTTTGTCTGAAGATGTCAAACGTTAGTTCATCAGAATAACTACATATAACCAGAGGATGCACGTGACTAGGATTGATTTCATACACAAAATTTATATACGAGACCATCCTCCTATGAGACTCACTGCATTTTCTTGAGAAACAACCAATTTCTATTGTGCTATTATCCTCTACTCATTTGCTTGAAGTGTCACCTTGCTTTTATCAGGAGAAATAATATCCCAATTCTTTCTGTATTTTGCAGAAACATTTTAAATATTGACTATGAACATTTCACTGTAATGTACTATAATCAAGTTTATAATACATTATTAATATTTGGGATCTTGGGTTCTAAACTAAAGGAAAATGGATTTGATGTTTCAGTTCTGCAATGGTCTGATTGCCCTTTTTAAAAAGTCGGAATGTCATTTTGAACAGTGAATTCAATAACATTTACAAGAAGTCAGGTGATTTGAGCCAAATGACCTGCAAGCCACTAGAAGAGATAATTGCAAAGGTGTTTGCTGACTTGAGTTTTACAATCCAGAGAGAGAGGCAAGCCGGCAGTAGGTTTATGTACAGGAAACAAGTCCATAACAGCAGAGGTGCAGTTAGTAGCAGTCTCCAGGTAGTCACATCTGGGTAGAAGGCCTGAGAAACTTAGAAGTGTGAGAAGAAAGATTCAAAATCAGAAAGCTACAGTGGTGTCAGAGAGGAAGATATCTTACAAGACTTTTGAAAACATAAGTTAGTGAACTTATGTTAAGGAACAAGCGAGCTGAGTTAGTAGATTTTTATAAAAGAATCTCAGGGAGAGACATTAGCTCAAGAAGATAGTGTCAAGTGAATGCACAGCAATTTTGCTGAAAGGAAATAAATTACAGCTGTCCCAGCTGAGCAAGATGCTTTAGTAATGAGATAGGAGTGATACTTCATTGGGATTTGAATATCTGTAAAGTTATTGCTAGGATGAATGGGATGAATCTTTCTTTCTGACATTTGTATTGTGATTTATCCAAGCGCTCTTGTCTTGTGTTATATAGTTTGTGTTTTTCTTTTGTGCGATGAACCTTTATGTACTTTTGTTAAAAGTGCATTGGCAGTCTCTTCTGAATATGTTTAGTGTCTGATTTCCATAGTAAATCAAAAGTAAAATAACACTTACGGCATCTCAAGTCAAGTTTTTCGCTCTGGGATCTGATGTGTCCAGTATTATCATCAGCTGGGATAATACTATGCTGGTAAGTAGAGGCCATTCAGTTTGTGAACAGATTTTGCTGTAGACTAGAGTCCTTTCCATGAGTCTATTTGTAAGTCCCAACACATTTTGAATTCATTGACACAATGATTTCAATAAATACTCTGCACCAAGGTATTATGTGATAATTTAAAGTCCACCTTCTTCAAGCATGTCTAATTCTAGGTCAGAAAATTGAAGTGATGCCCAATAATGCTAGAACATAGGTAAACAATGTATTCTTACTGTGTCAGGCACAACTTGTTAGAAGCACTCTTGCCTCTGTACCAGCAGCTTATCAATTCAAGTTTTGTTCCAGAGTTTGAGCACAACTTTTTAAGCTGACAACCCAGTGCAGTATTGAGTGAGATGAGACATTAACCATTTAGGAACACTCAGACAGGTCTAAAAGAACTCATGCAACTATTTTGAAGAAGAACAGGAGACTAACTCTGGTGACATGACTCCAGACATCACAACACAGATATCTGATCAGTAACAGGTGGCAACATTACAACAGTGACAACACTTCAAATTCACTTCATTTGTAGTACAGCGCTTTGTGAGTTCCTGAAGTCATGAAAGCAGCTACACAAATATAAGTTTCTTCTTCTTCTGTTATAAATTTTTAGAGAGAAGTAACAGCACAGAAGCAAGACAATTTGACCTGACAAATCTATTTTATGCTTAACATGAGCCTCCTCCCCTCTTGTTCATCCAATCCCATAAACATTACCTTCTATTCCTTAATTGCTGATGTGCTTATGTATCTTCGCCTTAAATATGTCTCTGATACTTGCCTTAATCACTCCTTATGGTATTAAGTTACACATTATAATGACTTTCTAGGTAAAGCAATTTCCCCAGAACTCTCTATTAGTTTAATGAGTCACTATTGTGCATTTATGGTCTCTTGTTTTGGTTTCACCTACGAGTGTAAACTTCTTCTTCATAAATATTCTAATCAAACCATCTCATTACATTAAAGTCCTCCATCTGGTCTCTTCTAAAGAACAGATCCTCTGCCTATTCAATACTTCCTGATAGGTATAACTTCTCAGTTCTGATTGCATTCCACTAAATCTTTATTGCATCTCCTCTGCCGCCTCTATGTTCTCTTTTATAACATGAAGACCCAAGTTGATTGCAACCAGATAAAAGTTGGAGGAGTGATGATAGAGGTGGATAAAGTAGCTAAATAGTTGACAATGCTGGAGTGTAGTGTGTGAGCTGAAGCAACTGAAAAGAATCACATACCTTTGTGATGATTTTGTTAACAGTAGTTCTGATGCTTTAGACAGAATAGAAAATTGAATGAATGACTTAAAGAGAGAGTAAGGAAATGGTGGGCATGGACATAATTAATGATACCACAATTATCGACTTTACAGAGTATGGGAAGGTTGAGAGGTGATAGATTGTTGGGAATGCAGTTGAACTTTGAAGTGAATAAATGTAAGAGGTCACCACATTTGGAATATGAGATGCAGATGGGAGGGGGCAGACGAAGTGAGTTAGCACATATGGTACATCATTTAGAAATGGGGAGAAATTGAATTGGGTTGGTGATGAGTACATGTTGATGGAATTAGCATACTCTAACCCCTCTGAATTGGTTGACTTTATTTGGCCAAGAGATACTCAGAAGACACCTGAGATAGTGAAGGTGGAGCTCTTCAGCCTTTTCGCCTGCCTAGTATACATTGCCCTGGTCTCATCAATGAGCAGGAATATACTGCAGGTTATTTATTCACAATTTGGTGTTCTTAGTCATGTTGCTGGTGTTCTATATTCTCTTACCTCACCTAGACGTAACAGCTAAAGATTTTGTGATATCTGAGTTGACTTCAGCATCAAGTGACAGATTGTTAGTAATTGTAGAGCTTAGATATGTGAAATTATCAACAACCTCAGAACTACATTGTCAGTGCTGATAGGTAGCTCGGACTGTAGCAATATCCTGGACTGTGACATTTGCCTTCCTGATACACATTACCAAACTAAATTTTTATTAGATTATCTGTCCATTTGCTGGTGAATTTATTCCTCAGTATGGCATGCTAGTACAACATTGTCGATGGACAGAAATTCCATGAAGAATAAATGATGCACATCTGCCTTGGATCTTAAAGATAAAGGCTGAACAGCTTTCTAATTGTTTTAGTATGTAGGTTGGGATCTTTTGTAGATAACCTGAATGCATATGACAATGGCAAAGAGAAGAATACAGCAAACAGTGTAGTTGCCAGAAAACAACTTTTTGACTCCACTGCAGATCTCAAAGGTTCCAATGTTGCCTTCTCAAATCTGATCATATCCATCCATTTATTGTGGAAAGAGAACTAATTAAGCAGCTTTGGTAGGTAGCCAATTTTCTGCAGCAACTTAAAGAGATCTGCTCACATGGTTGACTGTCTCACTAAGATTGTTGAGGGCAATATGTAGTGGTCTCCTTTGTTCACAGCATTTCTGTTGCAGCCTGGACTGAGAAATTGTACCAACTGCAGATCATTCAGTTCTGAAACCTGCTGGGATTCCGTGTAGATGTGTTCAGCCAAGATCTACAGGCTGGCAAGCAAACAGGAGCAAATACGTTTTCTATGACGGTCAGCAGTGAGACTCCTCAAAGCCGTTTCAATTACTGTGGTCACCCTTGTTCTGGTTCTTTTACAGATCCATAGTCTTTCATTACACATATCCTGGGCACTACAGATGCTGCAGGAATGCTGGTTTCTTGCATTTTATGAGATCAGGTGATACATCTTCAGCATCTGAAAGTTTTGCTCATGGACAGCAAGTGACTTGATTTGCTAAGCTTCTGTATCATTGGTTTGATTGCCAGATCTGCTTTGTCTAGAATATCCTCAGTGGCAGTCTTCTTCCCAGCATACAATTTAAGGTATTTTACCGATTCTCCAACTGTTTATTGTAGTTGATGGTTACCTGTCCTCCCTCTATTTTCAATTGAGCCATTTTCTTTACCAATGGACCTGATGTCATTTTGATCCCTTCATAAATGCCCCTGATAGTTCCTGCATCAAAGTATATCTGGATATCCTGGCAAAGTATCATCCAGTAGTCATTAGTTTATTACCCAGCAGTTTGTTGAATGTTGTTTTATGCAGTTCTTGGTTTATTTATCCCCATCTCAATTGGAACCCTTATAACTATTAAGAGCAGACTGCTTGACTTAAATGACAGGTTCCATCAAAGTGATGTTAGTCTTGAATCAATCAGCTTTCCTGCTCCTCTGATACTGCTTGGCCTGCTATATTCATCCAGCTCTACACTTTGTTATCTCAGCATTTTTCAGCTCTTTCCTGCCATATGTTGAGGATTTTGTATTATAGATGGTGTCTCAAAGTATTTTGCATTCTTCGAGGAAATGCCTGAAAGCATTTGTTTAATTAACTCAAAGAATTTTTTCCTAATATAGGTAAGTGGTACGATTGATATTGATACAAGGAAAGTATTGCTGCTCGGAATTAAAAATTCAAATGTTGCATCCTAACCCTGGTCCAGATTAGGGAGCAACCTGTTTTGCAGTCAGTGCTGTGGTAACTGTGAGAACGCCCTTCAACAAGTCACATTGGTAATGATCAGCTCCAGTTGGTGCCAATGCCCTGATAGTGAATAACTACCTAGTCGTCTTGACTTGTTCTGAAAGAAGGTGTATGTTATATAAAGCTTTTGTCAGACCGTAATGCCCAGGGCAGGATGGCTGTGCCCCACAGTCCATGCCAACTATGAAATTCCCCAGTAGGTAATGAATAGGCTGCAGCTTTTTTCCCTGGAGGATTGGAGGCTGAGGGATGACCTTATAGAGGTCTATAAAATAACAAGGGGCATGGTTAGGTGAATAGCCAAGGTCTTTTTTTCCTAGGATGGGGGAGTCCAAAACTAGGGGGCACTGGTTTAAGGTGAGAGGGGAAAGATTTAAACAGGACCCGAAAGGCAACCTTCTCACGCAGAGGATGGTGCGTGTACGGAACGAGCTGCCAGAGGAAGTAGTGCAGGTGGGTACAATTACAACATTTAAACATCTGGATGGATCTATTATTAGGAAGGGTTTAGAGGGCCAAATGCTGGCAAATGGGATGAGGTCAGATTGGGATGTCTGGTTGGCGCAGACAAGTTTGACCAAAGGGTCTGTTTCCTTGCTGTATAACTCTCTGATTCTATATCCTGAATAATAGCAGGATCAAACTTCTAACAGAATTGGTCTTTTGATTCTGTAGCGGAGCATTTGTGATGTTAACTGGTCCTGTTTGAGTTGAGAGGCAGTTGTAGGGGACACATTATGAGCAGTTGTGAGGGCTCTATCATCAAGAATAGTATGTTCCACAAAGTGCCGCCTACACCTTATTCTCTCATTTCCTCTGAACTCTTCCCTGCCAGATGTACATGTAATGTTTATGTTTTGGCGATCTGCTCTCAGTGAGCCTGGCAGTGAAGCTGTGTCCACAATCATTCTATTCAGTTTCATGTTGATTACATCTGCCATGCGTGTGTCATTGATCAGCTGTAAGTTGTCTGTCGTTCGTAAGCTCATCCCATGCCTAATGTTCCAGTTTGTCCATTGAAGAGTTGGCATCCTCTTTTATTTTGTTTGTTTGCCTGATGTGATGGATCCTGTCTATTTGTTCAGCAGACACTCTAAGCTCCAGGCACCCAATCGAAGCAGATGGAAACATGGTGGGTTAGCACCCTACTGGGTGGGACTACACAACTTGAGGTCCTAGCTTGCTGGCCAGTGGGACACAATGGTTCCTCCAACCATCGGAGACAGCTTGTAGCAACTGTTTCTCCACTGTTCGATTTGGGCTTATCACTCGTAACTGCTGTCTCCTGGTAATGCTCTTCAGCAGAGCTGGAGTATCCTCCACAGGGCTCAAGACTGTGCCAAATTTATGAAGACCATGGGCTGCCCAAAAGATAGGATCCTCTGCATGACCTCCCCAATTGAGTTCGAAGGAATTCAAAACGCAGAGTTGCCAGAAAAATGACAAACTTAACCATCAGTCTGGCTTTGGGCTGAACTCCAGTTTATTTGTCAGGATTTACTGCATTCAACTTCCAAGGCATCCACAAGGCAGTGAGGCCATTTGCCCACAGCTAGGAGTTTGATTGATGAGTGCCTGGGTCTCAATGTACCAGTGGGCCTGCTCGCTGCATGTCTAGACGTGAAGTTTCCTCCTCCTGATTTTTTCTGAAGCTTTAGCCTAGAGCAATGAGGTGCTCAGTTTCTGTGGGTAGCTGTGAGGAGGCACAGCCAAGAACTCGCCAAAGGAGATGCTCCTATTTCCTCGCACATTGCTGCTAGCCATGATATGGGTTAAAAATAAGCAGCAACTAGTGCAGAAAAGCAGAAAGTGTGTTAACACTCTTCACCCACACACCAAATGCATAACATTGCTCTGCTGGGACACAGACGTATCAGCAACAAGACAAATGCATGAAATTTATGATATTGATTTTTGTACTTACAATGTACCCTCAAAGGCTTGCAATCTAATCAAAGATGTGTAACAGGAAGATTGCTGTTTTTGCATTATGTTAGCGTAGGATGCAAATCCTGTTCATGATTATCTATGTGGTAAATTTTAATTTTAACTGGGATTTCAGGATAACAAATATCTTAAAAGAATAAGGAAACCATTGAGCGATTCATTTACAGGCCCAGTGTAGGAAAGTGGGACGAGTGTAGGAAGTATATTTTTGGCGATACAAGCTCAATGGGCTCAACTGCCTCTCTGTGCTGTATGATTCCATGATGACAGCAGATACGCATGGACCTGTTTTGGATCCTTGCCTTATTCATCTTATTTATTCGCAATTTAGATAATGGAATGGAAAGCCACATACCCAAATGTGATGATAGCATAAATGTAAGCAGTATCAAAAGCAGTGTCAATGGAAGCATAATATTATAATGTGATTTTGTGAAATTATGTGAACGGGTATAACTGTGGCAAATGAATTTCAAGGTCAGCAAATGTGAAATTATTTATTTTGGACTTTGAGAGAACAGACTAGGGTACTTTCTGAATAGTGAAAAGCTAGGAGCAGTGGAAGTCCAAAGAACTCAGCAATCCAGGCTTGTAGAACATTAAACTATCATGAGCAGAAACAGAAAATAATCAAAATAGACTAAAGACTAATAGAATTAGCACCTTTATGGGATGATACATGTAAGGAATAGATGTCATATTGCAACTGTTAAACCACATCTGGAATACTGTCAGCAGTCCTGGACACTGCATTTTAGGATGAAGAGCAGCATAGATTTATTAGAATGATGCCTGGATCCAAGTATTAGATCACAAGGAGAGATAATACAAACATGGGCTGTATTTAAAGGTTAATGGATGGGTTGGCAGAAGTTATCAAGATATTAAGTGGAAAAGATAGTATTTCCACTGGTTGGCAAGTTCACAACTGGAAGACATTATCTGAAAATTAGTGTCAAACGTGAAATTAGGCAATACTTTTACACACAAAGTGTGGCAAAAATTTGGAACTCTGTCCCACAAACACCAACTGATGTTTGATGAACTGTTGATTTTAAATCTGAATTTGACAGTCCTTGGTTAACCGAATACATGAAGGGATATGGGGCAAAGATACAGAGAGTTCAGTTGCAGATCAGACATGATCTCTTGAATGGGTGGAACCAGTTCCAGGAGCTATCTGGTCTACTCCTGTTCCTATGTTTTGCAGAGTTGGAAGGAGAACGAAGGTAGAATCCATTTCCCTTTCCTTAGCTGGGAATGTGAAATCCTGCAGGGACACCTAAAAAAGGGACAGAGAACATATTAGTTTTGAGTGGGTATGTTCAGATAGAGCAAACTGCCGCTAATTGGCACTAGTTGCCATTAATTATTAATATTTTTGGAGAGGATAGAAGGAGTCTGAGAAACAAAAGCACTGTTTTGATGTTTTGGAGATGGTTGGAATTAGAGCATGTCATTGGGCAGATCACAGGGTGTTTAATTTCATTAAACATATCCGAAGAATATGATTACCACAGCATGACCGCACAATGGCCATTACCAAACAAAAATTTAACCACTGACCCTTAATATTCAGTGGCACTACCATCACTAAATTGCCCTGCTATCAAGGTCCTGTCACTGACCATGATCTGGCTGGTCTGGAATAGCCATATGAATACTGTAGCTACAAGAACAGGTCAAGGCTAGAAATCCTGTAGCAAGTAACTCACCTCCTGACTCCCCAGAGCTGTTCACCATCTACAAAGCACAATTCAGGAGTGTGATAGAATACCGTTATTTGCCTGGAGGAGTGTAGCTCCAGCAGCACACAAGAAGCTTGGCATCATCCAGGTCAAAGCAGCTGCTTAACTGGCACCACGTACACTGCCATCAACATTCACTCCCTTCACCATCAATGGCAGCAGTGTGTATCATCTATGAGAGCGCCTGCAGCAACTCAGCATGGATTTCCTGGATGCTAATCTGGTGGAATGGGTCACTTGTCCCTTTATGGAAGCTGTCACACAATTTCCAATTACCAATCCTTAATAATCAAAATAATAACAAAGAGTTACAAAGTATATAACAGAACTGTAGGCATTCAAAGGGAAAAAAAAGGTTAGCATTTCATTGTTACTAAAAAAAATTATTCACAGGGTTTGTGTGTTGCAGGCAACACCAGCATTTAGTGTCCATTTGTAATTGCCCGTGAGAAGGTCCTGTGGGTTACCTTCTTCAACTACAGCAGTCCTTGTGCTGTAGGTACATCTGTAATGAAATGAGAAGGGGAATTCCAGGATTGAGATTCAGCAACAATAAAGTAACAACAGTGACATAGTTTCCAATCAAGATGGTGTGTGTCTTACAGGGAAATTTGCAGCTAGTGGTGCTCCCAGGTTCCTGCTGCCCTTGTCCTTCCAGTTGGTAGAGGTCATAAGTTTGGAAGGATCTGCTGAAGGATCTCTGGATAGTGACAGCGGAGGCTCCAACTTCTTTCCACAATATGGACTGACCAGGAATCTCCCTCTCTTAACACTGGCCACTGGCATGTGCTGAAAGGATTTACAAGATGATTCTCAGCTTCTTTGATATGTTGTTGATGGCCCTTCCTTAGACAACAAGTTCTGGAGTGAGATTTGAACCTACAGTTTCCAGTTCAGATGCATGGATGCTCTTTATTCCACCACGAGACACCCTTACATAAGATTGAAGCAAATAACTTCTATTGAAGTTTTAAGACTGCACATCTATCCTTACACTACAGTCAGGAGCATTAGACGTGTCCAAAACCCATAGTTATATTAATGGTAACAAAGCCCACATTTTAAAATCATTGATTCTTCAAAGGTTAATTAATGATTAATTATTGAACTAAGCCATAAATCAAAGCTTAAATTTTTTGTCATTTTGAACTGTTATTTCAAATAGGCTATAAGGCATGGGCAACAAATGCTGGTTCAGCCAGAGACACCCACCTCCCATGAATGAATAAGCAAAATAATATTCAGCACATTGTACCAGCAACATAACAAAAGCTGAGGTTTGAGACTATTCAATTAAATGTTATTTTAATATATTTTGTGTAGTGTGTAAAAATAGGATTTGCAAACTCTGGAACAAGATATTACATGCTTTGCTTTCTCAATTTATTTTCCAGGAATAATCGTTCTTTTGTTAACTTTTTCTTGCTCATCAAGTGAAGGATGTCACTGCTGGGGAATGCAACACATATCCATTCTTGCATGATTCACTGCTGGATCACCAAGCTCAAAATGCAACTACAGAATTTCTCAGCAGCAATTCTTGTGGTCCCTCTAGTGTGAGATATTTCTTAAAAACCTGTCTAGAGATGTTATTACACATCTCTGGAGCAGGTGAAACTTGAGTTGCCTCAGAGGCAGGGCCAATACCACTGTATCACAAAAGCACACACCCCCTTCCTGTTTCTAGTGTTATAGTTCCTCGCTTCTGCTTAGTGTGCTTCATTTGCGTCAGTTAGTCAATCTTATTGCAACATATGCACATACATAAACTCTGAAGTTCAAAAGAACCCAAAGCTGAATCATTAACAAAACGTTAGTAACGTTGATAGCCAAAGGAGTTGGATTCATGCTAAGTACAATGGTAATTTTGAGGCATGTGATAATCCTGTACTGCCAGAGCAAGACTTTTCTACATATTTAAATCGGAACTGCTTATTTCATTGTGACGTCACTAGTGGACATTTCACAAACACTAGCATAGAGGAGAGCAGTAGAAGGTCATTCTGTTGGCTTTGTCCATGGGAAATTGTGTCTCACTAACTTGATTAAGTTTTTTGAAGATGTAACAAAGAGGATTGATGAGGGCAGAGTGGTGGACATGATCTATGTAGACTTCAACAAGGCGTATGACAAG
Source organism: Rhincodon typus (assembly GCF_021869965.1). NCBI lineage: Eukaryota > Metazoa > Chordata > Chondrichthyes > Orectolobiformes > Rhincodontidae > Rhincodon > Rhincodon typus. The sequence continues at coordinate 34,534,009 of NC_063336.1, forward strand.
GTTCCTCATGTTAGACTGGTTAGCAAGGATAGATCACATGGAATACAGGGAAAACTAGTGATTTGGATACTGAACTGGCTCAGAGGTAGAAGACAGAATGTAGTGGTTGAAGGTTGCTCTTCAGACTGGAGGCCTGTGACCAGCGGTGTCTCACAAGGACCAGTGCTGGGTCCCCTGTTTTTTGTCATTTATGATTAGTAAGCTTGCAAATGACACCAAAAGAAGGAGGTTACCTCAGAGTACAATGGGATCTTGATCAGATGGGCCAATGGGCCGAGGAATGGCTGATGGAGTTTAATTTAGATAAATATGAGGTGCTGCATTTTGGAAAGGCAAATCAGGGCAGGACTTATACACTAAATGGTAAGTCCTGGGGAGTGTTGCTGAACAAAGACACCTTGGAGTTCAGGTTCATAGTTCCTTGAAAGTGGAGTCACAGGTAGATAGGATAGTGAAGAAGGCATTTGGTCTGCTTGCCTTTATTGGTCAGTGTATTGAATACAGGAGTTGGGAGGTCATGTTGAGGCTGTACAGGACATTGGTTAGGCTGCTATTGGAATACTGTGTGCAATTCTGGTCTCCCTGCTATATGAAGGATGTTGTGAAACTTGAAAGGGTTCAGAAAAGATTTACAAGGATGTTGCCAGGGTTGGAGGGTTTGAGCTATAGGGAGGGGCTGAATGGACTGTGGGGTTGTTTTCCCTGACCATCTGAGGCCGAGGGCTCACCTTATAGAGGTTTATAAAATCATGAGGGGCGTGGATAGGGTAAATAGACAAGGTCTTTTCCCTGGGGTGGGGAGTCCAAAACTAGAGGCTTTGGGTTTAAAGTGAGAGACGAAAGATTTAAAAGTGACGTAAGGGGCAATATTTTCATGCAGAGGGTAACAGAGACAAAGATAGGAGCAGCAGGAGGCCATTCAGCCCTTCGAGCCTGATCCACCATTCTTCACGACCATGGCTGATCGTTCAATTCATTAGCCTAATCCTGCTTTCTCCCCATAACCTTTGATTCCATTCACCCCAAGTGCTATATCTAGGCGCCTCTTGAATACATTCAATGTTTTGGCATCAACTACTTCCACGCCCATGCCTTACAGCCTATTTGAATTCTACAGGCTCACCATTCTTTGGGTGAAGCAATGTCTCCTCATCTCCATCCTGAATGGTCTACCCTGAATCCTCAGACTGTGACCCCTAGTTCTGTACACACCCACCATCGGGAAAATCCTCCCTGCATCTACCCTGTCCAGTCCTGTTAGAATTGGTGCTGTGTGTAAGGAATGAACTGCCAGAGGAAGTGGTGGAGACTGGTACATTTACAACATTTAAAAGGCATCTGGATGGGTATGTGAATGGGATGGGTTTAGAGGGATATGGGCCAAATCGGACTAGATTAATTTGGGATATCTGATCAGCATGGATGAGTTGGACCAAAGGGTCTGTTTCCATGCTGTACAGCTCTGTGACTCTATTTATAACCAATTATATAAATGTGACAGAGAAATTCAAGCATAACAAAAGGTGACTGATTATCAGTGCAGTGCCAAGTTCTAGTTGCTTTGTAGTATGTAATTCTGCACACTAGGAAATGGTTGATTGAGTTGATGTAGAATCTTTACAGCCAACAAAACAAGAGTTCAGTATTGACCACATTTGGACATAGTCCCAGACAGTGGTTGGGAAAGTTGAGCATGGCCATAATTGGAGTAAAGTGAACAATCCTTGCACCCAAGTGGGCAGGCCGGAGGCACACATGATATTGAGCAACAGGCTTCATTTTCATCAAGCCAGCAGACTGTGGAAACTTTGTAAATAATCATAGTTAGATCATGGTGAAGATAACTGGTTTATTATAACATTAGTGCACAGAAATATATCCAACACTGGCTAATAGGAAAACAACAAAGAGCAAACGAAATTTATTTCTCTGAATATGTGCAGAACTGTCAGCAGAATGAAATATTAATGGTGCCTTAGAAATATTGACAGATATGAATATTTTAGCGGAATATTGAAACTACAAGTACAAAACAGACTGCAGCAATGTACTCACAGCATACACTGGAGAATAAGGCATATATGTTTATGCATGAAAAAGATGTCAAAGTAGTCACAGAGTTCATTGGAATACCAGAAGAATACATTAAAGCACTATGTGAATGTATTATGAGGAACTCACAAGTGTCCACCAAGGCAAAGAGATCTGGTAGACCAAATTCTCATCAAAGGCAGGGCTTTTGTATTGTAATACAAAACTAAGATACCACAAATGCTGGAAATTTGAAATTAAAACATAAAATTCTGGAGAATCTTAGCAGGTCTGGTGACATCAGTGGAGACAGACACAAAATTACTTCACGTGGATTGTGAGAAAGACGTCACGGAATAAAGGTATAGAGCGTTTGGGTTAGAAATGCACAACTGCAAGCAATATGCCTCCTGGCTTGCTACACCCATGTAACCTCTAGCATGAGGCACTGAGAGGACACATCCATCTTGCAGCCAAGTTCAATAAAGAGAAAATACTGGCAGCACAATATCAGATTGAACACATAACAACATGTTGCCAGGACTGGAGCTGGGATGGAGTGTTGGAAAGCTGTAGAGAGCCAGAGAGGAGGAGACAGGAATGTTCAGGGCTGTGAAAGCTCTAAAAGCCACTGAAACACTGAGTAAGATTCAATTATGACTGCAACTTTTCATCTTCCAGACCAGTTGAAATGAATTGTAATACAAAACAGAACTGGCAGTTTTTCCACACGCAGTAGCAGAATTAAAAATGGTGAAGATCTAGTTAACCAGCCATAGCAGCTATGAGTAGCTGTACACTTATTTTGATGACAGCCTGTTTCAAAGTGTATACCATCTCAAATCTCTCAGAAAACAATGCATAAACTCGGTAAAACATCTCAGACCTCTGTAGCACAGGGAACTAAATGATGATCTAGTTAAAGACAGATTGCATCAGGCTTAAGAGACCCTACAGTGAGAACAAGTCTACTGAGAGAGGAGAAATATTTTCTCAAAAAAACAATTGATGTGCAGAAGTGTTGATGTTGTAAAATAGGAACTAAGCAGATTCATGGCAGAACTGACAAAACCTTACATTATATTCATAGAATCACAGAGTCCCTATAGCACAGACAGAGGCCATCTGGCCCATCCTGTCTGCACCTAATCTCTGAACAGCATCCCACCCACACCTACTCCTCCCACCCTATAACCCTGTGTTTCCATGGCTAATCCACCTAGCCTGCACATCTCTGGACTACAAGGACAATTTAGCATGGTAAATCAACATAACCTGCACATCATTGGACTGTGGGAGGAAACTGGAGCACCTGGAGGAAACCCACACAGCCACAGAGAACATGCAAACTTCACACAGATAGTCACCCAAGGTTGGAATCAGACCCAAGTCCCTGGCATTATGAGGTAGCAGTACTAACCACCAGGCCAATAGACTTTCTGGGCTAAAAGAACCGAGAGAACATGGACAAAGGGAAGGATGCAAATATTATAGAGGACATCACACAAAAGAAGAAAAGGTTTGCTCAGTGCCAGGAAAGCAGTTTTCTCACAGCAAGAAGTTAAAGTATTTTGCATGCGGGTGCAGGGCTAGAAGGAAGTGCAACAAATGGATACAGACGAATACTAGAGAAACATCAGCTGAGGATTCTGACAAATCTACACCAAACAATAGATTGGCTCAGTTGATAGGTAATAAATGGTTTGTGACTGTAGGAGTGATGACAACAGAAGGAGAATGCCGAGTCAACCTAATGTGCCATATAAACAGCAATGAATCCTGCAACATTATGAGCTTCACAGGCATGAGTGAAGTGACTCAACACAACGCTCCAAAAACTAAGCTCTCAAAAATAAGGCTAAGGCTGTATAATGAAACACTACTTGAATCCAGATGACAGAAAACTGAGTCCAATGCAATGAGTGGAACAAAGATCTAGATTCCTAGATCACTGATGGCAGGCAAACGTAGCTCCATTCAGCCGGAGCAAAGCTTGACTGGTAAACTGGACATACCTCAAGAACTTTGTGATGTGCTGCAGCTTTGACCATGGAACAGATCCTAGAGATGCACAATAGTATATTTATTGGTTTAAGATGACTTTCTGGATAATATCATCTCAAAGTAGATGAAAGTGTAATTCAGCACCTGCTGAGACATGTTTCAGCTTCCCTAAAGGCCAGCCTGAAAGAAGACATAAAAGAACTGGAAAAGATGGGAGCAAACAAGGAAGTGACAGATCCTGTGATGGAATGGTTTAGCTGCAAAACAACCTGTAAAACAGAGGATGTGCATTGACTCAAAGGAATTAAATATTGTTCTGAAGACATCTCAGTCAGTGTACTAAGCCACAAAGGAATGTTGCCACAACTTGCAAAGGCAAAATTTTCACTACTAAGATGACAACACCAGTGCTGAAACTGACAGCCTGAAATGGCACATTGTACAAATGAAATTGAGTCATTATGTCTAAACAGTTGAAAGGAAAGATGCTAAAGTGCACGCATACAAGCCATCAATGAGTCAAATCAAGAATGAGGAATGCAAGTGATGTGCTCTAAGACCAAACATGGCAACAAAATCAAAGACCTTATCAGCCAGTGCAGTGCTTGTGATGAAGACTAAGCTAAACAGGTGAGAGAACCACTGATGACACATGAAATTCCAGACAGGCTATGGATGAAGATAGGAGATGATCTTTTCACCATCACAGGAAATGATTGTCACCATAGGCTACTATTCTGACTGGAAGTAGACCAGCTGACTTCAACAGCTACTAGTGGGATTGTTGAACACCTTGACAGCACATTTCAGCTGTTATAGCATTCTTAACATTGTGGTGAGTGACAATGACTTTTAATTCAAGAGTGAAGAATTCAGCCGCCTCAAAGGTTTGAGAAATTCAACATAATCTATCATCTTCATTCTATCCCCAGTCAAATTGATAGGCTGAGAATCTCCAAAGGAACCAGAAAATGATCAAGCAAATCCAGCATATGTATATACAAAGTAAACCTCAAGAGGAGATATATATCTACTGAAGGCATGGAAAGTAGTCATACAAAGGCTAATGTAACACCATATCCAAACTATTCTTCCAATAGCAAAAAATCCACTGAAGCCAGAAGTAGAGAGTGACAAAATCGACGTGAAATGGCAGTAAGACAGATTTAACTTTGAGAAGACAGTTAAACTTTTTGCTGGAGTTGAGCATTGGAGGGACAGTTAGAGTATAAACCTTCAATGCTCTCAACAAGAGTCAAATCAAGTGACAACTTGAGACCAGAATAAATCAGTTGTCAGTTCAATTGTATGCAGTGGAAGTGAATGATCAGATATATTGTCACAATCGTAAGCACGTATGACCAACTTAAGAACCTGTTCTTCCATTGAAGCCATTTGATCAGGCAGATGTGAATTCACCATCTGCACAGATAACAGATTTACTATCAGTCCCAGAGGTCCAGAACATCCCAACAGCAGAAATTGAACAACAGCAGGTACCACAGCATTAACAAGTGACGCATCCTAGGGAAGGGACATTACCCACTTACACTTAAATGTTGATTTTTTTTGAAGATGATATTGCAATCCCAATATTAGGGGTAGTGTACTTGATGCTATGCAGTTGGATTTTCAAAAGTGTTTGATGTGGTTCCAAAGCAGGAATCAACAACTAAGATAAATGCCCATAGAAAAATAATTGACAGGAAATGATTCAAACCCAAGCGGGGAATGACAAGCGAGATATTTCAGGACCCAGGAGTCAGTTCTGTTTCATTAAATTGTAGGTAGAAATGCAGTTACATTCAGAAGATTCAGGAAGTAAATGATAATTGCTGTTCAGCGTGTATCTGCTTGGCTCAACTGGATTGGCTGGTTGTGGATTAAAATCCCATATTGTGGTTAATCCATAGTCATACCCGATACTGCAGGACAATACTGGAGAAGTGTTGAATTGCCAATGATCATATACACTGGAAAGACTTAAAGAGAGGGAAGTGCATATAATATGACTTTATTAAAATGGTATCAGGGTGACAGGTTATGGTTTCAGGATGAGGGGCCAACCATTTATAATAATGAGAAATACCTTTATTCAAAGGTTTGTAAACCTATGTACTTCCCCATTCAAGGGAGCTGGGAATGCTCCATTATTGAGATCAATTTATTTTTGAATTGGAAAGAAAAATGAGATTTTTCTTTCTTATTTATTCATGGGATACAGGGAATTGTTGGCTGTTTTGTAATGGTAGAATGGGGAATATGCTGGGCTATGAGGTTACAGATCGTGACTGAATACAATCCTGCCCTGCTGGTGGCCCACAGCAACTCGTGCATGCCCAATCTTGAGTCCTTACATTGGTTTTACATCTATCCCATACAGCATAGTTGTAATGGGTATCCTTAGGTGAAGACAGGACATCATCACCACAAAGATTGTGTGGTGGTCTCTTTCCATATTATAATGGACAGGTGCATCTGCTACAGGTAGATAGGTAACAATGAAATCAAGTGGATTTTTCTTTCTTCTTGTTTTCCTTACTACCTGTCACAGATCCAGTCTAGCAGTTATTTCCTTTAGAAATTAATCAATCAATGACAGGATGATGGTAATCCGGGGCGAACAGAGGGAAAATTAGTTAGCTCATTCCTGACCATATTGATATTCCTTAATTGTCCCATGCCACTTCTTTGCCACAATATCCTTTTAAAATGTGTCACGTTCATTAAGGACATTGGTATACCTTTGAAGTGCAGAAGCCTTCACAAATGGTGTAAAGTCAGTTCAACAGTATAACAGTGTGTGTGTCCTTTCATCATGGTATTGTAGCAACACAGACAAACTCAATGTAATAGTGCATTTCTGTAAACATCTCTAATTGTGTAAGAAAATAAAATTGCCAATATTAACCTCAAAAATGATGTGGCATCTTGGAAAGCAATAGAAATGTAAAAGATCTTCTCAATGCTTTTGAAGCATTGAGCTGCTAAGCTGCTGTAAAATCATCAATATTGCAAAAACGAGTGCAATATTACATATGTACCTTTTGCAAACTGGCTGCTCTAAGTATGCAACCCGCAGGACAATTAAGAAACAATAACAGCTGGTCCTGCAGGAACTGAAAATACCAAGCAGGGTTTTGGAGTATTGTTTGTGTCACAGTCACTAGAGGTCGCCCTTCATGCAGCGCGGGGGTGGGAAGTACTGATTCGACTGCACAACAAACACGGTATACATGCTGCATAATAGAAAGCAAGTGCATGCGTTGTTTGCCTTCTCTTTTTTAATTGTCTCTCAGAGTGCTATCCAAGCTTCCTCACATGTCTCATGGTATGCAATTGACAGTGACTAGGATGCAATTATCAAAGTACACTCACTCACATATCCGGAGAGCTGCAGACACTTAGGAATGTAATGGCCTGCTCTTATGAGGTGTATATAATGCTGGTTGTGCAGTTTGGTGTTTCCATGAAATTTCTGAGAAGAGGCATTCATCATATGGAAAGCTACTTGTTCTAACCACACTAGTTTTGTTGCCTGATATTACTGTGTGCTTATGAGAGGTCGTTCCACATAATGTTCAGTTTCATTGAGCATAGAAGTGGAGCTTTGTACTATTTTGCGATTACTAAATGACACCCACAGAGGGAGTTACAAACACTTAGCTATAATTTCCTCATGCATTCAATGATATGTTTCTAGAATGTAGTTAAGCCCTGTGTTTGTCTTGGGAATTTAGACCTAGAAATAAAATCAACTTAAAAACATGTTTCAAGATTATTAGTAAATTCAGACAGAATTATGTCTTTTAACCCCCTTCAATGCCAAAATAATACACAATTACTTAAAAACTGCTGTTGTTGGAAAACTGAAAATAAAACTGGAAAACACTGAAATATTTTGTCGCTTGGCAGCATCTGTGTAGCTAGAAAGAGTTAATATTTCAAATCAATATATTTCATTAGAATTAGAGATGTAGCAGGTTTAAGAATGTACAGGGGCAGGAAAAGGAGGAAAAAACAAAAAGGATAAGTCTATGACATGGTGAAAGTCAAAAGTAGCTGAATGACAAACAGGAAACTCAGTGGGCATTGGGAACACTTGGCTTTAGTCTCCTCCTGAGATTAATGATAGATGGAAGGCAGTATAAAGAAATACCACTTTTTAAACTGTTTTCCAATTTCATTCAGACTTGAGTGGAAATGCTACATATTGCTTCTGTAAGCTCAGTAGTGCAGATGTACTGAAATAGTTGGTGAGCCCTAATTAGTGTTTATGTTTACTAGACATAGCATCTAACAGTTTGGGACCATAGGGTGGTGTAGTCACTGGATATTGTAATCCAGAGGTTTGAATAATGCTCTGGAAAATAGCCCACCATGGAAGCTATTGGAACTTTAAATTCAATTATAAGAAAAAAAACCTGCAATTACAAGATTGTTAGTGGTGCCATTAGATGATTGCCATTTGTCAAAAAATCTATCTGGTTCAATAATATATTTTAGGGAAGTAAATCTGCAATCTTTACTCAGTGTGGCCTATACGTGGCTCCAAATCCAGAATAATGTGATTGATTCCTACCTGTTCTTTGAAATGGCCTAACAAACTATTCAGTTCAAGAAAAATTACGAAAGGGTAACAAATTCTGGCTTTGTCACTGATGTGTTCATTCCATAAAAAAATGCTACCATCAAAATTATACTCAGTTGTGGACCTACTAGCAAAATGATTGTACTTTTATTCAGCTGCTCTGCCAAAAATAAGAGTAATTCAAATTGGGAATAGACATTTACACAGAGTATTTCTACATATATACATATATATATAGAAAAGAGCACATTATTTGACTTGACTGACCTACAACAATCTCTGATCTAAATTAACCTCCTCCCATCCTGCTTCAAACTATATCAGCATAACCTTCTATCCCTTTCTTATTTGAAATTATTGACTATTTATTTAAGCTTTGTTCACATTTGAGGTATTTATGACATCTGGAAATGAGATCATGCTATCACTAAGATAAAACTAACAATTAAATAGTTATAACCTTTAATAAGGCTTATAGACTTCATCTGGAGTATTGTATCCAATTCTGGGCACCACACAATCGTTATGTCAATAGCTTGGAGAGCATGCAGAGGAGATTTAGTGGAATCATACAAGGAATGCGGGACTTCAGGTATGTGTTGCAATTAGAGTAACTATTTTCTGAAGAAGGGTCCAGACCCGAAATGTCAGCTTTCCTGCTCCTCTGATGCTGCCCGGCCTGCTGTGTTCATCCAGCTCTACACCTTGTTATCTCAGACTCCAGCATCGGCAGTTCATACTATCTCTAAAATTGTTCTTAGATTTAATGTGATAAGTAGGGGAAATTGTTTTCAGCTGCAGGTGTGTTTGCTAATCAAGGAATACAGGTTTTAAGATGATCGACAAAAGAACCAGGATTGAGAGGAGAAGTGTTTTAATGCACTAAATTGCAATGAACAGGTACACAGTGTCTGTTGAAGCTTATGCAATAGGAACCTTCAAAGGGAAGTTGGTATATATGTGATAAAGGAAATGTCAGGCTTTTGAAAAAAGAGGAGGGGAGTGGAACTAATTAGATGGCCCTTGTAAAGAGCAGACACAAGGTCGTTTGGCTAAGTGGCCTCCTTCTGTGCTGTATGATTCTTTTTGTAGGCTGTTTGCATGGAGACGATATCCCAAAATGCCTTCCAATAAATAGAGAAGAGTGTATTGGAAAGTGAAAGACTATTGGCAAGATCAGGAACAGGAAGGCAAAGTCGAGTCTTTCAAAATGGATTGGCATCTGGTAAAGATAGATAAATCTGAATTCAAGCAGGGAGTAGCATAGTATCTGAAGAAGCATTTTGCAATAGCAGATTAAAAGTGAACAAGAAAAGAATGTGCAGAATCGAGAGATGAAGGGGGAGGAATGACACAAGATGAACTGCTCATTTGAAGAACAGGTGCAGACATGATGGACCAAATGGCTTCCTTCTACACCATTCAGTGATTCTGAGTCAAGGGGAACTTCAGATTAGCAGAATAGAGTTTGCAAGCCAGAAAGCACAGCAGGAGTGGATTACATAGTACAGATGGAGAAGGCTATGAACAATTTTGGACCTGACAGGCTGTTCCAAAGGCACATATTGGAGTCGAGGGTGATAACAGTACAGCATTTAGTTTAGATGTGGGCAGAGCCTGCATTTTTTGGAGGAAATGAAGCTTGTGAAATCATATGGGAAATGGGAAAAATCAAACATTTGAGGTGATGAAGACCTGAAATATGACTTCAATGTAAGAAGTGATAGGGACAGAGCTGAATGTATTATAGAGATTCATATCAAAAATATAAGTTTACCAAGCTTTTGGACAACTGTCCTAATATGTCCTCATGTCGTTCAATGTCAAATTCTGTTTGATAATATTCCTCTGAAGCACTGCTGAATGATTTACTATATGCTTATTTACTGTACTTAATATATACCCCGCTGAACCTGATGAGTTATTAAAAGAATTAATGACAGAAATAGTGGACATACTGGTACTAATCTTCCAAGAATTCTTAGATTTTGGAAAAGTCCCATAGGATTGAAAAGCTCTTAGCATAACATCTTTATTCAAAAAGGGAGGAAAGACAAAAGGCAAGTAACAATGGTCAGTTAACTTAATGTCTATTATTGAGGAAATGCTGAGAGTCTATTATAAAGAACATAATAGCAAAGTATTTAAAAATACATATGATCAAACAGAGTCAGCATGGTTTCATGAATGTGAAATCATACCTGACAAATTTACTGGAATTCTTCAAGGAAGTAACAAGCAGGATAGATAAAAGAGTAATCAATGATATATACTTGGATTTTCAGATGGCATTTGATAAGGTACCACACATGAGTCTACTTAAAAGGATACTAGGCCATGCTATTGGAGATAGCATATTAGCATGGGTGGAGGATTGTCTAATTAATAGAAAACAAAAAGTAGGGATAAGGAGGCAATGTCAGGATGGAAACCTGTAACTAATAGAGTGTCACAGGTACCAGTCCTGGGGCCTACAATTATTCACAGTAAATATTAAATGACTTAAATGGGGAAATTTAATGAACTTTGAATCCCTTATCCAAGATATGCTGCAGCAGAGGCAGTCCAGAATACTGATGATCAGTATGAAGAGCTTATGAGTAGAGGTGAGTATATTTGGCCTGTACTCATTGGGGTTTAGAGGAATGACAAGTGATCTTATTGAAATATACAAGATTCTTAGTGACTTGACATGGTAAATGTGAAAGTTTATTTCTCCTTGTGGGAGAATCTAGATCTAGAGAGCATAATTTCATAATTTCAGGAAGGAGCGATTCAAGTTTCAGTAAATTAAGATGTTTCTCAATGAGAAAACATTTTGCAGGGCTATGTGAAAGGGTTATATTAGATATTCATTCGATGGATTAATGGCAAGAGGAGGGAGAGGTGACACAAATCTTGCTAAGGGTATGCTAAACTGGGGTGACAGCAATGAACAAGGAAATGGGAATAGGTTTAGAAGATCGGTTTTGAAGTAGTGACATTGATGTTAGAGGTCCTGGGACATGGCAGTGAGGCAATTTTAACGGCAAGTCAATGGACTTGACTCACTCCTTCCTCCTTATAAGGTCACACATCTGGTTTAGTGTGTACTTCATTCTAACTGCTGTAGTGGCATCATGATACACATTAGAAGATCTCAACTCATGTTTGCTTCCTGGTTTTCTTAATTTGGCTTTCACGCCTCCACCACTTACATATTTCCCTCAAAATATTGCATTTTATTAGTACCCTCATCCCAACCTTCATTCACCTTTTGTATTGAAATATTTTATTTCTTCTCAGATTTATCTTTGAAACAAGTTACCATCCATCTCTTCCTTCACCAACCCATGTTTGCCTCATTTAGTTTCATCCTGCACCTAAAATTTCTTTTTGATAGTCAACCATTGATCAACCACTCCAATCTTGTTGTCCTCATGGTAGTCTCAAAAGCAACAACTTGCAACTTCTATCAAACTTTTAATGTAAGAGCACAAGACATAGGAGCAGAATTAGACTATTCAGTCCATTGAGTCTCTTCCGCCATTCAATGAGATCACGTCTGATCTATTAATCCTCAACTCTTTTTCCCTATAACCTTTGAATCCCTTACAAATTAAAAGTCTGACCATTTCAGCCTTGAATAGATATAACAACCCAGTCTTGATAGCCCTCTGCAGTAAAGAATTCCATAGATTCACTACCCTCTGAGAGAAGAAATACCTCCTCATTTCTATCTTAACTGTGCAAGCCTTTATTCTGAAATTATGCTCTTTGGTCCTAGACTCTCCCACAAGGAGAAATAAACTCTCCACATTTACCATACCAAGTCCATTTCTTGGCTAATAGACTTGGCACTACCATGGCATATGAATATAAGAAATAAGAGCATGTATTCCCTCAGGTTTGCTGCACCACTTAAGATCTGAACATCATTTTCCTGCCTATTCTCCTGTTTCCCCTCCAGTTCAAACCTCTAACTCAGTTTTGAATGTATTCCATGCACCCTCTTCTGCAGCACACTGGACTGGCTAGAGAATTCCAAAGATTCATGACACTTTGAAAGAAGAAATTTCAGTACCCCCCCACCCCCAGTTCTAGATCACTGCACATCCACTAAGCATCTTCTCTGTCAAGTCCTCTAGGAATCTTTTATGTTTCAATAAGATCCCTTTCATTCTTTTAAGCTATAATGAGTATAAGCCTAATCTGATCAACCTTTTCTAATAAAACAATTCAGGAATCAACCTAATGAATCTTCACTATGCTACTTCAACTACAAGTATCTTATCTCTTCAGGTTCCATGCCCTAAAAAGACACTGCTTACCAGAGACCTCCCTGTTAACTTTGCTCTGGAGGAATAGATCATCCTCATTGGTGGTATATTCATCCAATTTTCATGGTTTTCCTTTAATAAGGAGACCAAAACTGGAATCAGTACTCTATGTGTGGCCTCACAAACACCCATAAAGTCATAGCAAAATTTTCCTATTTTTATATTTCATCTCTCATGGAATAGGGGTTAACTTTCCACTTGCCTTTTTATATAGTTGCTGTACCTGCATGTTAACTTTTTGTATTTGATGCATGAAGGCACCAGATTCCTGTGTCTCAGTATTCTGGACTTTCCCTCCAATTAGATTTTGCTTTTCTATTATTGTAACTAAAATCAACATTCTCACATTTTTATGCTGCATTTTCCAAACTTTTGTCTATGCACTTAACATCCATCCATCAAGTAAATCCTTGCCTTCCTCAGAACTTGTTTTCTTTTAATGCTTGCATCATTAGCAAGTCTGGTTACAATGGACTCAATCCCTTTATCCAAGTGAGCAGTGTAAATTGTAAATGATGAGGCCTCAGCACTGATCCCTGTGGCAACTGACAAGTTATGGGTTTGCTAATCTTAAAATCATCCATTTATCACAACTCTCTGCTTTCTTTTAGTTAGTCAATCCTTTATCCTTGTTAATAGATTGATACCAACATTGTGAGTTCTTCACTTTGTGCAGTAGCATTTTATGTCATTTCTAGTAATGGTGGGAGCCAAACTTGAATCAGAAAGAGGTTATGAATGTCTAGAAAGGTTCCAGACATGGTGAGACAGAAATGTCATGGAAAAAAAAGAGTGAAGGCTAATGGAAAAGCAGCAAAGGGTGGGCCAATGAGTTAAAGAGGTTCATGGGCAGTTTGTTTAGAAGAGTTGGGAATATGCATAAGGGGAAAATGTTGGCGAAGGTGAGGAGGCAGGAGAGGGTGACACTGAAGGAAAGTGCATACAGGATTAGGAGTCCTATAATAGCAGCCATTGTGTACCTCAATGAGGCACAGTCTAGGATCAGCCATCATCATAGCATACCATAAGATAACATGGGTATAATGTACAACAACCTTAGAGTTGTAATGGTCACTTGTTCTAATATTCACTAAAAACATGCACACTATTTGGATTATTGTGAATTTATGGACTGAAACCACCCCCCAACCCCTTGTTAAAGCAACAAGCAAGTGTTCATCCACCACATGCACTTTCAAAATACACATATCCTGCTAAAATATTGCACTTCACATCATTTACCATTTAAGAAACAAGAAATTAAAGAGCTTGCAACCTATAATTTCAGGATTTCCCATTGTGCATCAGAAGCAATTGCATTCTTCTGTGTTATCATCACTTTTGTAATGCATGAAAGTGCAGCGGTCAACATGTGTATAGCAAGATCCCATGTGAACAACTGAGATAAATAACCCGACAATCCATATTTGTGATGTTTATAGAAGGATGAGTATTGAGCAGCACCTTGGGGAATCCTCTAATTTATTTCAGAAAGTACCATGAGATCTTTTATTTCCATCCAAGAAGGAAGACAGGACTTCAAGTTAAAGTTGCAACCAAAAGACCAGCATCTGCAATAGTGCAGCACTGCCTCAGTACTGCATTGAACTGTCAGCCTAGGTTATAGACTACAGACTCTGCAGGGGGTCTTTGATGCGCCCCCACCCCAACTTACTGAGCCAAAGAACCAAGATAAACATCTACATCAGTATCATATGACTGCCTGCCCTGTTTCCCAGGAATCATATGCACAAAATAGTCAACTGAAATCCACAGGAACAAATTTCGATGGAGAACCAAAACTCATCTCCCATAAGACATGTAACATAAATGCTCTCCCTTTGCACTACAAGGAATTATGAGCTCTGCTCTTGGTATACTGGGTACAAAATGTATTTGTGTTTCCTTTCAATTATTGCCTATGCCTCCAAGCACCAGATGATGCATCTAATCTGCCAGGAACCCTTTGTGGGTAAAAAAAAATGATTGACATAAATAATATGGAGTTGCTGTAGATTTGGGCAGTTTGAGATTTCTTTTGTGTGCTGTCTCTTCATGTCAACTGTTTTAAGAAGAAAGGTACTTTAAATGAATGGATGTGAAGGATTATAGTCTTTGGAAACTGTTAAAAAAAATTGCAAGGTATTTTTTACAGCTGGTTACAGCGATAAATGGAAATTAGGGTTATTATTCTACATGAGTAGATTGTGAGGACTACGTTGCAAAAGACAAATGAAACTTTGTTCTCGTGGCGACATTTCATAAAGTAACAGATTATCTCTCTCTAAATCCTGTTGTTCTGTCATAATCCAGTCTTTACCTCAATATCGATGATCGTCAGCCACTCACCTGACGCCCAGTACAATATCTGAAGCCCTTTCGTCTATACTCTCACCTTGATTTGTCAATTTAGGTTGCCTTGTAGCTACCAATGAAGTATCGGTTGGTGTTAATTGTGAATAATAGTTGTACAGTTAGCTCTAGGTTTAAATGGACTCTTCGTCCTGAGTTCTAAGAGACCTTGATTGATGTTCCGTGGTAAATTCGGCGCTCTTTTCGGTATGGAGTCAAAGTGACTGTAAAGACACTTTAAGAACATGCGTGTGTGCAAGCTGATAACCAGATCTGGTGGTATGTGAGCTGTCTTAAATTGTCACTGGTGAAAGATGTCGTTCTTCTGAATCACGATTCACACTGATGATTGATAGACTCGGGAGTGTCTGTGGCAACTCGCAAACACGCACGCCGTGCCAGCACAGAGTCGATACAGTTTAAAACTAATCAGTGATAATCTAGGGCCAGTCCACGGGCGTTCAGTCAGACGTCCAACAGGGCGGCAAGCTGTCCGGAGATTTTTAAGAGAAGCGAGAACATTTTTTTTAAAAAAAGAGAATTTGTAACGCAGATATCAAACAATTTAATTCCGTTTAATTGTTGGGTAGCTTGCCTGATGTTAGTCATGTTTTCTTGAGGTGTCAATCAATCTCTTAGGTTTCAAGGTTGATGGGCGACTCGCCCATTCATTCAATGGCTGACTGATCATTACCAAGATAGGATCATGTGATGATTGATTGTTTTGGCGACATGAAACATTTGGGATCAAGGTACTGGAAGACTTGTACTATCGAGTGCATCAAATGAATGAGAGTTACATGCACACACGGGATAATCGTCGCTACAACATTTCACATTTTCAATGCTTGATTTTTGCACATGATATTTTTTTCAAACGATTGTACTTTGAATGCTACAATGCTTCCATTGCAGGGAGAAAATTCTACAGCTCCTTGCTGCGAAATTCTACCTTTGTCCAGTCTGTTAGTTTTTAAAAGCGAATCCCAGGTCTCAAAAACATATTTTATAAAAAGTTAATGACATGATCAGGTCTGATAGCATACTTTTTTTTCCTTTGTATCTAAAGTCGTTTTCAGATATATTTGGATGATTCATAAATAATATTGCTGCCTTTTGAAGATTTGTGATATGATTACAGGTTAAAATGTTCTTTTGACAAAGGTCATTTTTTGATCATTTTAACCACTAGGATTTATTTATATAGTTCTATTCTGTACAATAGTTTGACACGGCTGTGGCATTTCTGTGCCAAAACACACAACAGTTTAACACTGGAGACATGAAAGAGGTGGATAGATTTTTCGCACCTGCCCCTCCAACAGAAGGCTTCAGGCAGAGGAAGCATTCACTCACACAAAGGGTACAAGAATGCCCAGGGACCCAGTGCCGAAGAAGATGATCACCTTGGGGAGCTTTCTCCATTTGTGATTCCTTCTTCGAGTGGATGCAATACTTGACATTTTACAAGCGACCAAAAGTTGAACGGAGCATTGCTTCAGAAATGTCCCTTTGTTTTGGTTTTAAAACTCTGTAGTCTCAATCTAATCAAGTTCGTCATCAACGTCGTTTCGATAGCAATCATTAGCAAATATCATTAAACTACAATGCATTCAACCGGATCACGAGGGAAGATATGCTGAAAAACCTTTCTTCCCTGGAAAATATAACTCACAATCTCATTGCATTCGAAAGTTAATTGTTATTTTGGAAAAAAAAACACACATATCAGATGTACATAAGCGTTCAGTCAAAATGAACTTACCGTTAACTAACGAATTGCATTTACAGCCTCGGGATCTCTTTTGTCAGGTTGGATTGATCCGGCTCTCAAGCACTTTGTGTGGCGTTCTTTACCCCCTCCTCTTCCAAGAGATTTCTCTAGTGAAAGGAATTGGAGATTGGATTAAAACACTGCTGCCTCCCATACTGCGCTCGGTCGATTAGATTTCCATAGTTGATTTGCTGGGAGCTTGTACCAGTGCTGGCTGATCGCTCTCTCTCTCTCACACACACACACACATCTCTTCCCCCTCACATATACTCACTCTCTCTTTTCTGTTTCTCCCGGGAACCTCACACCGCTTCCCCCTCCCGACCTGGGCTTTCTTTTGGGATTCTCTCCCTCCCTCCCTCGCTTTCAGCCTCTATTTCTCTCTCCAGCACATTTATGAAGCCCTTGTCACCTTATCACGTGTTGACACCCTGTCAAGGAGACTCTTACAGGCTCGATACGCGCCGGGAGCTATCTGCAGGACTGTGAAACTCGCATGTAAATCAATGTCGCTTTTAGAAGGGGCGGTGGGAGAGTGGAGGGGGGGTGGGGGGGTTGGGAATGCTGCAAGAGGATGAAATACACAAAAAAATCTGAAATCCATCCTGTCACCTTGCCCAAGGAATACATCCAATGACCTGTTTAGAGCTTCTATAACAAATAGAATTCCCTTTTTTTCCCCCGACAATCTTAAAACAGCCCATTTCAGTTTGGGAAGATCGAGATCTGTAAAAATAATTTGTCCACATGGTTCCAATATGTTGCCGTTCAATTGGTGTTGGTTTTAGTGCTCAGTCACAGACGAGTGCTCTTTGAATGAAGACTTTGAGGGAACGTTAACAGCAGACCGCAGTAGTGAGAGAGTTAGGACCGGGGAGGGAGGGGGAGTGGAAATGTTGAGTTTGGGGGGCTACCCAGACCGACTCGCTGTTCGTGTCCTGCATGGTATCACGACCAAATCTCCAATGTCATTTAACGCGGCACAGCGGGCTCCCGCAAATGCTCCGGCTCCAAGTTTACTTGAGGGAAAGATGCTTGCAAAAGCCACAGGATGCTGAAGGGAGCAGCAGCAAGTGCTGGGGAGATCGGAAAACAACAGCCTCCTGAAGACCTGACTGAGAGGCGTGTTGTTTATTGTCATCTGATCTCCGGCCAGTGCTTTACTGTCTGAACCGAGAATGCGCTGGCTGTAAGAAATGCAGCGCTAACCCCCGGCACAACCCAACGGGGGGTTGTCAATAACATGTAGAACCATCGCCAGACACAATAAAACAGTCATACCTTGAGGTTGTTGTCCAGTGTTTCTGAAACAAGCTCCCTGCCATTTAAAAAGCCCTGGTCCCCTTAACCCCTTCGACCTTGTAACACAGTCATTCTCTTGTGAACTTTAGGTTAACCTTTACAACACCTCCCCCCCCACCACCGAACTACATTTGAAAGGCTGTCGAGCTGAATTGCTAACTCTGTTTCTCTTCACAGAGGCTGCCTGACCTGCTGAATATTTGCGGCAGAGTCCCTCCGAATCCATCCAAGCACAAACTGATCAATTTGCCTCTTGCTATCTGGAATGATGGAAGGGGGGTGGTGGGGTTCAAAGAGGAGCTAATCACTATTATGGCGTGACTTGTTTTACCTAACAGCATGAGCTTTGTTTATAACTGGTTATTTTTACAGTTCTGCTGCGATGTCTCTCACTGTCCCGTTGTATTTTATGAAAATGAATCAACTGATAACATTTCCAGTGCTGAGGGCAGCTTGGAGTAACGGGGACCCTCCGCACACCAGGTCTTCATTGATCACAAGCTCTCCCCACCCTTCAACAACCCAAGCCCCACTCATCCTGCATGAGTCTCTATAGTGTCCCACTAGACCTCCGGAGTGGACAGTAAATTTACTAACAGCTCATCTGGAAGTGAAAATACAGGCAGCATCCCTGATCAAGTGTGCACTGCACTGCCGCTTGTCAGTGCAGCCTCCGAGCCCTTCCATTGTCGCCTGTCAAACATTGTCTGACTGAAGCTGGGTATTCATGTCGCATTACTGTCAGTGGGAAGTACGTATGGTCATTCAAACGGGCTCCAGACAAACGTCAGGATTTCAGAGAGTGCTGCTCATATTACATTGCAACATGCGTCAATCTCGCGCAAACCTCTGTCTGATTGACATTTTAGGACGCGGACTAGACACTAAGAGAGCACAAGAACTCCACAATGTGTTTGCAAAAGGAACATGGGAGTGGAATTCCTATCCCACTTAAAATTGAAACACTGAACCTGAAAACACTAAACGCTAAAAAGGATATCGCAAAACATCAGAATGAACCCACATGGATTAATCAAAAATATCTCACTCGATAACCTGCGATGAGCTTAGTGTTCACATTGTTTTGGAATATGATATATTGTAAAAAAATACAAGTTGTTCTTTGAAAACTTTTTGGAAAGTTTAAACTCTGATTATAATTGATATTTTTCTTAGAAGTTTTAGACTTCTTTCCGAAATCTCATTTTTTTTGCAGTTAAGTGTTATATGCCATGGCAGCTTTGTATGTTCGGCAACTGACCGATTTGTTCTTTGCCAACAAGCTGAGAGGGTGGCGATATTACAACATGGTCCTGCAAACCTGACCCTGCACATAGAATGGAGGAAGAACACATTTTCCAATGTACTAACGCTCTCTTCGCAAATTTCCAAGTAATGTGATGTAAAATGTGCGAAACAGATGCATCATACAAAGTAGTAACTGTAAGCCAAACAAAGAACCTCCCAAATAGATGGATCAAGAAATTGACTTGCTTGGAAGGACAGAACTTGTGTATTGCTGAAAGAAGATACATTTTGTTGAAGATTTACATCTTGCACTTATCAGGACAGTGCACAATAAATATCAAAGTAAAAGGAAAGCAACAATATAAATGTTGTTTTCTCTTTACTTTGATACTTCTTGTGAAATATTCTGATGAGGGCATGGTGGAAATCTTCAACGAATTGTGTCTTTTCTCAGCAATTCTCAAATTAAATAAAAAATTTACATTTTAATTTTAAAAATCTGTGCCACACCTACTGAGGAAGGTTAAGAGTAGAATCTTGAAAGGAGTATGGAATATTTCTTAAGGAAATTAACACAGATAGCACAATCCAGAATAATGAGCGAATGTAGCAAAATATATAAAACATTTTTTCTGCATTACCTTGGTGCAAAACTGAGGAGAGTTAGAAAGCTTAAAGTAGCATCAGTAGACAACTTGAGATACAGGAAAAATGTTGAATTGACACAATTATTGAACAACAAAGAACAAAAACAATACAGCACAGAAACAGGCCCTTTGACCCTCCCAGCCTGCACCAACACACTTTCCCCTTCCATATTAAAATTGTTTTCGCTTACAAGATCAGTATCCCTCTATTCCCTTCCTATTCACGTATTCATCCAGGTGCTTCTTGAATGCTGCTATTGTGTCTGCTTCTACCACCTCCTCTGGCAGGGCATTTCAATCACTCACCACCCTTTGTGTGAAAAACTGCCTTGCAATTCTCTTTTAATCTTCCCCGCCCTTGCACCTTGAACTTGTGTCCCCTAGTAATTGTTTTAAAAGTATTCACCAAAGATCAAAGTGCTGACATGCTGTTGTGCATGAATAGTTCAGAAGATGTGGAAAGGCATAAATTTTGGGGTACTGACGAGAACCATGAAAGAATCATTGGGTTCTGATAGAATTCCATTGGATTTGTAACAAATATGTGGGCAATTTTGAAAAAAAGTAAAAACTTGATCCACCTTAAACACTTCTAATTAAACTAAAAACTACAGCAATCCAGCATAAAATGGGAGATTAAGTATATAGTTGAGGGATGTGGATGCTGGGGTAATGACATGAAGGGCACTTGTGAGATGTAATTTCGAGTTGGGAGCTGGGAGCTCTTCATTGATGGTGCTGGAATAAAAACACTTCCCAACACAGATAACTTGGTCGCAAAACTATTTGTAATTTTGTTGAATTTGTAGACTGAACAAAAACAGGAAAGCAGTGGAGATAAACAGACTTTGTTATCAATTTGCAGAGGAATTTAGATTGGTAATTGAATAGATAGAAAGAGATAAAACTTGTACTAAAGCCACAAGATAAACATGATTAAAAATATTTCAAACAGCTCGGCTAGATCGGGGAAGTATGAATTCAAAATTGAGCCAATTGCAAGAGAAGGACGTCAATACTTACAACTGGCTATGCAATTATATATGACAAAGAAGGTGTCGGTTTTTGGATTGATTCTTTAACAGGGTCAATATCTGTGCTCAGAAATTAATTAAGCCATGTTCAATAACTGGAACTAGCTGTTCTGGAAAGTATGAATATTAACAGACTGAGGATAGCTGGTCTCAATTACGTTGATGATTGAAATGTTAATAAGAGAGTTTTGAGGAAAGCAGCAACACCCTGACATTAGTATCTTCCCCACAAGAGGACATCTGGGTCGCAAAGTTTGGTTGTGCGACTTTTGTGCTTTCAATGCCAAAGAGTGCTATATCAGATGCAAACTGGTATCCTAGGAGCAGCTGCACTCTCCTGGTGCCTGCCACACAGCTGCCATTTTGGTAAGGGCAGCTACAGGGTGCATACACTGAAGATATACAGCCTATGATGTTGGGCAGTGAGCTGATCTCAAGCACCTAATGTGCCCTCTTTAACATCTCACAACTGAATGTGCAATCGGCATAAAAAAGACCCCTCTCAATAGTGTTTTTTGAAGGGATTATCAACTACTTCCAGATTAGTTGATGTATTTTCACTGGCTGTTGCTGAGCTTGGAGAAATACTTGGTAATTTGCAATGTTATTTAGCACTGCTGAAGTTACAAGCATTGAATTGATGTGCACTGATAGCCTTGATTCTGACTTTGTTCTGCTCAAGACATTTGTCCCGGATAGGGCCCAGTAGTTTGTATATCCCTGGCCGGCAGTATGATGGCAAACATGAGCAGAAGTGATGCAGAGGAGAACAAGCTGCTCAAAGGAGGAGGCAGAAGAGGAAGCAATTAAAGGATGGAGACCAAATCTGCCAGGGCACCACTCTTTAATCTCAAACTCAGTGAAATTTATATGCTCTCCATGTCAGAAGTAACTGGTAGTGTTTAATGTCTCCTTCCAAATCTTGGCCAGGATTCAGCACCATTTTCATGTGAAAAACCCAACCAATGTAAGTGTTTGTCAGGATTTCCCTTGGATTTTAGACCATGGGAATGGAAATCCCACATGCCAAGAACTGTCAGCATCATCAGTATCAGTGGCTGTGGCTGCTAATTGTTCCTGAGCTCCAACCCAGTCCTGGATCCTGGACTGAGTGAGGGCTGGATGAGAGTTGCAGGGAGATGGGCAAGTGCATGAGAGCAAAGGGCAGAGGGTGTGGCTTTCTACAGCCACCCTGATTTCTAATGCTGAATCCCTTGATTGGGCACTGAAGGACCCCACCCTGAAGGCTGGAGGCATTTGGGATGCACAGGAAAGCTTGTCTCTTGCGTTTAATGCTGGAAACACTACTCATGTCTGGCGGTATCTGGGATGATTGATGTCAGTTGACCTAACTGACATCTCACCATGACAGACCAAGTTCCCGACGTTAATTACAGCAAAGAACTGTGGATGCTGGAAATCTAGAATAAAATCAGAATGTGCTGGAGAAACTCAGCAGGTCTGGTGGCATTTAAGAAGAACAAAGAAGAACAATGCAGTGCAGGAATAGGCCCTCGAAGCCTGTGCTGACTCATTTTGCCCTTCCATGTTAAAACTGTCTTCATTTACAGGATCCATGTCCCTCTATTCCCTTCCTAATCATGTATTTGTCTAGATGCTTCTTGAATGCTGCCATTGTGTCTGCTTCTACCATCTCCTCCGGCAGCATGTTCCAGGCACTCACCACTCAGTGTGAAAAACTTACCTCGCATATCTCTTTTAAACTCCCCCCCCCCCCCCCCCCACCAACCTCGCACCTTGAGCCTGTGTCCCCCAGTAATTGAATCCTCCACCCTAGGAAAAAGCCTCATTTTTCATCCTATCTATGCCATTCATAATCTTATAAACTTCTATCAAGTCACCCCCTCTACCTCCTGCGTTCCAGTGAAAACAAACCCACTCTATCCAACCTTTCTTCATAGCTAAAGTCCCCCATACCTGGCAACATCCTGGTGAACCTTTTTGGTACCCTCTTCAAAGCATCCTCATCCTTCTGGTAGTGTGGTCACCAGAACTGTATGCAATATTCCAAGTGTGGCCGAACTAACGTTCTATAAAGCTGCAGCATAACTTTTCTTTCCTTATACTCAATGCCCTTCTAATGAAGGCAAGCATGCCATAGGCCTTTTTTACAACCTTATCTACCTGCATTGCCATCTTCAATGAGCTGAGGACCTACACACCTAGATCCCTCTGCATATCAATACTCCTAAGAGTCTTGCCATTCATTGTATAATTCCCACCTGTACTTTACTTTCCAAATTGCATCACCTCACATTTGTCTGGATTAAACTCCACTTGCCATTTTTCTGCCCATGCCTCCAACTGGTCTATATCCTGCCGTATCCTCTGACAATCCTCCTCACTATCTGCAACTCCACCAATTTTTGAATTGTCCGCAAACTTACTAATTAGACCAGTTTTCCTCCAAATCATTTATGTACACCATAAACAGTAGAGGTCCCAGCACTGATCCCTGTGGAACACCACTAGTCACAGTCCTCCATTCCAAAAAGCATCCTTCCACTGCTATCCTCTGCCTCTAATGACTATTACAGTTCTGTATCCATTTGTGGAGAGATACAAAAAGTTAACAATTCAAGTCCGAATTTGACTCTATCTCAAGCTCGTCCTGAAGAGAGTCACATTGGACTCACAACATTAACTCTATTTCAACTTCTGTGAAGAAAATCAGAGTTAACGTTTCAGGTCCGAAGGAAGGGTCATCGAACCTAAAAAGTTAACTTTGATTTTTCTTCACAGATGCTGCAAGATCTGCTGAGCTTTTCCAGCAACTTCTGTTTTTGTTCCTCATTTACAGCATCAGCAGAACTATTAGTTTTTATTAATTCTATTCCTCTCTTTGGAGATGCTATCAGAGTATCTGAACTTCTCCAGCATTCTCTGTTTTTATATGAGTTTTTCACATCGTCCTATTCCCGCTTCTAAATTAATCTGGAGAATTTTTCTTGCCTTTGGATGAATGACTTGTGACCACTCCTTTGTTAAATTTCCTGTCACAATACACTGAATTAAATTTGGGGGCTGAACTATGAAGAGAGGTTGGGCAAACTGAGTCCATATTCTCCAAGGTTTCAAAAGAATGAGAGGTAATCACATTGAATCCTACAAAATACTTAAAGGGACAGTCAGGATAAATGCAAGTAAGATGTTACCCCTAGCTGGACAGTCTAAAACCCAAGAGTCACACAGAATAGAAACCAACCCTTTGGTCCAACTAGTTCATGCCGAACATAATCCCAAACTAAAGTAGTTCCATCCACCCGCTTCTGGCTCATATCCCTCCAAACCTTTCCTATTCATATATCTATCCAAATGTCTTTTAAATGTTGTGATTGTACCCATATCCACCACTTCCTCAGGAAGTTCTTTCCACATGTGAACTACCCTGTGTGTAAAAAAAATGCCCTTCATATCTTTTTAAAATCTCTCTCCTCTCACCTTAAAAATGTACCGCTAGTCCTGAAATCCCCTATCCTAGGGAAAAGACAACTAAAAATAATTCTTTGTACCCCTCAGTATTTTATAAACTTCTATAAGGTTAACTCTCAACCTCCTACGCTCCAGTGAAAAAAGCCCCAGTCTATTCAGCCTTCCTTTATAACTGAAGCCTTCCATACCTGGCAACATCCTGGTAAATCTCTTCTGAACCTTCTCCAGCTTAATAATATCCTTCCTATACTTGGGCGACCAGAACTGGACACAGTATTACAGAAGAGGCCTCACCAATGTCCTGTACAACCTCAGCATGACTTCTAAACTCGTATATTGAAAGGAGTGAGCAACAGAGGCAAGCATGCTAAATGCCTTTTTAGCCATCATGTCTCTATGTGACGCAAACTTCAAAGAATTACCTGAGCCTCTATTCTACAACAATACACAAAGCCCTACCATTAATTGTATGAGTCCTACCCTTGTTTGTTGTACCAAAATACAATACCTCACATTTATCCCAGTTAATCTCTGCCATTTTTCAGCCCATTGACACATTTGATCAAGATCCCTTTGTAATCTTAGAAAACCTTCTTCAATCAAGTTTGTGAGACACAATTTTCCTCACAAAAAACCATGCTTACTGTCCCTAATCAATTTTTGCCTCTCTAAATATCCATAAATCCTATCTTTTTAAGTCACTTCCAACAATTTACTCACAACTAAAGTCAGACTCACAGGTCTATAGTTCCCTGGTTTCTCCTTACAACCTTTCCTAAACAAAGGTATAACATTAGCCACCCTCAGTAATCAGGCACCTCACCCATAATTATTGATGATGCAAATATTTCTGCAAGGGTTCTCACAATTTCCTCGCTTACTTCCCACGATGTTCTAGGATACATTAGATCAGGTCCCAAAGATTTATCCACTTTTATATTCTCTAAAACCTCCCGAACATCCTCTTCTGTATTGTGAACTGTTTTTAAAACATCAAAATTTATTTCTCTGTGTTCTCTAGCCTCCATTTCGTTCTCCACAGTAAAAACTGGCATGAAATATTCATTTATTATCCCTTCCATCTCCTGGGATTCAACACAAAGACAACCTCCTTGATCTTTAAGAGCCCCTACCCTCTCTCTAGTTATCTTCTTACTCTTAATGTATTTGTAGAATCTCTTTGGATTATCCTTAACCCTATGTGCCAATGCTATCTCATATCCCCCCTGCCTTCCGGATTTCTTTCTTAAGAATACCCCTACACTCTTTATATTGATTAAGAGATTCAATTGAACCATGTTGTCCATATCTAAGGGTCACAATCTAAAAATAAGGAGAATGCCATTTGGGACAAGGAGAGGAGATTGCTTTTTACTCAGAGTAGTTAACCTTTGGAATTGTCTATTCCAGAGGTCTGTGAAAGCTCAGTTTTTGAGTATATTTAAAACTAGAGGTTGATAAATTTTTGATTATTAATGGCATAAAGGGTTACAGGGGATAGTGCAGGTCAAAGGCATTGATGCGCTCAATCAACCCTAATCATTTTAAATGATGCAGCAGGCTGAATGGGCCGAAAGGCCTGCTCCTGTGCCTATATTCCACAGCTCTGTGTTAATCACCTATGATAGTCTTTGTGCCAGTTTTCTGCTTATATTGAATTTCATGGCCCTGATCTCTTTGGATGGGTTGCTTGCATTGTTGAATAGATAATATGCTTTATGACAGTCAAAAAGCAGCTGTGTTTTGAGCCCTTGTATCATGTGATTCTATTTTTGTTGTTTTAAATAGTATACTTCACAGAACTTGCTGTGATTTACTATCTGTATTACATTTTATTTGGAAATAAAACTGACTGTTTTAGGCTATGCATATTGATCAAATGGTGTGGCATTTTCAAACCTACTTGATCTGCAATATACCACTGCATATATACATTTTTAAAATGCAGGTTTTAGTTCATGGGGTCATGGTTTGCTGATGAGAATTGCCTTATTGCTATGATTGTGACATAAAAGTGTTCAGACATCCAAACAGTAGGAATGCGTATATAGTGACACAGAAAGGAAACTAGGTGTAATACCTTATTACTTTCAATGTCAAGAATGTGTGCAATATCAGTGAAAATACTAACAAATCGAATTAATAACATTTGCATTTTGCAAGCAGCATCTAACGCTTCACGGAGTGAACAACATTTGTTATTATGTGGGTCCATTCGGGAAGTATTCTCAGCATTTTTCACAGTTTGTAGAGTCATGAATTGCCAGTATCATGCAAGTCCTCAGAGGTTATGTTAACTTGTACTGCATAATTAGATTACACTGGAGTGCTGAATATGTTTTAACTTAATAAACCCCAAGCTAGACATGCTACATCAGACAAAGTGCAGAGAAGAGCAAGAAGGATTATGCCAGCAGAAGGAGATTCAGTCATAAAGGCAAGTTGGAGAACTTACACTTCATGGACTAGAGAGGGGAACTCAGCAAATTATATACACATTTAAATGAATGCTATAAATAAGACAAACACAGGAACTCTTAAAAGTAAGATGGGCCATTAAGAACAGAAAGCATAAATTTAAAATGGTGAAAGTTAAAATGGAAAAGGTGTAGATATAGGAAATATGCATTAAATTAAAGAGTAATCAATAGTTGGAATATTCTAACATAATAGGTCTGTCTTTTTAATCACTTTCACTACCCAGAGTTGGACTATGGATTTCCATTGGATTGATTTACACATATGGGCAAAGTCCTGCAATCGTTTGCCATTGCTTCTGTAGCATGGGTGACTAGGACACTATCCTGGTCCTACCACCTACCATACGTGCTTTAGTGTGACTTATGGGCTAACAAACAACCTGTTTAAGACACACAACAAATGCACCTTCCATAACAACAAACCATGGCATGCAACTTAAACCCAGAGTTCTGGCTCAGGAATAAGGACACTATCGATCCTTTATATTAGGTAGTAAGGTAAATATTATTGGATTGAGCCAAATGGACATTGGCCACTTTTGATTTTTCATCTGTTTATGTGTAGTTTTGAAAAATGTTCAATATACACTTTAAAAGATTTGGAAACTTTTTTTCACTATTAGAAAGATCAAATTGGCATGGAACTATCCATTACTGGTAATGTGACAAATTACCATCTTTATCCCACTATCCAGCATGCATGTGAATGCGTGTGAGAGAGAAAGAAAACTGACTTCTTATCATGATAATATATAGGTTACAAAGTGAGGCTGTCTCCCAGTTGTCAGTGTCAATGTGTGCTATCTTTATATCTCACTTGTAGCTGTTCCTGAATTGGATGTGTGATGCCCAGAAGGTTGTAACCCAGTGGCTAATTTATGTACACAAGGCCTTTGGGTATACAGCTGTCATTCAAGTGCTGAATATGGCTGAACCAGCACAGGCATCATTGGCTAAGCAGTGAATGTATGCTGATGGAACCTGTCCACCCATGAATTCTGAGTTAGTAACCTTGTCCTACCAAGGGGTGCCAAGAATATGTTCAGATACAACTGGGAGATTGTTACTGATGTCCCTGGCCACTGAAGCCTGACATTTGAAAGAGTCACGAAAGAGGCGAGCAGAAACAAAAACTCCACTGGCCATGGAAAGGCCCCAAGAGAAACAAATGCCAGTGAATCATATACCTTTCCAGCCCTGACATCTTCTGCAGAAATTGCAATAGAGACAATCATGCCAGAGTGGGGCACCTGAGCCACACTAAATGATACTTGACTCAGAATTGACCACCACAATACAAACATTATTTTTCAAGATGGAAAGCTGCCACCATAAAGTCAGCAAATTTGTTTACAGTTTATATAAATCTTTATGACATCTACAAATTGATATTCCTTTTTGGTATTATTTTTCATTCATCTCTAAAATAGCTGCATAACTTATATTGAAATACTGTCATCTTCTATGACTGTAGACAAATTATGAAATAGTTCATAATTCAAAGTGTGTTATAAATGTGGAAATTTCCCAAAAAACGTTAAATATTTGCCCAACTATTAATTTTTGTGCTGAATCAAAAACTTTTTTTACCAGCCAAAACTATCAATATTAGAGCGAAGGAGGAGATCGTTGGCACATTGGATGGGCTAAAAATTGATCGGGAGGAGATGTTATAAATGTTGGCCAACCCCAAAGTTGGTAAGTTATCAGGATCATACGAGATGGATCTTAGGATCCTGGAGAAAGAAGGGTAATTGCAGAGGAATTAATTATAAGCTTCCAATACTCCTTAGGTACAGGGTGGTAGCAGAGGGCTGGAGACTTGCAAATGTTTGAATACACTTGTTCAGAAAAAGGACAAACCCAGCAACTATAGGTCAGTCAGTTTAAGCCCATTCTGGGAAAGCTTGTGAAGATATAATTTGGATCAAAGTTAACAGTCACTTGGACAACTACGAACTAATTAATGAAAATCAGTATGGATTTGTTAAAGGCAAATTGTGCTTACCTAACATGACCGAGTTTTTGATTATGTGTCCAAGAGACTAAGGCAGAGCTATACATGGACTTCCAAAGGGCATTTGGAATATCATACCAAAAACAAGCTTGTCAGCATAGTTAAAGCACATGGATTAAAAAGGGCAGTGGTTGCAAGGATAAAAGTTGACAGAATTACAAGCTACAGAGAGAAGTTGCCAAAAGTTGTTTTTCAGAATGGAAGGTGGTGTATAATAAGGTTCTCCTTCTTGGGAGTGTCAGGACCACGATTTTGCTTGATCCACCTTTATGCCGAGACTTGTATGTACATGATAATTTCAAATTTACTGATGAGACAACCTTTGGGAGTATTGTGAACTATGAGGAAGATGGGAATACACGTTAAGAGGACATAGACAGGCTAGTGGAATGGGTGCCAAGTGGCATGAAACTTAATGCAGAAAAGTATGAAGTGATGCATTTTTGTACAAGTAACAAGGCGAAGAAATATAAACTAAATCCTGCAATTCTAATGGGGCAGAGAGACATTAAATCATTTTAGGTGGCATGGCAGGTTGAGAAACTGGTTAAAAAGGTAGAGATAACAAGGTGTAGAGCTGGATGAACACAGCAGGCCAAGCAGCATCAGAGGAGCAGGAAGGCTGAC
>NC_063336.1:34573887-34613226 GCF_021869965.1 Rhincodon typus
CCCTTCTTCAGAAAAATTTTCTGAAGAAGGGTCTAGGCCCGAAACATCAGCTTTCCTGCTCCTCTGATGCTGCTTGGCCTGCTGTGTTTATCCAGCTCTACTCCTTGTTATCTCAGATTCTCCAGCATCTGCAGTTCCTACTATCTCTCAAACCTTAATCAGATAGGTTAGGTGAGTGAACACAGATTTGGCAAATGGAAATAATGTGGGAAAATGTAAAATTAGCAATTTTGCAGGAAGAATAAGAAAGCATTTTTCAAAATGTGGTGAGAAATTGCAGAGCTTTGAGATCCAAAGGGATCTGGGTGTCCTAGTACATGAACTGAAAAATGTTAGTATGCAGGTACAGCAAATAATTAGGAATGCTGATAGAATGTTATCATTTATCATGAGAAGAATGGATACAAAAGTAGAAAAATTATGCTTCCGTTATACAGGGCACAGATGTGACCACATCTGGAGTACTGTGTACAGCATTAATCCCTTCAGGTTTATCAGACCTAGTAGGAACTGCAGATGCTGGAGAATCCGAGACAACAAGGTGCAGAGCTGGATGAACACAGCAGGCCAAGCAGCATCATAGGAGCAGAAAGGCTGACGTTTCGGGCCTAGACCGTTCATCAGAAAAATTTGTTACAGAATCTAGAATCAGCCCTCCCTGTCCCTGTTTAAAAATCAGGGATCACCCACCTAAAACAGAGATGAGGCAAAACCTTTCCTTTCGAGGCTTGAAAATCTTTGGAATTCTCTTCCTGAAAAGTGTTGGAGGCAAATTCCTTGGCCTGAGTCTTACCTGTATCATTTTTTGCCAAGTTTCATGAAGGGTTCTTTCTGTGAAGCCTAGTGAGTTTTCTCAAGCTATCATCCCAAACTCATTTTATTAAACCATCAGGCCCAACACCACTCACTTGCCTTATGTTGACCCTATTTTCCCACTAGCCATGGCCAGAAGTTCTTGCCATTGCCTGGATATCCTAGAATAGACTGGCATCCCTGGAACTGGCACCATATTCCAAAGACTGTTGCGTATCCGGACAATTGGTGCATTCTGAATCTGCCCTTCAGCGCAGCACACAGTTTGGTGGACTCAATGTCAGAAAAGGGAAAAATGGCACCCAGCTTTGCGGACGGGAACCTCGAGGTCCTGTTGGAGGGCGTGATGCAGAGGAGTGACAACCTTTTCCTCCCAGCACTGCCAAAGGAGACCACAACACTAGACCCTGCTCTCTTGGTGTGAGGTCACTGTCTGGGTTAATGAAGTTTCCACAGTGCAGAGGACCATCCAGCAATGTAGGAAGTAGGTCACCAACCTTCTCTGCTCAGCTTAACTGCCACCATTTTCTCTCCAATACTTCAGACTCACTCAATGTCTGTTGCTGCACCCATCACCCTCACCAAGGCCCTACCACTCTCACCACTGTATGCAGCATTTGCCCTCACTCGTTCTCCCCCTGCCCCAATATCCCCAGACTACAAACCCTGCATGGCCTCTCTGCTGCCTACTCTCTTACTCGGGACACCTCAGCACCTTCCCAACCACTTGTACCAGCACTAACAGCTACGACACTGAATGCCATCTTATTCAATCCCTCCCTTTCATTACATAAGGAAAACAACCAACAATAGGGGCTAGGGCCAGGACAGGTGCTGGGTGCCCAGCATTCAGCTCCTTACCTATTACAAGGAGAGGATCTTAATCCTCAATGGTGTGGACTGGACAAGGTCCTGGGGAGATGCAGAGACATCCAGGTTTTTTTTTCACTGTACTGCAACTCTTACATTAACCCCACTCTGAGCATATTTTTCACTTGCCACGACTTACAACTCTCAGTCGTGACACTTTTTCTCTTTTGTGTCCTACATATACAAGCAATATGTCTATGTTGGTCATGGTCAAGATGGCCATCCTGCAAGGCATCTTCTTCCACCTCCTCTGAGGAAGCGAGATCAGATTCCTCAGACAAAGCACTGACAAAGCTGCTTCCTGCGCCCCTCCAGCCAGCTCAACTTGTGACACCTCGGTGGGTCTTTTATCTAGAATAGAGTTGGGAAAATCTGCTGGTGAGCATTTCACTGTCACATTCATGCAGCTGGTCAAGGGAGAAATGCCCTTAGTCCCTAGCATTCAGAAGGTTGATGGAGACTAGACTTCCGCTCTGTCCCAGGCAGGAGAGGACCCAGTAATGTTGACCCTTTGTAACTTCATTGACATACACAGGCAGACAGGAGCAGGTGGCAGGTTTTTGGAGGGGCAAAGGCTACCTTTGCACAATGATTGCAGGAAGGTAGCAACACCATGGGAACCCTGCTGCCTCAGGCTGGCTTTGTGTGGCAAAAATGCCAACTTGCAACTACTGAAAATACCGAGCCTTGTTCCTAGACAATGTTCCATAGACCAAGGTGTGATGTGAGCAGCTGCTGCACCATGAGCAGACAGTGGGGGAATGGCAGGACCCTGTGACCATGGCAACCAGGCTCCACCTCTCCTGATGCACAAACAGTGCTATTACACCACAGGCATCAGTGGGTTCAGTCATCAGCCTACATGAGGTGGTCAGGAAGGCTTCACCTTGCTGTGCAGGCAAACCGCCAAAACATCGACAACTCCTTCCTGGTATTCTTCCATGTCAACTCTATAGGTGTCATATCTCCTCAGGTCTCTATCTAATCCATGTATTTGAGTTTACCCACCTTTCCTCTAACAGCTCCAGGCAAATAAAATGAACACACCGAACCTTGTAGCTCACTGTCTCCCCCTGGAATCCAGAGTGCTGCTCACCATTGGCATGATCCTTCCGCACATTCCCTAACCCTCTCATGCTCAATAGTTCCCTCTCCCACCCAAATTATGTGTTGATTTGCCCCTCCTCACAAATGCCATCACTGTTGCACACCAGAATTTTGCTGCAACTCCCCATTATTAGGTTCTTCAGCCTCCCTCAGAACTTCTCCCTAATAATGCCTTCCCCCTTGATGTTTAGTGGATGTACCTCTCAGACTGACTATGATCTATATCCTCAAGAAACATAACTGGGCAGCCCTGAATGATGAGTGACCAGATGCCTGACTGATATCTGCACAGCTCCCCAACTTTCTTCTTCCAACTCTATGGACTAGTTGCAATGGAATCACTGGGTGGACCATGACCCACTCTCCAAACTGTACAGGTACAGACCCCACCCCCTGACTGTGACCACCCCAACTGGAACCTGACCATGCTCAAATTCTGAAATCATATTGGAGGCTGCCATTGAAGTACCATGCTGGGGAGCCTGACTAACGGCTATCTTCTGGACATCAGTGAGGATACTCCCCTAAGACTTTCAGACACGGCAACATGCTTGAAGTACATGCAGTATTTTCTTACACGTGGTGCAGGTGTAAGATTGACATAGCAAAATGCCACTCCCATCATAGATGAGCTGCCTGGTTTCATGTCTACACTGAACAGCAAAGCCATACGGCAGTGTTATGGGCCTTTAAGGTCTAGCTGAGGGGACAAAGTGCAAAAAGACAGGGATGCTGTGCGTGAATGATAAGAGACCAAATAAGCAGCCCCAAGATACATTCTGGTCCAGTCTGTGAGCTAGGTGCTTGTTCTAGGGTGACTGTAAGAAGACCATAAGAAATAGGAACAGGAACAGGCCAATCAATCTCCTGAGCCTGTCCCCCTATTCACTAGGATCTGACACTCCTCACATCCATTTTTCTGACCTTTACTTATAACCCTTGATTCCCCTACTGATCAAGAATCTATCTATCTTAGCGTTAAGTATAGTCAAGGTACCTGCTCTGATTTACATGTGCAGAATTCTTGGCGTCCCCTTTCTATCCATGCAGTAGATAGAAAGCTGCTTATTAACAAGGCGAGATTCAGTGTTAATGACAGTGATAATTAGCAATAATCCCCACTAATAGGCATCTCACTGCTCCCTAGAGAGAATCTCATCTCCACATCCAGAACTCGGTTGGAAAATACAACTTGCTGCTCCCAATGTCGAAAAAGGCCTCACTTTAATTTTCACGTGATTCTCCCAGAATTCTCATCATAGCCCACGTCATTCAGGGCCCTATAAGATTCTATCCCTTGAATATTTTTAAGGAAAATGTTGATAGTTTCTTGTTAAGCAAGAGGCCAATAGGTTATCAAAGGTAGTCAAGAATGCAGATTTGAGGTATCATATCAGCCATGACGTTATTGAATTTCAGAGATGGCTGTTGGGACTGAATGGCCTATTCCTCCCCTTGTTCATATTGGTTCCTCTGTAACTTTGATTACAGCCTAATTGGGAAATTAAGTCCATTTCTAGCCTCTGATTTACGGAAAAGATATGGAGGGACCAGAGAAGGTGTAAAAAAGATTTAAAAAGATGGTTCTGGAGCTACAAGGTTGAACAGGCTAGATGCTCCTTCTCTAAGAGAAAACAAAATGCTGAGTGGTGACATGACGGAGGACTTTAAAATGATGGAATGTCTGATGAGATAGTATTTGAGAAAATTTGTAGGCGAGATCAAAACCAGGTCCATAGATGTATGGTTGCTCTCAATAAAACCAATGATATATTCAAGATAAACATTTTTACCCAAAGATTTCTAAGCATGTGAAATTTGTTCCTGCAAGGTGTAATAATGATGAACAACATAGCTATATTAATAGGATGCTAACTTAGCACATGAGGGAAAATGGAAGAGAAGATTTTTTTAAATTTCAAAATATACTTTATTCATAAAAAAAACGTTACACACATATATTCACAATGCAGTTTGGTTTTGCAGTAGCATATCAAGGAAACAAACAAATATTGAAGTTTGACTCTATCTGAACAAACCAAAGGCATCTTGAACCAAATTCTATATACGTGCATTTGAGGCACAAGGATGGTCTGAAAACTGAATGGACCAGGGTTAGATGAGGAAGGCTAGGAGGAGGTTTGTGTGCAGCAGAAGCACAAGGATCTATCAGTTAGGTTGAACGCCTTTTCTGTGCTGTGCACTCTACCTAATTCTATGTAAAACACTATGACCCTGAATTTAACATCCTCCATTAAAGCAACATTGGAAGTTACTCTGGTGGCCAACCTGTCTTACCGACATGTTCCATTTTTGGACCCCTGAGTCAAGGGAACAATAACAGCTTTCCCCACAGTCCAGACTTGTTGGCAAGTGAATTTTGGAGCAGAAGAGGCCAAGTAAATAGGTCTTTAATTTCAATTTCAGATTCAATATGGGCCAGGAAAAACCAGAGTAAATGTTCCACTTCACCTATTCTCGACTAGAACACACCCAAAGCTTTCCTTACAACTTACTTAAATGTTCCGGAGTGATCCCATGGGTTTTCATTCCTATTTTCCAGTCAACTAGTGGATTTGGCTGGGTTTGGTCAAGTCGTTGAGAAAATTTAAAGAAAAAGATATTGTGGCCTTTCAAATCAGTCAAGCATCCACAACCTTGGACTTCCTAGTATTTTTTGCTCACTTTGGTATTCACATGCATGCTACACACTCTCACTTCAAAATTGTCAACAAAAGCAAATTGTTAGTGTAAGAAGCAGGGCTCATGTTTATTTTAATCAAAATAGAAATGAGGAAAGTGGAACGCTTACAAAGTAGGAACTTATAAAATCGTAATTCTAATAGGTAAGTGCACCATGATTGGAACTCCTCAACAATTACAATGATTTACTTGAAACTTTACATAATGTGACTGCCTCTTCATCAACAAAACTGCCACCAATCCTCATTAGTAAGATCAACGGCACTTTTCTTCCCCAAAACACAGCATGTTTATGTCTACTTCTGATTCAATAGTGCACCCCTTGGAGCACTTAAGTACAATTATTTCTTAATGTCTGTCCTAGGACCTGCAGGTGATACTTCTTTCCTTGAAAAAATGATATGAGGCTGATTATAACACCTAGATATCAGTTTATGTTACAAAATTTCCTGACTCTTAATCTATCATGGAACTGACACAATCACGAAAAATCACCGTAAGGATATTACAACTGAGTACTAGAAGTTTGAAGTGAATACGAAGTGGGGGCAGGAGAGTAAAGTACAAAGTTTAGTGATGCCGATAGCACTTTTATTATTGCTGCTATAAATATTTTTAATCAAGCTGTTCAGATGTGTTATAACACATCTCCAAATGGAGGTGGATCTTAAATCAGACCTTTTGGCTCAAAGAAAGGGACACTACCACTATACAACCACAGACCAGGCAAAGATGGCAGATTTGCTTATTTCTAATCAAGCTGTTCACTTGTATTATATAACATGCCACAGAACCAGGTAAGACTTGAATCCAGGTCTTCTGGCTCAGAGGTATGGATACTACCACTGCATTACTACAGTCCTTAATTGTTGCCAACTCAGGGAATGCTCGTTGTTTTAGATCAACTTGTTTGTGGATTTTGGACTTGAACCTGGGCCTTCCAGCTCAAAGGCTGACTCACTATCACGATACCAGGAGAGCCTCTGATTTTGCTGTGACAGTATGATAGGATTTGAAGTTGGATATAAATATGATCCACTGAGTATTGTCACACTGATCTTGATGTCACAAAGCCATGTGACACAAAATCCAAATTGAAACGAGGTGACGGTGATCAATCCCCACCAAGTGGTAAAGTGACTGCTATAAAAGTAGAGTTAATATATATTGGTGTTATTCATATTGTTTGTGTGGTACAGCTGTTGGATGCTCCAAGTGGTTACCTGTATCTTGTATTAACTGACTTTGGCTCAGTGGTAACACCTCTAAATGTGAGGTACATTCAAGCTTCACTCTAGAGACTGTTGCACGTCCTACACTTCACTAAGTATAAAGTGCATTGTAGCAACGTGAGATAGAGTATGAAAAATGTGAGTCTTTCAATGGATTAATCATTATTCTGACCACCTAAATGACATTACAAGAGAGGGAAATTTGATATTGATTTTCTTATAGATTTTATTTAACTTTTGGGGAAACAAAATATTACATGTTAAACGAGGTTGGGAAAATTTTTAAAGCATCAAGTGAAGTGGTGATTACAATGACTGCTGTGGAAAGGGTGATGACAAGGTCATATAGGAATCAAATAACGAGTGAATTTGAGCGACTGTGAGAAGATGCTGTCAACATTTTAAAGATAAGTCAATAATGGAGACAAATGCATTTTTTTATTTGTGATTTCCACTACATAAGTGCTCTTAGCTTTCCCTTTCTTACAGCTTTGATATTAAATCCATGGTCTTAGCTAGGTCCATGTACAAGATTTGCAATACATATACATAAAGCAAGAAAGAGATTTCCCTTTAGCAATTTTCTCACCTTTTATTTTGTGGCTGTTGGAACTCATTTATATGATGAACACCAAAGGCTGATGTACAATAGTGAACAGCAATAATGTCGTCCATGGCAATGCTCACTGTTGCAATTTGTTGAGACATAGATGACCATTTATAATTAATCTATATCTTTTTTGTTTATTACAGACTTTTCGGGGTCTCTTCAATGTTCAATAAAATTAACTTGGTTTAAGTGAAACAACACAAAACATTATTCAGCGATAAATAAGTGAAAAAGAGCTTCAGATTGTTAACTAGGGTCAGAAAGATTTAACATTTTACGACACAGAAAGCATGGAATGGGAATAGAACCAAGTCAGGAAACAAAGGCAAATTGTATCATGGTAAAACCATAAAGTCTAGGCATGGCAGGGGAACAAAACAAAACTCAAGGCAAAACTGGAACTGAAAATATGGTGTTGGCGCGAGCCCAGCAGAGGAAACAAAGTTCTTGGGATGGAGCCAGGAAAGGAAACAGAGAGCTTGGAAGGCGTTGAGTGGTACAGAATGGCAGAGAGTTTCAGCAGAGTGCAGAAGAGCCAGAAGGGTAATCCCACACTTTGCAACGAACTGAGAGAAAATATATGCGACTTAGAACAGTGTGAAGAAGGACTTGGAGAAAGAACCCAAGAGTCAGACCAGAGCTGAGGGAAATGCAGATATATAAAAACATGAAGCAGAATCAAACAACTTAAGTACAGCCAGAAAAGAAAGAGAATTCTAGCTTAAATCATATGGAAATCACAGATGGCATTTGATGACGATTGTGTGATTAATAGGAATTACATTCCTCATTATGGTTTCATGTCTGGAGCTACTTTGTTGCAAATTTGGAGTTACATCCTTTGTGCACTGATTTGATTAAATCTGTTAAAACTTACCATTATAAATGGTTCTTATTATACCACATTCAAAGTTCTATCATTCATACTTCCCTGTACATTTGGGGGTAGAACATAAATATGATGTGAAGATAGATACTTTTTCAGGAATGTCAGTTTTATTGAATGAGTTTGAACTTGAGATGCATTGAGATAAGCTTAAAAGAAGCAAAACTTTGTGGATGAGATTTAAACTGATCTATTTTATGCATCTGTTTTGCATAGTGTGCAATGCTTGAAGATGCATAATAAATAAAGGTAATAGTTAAAATTAGAATTCATGGTTGGTATCAACTGGTTGTTGTGTGATTACCCTGAGAAAGTTGCAATTCATTTTGGTCATGCAACATATGCTTAAATTATTAATGTCTTTTAAAATAAACATTAGTCAGTGAAATAGATATCATTGCATATTGGATGAGGTGTTTATTATGGAATCATTCTTACAGCATGATGCTCTAGAATTTAAGGGTAACCCATTGTGCATCTCTGGATGTGATGCAACACAACACCTCCCACAACGAACATATGGACAATTGTGGAATGTTTACGAGTTCAAGAGACAGAGATGTGCAGAGGGGCTTTCCCTTCCATTAACTCCCAAAGGAATAAGAAAAACTTTACCAAGGAAACAACAACCTCTCATTGTCCATATGAGCATCTTCAATGTCTCGACACAATCAAATATTGTGGTAGCAGCCTTACACAACTTGAGACAATGGTCTGCGGGATGTTGGGCAACTCAGTGTTAAATATAGCCTGGTGAGGCGCAGGAGCCTCACAGTAGATGGCACTTGCTGCAGAAGAAGACAGTGGGTGAAGAAGGGACATAAACCATCCGTCTCTGAATTCTCTGGGCAATCCTGTCAACCAGCTGAGCTCTTAGTTTCCATTTGCCTCTTCCAGTGTCCTTCCAAACTGTCAGCCTCAAGAAGTTATGGACAGCAAGATTGTCTACCGGTTAGAAACATAGAAACATAGAAAATAGGAGCAGGATTAGGCATTTCAGCTTTTCAGTCTGCTCTACTATTTGATCATGGCTGATCAACCAACTCACATTCCCTTTTAACAATTTAGCCCTAAGAACGAAATCTAACTCCTTCTTGAAAACGTTCAATATTTTGGGGTCAACCACTGTCTATGCCAGAGAATTCCACAGGCTTACCATTCTCTGGGTGAAGACATTTTTCCTCATCTCAGTCCTAAATGGCCTGCTCTGTATTGTTAAACAGAGGCCTCTGGTTCTTCACTCCCCAGCCATCAGTAACATCCTTCCTGAATTTACCTTGTCCAGCCCGGTTAGCATTTTTTTATGTTTCAATAAGACCTCCCTCATTCTTCTAAACTCCAGTTAATATAGTCCTAACCAATCCAAGCTCTCTTCATATTCCTGCCATCCCAGGAATCATTCTGGTGAGCCTTTGCTGCACTCTCTCCATAGCCAGTACATGCTTCCTCAGATGAGGAAAAGACTTGACACAATACTCCAGATGTGAAGTGGTCCCACCAAGGCCCTATACAATTGTGATAAGACATCCTTGCTCTTGTACTCACCCTCTCACTATGAGGCCAACATATCTTTTTCCTTTTTCATCACCTGCATGTTTACTTTAAGTTACTGGTGTACAAGGACATCTTGGTCTCGTTGCACCTCCCTCTTTCCCAATCTATTGCCTTACAGATAATAACCTGCCTTCCTGTTTTTGCTATCAAAGTGAATAATATCACATGTATCCACATTATATTTCATCTAACATGCATTTGCCCAGTCACTTAGCTTGTCCAAATCGCATTGAAACACTTCTACATCCTCCTTACATTCTACCCTCCCACCCAGCTTTGTTGCCTGCAAACCTAAAGATATTGTGTTTAGTTCCTTCATCTCAATCGTTAAAATAATTTATGAGTAGCTGGGATCCAAACACTGATCCCTGCGTTACCCACTTGGAAAATGACTTGTTTATTCCTACTCTTTGTTTCCTTTCTGCCAGCCAGCTCTCTATCCATATCAGTACACTAACTCTTGTCTCATGCACTTTAGTTTTAGTTAACTTCTTACATGGAATTTTATCAAACATCTTCTAAAGGTCTGAGTAAACCACACAGTTTTTTCTATTCATTTGTGGGATGTGGGTGTCCTGGCTGGCCAGCATTTCTTGCCCATCCCTAATTGCCCTTGAGAAGGTGGTGGTGAGCTGCCTTCTTGAACCACTGCAGTCCACCAGCTGTAGGTTGACTCACAATGCTTTTAGGGAGGGAATTCCAGGATTTCGACCCAGCAACAATGAAGGAACGGCAGTATATTTCCAAGTCAGGATGGTGAGTGGCTTGGAAGGGAACTTGGAGGTGTTCCCATATGTCTGTTGTACTTGTCCTTCTAGACGGAAGTGGTGATGGGTTTGGAAGGTGCTGTTTGAGGATCTTTGGTGAATTTCTGCAGTGTATCCTGTAGATAGTACACACTGCTGCTACTGAGTGTCAGTGGTGGAGGGAGTGGATGCTTGTAGATGTAGTGCCAATCAAGCAGACTGCTTTGCCCTGGATGGTGTCAAGCTTCTTGAGTGTTGTTGGGGCTGCACTCATCCAGGCAAGTGGGGAGCATTCCATCACACTCCTGACTTGTGCTCCAGAACTTGCTGCTCCCTTAGCCAAGCTGTTCCAGTACAGTTACAATACTGGTATCTACCCAACAATGTGGAAAATTGCCCAAGTATGTCCTGTACACAAACCCAATCTGGCCAGTTACCGCCCCATCAGTCTCCTCTCAATCATCTGTAAAGTGATGGAAGGTGTCATCGGCAGTGCTATTGAGCAGCACCTGCTCAACAATAACCTGCTCAGTGATGCCCAGTTTGGGTTATGCCAGGACCACTCAGCTCCTGACCTCATTACAGCCTTGGTTCAAACATAGACAGAAGAGCTGAATTCCAAAGGTGAGGTGAGAGTGACAGTCCTTGACATCAAGGATGCATTTGACCGAGTGTGGTATCAAGGAGCCCGAAGAAAACTGGAATCAATGGGTATCAGGGGGCAAACGCTCCGGTGGTTGGAGTCATACCTGCCACATAGGTAGATGGTCGTGGTTGTGGGAGGTCAATCATCTCAGTTCCAGGACATCACTGCAGGAGTTCTTCAGGGTAGACAGGCTTTGAGGAGTCAGGAGGTGAGTTATTTGCCGCAGTACTCCCAGCTTCTGACCTGCTCTTGTAGCCACAGTGTTTATGTAGCAAGTCCAGTTGAGTTTCTGGTCAATGATAACCCCCGAGGTGTTGATAGTAGGGGATTCAGTGATGGTAACACTATTGAATGTCAAGGTATGGTGGTTAGATTGTCTCTTATTGGTGATGGTCATAGTCTGGCATTTGTGTGACGTGAATGTCACTTGCCACTTGACAGCCCAAGCCTGGATATTGTCCAGATCTTGTTGCAGTTGAACATGGACTGCTTCAGTATCTGAGGAGTCACGAATGGTGCTGAACATTGTGCAACCATTGGCAAACGTCCCCACTTCTGAGCTTGTGATGGAGACAAGATCATTGATGAAGTAGCTGAAGATGGTTGGGCCGAGGAGACTACCCTGAAGAACTCCTGCAGTGATGTCCTGGAGCTGAGATGATTGACCTCCCACAACCACGACCATCTACCTATGTGGCAGGTATGACTCCAACCACCGGAGCGTTTGCCCCCTGATACCCATTGATTCCAGTTTTCTTCGGGCTCCTTGATACCACACTCGGTCAAATGCATCCTTGATGTCAAGGGCTGTCACTCTTACCTCACCTCTGGAACTCAGCTCTTTTGTCCATGTTTGAACCAAGGCTGTAATGAGGTCAGGAGCTGAGTGGCCTTGGCATAACCCAAACTGGGCATCACTGAGCAGGTTATTGTTGAGCAGCTGCTGCTCAATAGCACTGTTGATGACACCTTCCATCACTTTACTGATGATTGAGAGGAGACTGATGGGGCGGTAATTGGCCAGGTTGGGTTTGTGTACAGGACATACTTGGGCAATTTTCCACATTGTTGGGTAGATACCAGTATTGTAACTGTACTGGAACAGCTTGGCTAAGGGAGCAGCAAGTTCTGGAGCACATGTCTTCAGTACTATTGCCAGAATGTTGTCAGGGCCAGTAGCCTTTGCAGTATCCAGTGTCTCCAACCGTTTCTTGATATCACATAGAGTAAATTGAATTGGCTGAAGACTAGTATCAGTATTGCTGGGGACCACTGGTGGAGACCAAGATAGATCATCCACTCACCACTTCTGGCTGAAGATTGCTGCAAATGCTTCAGCCTTATCTTTTGCACTGATGTGCTGGTCTCTCCCATCATTGAGGATGGGGATATTTGTAGAGCCTCCTCCTCCAGTGAGTTGTTTAATTGTCCACCACCATTCATGACTGGATGTGGCAGGACAGCCGAGCTTAGATCTTATCCGTTGGTTGTGGGATCGCTTAGCTCTGTCTACCACTTGCTGCTTTTGCTGTTTGGCGTGCAAATAGTCCTGTTTGGTGGCTTCACCAGGTTGATACCTCATCTTCAGGTATGCCTGGTGCTGCTCCTGGCATGCCTTCCTGCACTCTCCATTGAACCAGGGTTGATGCCCAGGCTTGATGGTAATGGGTTGAGTGGGGGATATGGCGGGCCATGAGGTTACAGATTGTGCAGGAGTACAATTCTGCTGCTGTTGATGGCCCACAGTGCCTCATGGATGCCGAGTCTTGAGTTGCTAGATCTGTGCAGTCTGTCCCATTGAGCATAATGATAGTGCCACACACCATGATGGAAGTTATTCACAATGTGAAGGCAGGACTTTGTCTCCACAAGGGCTGTGTGATGGTCACTCTTACCAATACTCTCATGAACAACTGCACCTGGCAGATTGATAAGGATGAGATCGAGTATGTTTTTCCCTCTTGTTGGTTCCCTCACCACCTGCCGCAGACACAGTATAGCAACTATGTCCTTTAGGAACTGACCAGCCCAATCTGTAGTACTGCTACATTGAAATCCCACACCCAGAGTACATTTTGTGCCCTTGCTTCCTCAGTGTTTCCTCCAAGTGTTGTCCAACATGGAGGAGTACCAAATCATCAACTGAGGGAGAACGGTATGTGGTAATCAGCAGGAGGTTTCTTTGCCCATGTTTAACCTGAAGCCATGAGACTTCATGGGGTCCGGAGTCAATGTTGAGGACTCCTAGAGCAACACCATCCTGACTGTACACAAATGCGCCGCCCCCTGCCGGTGAGACAGGATATATCCAGGGATGGTGATGATGGTGTCTGGGACATTGTCTGTAAGGTATGATCCTGTGAGTATGACTATGTCAGGCTGTTGCTTAACTAGTCTGTGAAACAGCTCTCCCAATTTTGGCACTAACCCCCAGATGTTAGTGAGGAGGACTTTGCATGGTCAATAGGGCTGTTTCTGCCGTTGTTTTTTCTGGTGCTTAGGTCGATGCCAGGTGATCCATCCACTTTCATTTCTTTGAGACTTTGTAGCGATTAGTACAATTGAATTACTTACTAGGCCATTTCAGAGGGCAGTTAAGAGTAAACCACATTGCTGTGAGTTTAGAGTCACATGTAGGTCAAATCAGGTGAGGGTGGCAGATTTCCTTCCCTGAAGTATATTAGTGAACCAGATGAGTTTTTCTGACAATTGGCAATGATTTCATGGTGATCAGTAGATTCTTAATTCCAGACTTCTGTTTTTAATTATTGAATTCAACTTCGACCATCTGCAATGGTGGGATTTGAACCCGTGTTCCCAGAACATTAGTTGGGTTTCTGGATTAATTGTCTAGCGATAATACTAATAGGCCATTGCCTACCCTGACATCTGTTCACCGTTATCCACTCTACG
This sequence comes from Rhincodon typus, assembly GCF_021869965.1. Taxonomy (NCBI): domain Eukaryota; kingdom Metazoa; phylum Chordata; class Chondrichthyes; order Orectolobiformes; family Rhincodontidae; genus Rhincodon; species Rhincodon typus. The sequence goes on from NC_063336.1 coordinate 34,587,968, forward strand.
AATACATCCTGAAAAAAGTCCAGTGGATTTGTCAGACATGATTTCCCTGTTTTAAATCCATACTACGCTATCTAATCCTGTCACTATTTTCCAAGTGCTCTGCTGTTAAATCTTTTATAATGAAATCTAGCATTTTCCCCACTATCAATGTCAGACTAACCAGTCTGTAGGCCCCGATTTCTTCTCTCTACCTTGTTTGTTAAATAGTGGGGTTGCATTAGCTACCTTCCTATCCGTAGGAGCTGTTCCAGAGTCTATAGAATCTTAAAAGATGATCACCAATGCATCCATTATTTTTAGGCCCACTTCCCTACGTTCTCTGAGCTATAGTTGTCAGGTATTAGGGAATTTATCACCTTTTAATCCCATCAATGTCTCCAACTTCATTTCACTGCTAATACTGATTTCCCCTCTCTCACAAGACTATGTGTCCCCAACATTTTTGGGATGCTGTTTGTGTCCTTCTTTGTGAAGATAGAACCTAAATGTGTGTTTAATTGATCTGTCATCTCTTTGATCCCCATTATCACTTCCCCTCTTTCTGATTGTAAGGGATCTACATTTATTTTCACTAATCTTTTTCTCTTCACATTCCCATAGAAACTTTTACAATCAGTTTGTCTATCCCTTGCAAGTTTATTCTCATACATTATTTTTTTCCCCTCTTAATCCTCCTTTGTCCTTCTTTGTTGAAATCTGAACTGTTCCCAATCCTCAGGTCTGCTGCTCTTTTTGGCAAATTTGTATCGTGTTTCCTTGGATCTAATATGATCCCTAATTTCCTTTGTTAACCATAACCAATCCATCTTTCCCACTTTATTTTTTGCCAGACAGGAATGAACAACCGTTGCAGTTCCTCCATGCAGTCTTTGAATGTTTGCCATTGCAATCCACTGTCATCCCTTTAAGTAATGCTCCCCAATTTATTGTAGTCAGTTCATGCCTCATACCGTTGTACTTTCTCCTATTTAGGTTCAGGACCATAGTCTCAGAATTAACCATGTCATTCTCCATCCTAATGAAAAGCTCTATCACCTTATTGTCACTTTTCCTGAAGGTGCCTTGCACAGCACGATTGCCAATTATTCCTTTCTGATTAGCAAACAGTCTAAGATGTGCTGTCCTCTGGTTGTTTCCCAAACATATTTGTCCAGAAAAACATGCTGTACACTGTACACACTCCAGGAATTCCTCTTCTATGGCATTGTTACTGATTTGATTTGTCCAGTCTATATGTAGATTAAAGTCATCCATAATTACAGCTGTACCTTTAATATGTGCATCTCTAATTTCCTGTTTAATGCCTTCTGAATATTATTCCTACAGTTTGGGGTCTATATACAACCCCTATTATCAGTTTCTGCCATTTTAGGCTCCACACGCACAGATTCAACTTTAGAGGAGCTAATATCCTTCCTCACTATTGCGTTGATGTCATCTTTAACCAGTGATGCTACCCCAACCTCCTTTTCCTCTTGGTCTGTCCTTCCTAAATATCAAATGGCCATAGATGTTCAGTTCTCATCCCTGGTCACCCTGTTGCCATATCTCTGTAATTCAACTATATCAAACACATTTATATCTATTTGCATGACTAATTCTTTCACTTTCTTGTGAATGCTCCGTCCATTAAGACACAGACCTCAACTTTTATCTGTATAAAATTTTTAGTCCTGTTCACATTGTTTTAAACTTGGTTTGAATTCTCTGTCTGTACCATTTCTTATTTCCAATTCTGTGTTTTGTTTCTCCCCTTGTTTCCCTCTCTACAGTGTCCTTGTAAAGATTTCCATTCCCCCTGTGAGCTCAGTTTAAAACCTCCCAACCGCACTAGCAAACACTTCGCCTAGGCCATCAGTTCTGATCCTGTCCAGGTGCAACCCATACTGTTGGATTGGTTCCACGCCCCTGAGCTGATCACAATACTCCAGGAATCTGAAACTCTTACCCCCAACATTACCTCTCGAATATATCCTGCTATTTCTACACTCAGTAGCATGTAGCATTGCTAGCAATCCCAACATCACCACTTTGAGATCCTAATTTCCAACTTCCTAACTCCCGATATTCTGCTTTCAGGACTTCATCCCCTTTTTTTTAACAATGTTGTTGGTATCAATGTGTGCTACAGCCACTTGGTGTTCACTCTCCCACCTCAGAATGCCCTTGAGCTGCTTTGGAACATCCTTACCCCTAGCACACAAGAGGAAACATACCATCATGGAGCCTCATATGCAGCTACAAAAACGATTACCTGTTCTGATATGTTGGCAGTGCCTACTAGCTTCTCATTCACACATGTTCTTGTAGCAGAGATATGGACACCCAAAAGATCATGACCCAGTGGCCAGTTCACTGTACAGAAGATCTTTGGTACGTGGCTGTCGTCCATTCAATGGCCATGACTGAGTCAATTCAGACATCATTGGATTAGCAATGACTATATATTGATTAAATTAGCACTCACGAGGAGCTCTGGCTAAGTGACCTTGCTTTACCAAGAGATGCTGAGGGTATATCTGACACAGTGAAGGTGGAAACTGCTTAGCATGTTTTACACAAGTTGCTGAAATGGAATTTATTGAGGATGCTGACTTGGTACAGTTGCAGTTCCGTGTACTCAGTCAGGTTGTTGTTGTTCCACACTCTCTTACTCCGTCTGAATATCAACTGCAGCCATTGCAACACATGTTAATTTCAGCATCAAGTGACAGATTGCTAGTGATTGTGGAACCTAGATATGTGCAGCTCTCTATAACCTCCAGTGTCACATTCCCAATGCTGAAAGATGGCAATATGGCAACAACCTGGACCATGACATTTGTCTTGTTGATACCTGAGGCAATAGTTTTGCTAAGCTCCTCCACTGTGGGTCTGATATCTCAGATCATAGAGACATAGAGTCATACAGCATGGAAACAGATCCCTCGGTCCAACTAGTCCACGCTGACCATGCTCCCAAACTAAACTAGTCCCACTTGCCTGCATTTGGTACCTATCCCTCCAAACCTTCTCTATTCATATACTATCCAAACGTCTTTTCAACCTTGTAACTGTACCTGCATCCATCCCTTCCTGTGGCAGTTCATTCCACACGAGAACTACTCTCTGTTCAAAAAGGTTGGCCCTCATGTTCTTTTTAAAACTTTCTTCTCACCTTCTACACCCCCTAATTTTGAAATTTCTCACCCTAGGGAAAAGACTCCTGCTATTCACCTTATTTATGCTCCTCATACTTTTATTAACCTCTGTAAGGTCACCCGTCAACCTCCTACACTCCAATGAAACAAGTCCCAGCCTATTTTTTTAACTCAATCACTCCATTCTTGGCAACTTCCTGGTAAATCTTTTCTGAACCCTCTCCAATTTAATAGTATCCTTCTTATAGCAGGGTGACCAGAACTGAACACGGTACTTCAGAAGAGGTCTCACTAACTTCCTGCGCAACCTGAACATGACATCCCATCTCCTATACTTAAAGTTCTGAGCAATGAAGGCAAGCGTGGTAAATGCTTTCTTAACCACCCTGTCTATCTGCGACACAAGTTTCAAAGAAACCCAAGGTCTCCATATTCTAAAACTTTACCCAGGGCCCTACCATTAATTGTATAAGTCCTGCCCCTGTTTGCTTTAGCAAAATGCAATATCTTACATTTATCCAAATTAAACTCCATCTGCCATTCCTCTGCCCATTGATGCAATTAATCAAGATCTCTTTGTAATCTTAGATAGCCTTCTTCATTGTCCACTGTACCACTAATTTTGGTGTCATCCGCAAACTTACTAACCATGCCTCCTATATTATTAAAAAAATCAGTTAAATAAATGGCAAACAAAAGTGGACCAGTATAACAGGCAGTTGTCTAGAGCTTTCTCCTTTGTACTCCCTAGAGTACAACTCAGTGTTGTGTTCCATTCATCTCTCCAATTGTTTGTTGCAATCAGTGAAGATCTTCCTTGATCATCTTTACAATGGACCTTTACTTTTTCTGATGGACTTATGGTTCTACACCGTTTGATTTCACCATTTGCCACTCCTCAGGCACTGAAGCAGGCCATGTCCCTATGTAGAAAGAACTGAACAATATCAAGGCTTGAGTTGATAACTGTATCTAACATTTGAGATACACAAAGGCTCAACAATGACATTTCCAATAAGAAGAAATTTTATCATCTCTGCATGACATTACCATTGCTGAATCGTCCATTATCAATCTGCTCTGATCAACACTGATCAGAAACTGATCTAAATTTCAGAGGTGAGATGAGAGTGATTGCCCCTGATATCAAGAGTACATTTGACTGAGTGCGGCATCAAGAAACTAGCAAAACTGGAGTCAATGGGAATTCAGGGGGAGAATGCTCCATTATTTGGAGTCATACCTGACACATAGGAAGATGGTTGTGGTTGTTGGATGCCTATCATTTCAGCTTCAGGACATCTGTGCACGTGTTCCTCAGGGTAGTGTCCCAGGCTCAACCATCTTGAGCAGCTTCATCTTGGCCTTTGCTTCATCACAAGCGTAGAAGTGGAGATGTTCGCCGATGATTGCACAATGTTCAGCACCATTCATGACTCCTCAGATACTGAAGCAGTCCATGTTCAAATGCAGCAAGATTTGAACCATATACACGCTTGTGCTGATAAGTAGAAAGTAACATTTGTGCCATACAAATGCCAGGTAATGATCATCACAAATAAGAGACAATCTAAACACCACTTCTTGACATTTAATGGCGCTACCATCATGAATTCCCCATTATAAACATTTGGGGGGTAATGCATAGACCAGAGGCTGAATGGACTTACCATATAAATACAACAGCAACAGACCAGATCAGAGGCTAGGATACTGCAATAAGTAACTCACCTCCTGAGTCCCCAGAGCCTGCCCATTTTCTACAAGGTATACAAGTAAGGAGTATAATGGAATACTCACCATTTCCCTGGATAAGTACTGCTCCAACAACATTCAAAAAGCTTGACCACTTGATTGGCACCACATCCGCAAGCATCCATCCTCACCACCATTGACGCTAAGTAGCAACAGTGTTCTAACTACAAGATGTACTGCAGAAATTTGCCAAACTTTTACAGCATTTTCCAAACACATGACCACTTCCATCTAGAAGGACAAGGGCAGCGGATACATGGGAACACCACCATCTGCAAGTTCCCCTCCAAGCCATGTGGGATGTGGACATCGCTGGTGGGCCATGTTGCAGCTGTACAAAACTCCGGTGCAGCCGCACTTGGAGTATTGCGTACAGTTTTGGTCACCGCATTATAGGAAGGATGTGGAAGCATTGGAAAGGGTGCAGAGGAGATTTACCAGGATGTTGCCTGGTATGGAGGGAAGGTCTTATGAGGAAAGGCTGAGGGATTTGAGGCTGTTTTCGTTAGAGAGAAGAAGGTTAAGAGGTGACTTAATAGAGACATACAAGATGATCAGAGGATTAGATAGGGTGGACAGCGGGAGCCTTTTTTCTTGGATGGTGATGGCTAGCACAAGGGGACATAGCTTTAAATTGAGGGGTGATAGATATAGTACAGATGTCAGAGGTAGGTTCTTTACTCAGAGAGTAGTAAGGGCGTGGAATGCCCTGCCTGCAAAAGTAGTAGACTGGCCAACTTTAAGGGCATTGAAATGGTCATTGGATAAACATATGGATGATAATGGAACAGTATAGGTTAGATAGGCTTCAGATTAGTTTCACAGGCCGGTGCAACATCGAGGGCCAAAGGGCCTGTACTGCGCTGTAATGTTCCATGTTCTATGTTCTAAGCCACTCAGCATCCTGACTTGGAAATATATCATCATTTCTTCAATGTCGCTGGATGAAAATCAAGGAGTTCCCTCCCTAAGGGCATTGTGGATCTACCCACAGCAGTGGTTCAAAAAGGCAGCTCCCCTTCTCAAGGGGAACGAATGATGGACAATAAATGCTGGCCCACCAGCAATGTCCACATCCCACAAGAGAATAAAAAATTTAGGGGTGGGCAATAAATGATGCCTACTTCCCATGAATTAATAAATAAATAAACACTGACCAAATCTGTGACCCCCACATCCAGTGACTGAATAAAAACAAAATTCATAGAATCCCTACAGTGTGGAAGCAGGCCATTCGGCTCATCAAGACCAGACCAACCCTCCAAACAGTATCCCACTCAGCCCCAGCCCTGTACCCTATCCCTGTAACCCTGCATTTTCCATGGTCAATCCACCTAACTGTACATCCCTACACAATATAGGCAATTTAGAATTGCCAATCCACCAACCTGCACAACTTTGGACTGTGGGCAGAAACCAGACCACTATGAGGAAACTCATGCAGGCTCGGGAAGAATGCGCAAACCCCACATAGCCACCTGAGGGTGGAGTCAAACCCCAGTCCCTGAGGCTGTGAGGCAGCAGTGCTAACCACTGAGCCACCATGCAGCCAGAAGTAAAGGTTTTATCGAGAGTAGTGATTTCCTTGCAGCAAACCCTTGCTCATGCGTATTTTGTGAATCTTCCCCTGCCAGTGGAACATGTAGTCTTTATGTTTCAGTGATCTGCTATTGACAAGCCTGGTTTCTTGTTGTGAAGTTATGTCAATATTCAGTCTACTAAGTTCTAAGTTGATCCCATTTATCTTCCAGATGTTGTGGACCAGTCACCTGTCAATCCCCCGCACACTGAGGTTCTAGCCTGCCAACCAAAGAGTTGGCATCTTACTTTTTTTTGTCTTAATTGTTTGCCTGTGTGATGGGTCCTGTCCACTTGCTCATTGGAGACTGTAAACTCCAAATACCCTTTGAAGCCAATGGACAGGTGGTGAGTCTGCACCTAACTAGTTGGGAACTGTCCAACTTTGGGTGCGTGGTGGCTGAGCATTGGCACATGATCACCCTCCTGTCAACAGAGACATTCCATAGCAACTGTCTCAATGCCAGTTGATTTGGACTTATCACTTGTAACTGCTGACTCCCTTGTTGTATTAACACTCAGCAAAGAAGCTGCAGTGTCCTTACCATAGCACAGAGCAGGCCAAACGTGATCGGAGCCCAGGCTGCCCAATGTTAGGGTCCCCCTCTCAACCTCCATGATTCATTCCAAAGGAATGCAATGCACCATATTTGGCGCTGCCAAATATAGGAGTTGCCAAAAAGATGATAAATCTAGACATTAGTGGACAGCCTACTGCTTGGCCCTACTCCAGGATTTGTCAGGATTTACTCCCTTAGCCTTCATCTCTCTTGAATCATCTACAGAGCAATGGAGTGATTTCTCCAGTGCTGGCAATTCTATTCGGGGTTGCCAGTGTCTGCTCATATGTAGGCGGGCTTGCACACTGTATATTAGAAGCCAATCCTCCCCCAAACAATGTTCAGAATTACTGCATCACTAATTCAGCAAGTGCTCTCCTCTGTAAATGGTAATAATTACGTTCTGCAAGAGAACATCTCTCATGAAACAGTCACCTAAAGAAAAATGAGCAAAGATAGTGAAGAGATCCTGTTGTATAAGGTGTGAAAATATTCAGTTTAGCAAGTTCTCAGCACATGCTAATTGTTACTTAGGTTGCTGAACAGATTGCTTCTGTTATTTCAATCATTACAAGGACGATAGAAATTGTTATGGCTCTCATTTATTACATTCATGTAATTCCATAGATTGCAGAAATTCTAATTCTTATTAAGTGCCATTAATTTATGTGAGTAGATCTTGAGGTAAGTTTACAAAATGTTCTCCTTTTCTCAGAAGCTCACATAATGAGAGCATGTGTCAAAGATGTGTCCAGCAAGTGGAACTGACAAAGGTAGTGTCTGTGGAAGTTGTGGACCCTGTGATCTTCCAGTCTTTAAAGTAAAAGGAAGGAGAGTCATGTGATTGTTGCAATACTTAGGGAGTGTTCCCTGCCTGCACCATTCTAGATTACAGCATAACCTCGTTCAGGAAGTTGGGCATACGATCAACATACTTTTCTGTCAATTAGAGATGATATATTCTGGGGTGCATTCCTGAAAAGCAAGCTTTTGCACTGGGATGATTTTTTAAGGCAAATTGATAAAACCATTTTTAGACAACAATTGTCACTTTGCTGGAGACACTGGTACCATAATCAGCTGCTCTTCATAATAACGTTCATAATTATTCAAAGAAACAGGGACATGATATCTGCTACCAGTAAGTCTTACATGTCTATTGGGCATCCTGAAACTGTACTGCTATCAGAAGGTAGAAATAATATCAGAAGGACCATCATAACAAATGGTATTGTCTAAGATCTAGCATTGGTAGGTGTATTGCAGATGTTACTGGAGAAACGGATGGTGTGTTTTGGACCCGGGGAGCAGCCCTTCTGAAGACATGTATAAGAGCAGCATGATAAAGACAGCAGAAGAGTAAATGCTGCCTCACCTGTGACCTGATCAGAGGAGCAGGTGAAAAATAAATTTGCTAGTTTCATCAAGGTTGCCAAAGCATGTGTGCTCACACTTTGCTTAATTTCACAATGTTGCCTTACAATGTGTCCTAACAGCTTTCTACTGTGAGCTAGATGGAAAATCACAGAGGGAGAACGTACAACATTCTGGCAACGATTCACCTGATTTCCAAAAGCACAAGAATGCAAGTGTTTTAGCACTTTTCTTTAGCTTGCTGCTGCACCAATGCATTTGTTCTGTAATCTATGGATTGGGGCAGAAGTGATGCCAATAAGACTCCTCTTTAAGGATCAGAGTCAACAGGCTGGACACAGAGTCCACTGGACACCAAACTCCTGCCTGGGCTCTGAATAACATTAATTTATATTTTTGAGACTTTAAGGAGCCACATGCATGCCCTGGAATTCAAATACCCATCATATTAGCCTAAACTATGAGCAACAAATAGAATGAATGACTTAGTATCCTACAAATCAATCACAGGTGCCTGAGACATATCACAGCTATTAATATCTTTTTTATGGAGGTTCAAAATTCATGTCTGGATTTGTACGCGTAGTGGAGTATTCAACAGTGGGGCCTTCACAGCCAGAACCAACCCTGTCCTCAACTACCATTTGGAGAATATATAAGGGTTCAATAGTAGTTGGGTGAATCCTTGCTTTTCCAACTTAGAAGCACAACCACTACTATTAAGGTCAACAAGTTCAATACACACTTGTGTCTTTCCTCATGAGCATGGCTGTCTGAGTCACCAGGACAAACAGTTCTTGCTGTAATTTATTTGACATCGATTATATTTGCTCTGCAGAGATTTTCAACATAACAATAATAAAACTTACTTCAGTCTGGAAACAAAGTCATCACAGTTTGCAAATGATGTTCTCTGCAAGACTGATTAAATCATAAGTTGAGTTGACCATTAAGTATAACGATAAACACAGGAGAGTTCAGTTCATAGATATTGTTGCAGTAATTTAACCCTGACACTAGTCTGTGTTACCTCTAAATGTAGCTATCCTGCTAGTAGCATGGATCAATAAATACTGTGATTCGGGTTAATACTAGCTAGTGAGCTACGTTATGCTAGCTCATTGCAGCAGAAAATAATAGATGCAGGGTGTTTTTTTTGATAGGAGATGTGATCCGCTTACAGAAACTGTTATCAAGTTGTTTGTAGAAGATAAAGCTGTTGAAGGAAGCTTAAATCATAAGACTACCTTCATAGCTTTGGTCACTTGTGCTCCTGGGAAATCAGGAGAACTAGAGATAAGTTGAGAGACTTCATATCATCAACAGGATAAGAAATGTAAATCTTCAAAAGATGACAGTTAGAAGATTGCCTGCTGGTGAAATTCTTGTCTCTGTGTTTCCAGCAATGTGCCTAAGCTCTTCTTTCTTGTCCTTATTTGCGGTGTGTTAATGGATGCATTACCAAGGAGTGCCCAGGAAAACGAACAATCTAGGTTCCACCCCATCCACTCCATCCTCAAAAAAAGGCTAAAGCTTTCTTTACAAAAATCTAGACTGGTTTATTGGAATCAAAGCGTAGAAAGCTGGAGTGATTTTGAAGAAATCAACACTAGATAGTCACTATAATGATGGACAAGTGGACGATTATTCAGCAAGGGGATAAGAAGGATGTACCCATACTTATTTCAGTGCCTATCAATCTAGTACAAATTAGGTGCATTCTGTTGGCTGCTAAAAAAACCTGGGGCCAGAATAAATCATGGGGCAGAGGAGGAGGTCATTTATCCATTGTGCCCATGCTCACTCTTAGAAAACTCTATCCATGTAGTCAGTCTCATGCTTTTTCACCACAGCCCTGTAACTGTTATATCAACATATATTCAATTTCTTTTATGCATTCATGGATGTAAGTTTCAGTGGAAGGACCAGAATTTATTGCCCATCCTTAATGGCCTTGAGAAGACAATGAGCTGGTTTCTTGAACCACAGCAGTCCATTTTAATGAGATACTCCCTCCTCATGAGTTTTCGATCCAGTAAACCTGAAGGAACAGCAATATATTTCCAAGTTAAAATGATGTGTAATTTGGAAGGGAGCTTGGCAGGTGATGGATTTCCCATGCATCTGCTGGTCACATCTTTGCAACTGAAGATTTCCTATCTTTGGAAGTTGTCAAGAAGCCTCAGCAATTTGAGGCACTGCATCTTGTAGATAATGCACACTGTAATCACAGTGCACCAGTACTAAAGGAAAAAATGTTTAAGGTGATGAATTAAGTGCCAACAAATTAGAATGATTGGTCTTTCTTGATATTGAGTTTCTTGAGTGTTGTTGGAGCAGCATAATCGAAGCAAGCATAAGAACGAAGAGCAGGAGTAGGCAATTTAGCCCCTCGAACCTGCTCATTCATTTGATACAATCACAGCTGATCACATCTCAGCCTCAGCTGTACTTTCCTGACTACTCTCCATAACTCTCCAACACATTACTAATTAAAAAATTGTCTATCCTTAAATTTACTCAATGTACCAGTATCCACCATACTCTGGAGTAATGAATTCCACAGAATCACAACCCTTTGAAAGAAGTAATTTCTCCTCATGTCTGCATTAAATCTACCCCCCACCATTCTAAAACAACGATCTCTCATTCTAGACTGCTCCGCTTGAGAAAACATTCTCTACTTTATCAATCCGTTTTAGCATCTTATACACCTCAATTAGATCTCCTCTCATTCTTCCAAACTGCAGAGAGTATAGACATAAACTATTCAATCTCTCTTCAGAAGACAAATTCCTTACCTCTGGAATTAATCAAGTGAACATTTTCTCAAATGCATCCAATGCAACTACATCCGTCCTCAAGCAAGGAGATGAAATTTGTACACAATACTCCAGATACAGACTCACTAACACCTTGTACAGTTGCAGCAACACTTCCCTACATTCATACTCTGTTCCTTTAGCAATAATTGCCAAAATTCCATTTTCCTTCCTTATTACCTGCTGTACCTGCATACTAGCTTTCAGCGACTCATGCACAAGGACACTCAGATTCCTTTCCATTGAATCACTTTGAAGTTTGTCTCCACTTAGATAATGACTTGCCTTTCTATTCTGCTGACCAAAATGGATAACCTCTTGCTTCTTCATGTTAAACTTCATATGACAAATTTTGTCCCATTCATCTAAACTATTCATACTAATTTGTAAATTTCTTATTTCTTTATTGTGACTTACTTTCCCACCTATTTTAGTGCCATCTGCAAATTTGACAATAGTATCCTCCGTTGCTACAACCAACTCATTGATACAGCTTGTAAATAATTGGGGCCCAGAGACCACACTCCACTAGTTACATCTTGTCAGCCAGAACTCTCTGCTTTCTGTCAACTAGCCAATCCTCTATCTAAGATAATAAATTACCCTAACCCCATGTAATCTTACCTTGCCTATTAACCTTTTGTGGGGCAGCTCATCAAATGCCTCCCAGAAGTCTAGGTATACTAAACCTAGAGGATCCCATTATCCATGTTGTTTGTTACATCTTCAACAAATCCTAGCAAATTAGTCAAACATGATTTAGCCATTACTAAGCCATATTGATTCTGATGGATTGCATTTTGACTTTTCAAAAATCCTGCCATTACTTCCTGAATAATGGATTCTAACAATTTTGCAATGACAGATGTTAAACTAACTGATCTATAGTTTCTTATTTTCTGCCTCCCTCTTGTTTGAATAAGGGCATTTCATCACAATTTTTCTCTCCCCACCTCTCTCCTACTCTGAAACAGATCTCTTTTATCCCTGTTTTAACTCACTGGATCTACCTCTCATTGTGCAGTTTCTCGTTCTAAAGTTGCACTCCCTTTCACACTGTTTTAACTCACCGGGTCCATTTCTCAAGAGAGTATTCCATCACCCTCCTGACTTGTGCTTTGCAATTGTGGAAAGGCTTTGGGAGTCAGGAGGTGAGCTATTTGCCCCAGAATACTCAGCCTTTGATCTTCTCTTGTAGCCTCAGTTTTTATGTATCATTGAATCCCTACAGTGCTGAAAGAGGCCATTTGGCCCATTGAGTCCACACCGACCCTCTGAAGAGCATCCCACCCAGACCCAGCCCCAGCCCGGTCCCCACTAAGCCTATCCCTATAACTCCACATTTACCATGGCTGGACCATCCAGCCTGCACAATCATGGAGACTATGGGGCAATTTAGCATGGCCAATGCACCTAGCCTGCTCATCTTTGGACTGAGGGAGGAAACCGGAGAACCTGGAGGAAACCCAGACACAGAGAGAATGTGCAAACTCTACACAGACAGTCACCCAAGGTTTGAATTGAACACGGGTCCCTGGCATTGTGAGGCAGTAGTACTAACCACGGAGGCTCCGTGCCACCCTGTAAATATTTCTTGACACTGTTCCTTCCAAGGGAGTAGCTTAATAAAGGTGTTCAAGATTATGAAGGGATTTGATAGAACAGATAAGTAGTTGGTCATGTTCAGTTTCTCATCAATGGCAACCCCCCAAGAATGTTGATAGCAGGTGATTCAGCGATGGTAACACCATTGAAATTAAAGTGAGAGAGTTAGACTTCCTTTTGTTGGAGATAGTCATTGCCTGGCACTTGTGTAGCATGAATCTTACTTGCCACTTTAGCAGCTCATGCCTGAAAGTTGTTCCGTCAAATTGCAATGGACAATGAGAGCTTCATTCCCTTTTGAGAGTTATGATTGAAACCGCTTGCAATGTCCTTTCATCTCTGTATTCCAGATTACTCACAACATATAACAAAAAAATCTCATTCCCCAGTGGTTGTTTTGCCAATTATCTTAAAACTGTGCCCTCTGGCTATTGATACTTGTACGAATAGAAATAGTTCTTCCTCATCTTCTCTATCAAATCCCTTCCTAATCTTGAACGCTTTTATTAAACCACCCCCTTGGAGTGGAACAGTAACAAGAACTATTTAACGAAACACGACAGGCAACATGAAAGTAAAATATCATTGAGCTTCTGACAACTCAGAGTGCAGTTTCACATTCCAAACCAGAAATAGCTATAAAACATAAGAAAACTTAGCGACTCATTCATTCAGCTAATTTGACACTTTAAAACTGCAATTGAAGACTAGCAGCTGATAACATACAGCCTGTCAGGACCCGGCTAGCTCCTCCTGGAGTTTCAATGAAAGATCACAGACCTAAAATATTAACTCTATCTTTCCTTCAACAGATACTGCCTGATGTGCTGAAAATCTGCAACATTTTTTGTTTCTATTTTGGTTTCAGTTAGCTGCAGTATTTTGCCTTTGCTTTGCTAACTCTCCTCTGCTGCATCTCTTGCCTTTTCTCTGGACATGGATCCCAATGAAGGAGAAACCTTGGAGAACAAAAGTCTTTGTGGAGAAGCACATTCATGCTTTCCACCCCTCCCAAGCGTCAGCAGTGAGATTAGCACTCTACGTGGGTTTGACAGTAATCTGGGGGAGTCCACAATTGGTCTGCACTTGGTCAATAAATGGTTTATACTTGGCTGAGCTCTCGAAATTCACTGACAATGGGCACAGCGCAGGCCCCAGCATAAGCCTGCCACCAGCTTTACTGAGGCCTCTAGGAGAACACCCAATAGGGTAGTAGGGTTGCTAAAACCTCTTTTAAGGAAGGCATCATAATGTGATAAAAATATTAATTTAAGGCAATAGTTGCATTTGGCATGAATTAAACTCATAGCCTTCATTACATTTGGCACTTTGGGAGACAGTATGGTTTTATAATAATTTCTAATTAAGCATTCTTAATGTTGGCTTGCACTCTGGCCTTCCAAATATGATCAAAGCAGCTGCTGCTTTGCCCCATCCAACTACAAACCAGTCTGTGTAGCAAGCTGGCACACTGATCATAGAATCCCTACAGTGTGGAAACAGGCCCTTCGGCCCAACAAGTCCACACCGACCCTCAGAGCATCCTACCCAGACTGGTCACCCTAATCTACGCATCCCTGAACAGGACGGGCAATTTAGCACGGCCAATCCGCCTAGCCTGCACGTCTTTGGACTGTGGGAGGAAAGCAAAGCACCCAGAGGAAACCCACACAGACACGGGGAGAATGTGCAAACTCCAGGCAGACAATCGCCCGAGGGTGGAATCAAACCCAGGTCCCTGGTGCTGTGAGGCAGCAGTGCTACCCACTGAGCCACCGTGCTGCCTGCTATGGTGTAGGCATCTCTTTGTGGAACACATTGTTAGGCCTATTGAGACACTTGGACCCTTGTTTAAACATTGTGCATTCCATCATGGCCCTAGTGCTCCCCTAGCTTTGATTACACCTGTGTTACTCAGAGACAGTGGAATTACAGAAAAATGTTAAGAGCCTGTTGTGTATGGGGTATCTCTTGGTGATCAGCAGCCATCCCATCAGGTTCATGGACAGGTAGAATACTGAGATGATAGGTGAGCATTGCGGGTTAAAACCATCGAAACAACTGTTTTTGGATTTCAGTAAAGCGTTTGATAAGGTTCCCCATGGTAGGCTATTGCAGAAAATACGGAGGTATGGGATTGAGGGTGATTTAGCGGTTTAGATCAGAAATTGGCTAGCTGTAAGAAGACAGAGGGTGGTGGTTGATGGGAAATGTTCATCCTGGAGTTCAGTTACTAGTGGTGTACCTCAAGGATCTGTTTTGGGGCCACTGCTGTTTGTCATTTTTATAAATGACCTGGATGAGGGTGCAGAAGGATGGGTTAGTAAATTTGCGGATGACACCAAAGTTGGTGGAGTTGTGGATAGTGCGGAAGGATGTTGCAGGTTACAGAGGGACATAGATAAGCTGGGCTGAGAGGTGGCAAATGGAGTTTAATGCGGAAAAGTGTGAGGTGATTCACTTTGGAAGGAGTAACAGGAATACATAGTACTGGGCTAATGGTAAGATTCTTGGTAGTGTGGATGAGCAGAAAGATCTCGGTGTCCATGTGCATAGATCACTGAAAGTTGCCACCCAGGTTGATAGCGTTGTTAAGAAGGCGTACAGTATGTTAGGTTTTATTGGTAGAGGGATTGAGTTTCGGAGCCATGAGGTCATGTTGCAGCTGTACAAAACTCTGGTGCGGCCGCACTTGGAGTATTGCGTACAGTTCTGGTCACCGCATTATAGGAAGGATGTGGAAGCATTGGAAAGGGTGCAGAGGAGATTTACCAGGATGTTGCCTGGTATGGAGGGAAGGTCTTATGAGGAAAGGCTGAGGGTCTTGAGGCTGTTTTCGTTAGAGAGAAGAAGGTTAAGAGGTGACTTGATAGAGACATACAAGATGATCAGAGGATTAGATAGGGTGGACAGTGGGAGCCTTTTTCCTCGGATGGTGATGGCTGGCACGAGGGGACATAGCTTTAAATTGAGGGGTGATAGATATAGTACAGATGTCAGAGGTAGGTTCTTTACTCAGAGAGTAGTAAGGGCGTGGAATGCCCTGCCTGCAAAAATAGTAGACTCGCCCACTTTAAGGGCATTTAAATGGTCATTGGATAAACATATGGATGATAATGGAATAGTTTAGGTTAGATGGGCTTCAGATTGGTTTCACAGGTCGGCGAAAATCGAGGGCCGAAGGGCCTGTACTGCGCTGTAATGTTCTATGTTCTATGTTCTATGAACCTGGTATTGCATTACCTTATTTCTATGATCGGACAGATAACTGAACACTACTGGCTGAGAAGACGTCTCCGTTCATAATCGATGTCAACGGGAAGGTGAATGACTGGTTCATCCTGGCTAACAGGGTATTTGTGAGCTACTCAGTTTACGTCAGACTGTGGCTGATCTCTGTTCAAAGGAGCCAGTGGCAAAGTTCTTGAGTTTGTTGAGTTTGATGGACTCTGGTCCAAAAGTGGCAAATCTTGATTTGAGAGGCAACAATTGGTGTCTACATTTTTTGTGGAATAGGGCAGCCTCTTAAAGCACTGCCCTCCATTTAGATCTGGAAAAATGACTCTGTGTCTGTTACACTTTGTGTGCTGGGTATAGTATCTTACAGGCAGCCCCCTCTCCTGCTGTCTTTTAATAGACTCACCTGCTGCTTAACCTCTTTTTCTAACTATTCCTCCATACAAATCAAACTGGTAACAAGAGTATGCATGAAAATCTAATGAAGTCTACTGAAGGTAATTAAGGTAAAATACATTAGAAATATATGATTGGGATGACTGAAACTCACCAAGCAGTACAATACCAGCCCAGCATCCAATTTCCCATAGCCTAAGGCTCATTTAATGTTGCTGCTAATGTCACAGAGAAAGACAAGTCCCACTAACACTTTTCTTGTGTGAGGGGCGTTGGGGGGAAAACAGTGATTTTGAAACAAAATGTCATGGGGGTCCTAATGACATATTCATAGGACTTGGATTCACATCTGTTCACAAGGCCATTGCTTGCCTTGGTCGACTAACAAGATTGTCAGCTTAGAGTGACTGTAAGTGGAAAGGCAACAGTAAATATTTCTAATGATATTACCCGCTTAACCCTCTCCCCCAAGTGGGAGGGGTTAACATTGCTCCTGATAACTTTAACATGTTTCTCAGCATTCAATGTATATGATTAGATTTAGCAATCGTGGAATTAGTCCTCTCATTTTATCCTAACAAGAGATTAGAGAAGCTACAAAGAGAGGATAGAAAAACTTGAGTTGTTTTCTCTGGAGCAGCAGAGGCTGAGTGGAGACTTGATAGAAATCTATACAATTATGAGATGCATAGATAAGGTTGAGGGTCAGAATCTTTTTCCCAGAGTTGAAATGTCTAATACCAGGAAGCATGCATTTAAAGTGAGAGGGGGAAAGTTCAAAGGAGATGTGAGGGGCAGGTTTTTTTACGCAGAGAGTGGTAGGAGTCTGGAATATGCTGCTAGTGATGGTGGAGGCAGATATGATAGGGGTGTTTAAGGGACTTCTAGATAAGCACATGAATATAAAAGGAATAGAGGGATATGGGCCAAGGGCAGGCAGAAGGGATTAGTTTAATTTGGCATCATGTTCAGCACAACATCGTGAGCTGAAGGGCCCTTTCCTACGCTGTACTGTTCTACCTTCTATGTTCTATGTTCTATGTTCTCTGTTCTCTGTTCTATGTTCTATGTTCTATGTTCTGTGTTCTCTGTTCTCTGTTCTATGTTCTCTGTTCTATGTTCTGTGTGTAGGTCTAAGCATTAGTTTATGACAATTTCTGGGCATTTTTGCACAATTCAAGACCTACCCTGTTCAGATCAAGGTGAGAAGTCACATGACACCAGGTGCCAAAGCAGCTGCGCTCCAAAAGCTTGTGATTTTGAATAAACATATAGGACTATAACCTGGTGTCATGTGACTTCCGATCTTGACCACCCCAGTCCAACACTGGCACCTCCACATCAGATCAAGGTGGGTAACACACAAAGATGATGCTTCCACATCAACTGCAAGACTGAAGTGTCTGGCTGAGCAGGTCCCATGCTGCTTCCAATGTCCTAAATATGCTGGCTTCCTCTGCACTCAGCAGGAGAATCAAATAGCATTGTTCACAGGCTACCCATGTGCAGCCTGCCAGGCTCTGAGGTTCACTCCTTAGTAAAGAGAAGCTGTACACTCCTAAGATGAAGACTGCTGCAAAGTAATTTGGTGAGACCAGGGGTGAAGGGGAATGGTGCACCGGATAAGAGAGAGAGCGAGGTTTTCCAGGTCTAGAGACACTACCTTGGAGGCACTGGTGATCCAGATGGAGCAGCAGGAAGGTAATGTTTCCACTGTGGGAGGAGTGGGGTGACGTGCGGCCAGGAAGACCTTACACACCAACCTCAGAAGGGAGTAGGGACAGACTGCCAGGGAAGCCAATGCTCAGATTCTGGCCCCAAGGAAATGGCAGCAGAGCCAGAAAAATGTTCAGTGACTTCACAGGATGTCAAGGTATATGAATGTAACCTCACATGACGTCTCATAGACCTACTTCACTACCAACCTCTCACACTGATCGATATCCCACATCCCCATCAATTACTCAGAAGCAATGCCTGCCATTCAGGGCTCTACCATTCACATACTCCCCTTCACCAACATACCCACATCCCAATGCTACCCACCTCTCTCCCACAGACCTTCAGCTATTCAGCGATGGCAGGGACATCACCCAAACATAGTGCCATCAATCACTGCAAGAGGAGATCATATGCAGCACAATGAAGGCCCCGAATGTTATAAAGCATCCTCAAATACTTCACCCATCTACTTTCTCGAGATGATGGCTCTTCAAATCGTGAGTCAGGACTGCGGAGTTGTGCACTTAACCATTTTGAGGGGGTGATAGGCATGAATGGACAGCTGCCAGGTCAGGGAAAAGACATCTAAGATTTAGGTACTTACTCCCCAGGTCTTTCTGTTCCTGCAGAGCATTCAAATAGTTTCTTGTGATCAAAATAAATCACTTTGCATTACATTTGTCTGTCCATTTCACCAGCCCACCTATGTCATCCTAAAGTCTTTTACTATCCTTTTCATTGTTTGTACATTTCTGAAATGTATTATTTGGAACATTGGAATTATATCCTGTATACTCAAGCCTGGGTCATTGATATACTACAAAGAGTGGTGCTTATACTGATCACTGGAAAATGTCACTATACTCTTCTCTACAGTCTGAAATATGTCTGTAAACTACTCCTCTCTGTTTTCAGACTCTTAGACCACGCAGCTGTTCGCCATTTAACCCCATGGCTTGTGTTTGTGGTGTAGTGGTACTGTCTCTGTCTATGAGCCAGGAGGCCTGATTTAAGTCCCATCTGCTCCAGAGTTATGTCATAACATCCCTGAGCAGGTTGATTAAAAATCCCTACAATTTTCCCCACTAATCTATTATGTGGCAAGTCAGCATCAAACAAATTACCCTTATCAATTCTTCTAATTATTTCATCAAAGGATCGAAACAAGTTAGTTGACAACAACTTGACTTTAACAAATCCACACTGACATTTATTTGCTAAAATTTCCAAGCATCAATTAATTTTGTTTTGATTTACTCTCTCTGAAAGTTCCCCTGTGTTCCACTACACCACTGATATTATGCTGACTGCTCTGCAATGATCTGGTTTCTCCCTCTCCCCCTTCTTTGAGCAGGAGCAAAACATTTGCAATGCTTCAGTTGTCAGACTCAAATTACATATCCAATGGGTTGTGAAAGACTGTGACTTGGGGCTATACAATTTTCATTTGAGCTTTCTACACCAGTTTTGGATTGTACACACCAGACCAGGTGGCTTTTCTACTTTGAACACTGTCAACCTTTTAAGTATTCTCTATTTATCTACATTCAATTTCTCAACTATCTCATTGCTAATTGACTTTGACAGCATTCTCTTCTTTCGATAGATGCAAAATACTCATATGGTATCCTCCATTAGAAGGTTTAGTTTCGGTCCCTAAGTGACCCCATTTTCCTTTGACTATCATTTAACTTTTAATAAAGAACTTTGGGTTCTCTTTTATCTTATGCATATATTTATTCCCACAAAGCTTCATTGTTGCTGTTATGCAGCAGCTACAAGAGCAGGTCGGAGGCTAGGAGTCATTGCACACCAGCTCTACATTTATGGATATTGCTGTTTATAAAAATTCTTGGGTGCTGCAGTAGTGCTTAGATTACCACATGCCTACAGTCAACCCTGAAGCTGTGGAAATCCAACCTGATCCAAAATTCCCTCTCATTCTGGTTTTTGCCATCACAGCAAAAACTTGCATGTTGTCAGCCCTGGTAAACAATCCACCTGCCTTATGGATTTATGTGCAGCCACTTCTAAGATAATGGATATGTCCTGGTAGTACTCTGCAAGGATCCAGAGGTGAAAATGTTTTCACTGGTGAAACAACTCCAGTGAAATGGTTAATGCCTCTTGACATTTAGCCCAGCATGTCTACCAGTTTGAATAGGGAACAGGTATTCCTGTCTGAGGCTGCAGCGTCTGCATTTGATGTGACAACCTCAACCTGCAAAAACACTGTTTTTCCAAGAGGTCAAGGAAACTCCAAGTATAAACCAGTAACGTGGATAGTCCCTCCTCTGGCTTTGGTCTCTCTTCTGTACCTCTCTCTCTACTGTACCTTTCTCCAATGCTCCTCAGGCTAGTGCACCACACACCTGTTTTCCTGTGGGTTTTTTCAACTGTTGACAACCATGACAAACTTCCTACCTGTGTTTGTGGTAAATGGGCAAGGCAAAACAGATGTAAAATGAGCCTGGTGGCTCTGGCTGAGGGGGCAAAGAGCAAAAAAGCAAAATAAGGCAATGCAAGGCAAGAATGCTGTGAGTATCCACATAGGTTCGAAGAGAGTACTAAGAGAGCAAGCAGACAGGCTGTAGATGTGACCTGGCCTAGTCCATGAGCTGGGTGTATAATCCTCAGTGCACAGTGTTCTTGCCGCAGTATTACAATGGTAGTTGCTGGTGCAGGCCAAGGTGCAGCATTGAAGTACAGTAGTGTCGTGTAAGTGGATCAGAGATGTGCCATTAGGGTTCTTGGAAGCTAGCACATATTGGATGCCAATGTCCATGGACATGAGATGCTTGGGGTGCTGGTGCCCATGAGGTGTTCCCTGCATATTGTATACCTGGTGTCCAACCTAGAGGTCATTTGGAATAAGCAGCAAGTTGAATTTGCAAGGTACCCACTCTGGTTTCCATGTTGAGTTTCCTTGATGCCCAACTTGTTAATAGTGTTTGATAAGGTAGGACACATGAGGCAAGTTGAGCTGTTAACAAGGTATTTAAATAACAATGATAATCCCCCTCAACTGGCAACTCTCCACTGCCGATTGAGAAACACATCATGCTACTTGTCAAAAGCATAAAAGATGGCAGGAGATGTTCCAGATGTTGAAATAGACCTCGCCAGACTTCTCAGCAATTCTGCCTCAAATCTAACCATTTTACATGTCGCTCAGACCCTTTCAAGAACCCACTCGTGCTCTGTGAGACGTTTGGCGGAAAGAGCTGAAATGCCAGCTGCAGTAAGTGAGCTTTTATATTGATGGAACATAGACAAGTTCAAATCCCCACTTGAACTGCTACTCAAAATTGCCAATGTTTCTCTAGCCTGTTTAAAGAACCCTGGGAAACTGTATTGCACAAATTAAGTTTGAGGCCAAATTTAAAACAATTTCAGATTACTTCATTGACAGCTCCTAAACGCATTGCTATTTTTCCCGAATAATTGGTAACCAGGAAGCTTTCCATTTCTTCCTTTATTTGAGCCAGGTCTCTGGCTGTTGCCACAACACTATAATTCCATTATGTGTGTGATTGCTTATTTACTATGTCCTGTGCATCCATTCCAAATCCATCTCCATTCAGTTCACATTTCTCTCCTGACTAACTTATTTCTGAAATACTCTTTGTTTTAGTGCTTTTTGTATCTCCAAGTCCTAGTAACATAACGGCTGCAGGAAATATCCAAAATGGGCATTTGCAGTGGTTTCTACTTGAAAGATTTTTCTTTCTCTGCTTCAGGTACTGATCAATCTGTTATGTACTTCCAACATATTTGAGGGTCTTCCCCAAAGAGCACTGGTATTTGGATCATTGAATATATTCAAATTTGAACTCAACAGATTCATGACCGACAAGGAAATCAGGGTTTACGGGGGCGGGGGGACATGCTGGAGAATGGAGTTAAGATCACAATCAGATCAACCATGATCTTATTGAATAGCAGAACAGGCTGAATTACTGCTCTTCCTCCTGAATCATATGATTTCCTTACAACTTTGCTTTGCTGTGATTTCAATTATCTTCCCATATAAAGGATGTTACAAGAATGTAACTAGCAATGGAATTTTTTATATAAATACAATTTCCTTTTTGCAATGCTTTTACTCATTCAAAAACAAATTTAGCCATCTTATTGAATTAGCTGCATAAAAAGACAGTGATCATCCTGTGGAAATAATTCATCTTGAGCTTGTTACTCACTTTCACCAAATTGACACAGTGCAGTGACAGTTTATAAATAATTCTATCTCCCTAATTGTTCCCATAATAGGGTTATAGCTCCAGCATGTCACTAAATCTACTCTCAAATTCCTCAAAATATGGTTCTTCAATATAATAATGAGTTCCCCAATTTGATAGTGGGGAGCGTATGATTGCTTTGTCTCCCCAGTTGTCCTTTTTGATCAATAAGTTGATTTATTCCTGCTAAATGAACAATCAATAAAGATAAACCACTCCTGTTTCTGTTTACTTTCATCATACTGAATTGCATTTTTTGGTTAATTAGACTGCAATTCTGACATTGTAAATGTTGCTCCCTGCCAAAAAAAACTAAGTTATCCCTCAGAAACCAAGCGTGCCTTTGCTTTCCTGTGGCTGTAACAGAGAAACAGAGCACAGTTCCAGCTTTACAAATTTGTTGGAACTTTCTCATTGATTTAATCTGTTTTAGTTCTAATATGCCAAGAACCACCCAGACAGCACTGGGACACACTAGTGTATAGCATACATAGGTCGAAGATATGACAATGGTTGTCCACAAGGCCAAGCTTGACACCTGGCAGTATTGCTGCCTAGGCTGGCTTTTGAGTGTGTGCTAAATGAATAATACATGAAAATATGGTGCTTTCGTGTCTTAATACATAAAATGAACAATGATAAAGCAGGTTTGTATTCTGCGTGAGTGTCCTTTCACTGTAAGATGGTCTCACCCTTTCAGCACAAACTTCTAGTCCTTTCTTCCTGATGCACTTATCCAACTTCCCTTACATACATTTATGCCACTCACCTCAACTACTTTCTAAGACAGAATATTCCACATTCTAATCACAATCCAGGAAAAATTTCTCCTGTCTTTATCATAGGATGTAAGAAAAACTATCACATATTTATGGCTTTTGATTCCATAATATTTCTCAACTTTCTCCTCCCTTTTACATCTTCCATTATCACTGTTCCCCTCAAAAAGCCTGCTCTTGGTTTTTGCCAGCTGTTACCCCATTTTTTCAGAAATCCCTTGAGGGTACTTTTGTGCTTCCAAAATATGTGCCCATCTTTGGATCCCTGCAGTCAAATGTCTCTGCCCCTGCCTCCAAGGAGCAGACATTCCTTCCCCCAAAGAGTGATCCTCTGAATCCTGGGCTTAACTGACTGGAGTAAAGTATGATACTAAAGTTAAAATTTGGGACAATATTAGTCACAAATCAGAGCAAAGTTAAAATAGAAGGCAATTGAATATAAAGCAAACATGAAAGAGAAATTAAGAAAAGTGTACAAAAGTGTTGTGAAGCTTTTTAAATATGTTTTTATATTAAGTATTTATTTGTATAAGTAATAAGGCTATTTCTTACATGCAAGGAACATTATCACTGTAATATTAGGTTTGGTTTAGATGTGAATTGAAAATGTGTTAAAAACGACACCTGGCTAGCCTGGGGAATTTTAATTTCCTGAACTACTAGCCATCTAGGGACTAAGCAAAGTTTACCATGTGATTTCTGTATTTACCAGTCATTCCTTTCTTTATCTGCGATTTAACCTCTTTTATATTGAATGTTTAATATTCAAGAATATAAAAGATCCTTTGATTGCCTCTGCCCTTGTGTTTTGTCTCTCCACACCCAGTTGGCAGCACCCTCATTAAGATAAATCATTTTGATAAATCATGAATTAATGCCCCCTTCTCTTTTCTGAGCAGTGGGATTTATCCTTTCCCATTGAGTTGCCAAGAAAGGCTTGGGCTTCAGATCTTAGAACTCTTATTTGCATCTACCCTTTTAGTATTTTATCCGTTGCACACTATTCACATTAATAATGCATCAGACATTTGTCACATTTAAGCTACTTCTGGCTTTATTCAATTCTTCATGTATATCCATCACCATAAATTTCCATTTGATCATACTGTTCACACATTGTAAATAGTATTCCCTCAGTGATTTTACACTTAGATAAGATAAGCAATTGTAACCAACACATCCATAAATATTTGTTATAGTTATTTGAATTTGATTACTAATTGATTGCTCTTTTCCTCTGGAATAGCCAATGTGCCTTCTATTTCTTGACTACTCTAACATCTTATTTCTCTCTCCCTTGACAACAAATCTACCCTCCACAATAATTATTCCAAAGTCATTGTGCTTCCAGAGTTCTTTACTATTATCCCTAGTTATTTGAATTTATCCAGTTTTTGTAGAGTTCATCTTGAATTTAAGAATTGGCTACCCAGACAATAGTCCCCTTTATTTATAAGAAAAACCCAAGAACTGCTGATGCTGGGAAACAGAAACGAAAACAGAAATTGCATGAGAAACTTAGCAGATCTGGCAGCATCTGTGGACAGAAAGCAGAGTTGACATTTCGAGTACAGTGACCCTTTATTTGAATAGTCTCTTTTCATCATCTCATTTAATGCACTAGTCTCCTGACATTAATTGTTGGAGTATATTTGACCAAAATCACATAAAAATGGACAACACTTCCATTATTTCAGATAAACTTGCACCATCGAGTGGCAGGAAGGAATCCCATACACCAACATTCTTCTCATGTGCCACCCACCTAGCATTGAGAACATGCTCAACAGGGTTCAGCTTCACTGAGTCAGCCATGTGCTCCACTTGGAGAATATCAGTGGTACTCTACAACCAGCTGAACATGGCAAATGCACTATAGGACTTCCTAAAAATAGATACAAAGATGTTCTGAAAGCCAATTTCAGGTCCAGTTGTGTAATTTGGATCCCACAAGATGGGGAAAAAAACCAAAACTAACCAAATGGTGCAGTCAGCGATAGTAAGAACTGCAGATGCTGGAGTCAGAGATAACACAGTGTGGAGCTGGAGG
>NC_063336.1:34613326-34671700 GCF_021869965.1 Rhincodon typus
GGAGCTGGAGGAACACAGCAGGCCGGGCAGCATCAGAGGAGCAGAAGGGTCCCGACCCGAAACATCAACTTTCCTGCTCCTCTGATGCTGCCTGGCCTGCTGTGTTCCTCCAGCTCCACACTGTGTTATCAAATGGAGCAATGTCTGTCATCAGACAATCTCAACAACCCCAATTGTGAACAAAGCTTCTAAAGGCATGGGCCTTCACACACCCTCCAACTGTGACTTCATGTGTAATATGAGCAATCAAATCTACAAATCAACATTTGGTTTGCGATCATGACAAGCCAAGTCCAACTTCAGTTGTTGGTAAAAATTTTAGAATCCATTATTAAGGATGCAATTGTGGAGTACTTAGAAGTGCATGGTTAAATAAGGCTGAGTCAGCATCAAGGCTTCATCGAGAGAGGTCATGTCTGATAAATCTTTCACAATTCTTTGAGGAGGTAATGATCATGTCAGACAAAGAAGCGCCAGTGGACATCATCTATTCCAGAAAGCCTTTGAAAAGATGCCGCACAGGAGGCTGCTAAGTAAGATAAGAAACCACGATATTAGGGGCAAGGTATTGACTTGGATAAAGGATTGGCTGACTGGCAGAAGGCAGAGAGTGATAAAAGGGTCTGTTTAGGGATGGAAGCCCGTGACTAGTGGAGTTCTAGACGCAGCATGGGTTCATGAAGGGCAGGTCATGCTTGACAAATCTTTTGGAATTCTATGAAGACATCACGAGCATGGATGTGGTGTACCTAGATTTCCAAAAGGCCTTCAACAAGGTGCCGCACAAGAGGCTACTGCATAAGATAAGGATGCATGGCGTTAAGGGTAAAGTATTAGCATGGATAGAGGATTGCTTGACTAACAGGAAGCAAAGAGTGGGGATAAATGAGTGCTATTCTAGCTGGCGGCCAGTGACTAGTGGTGTGCCTCAGGGATCGGTGTTGGGACCACAATTATTTACAATTTATATAGATGATTTGGAGTTGGGGACCACGTGTAGGGTGTCAAAGTTTGCAGATGACACTAAGATGAGTGGCAGAGCAAAGTGTGCAGAGGACTGTAAAACTTTGCAGAGAAACATAGATATATTGAGTGAGTGGGCAAAGGTCTGGCAGATGGAATACAATGTAAATAAATGCGAAGTCATACATTTTGGTAGGAGTAATAGTAAAAATGATTATTATTTGAATGGTAAAAATTTGCAGCATGCTGCTATGCAGAGGGACCTGGGTGTCCTTGTGCATGAATCACAGAAGGTAGGTCTGCAGGTACAACAAGTAATTAGGAAGGCAAATGGAATTTTGTCCTTCATTGCTAAAGGGATTGCGATTAAAGGCAGAGAGGTTATGTTGCAGCTGTACAAGGTGCTGGTGAGGCCACACCTGGAGTACTGTGTGCAGTTTTGGTCTCCTTACTTGAGAAAGGATGTACTGGCACTGGAGGGGGTGCAAAGGAGGTTCACTAGGTTGATTCCGGAGTTGAGGGGGTTGGCTTATGAGGAGACACTGAGTAGATTGGGATCATATTCATTGGAATTCAGAAGATTGAGGGGGGATCTTATAGAAACATATAAAATTATGAAGGGAATAGATAAGAAAAAGTAGAGAGGATGTTTCCACTGGCAGGTGAAGCTAGGACAAGAGGGCATAGCCTCAAGATTAGAGGGAGCAGATTTAGGACTGAATTGAGAAGGAACTTCTTCACCCAGAGGGTTGTTAATCTATGGAATTCCTTGCCCAGTGAAGTAGTTGACGCTACTTCAGTAAACGTTTTTAAAGATAAGGTAGATATTTTTTTGAACAATAAAGGAATTAAGGGATATGGTGAGAATGCGGGTAAGTGGATCTGAGTCCATGAAAAGATCAGCCATGATCTTATTGAATGGCGGAGCAGGCTCGAAGGGCCGGACGGCCTACTCCTGCTCCTAGTTCTTATGTTCCAGAGGGATCAGTTTTGGGACCACAACTATTCACATTATACATTAATGATCTAGATGAAGTAACTGAGGGCATTGTTACTAAGATTGCAGATAACACAAAGATAGGTGGAGGGACAGGTAGTGTTGAGGAGGCGGGAAGGCTGTAGAAGGACTTGAACAGGCTAGAAGAGTGGGCAGAGAAGTGGTAGATGGAGCTCAATGTGGTAAAATATAAAGTTAAGCACTTTGTTAGGAAGAATAGAGGTGTGGACTATTTTCTAAATGGGAAAAGGCTTCAGAAATCTAACGTAGAAAGGGACTTAGGAATCATAATTCAGGATTCTCTTCAGGTTAACTTAGTTGGCAATCAGGAGGGCAATTGCAATGTTAGCATTTGTTTCAAGAGGGCTAGAATACAAGAACAGAGAGGTACAGCTCAGGCTGTATAAGGTTGTGGTCAGACAACACTTAAACTATTGTAAGAAGTTTTGGGCCCTTTATTTAAAGAAGCATGTTCTGGCCATAGAGGATGTTTACAAGAATAATCCTGGGAATGAAGGGCTTGTTATTTGAGGAGCGGTTGAGGATTCTGTGTCTCTCCTGATGCAATTTAGAAGGATGAGGGGAGTTATCATTGAAACTTACAGAATGTTGAGAGGCCTGGGTAGAGTGGATGTGGAGATGATGTTTCCACCAGTAGGAGAGACTATGGCTTGAGGGCACAGCCTCAGAGTGAAGAGATGACCCTTTAGAACTGAGATAAGGAGCAATTTCTTCAGCCAGAGGGTGATTAATCTGTGGAACTCATTGCAGGAGAAGGCTGTGGAAGCCAAGTCTTTGAGTGTATTTAAGACTGAGATGGATAGGTTCTTGATTAGGGAGGGGTCAAGGGTTATGGGGAGAAGGAAGAAGAATGGAATTGAGAAAAATATCAGCCATGATTGAAATTCAGAGCAGACTCATTGGGCCAAAAGGCCTAATTCTGCTCCTATATCTCATGGTCTTGACATTGGTTTGCTTGTTATATGTTCTGTTATTAAAACATGGTTTTTCAATCATCCATGCTGTATGGTTTATACCTCTGAGACCCTTGTGGCATTTTCTGGGGTGTGGTCACAGGGGAGAGGTAAGGGTGGAGAGGAACCATTTCTCTTCATTATCATTTTAGATGGAAAATTACGATTTTCTCATGCAAATTCTTCTGTACCTTTACCTTTTGGAGAAGAGGGGTAGTGAGGGTGAGATGATACACAGCACCAGACCCACCCAGCAGGACCCCACTGCCATAGTGTACAGCCAAAGGAACTTCTGGTTGTCCTGGGAAATTGTTTGCAAAGACAGCACTTAAAAAGGGAAACTGTCACTGTGCTACGCTGGATACTACCTCCCAATTTCCATCACACTTCTAACATAGACACTGCTCTCATACCATTGACAGTATAATCTTTACAGCACTGAGCTATTCCAAGCTCCCGGGATGCTGCTGGGGTGTTCACAAGCGTTAGCTTCTTGCACAAGTAATTTAATCTCCTTCTCTGTGGTAGCAGCATGATAGATCACTACGATTATTTAGGAGAGGAGCGGGGCTGGGGCTTCCCAGCTGTTACATGTGGAACATTGCACCCACATACACTCTCCCATGACAAAGGCAAAATGTGCCACACTTTCAATGTCCAGCTTGCTTGCAACTTGCAAAATAGGATAGAACAAATATACCCTTTGCAGTAAACTGATAAATTTAGGACGGGTTTTGACCGAGAATTGGAAGTTTCTGGGTAGCTAATGAGAGACCCAGGCTATTGACTACAACCATGTCTGCTGGTCTTCATGTGGCTTCTGCTGACACCAGCTGAATGCCAACAATTTGGTGATCATTCATGCGCCAGGCTAAACATTGAGCATAGAATTGGAGTCTGGAAAGCATGCTTCAATGAACTGGGGACAATTGAGCCACTCTTTGGCCTCAGCAGTCATGATTGCGAGCGACAGTCCTCAAAGTTACCCTACCCTGGGAGTCCTAGGCATGGATATTGCCCAATGACCACACAGGATTTGTAAGAGGGACAGGAGACTGAAGGTAGTGCAGAGGACTGCCTGTTACTGGACACGTTTGTTGCCACACTTACAAGAGATCTTTACATAACTAGTATATCTTTCTGGCAAATGCATTAACAGGTGTCTGTGAATCTTCACCCTACCCCCACAAAAGCAGAATCAGTCCATTGATCTTCCATTCCAGACAAAAGCTTGCTTAATTCCTCGAGGTAGTAAGAACCGCAAATGCTGGGGTCAGAGATAACACAGTGTGGAGCTGGAGGGACACAGCAGGCCAGGCAGCATCAGAGGAGCAGGAAAGTTGACGTTTCAGGTTGGGACCCTTCAAGGGTGTGCTGTGTTCCTCCAGCTCCACACTGTGTTTTCTCTTGCTTAGTTCCTGATTGTGTCAGCATTTGTAATCAACTTTTACACCTATTCAGGAACGAAAGCCTGCATGATCTTTGTTGGAGCAGGTATGATTTTATATCAAAAATGAATGGGGTTTGGATAAGATGTTAAACTCTAAAGTAGATTTCAGATCTCACCTCAAGCATGCTCACTTCCAGTTTCAACTGAGGTAGCTTTGTTGTGGAAACTTTCTAAGAAGACCATTTTAACATGTTTTTTATTGTTAATTCATATTGGTTAGGCCTTGGGTAACCTAGCAGATAAAAGAGATTGAGAAGTACAGGATGCATCAGAAGAGTGCCTTTACAGCACTGCTTGTGGGCTGGGAGGAGCAGGAGCTTTTCCTCAGAGCTTGTCAGGTTATCTTTACAATACCATCCTAACCCCTACTAGCTCCACAACCACGCCCAGCCCACCATTATTTGACTATCAACAACTCCAACACCAAAACCTCTGTGATTTCTGTCACTCTCCCAATGTCCCCATCTCTTCCCTCAATCTCTAAACCACCCGCAAACCATCCGCAGGCTGTGCACTGATAGTCCTCCGTGCCTTTCAGCAATACAGATGGGTTACATGATTTTCGTACCTGTTAGGCAGCCACGTCTGTAATTTAGATTGGCTTGCAGGTACAGAATCTGTTCAAAAACACAGGCCATGAGGATAAAACATGCTCTCCCCCAGCAAGGAGAATTAAAGTCAAAATTAAGCAAAGGTCTGCAAATGCTGGTAATCTAAACTAAAAACTCAAAATACTGGACATACTGAGTAGATCTGGCAGCAGCTGTGGAGATACAGGGCATTAATGTTCTAGGTCTGATGGAGGGTCATTGGTGGTGAAACGTTTACAGAATCAGAAAATGGTTACTCAGCACAGAAGGAGGCTATTTGGCCCATCATGTCTATGAATCACCAAGAGCACTAACCCATCTTCTCCCTGTAACCTGCACAGATTTCCTTATTGGATAATAATCAAGTTCCCTCATGAATGCCTCAACTGAATCTGCCTCCACCACATGCTCAGGCAGTGCATTTCAGGTCCTAATCAGTCACTGCATTAAAAAAAGTTATTTCTCATGTTGCCATTGCTTCTTTTGCCAATTATCTAAAATGTGTGCCTCCGGTTCTTGCCTTTTACACCAAGGTTTTTATTGCATTTATTGTGAATGTCACGACTAGCATAAACAGAGCTTGGCAGTGGAACATCAGCTGCCTGGAACAAAGATGGTGCTGCCTATCGAATCACAGTGCGGGGAGGAGTCAAACTCCTGAGCATCAGCTCAAGGAAACCAATGAACATTTCACCATCTGATCATTAAAAACATCCCAGTAATGAAATTCAGAGCTTCCAAAGAAATTCTTGCAGGGGTGGGAGTGGTTTTGCAAAGAAATAGCTCCCTGGTTTTACTGAGATAGATTTCCCTCACCTCAGTTGCATTAAATACTGACAGGAAAGAGGCCAGCTTCACAGGATTTTTACCAATGATCTCCTGGCAGATCAGTGGGTTTCTACAGTCTATGTGTTTAATAAAGTAACTTCCAACCAATATGCCTCTGATCAACACAGGCCATTTGGTCCCTCAAGCCAGCTCCACCATTCAACAAAATCATGCCTGTTCTTCTATCTCAATGCTATTTTCTCATGCTATTCCTATATCCCTAGAAATCTATCAATCCTTTTCTCAAACATATTCAATGACAGAGCTTCCATAGAACTCTGATGTAGAGAATTCTAAAGATTCACTCACCTCGGAGTGAAGAAATTCCTCTTCAATTAAGTCCTATATCGCCTACCTCTTACTCTTAGACTGTGTCCAGCACATCTAGATGCCCAAAGCTCGGGAGAATATCCTTCCTACACCTTCCCTGTTGAGCCCTATAAGAATTTTATGTGAGATTGTATCTCATTCTTCTAAACTTTAGGGAATACAAGCCCATTTGATTTGACTTATTATTGTCACATGTACATACGTACAGTGAAAAGTTTTGTTTTGCATGCAGTACAAGCAGATCATACTATACAAAGGGCATTAGGGTAATAGATCAAAGCGAAGAATACAATGTTATGGCTGCAGAGAAGATACACAGAGAGCAAGATCAACATTCTGGTCGGGGCTCCTCGATTTCGAGTTACTGTGGGATCAGGTCTTGCTCCCGTGTTGGTCAGGCCTTGGTCTGGGTTTCCGTGAGGATGTTGGTCTTGTGGGAAGCTGGCAGCTCCTTAGTTCCCTGGGCTTGCTGTTACAGCATTGGTAATTGAATCTCATTGGTCGTAGAATCTTTTAAACCTGAAAGTCGATTTAAGAGAATATTGTTAGTAATTCAGATAGACTTAGAATTGTGGTTAAGAAGAGCAGAACATCTATAAGATATGTAAGAATTAGATCTGCTGTAGACAGCTCGCAAAACGTGGCCACACTCCAGTGCAATCTTGAATGTTTGAGTATGTCTCCTTACAGGACAATTCCACCATCCCCGGAACCTTTGTTGCACTCCCTTTGGAACAAGTATATCTTTCCTTGAGTAAAAGATACCAAACTGCCCACAATATTTCAAGTGCAATGTCAGCAAGTCTCTATGAAGTTGCAGTAAGGCTTCTTTATTTTCTCTTGCAATAAAGACCAACATTCCATTTGACATCCAAATTGCTTGCTGCACTTGCTTGTTTCAATAACTTATGTACAGGGATAGCTAGGTCGCTTTGGACATTAGCACTTCTCAATCTCTTGGTATTTATAAGATAGTCAGAGTTTTGTTTCTTTCTACCAAAGTAGATAACATCATGTTATTCCACATTAGGTTATGTCTAGCATGGGTTGGTTTAGCTCTGTTGGCTGAACAGCTGGTTTGTAGTGCAGAGTGATACCAACAGCATAGGTTCAATTCCTGCACTGGTTGAGGTTACCATGAAGGTCCTCTCTTCTCCTGAGTTCTGGTGACTCTCAGGTTAAACTACTACCAATTGCTTCTCTCCACTGAGAGAGCAGATCTATTGTCTGGTAAGACTATGGCAACATCACCTTGGGGGTTGGTTATTTCAGTCAGCTGAATAGCTGATGTATAATGCCAAATGTGTGTGTTCACTTCCTGTACTGGCTGAGTTAGCATGAAGGGCTCTCCTTCTCAGCCCTCAGGTTAAACCACATCAGTCATCTCTCTCTAATGAGAGAGCAGGATTATGGCAATTTTACATCTATAGTGTTCTTGGCCTCTCAATTGACCTACCTAAATCAGCTTGACATCTCTTTACATTCTCTTCACAACTCACATTGCAACTTAATTTTGTGTCATCAGCAAAAAAATTGGAATTTGGAAATTATACATCCATATCATTGATAAAGATTGTGAATGGTGAAGCTCTGTAAACCATGATTTATCATATATATATATAAAATTTTATATATTTATCTTGTATATTGACTCTGTCCAATTCTATCATTACTTTCTAGGTGCCCATCTTTACAATAGATTCGAACATTTTCCATGCTGCAGATATCAGGCTCATAGCTCTGTAATGTTCTGTTTCCTCTCTCCCCCACTTTCTTAAAAATGGAGTTTATATCTATTCATGTATGACCAATTTGCAGGAATAATTCCAGAATTTATAGAATTTTGGAAAATGACCACCAATGATCTATTATCTCTACAGTTATCTTTCTCAGCACTCAAGATTATTATGACTGTGAAATTTATCAAGTTCCAGTCCATTAATTTTTTCAGTTTGACTTTTTTATTGACGTTGATTTCTTTCAGTCTCCCAATCTCACTAGTCCTTTGGTTCTCTAATATTTCTGGGAGGATTTTTTTTATCTTTCTCTGTGAAGAGAGAAACACAAAGCATTCATTTAGTTTTTGTCATTCCCTATTCCCCACTTAAATTTTCCTGTCACTGCCCATAATGAGTCCTCATTTATCTTTGCTAATCTTTTCCTATTTAAATACCAATGGATGATTTTACCATTTTTTTAAATTTCTCACTAGTTTATTTTCATGTTCTATTTTCTCTTTGTTTGTCAGCTTCTTGGATTCTCTTTGCTGAATTCTAAAATTGGCCAAATTCTTAGGCTTACTTTTTTGACAACTTTATAAGTTTCTTCTTTTGCTGTAATTTTTTCATTTCTTTTAATAACTTCTGTTGTTCAACATAGTTGGATGACATTTCCTGATGGGACTTCATTGCTTAAATGAATGCAAATTTGCCATAAATCATGTATTTTTTTTTCTATTTATACAGTTATTGGAGAAGATTCTTAGGGACAGGATTTACTCACATTTGGAAAAGAATGGACTTATTAGGGATAGTCAGCATGGCTTTATATGAGGTCTTGTCTCACACCTTGATTGAGTTTTTTGAGGAAGTGATGCATTTGATTGATTTGGGTAGGGCAGTGGACATAATCAACATAGAATTTATCGAACCATTTGACAAGGTGCCTCCTGCTAGGTTAGTACAGAAGTTTAAGTCACATGGGATCCATGGTAAGTTGGCGAATTGGATACAAAGTTGACTTGGTCAGAGGAGACAGAGGGCAGTTGTGGAAGGGTGGTTTTCTTGCTGGAGGTCTGTGACCAGTGGTGTTCTGCAAAGATCAGTGCTGGGACCTTTGTTGTTTGTAACTTAGATGGAAATGAAAGTAGTTTGAATAGTAAGTTTGCAGACAACAAAAAATTGGTGGAGTTCTGGATAGGGAGGAAAGTTATCAAAGGATACAGCAGGATATAGAACAGTTGGAAAGTTAGTTGGAGAAATGGCAGACAGATTTTAATCCAGACAAGTATGGGGTGATGCATTTTGGAAGGTCAAATACAAGAGGAAAACATACACTTAATGGCATTGGGAGTATTGATATACAGTGGGATCTTAGGGTGCAAGTCCATTGCTTTGTGAAAGTGGCAACACAGGCGGATAAAGTGGTAAAAAAAAGGCATATGACATGCTTGCCTTCATCAGTTGGAGCATTGAGTATAAAGGTTGGCAATCATGTTGCAACTGTATGAGACTTTAATTCAGCCACATTTGGAGTATTGTGCGCAGTTCTAGTGCTCCCACTACAGTAAGGATGTGCAAGCTTAGAGAGGGTGCAAAAAGGGTTTACCAGGATGTTGCCTGGACTTGGGTGTATTAATTATAAGGCGAGGTTGGACAAACTTGGATTGTTTCCAATAGATAGGTGACCTGTTAAAAGTATATAAAATTATGAGAAGCACGGATAGAGTGAATAAATTGCTGTTTTTTTCCCAGGGTGGAGATCTTAAATACTAGGTTTAGGATGAGAGAGGAAAAGTTCAAAGGAGATGCGTTCTTGCAGTTGCACCCCATCCAGGCAAGTGAGGAGTATTCCATCATCCTCCCAACTTGTGCCTTTTCGATGGTGGGCAGGCACTTGGGAGACCAGAGGTGAATGACTCACTACACATTTTCAACCTCTTGCAGCCAAAGTATGCATGTGGCTGGTTCCGTTCAGTATCTGGTCAAAACCCCTGGATTTTGATAGTGGGAGATTCATGAACGGTAATGCCATTCTACATCAGGAAAGTGATGGTTAAATTCTCTTTTATAGACATGGTCATTGCCTGGCACTAATGTGCCAGAAACGTTACATACCACTTAGCCCATGCTTGTGTGTTGTCCAGGTTTTGCTGCATATGGGCAGAGACCCTGTAAATCCTAGCCATTGACTGTTTATCATCGTAGACTAATATAATTTCACAGTCTACCACAGCCAACATGCCTCACATGTCATCGTAATCTTCAGTGTTTATATTTAAGACGCTATATTTGGATTGAACTACATCACCTGCAAACTGAAATAAGCCTCCATCATATTATGCTCGGTCTTTCCCAAAGGGTCCTTTACAATGAGATAATTGACTAGCTCTTTCACGTGGCATAATGCTAGTTCTAAAATAACTGTTCTCTAACTGGTGTCTCAACAATGATACTTGATAAAATTATCTCATATGAATTTGAGGAATGTGTCTTCCAGTGCTTATAAAGTTTACCCAGTGTATATACGTAAATTGAAAACATCATAATTCCTATATTATCCTGAAACAAATAAAACCAGAATTGTTGCAGAAACTCAGCATATCTGGCAGCATCTGTGAAGACAAAACAGAGTTATTGCTTTGAGTCCAGTGACCCCTCTTCAGAACTGCATTACCCTTGCTGCGTGCACCTTTACTTTTCTGATTAATACCGTGCCTTACGTTCCTATTAACTCCTATAACTTGAATAGCTTCCCATACCATGGTCAGTTTGCTCATCCAGCCTGCTGCTTCACATTTATCTGTACAGGCTGCAAGAACTTAAATCTTTTGGACTAAGACTGAGGATTTCCCACTTCTTGATTTCCTTACCTGCCTTGCTTTTAATCACACCCATGGACCCAATCAGATCGCCCCATCTTAAAGGATGTGACTGCCTCCCGGAATAAATTGAAAGGCAACTTTAATCTCCCTGTTGTGTGGCAGTGTGTACAGCACAGCCTCTAGCTCAATGACTCTGAGCCAAAGTTCCTGCAGCCACAGGCACTTAATGCAAATATGTTCGCCTTGGTTCACACAGATGCCCATGATCTCCCACAATATGTAGAATTCACACATTACATGCTCTGCCATTATTACAACATTTACACCGTCAATTATTTTTACTGATTAAACATTAATTAATGTCTCTAGTCCTGCTCCTGTTCATATACATATTATTTCAACATTTTTTTTATTTGGAGACAATGAGGACTGCAGATGCTGGAAGCCAGAGTCTATAGGTGTGAGGCTGGAAAAGCACAGCAGGTCAGACAGCATCCGAGAAGCAAGAAAGTCAATGTTTCAGGCCGAAACCCTTCATCAGGACTGGGGAGGGGGAGGGCAGCCCAGAAATAAATTGAGGGAGTGGGTTGGAGGCTGAGGGAAGGGTAGGAGAGATGGTGATAGGTGGATGCAGGTAGGGGGCTATTGTGTTTGGTCTGTGGGAAGGGTGGAGCAGATAGGTGAGTAGGAAAATGGACAGGTTACATCAGGTCAGGGAGGTGAGGAGGAGGGGGAGGGCTGGACATGAGAGAAGGCTGGGGGTGGAGGGATTTTGAAGCTGGTGAGGTTAATGTTGAGGCCATTGGGCTGTAAGCTCCCAAGGCAAAATATCAGGTGTTGTTCCTCCAGTTTACGTTTGGCCTCAGTCTGACAGTGGAGGAGGCCAAGGATGGACATGTCACCAGGGGCGTGGGAGGAGGAATTAAAATGGTTGGCAACCAGTGGTCGGGTTGGTTGATGCGTGCAGAGTGCAGATGCTTCACGAACCACTTCCCAAGACTGTGTTTGGTCTCCCCAATAGAGAGGAGACCACGTTGGGAGCAACAGACCGGGTTGCTTGTAGTGTAGGTGAATCTTTTCTGGATCTGGAAAGATTGTCTGGGGCCTTGCATGGAGGTGATAGGGGAGGTATAGGGACACTTCTTGCGGTTGCAGAGAAAGGTACTGGGTCTGGTGGAGAAATTGGTGGGGAGTGTAGAGCTGAACCACATTTCCTTCATTTCCCACACTTCTGTCGTCAAAACCCTTCCCCCCCCACAACAACAATAAGCATAAAGTCCCCTTAGTCTTCACGTACAACCTCACCAACCTCTGAATCCGCCACATCAATCTCCGACATTTCTGCCACCTACAATCAGACACTACCATCAAAACAATATTTCCCTCCCCATACCTGTCCGCTTTTCACAGGGACCATTCATTCCACAACTCCCTCGTCAGCTCTACTCCCAAACAATTTCTCCACCGCACCCGGTACCTTTCCCTGCAACCGCAAGACATGCAACATATGCTCCAACACCTCCCCTCTCACCTCTGTCCAAGGCCCCAAACAATCCTTCCAGATCCAGCAGAGATTCACCTGCATTTCATCCAATCTGATCTGTTGCATCCAGTACTCTCGATATGGTCCCTCTGTATTTTTTATCAAGATGGATTTTTATCATCTATTTTAACACCCCCTCCCACTCCCCTGGTGACATGTCCATCCTTGGCCTCCTCCACTGTCAGACTGAGGCCAAATGTAAACTGGAGGAACAACACCTGATATTTTGCCTTGGAAGCTTCCAGGCCAATGGCCTCAACACTGACTTCACCAGCTTCAAAATCCCTCCACGACCGGCTTTATCCCATGTCCAGTCCTCCCTCTCCTCCTCACCTCCCTGACCTGATGTAACCTGTCCATCTTCCTACTCACCTATCAGCTCCACCCTTCCCACAGACCAATCACAATAGCCCTCCATCTGCATCCATCTATCACCATCTCTCCTACCCTTCCCCCAGCCCCCACACCCCTCCCTCAATTTATTTCTGGGCTACCCTCCCCCTCCCCAGTCCTGATGAAGTATTTCGGCCCAAAATGTTGACTTTCCTGCTCCTGCTGCCTGGCCCCCTGTGCTTTTCCTGCCTCACACCTTTTATTTTTACTCATTCGGGACATGTGGGTTTTGCTGGTTGAGCCAGCATTTATTGCCCATCCTTCCTAATTCCTAATATTTACCCCGATTGCAACAGAACACATTCCTCAGCCAATCTAATAAGCTTTACTACTATTATTAAACATTCTATTTCTAATAAAGTTTCAAAATGACTGAAATAACCTAAGGTTTGAAAGATAAATGAGAGAAGTGCACACCAACCAATTGAATACTTATTTTTCTGTATTATCATGCCTGAGTTTCTTAGAAGTTGGCCAGTGCCCTCTGGATCCACAGACTGAGTTGTTCCACCATCCTGACTCAATCTGCCACCTCACCCTCTTTTATGAAGTCTCTTTATAGGGTCATTATTCAAGTGGGCAGCACCTCCTCTCTCACTACATCTCCCCCATCATTTACCAAATTGCAACCTCTCGCTCTGTCTCTGGCTGCATTCAGCAATAAGTTGTGTTTTGTGCCGTTGTGCTGATTTTTTCTTTGATTTTTGCAATTATACACCATCCTCCTCACAGTTCACAATACTCTCAAATTTTGTATCATTGTAACAGTGACTTTGTTTCTCTCTCCATAGAGGCTTACAGACCAGCTGAGTAATTCCAGCATTTTCTGTTTTGGTAATCAAAGTAAAATGTATTATTCCCACATAAGTAAGATAGAAATCCTGAATGGTTAAAACGGGTCAAATCAAATGAATCACTGAGAATGGTTGTTATTTATTTGAAAACTGACAGAGATTAGGGAGAAAGTTTGAGAAGCAATAATAATCTTTACAGAGACAACACAGTGTGGAGCTGGAGGAACACAGCAGGCCAGGCAGCATCTGAGGAGCAGGAGAGTTGACGTTTCGGGTCAGGACCCTTCTTACTTTATTAATGCCCTGGATATCCAAATAAATTCAATAATTATCCACATGGAAAGCTATTAGTTAAACTCAAAGCGATGAGAGTTAATGATATAAAAACTCTGAAATCTAAAACAAATGCAAGCGCTTTCAGTAGTTGAGCAACTTCATGTTGGGGTAAGCACTGACTGGGTGCCCATGGTCCACTGTTGGAATCAGTACTGTTTTCTATTTACATACTGGGTTCAAAAGTTCAATGCAATGTGGTCAAAATTACAGAAGGCATTATATTGGCAGTGGGCTTTAGTAAATTGGAGGCAGCAGCATTAAAATTACAAAATATGCTGAACAAAATGTGCATGCAGACAGAAAATTGACAGACAAATTTATTGCAGATAAATGGAAAGTACTGCACATAGGAAAGTGAAATATATGGTACTTATAATGAATTATTTGAAATAGCTAACAATGAAATTGAAAGGAGATGCATGAGTTTTAGTAAACATTAAAATGGCAATTAAAATTTCAAACAGTAATCCACAATCTCAATGCAACATTGAAACACAAACAAATAAAAGCATAGAAGTTAGATGAAATTTCAATGTAACTGCTCCGGTCAGGCTGTACCTTGACTTCTGTTCATTTCTGGTCTTCATAAAGAATTAAGCAGAAGTAGTAGAGAGAGAGTACAGTTAATCTCCATTGTCAAAGGTTTGAATTATGAGGCAAACCAGAGCAATTTCAATTTCTCAGACCAACTGAAGCTGTAAGAGCTGATCTATTGGAAGATAAATTCAGGATTTAGATTAAACTAAATTATAAAACAAGTGAACAATCCTTTAAATGACTGAAAGGTAAATTAGGACAACATCAGGAAGATACCCCACACGGAGTGAATTCAAGTGCATAACAAACTAAAGTAAAACAAAGAATTTGCAATGCCAAGGCATATAGGGCTATGGGTCAAGTGCTGGAAAATGGGATTAGAATAGTTAGGTAGGTTGTTTTTGACTGGTACAGATGAGATGGGCTGAAGGGCCTTTTTCTGGGCTGTGGGTCAAAAAAATCTGCAGATCTGAAACACACAAAAGTAGAAATTGCTGGAGAAACTCAGCAAATCTCAGAGTATCTGTGGCGAGAAAACAGAGTTAATGTTTCAAGTCCAGTGACCATTTTTCAGAATTGCATCGCAAACTTCTAGATCTGAACAAAACCCCGGCAGCTTTTAAGGAAGGATAGGATAATATAAAGAATAAAGTTTAAGATCTTTGTGATTGAATGAATACAGATGGAAGGAAGTTGGGAAGATCCATAATTATTCTGCAGGCATTCAATACCTTGTGTTTCTCCTTATTATTACCAGTTCATGACTTTGAGTTCTGTATGCTAATTGTAATCCTTATGCCCTTGTTGGTAAGTCCTGAAATGGACCCGCTGTAGGCTGCTTCACCTGTGTTGCTGCATAGATAAGTTTTGTTCTGGTCCTGTCTCATATATGTGGACATCAGTGGAGTCAGCTTCTACATGTATTATTATCCTGAAAGATAGTGTGACATTGTCTGTGTACAGAATCTGCTTATTCATTTGTGGGAAAATACATCAAATGGTACCAAGAAGAGCAAGACAGTGTCAACCTGACAATTGACTGCAAACAGTTGCCAAGACTGTAAAAGAATATGTTGGAAGTCAGAGCTGGTTATCAAAAATCAGCACATCCTGGACAGCTCATGACCTTTTTGTATTCAGAATCCAGCTCATTGTGTCACTGAAGCAGGTCCTTCCCTACACTCAGTTCTAATGGCAGGGTTTGTCGCAGACAAAGGGCACATTCATGTCACATTTCCTGTCTGTATTATACAGAGATCAGAGTTGCTGTCAATAGCATTCAAGGTAAATTGAAGAGCGAAAGGACTCCATGTTGTACATTAATAGTTGAACGTAGATATAAGAGGAGTTAATTCAGCTATGGGAAATGGTTAGCAATGAAAAGGAGCAAACAAATGGAAATAAAAATCAGAAATCTGAGGAAGTGGAAGACAATGAAATGGTCAAATGGACAAACAATGAACATGGGATATAGATGCGGATGCAGTGATGTAATGGTAATGTCACTGGGCATTCTTGAGGTGCTGTAAGCCATTAGTAGCAACAGAATTATATTCAGCTACAACCAATAACTGCATGGCCCAACATATCCCCCAATCTACAATTAACATCAAGCCGGGAGGTCAGCCTTGGTTCAATGCAGGAAAGCATGGCAACAGCAGGACCTGACAGGCTTAAAATGAGGTGTCAACCTGGTGAAGCTACAACACAGGACTACTAGCATGCCAAACAGTGAGAATAGTATACATTAGACAGGGCTAAGCAATCCTACATCAGTAGATCAGATCTTAGCTCTGTAGTTATGCCACATCCAGTGATAAATATTGGAAGACAATTAAGCAACTAACAGGAGGTGGAGGTTCCACAAACATCCCCATCCGCAATGATCGGAGAACCCAGCACTTCAGTGCAAAAAATAAGACTGAAGCATTCGCAGCAATCTTCAACAGAAGTGCTGAGTGGATGATCCATCTTAGCTTCCTCCAGAACTCGCCAGCGTCATAGACGCCAGTCTTCAACTAATTTAATTCACTCTATGTGTTGTCGAGAAACAGCTGATGACACAGCATACAGCAAAATCTATGGACTCTGACAAATAGTAATGACGACTTGTGCTCCAGAATTAGCTATGCTCCTAGCCAAACTGTTCCAGTACAGTGACAACACTGTTACCTACCCAGTAACGTGGAAAACTGCCCAGGTATGTCCTGTACACAAAAGCAGAACAAATCCAAACAAGCTAATTACTGCCCAATCTGCTCACTGATGCTCAGTTTGGATTCCACCAGGACCACTCAATTCCTGTCCACATTTCAGCCTTTGACCAAACATGGACAAAACATGTACTCCAGAGATTTGACCAAGTGTGGCATCAAGGGGTCCCAGCAAAATTTGCGTCAGTGGAATCGGAGGGAAATCTCTCCAGAAAGCTGGTTGTTGTTGTTGGAGGTCAAGCATCTAAGTTAATGAGCATCACTGCAGTTCTTCATGGTAGTGTCCTAGGCCATGTCAACTATTTTATTAATGACATCCCTCCATCATAAGGTCAGAAGTAAGGATGTTCACTGATAATTGCACAATGTTCAGCACTATTCTCAACTCTCAGATGCAGAAGCAGCTGTATCCATATGCAGGAAGACCTGGCCAACACTTAGGCTTGAACTGATCAATGGTAAGTAACATCCTTGCCACACCAGTGCCAGGAAATGACCTCTCCAACAAGGGAGAATGTCTGCTTGATGTTTGAAGGCAATACCATTGCTGAAACACTCTCCATCGTTATCTTGGAGGTTACCTTTGATCAGCCATTTAAATATTGTGGCTACAAGAACAGGTCAGAGGCTGGGAATTAATTTTGTGGTGAGTAAGTAGCCTCCTGTTTCCACATTGCCTGTTCACCATCTACAAGTCAGAAGTCAGGCGAGTGGTAGAATATTTTACAATTGCCAGGATGAATGCAGCTCCAATGACACTGAAGAAGCTGTCTTGATTAGCACCTCATTCAATACATTCACACTCACTCATTTCAGCACCAATGCATAGTGGCAGAAATGCATACAAGATGCACTGCAGAATTTCACAAAATCTGCTCTGATAGTACCTTCCAAACCCACGGCCTCTTTCACCAAGAAGCACAAGAACACCAGATGCATGGGAATACCACAACCTACAAGTTTCTCTCCAAGTCACTCAACATCCTGAATTGGAACTGCATTGCCCTTCCTCCACTGTTGCAGGGTCAAAATCCTGGAACTCCCTTCCTAACAGTACTATGAGTGTCCCTACATCACAAGGACTGCAGCAGGTCAAGAAGGCAGCTCACCAGAACAACTAGGGATGAGCAATAAATGCTGGGCAAGCAGGCAATGCAGTCACATCCCATAAATAAATAAGACAAGGGTAGTAAATAGTAATTTAAGCTGCTAATGAAAGTGGGAAATGCATGACAATGAAGAGCAGTGAAGGTAAGGCAGCTGAAGTAAGTAATGTTGCTTTGAAGAGGGGAAGCTGGAAGCAGCACTTTATGGAGGGCAAAAGAATGAAGATTTTTGCATTAACTAGAACAGAGTGGAAGAGCATGAAATGCAAAGGACTGTTAAAAAAAAGTAACAACTGTGTTGGAGTGGGAAGAAGAAAAAAGTTAAATTGGAAAGTGAGAGAGAGGGAAGTTACCAATATTTCCATGCTATACTGAGTAAAGGCATTACTTATTTTTCTGGAACTTTGTGGCTGAATAGTATCTATCAGTGCAAGCGCCCCCTGCCCTAATTTCTGTTTTCCACTGCATTCTCGTGAGGATCTGCATGACTGCACTTTAAACTTCCTGCAACAGTAGTTCTCCATCTATATATGAGAAGGTGGAATTGTTTTTATTAAAGTTAAAGAGATCTTGGAGAGCACGAGTCAGCTCCAGTTTGTAATGTGAGACCAATAAAATGTGTAGCTGATGCCACTGGTACTGAAAATTTATCCATTACAGATCTGAAATTGTAGCCTCTTCTATTACATAGAACCACAGCCCTGAACAGCCAGCCATTGTCTCCCGAATGGTACTTGTCTATGTTTATACTCTACATACCCTTCCTCCTACTCTACCTAAGGCTGTCAATATATCCTTCTTTTCCTTCTCCACCACCCACTCTCAACCATGTTTCTTCTTAAATGTATCATTATTATTCACTTCAATGCTCCTTGTGATAATGGTATAGCATCCAACCACTCTCTAATGAAGACGTTTCTGCTAAATTCTTTATCATGTTTATTAGTGACCAGCTTATAGTTCAGTCCATAGTTTTATTTGTCTTACTTTGAGAAATTTGTTGGATACTTTTGAAAATCTGAATAAATGATACCTACTCATTTACTTTAGTCTTAGATAAGTTTCTTCTACATTTCAAAATTGTATTTCCTGATAGGAGTTTTTGAACTGGGAGTGCAATTATTGTATTCAAAAGAATAAGAAATAGAAATAGTTTGCCTAGAGTGTAACATTGCAATCCAAAAGTACTGTCATCAGCAATGAAGCACTTTGGGGCACCCTGAGGATGTGAAAGGTGCCTTATAAATGCAAGCATTTTCTTTAGACAATATGGGAGAGCATCGTAACATAGATATCTGAAAGAGAAGGAGAAATAAATGCCTTGAATATAACTTCAGCACAACCAATCATTACAGAATCACATTCTGGCTCTCCTCTTTTTTCCTTTGAATCATCTGCAATGTGCGAAAAGAAAACCTTTCCAATGCAATCTGATTGCATTTGTGGCTATTATAGTTCCAAAATAAAAGAAGTCAGTCAAAGTTGCACAAAACTGAAAGTTCTGCCAACTCAGATTATTCACAAAATCTGCCTAGATGACAAATGGAGGGTAGACAGCAGGAAGGTTAACCAGGACATTGTGATCAACAGCAAAGCTATGGCATTCTCCATTTACTAGACTTAGAGTGTTGGACTTTCTGCAGGCTTTTGAGTGGCAACTTAGCAACTAGAAATTTTTTCAGCACATGCCTCATAAAGGCACCTGTAGTGTATATGAACAAAGGAAGCAACAGTGTGTCTCTTCAACAAATCAATTTAAAGTACGTTGACTG
Organism: Rhincodon typus; assembly: GCF_021869965.1. Lineage (NCBI taxonomy): Eukaryota > Metazoa > Chordata > Chondrichthyes > Orectolobiformes > Rhincodontidae > Rhincodon > Rhincodon typus. The sequence continues at coordinate 34,632,696 of NC_063336.1, forward strand.
AGACAGATGGGGTTACAAATTTGTTTTTTGCAGCAGCATCAAATGGGTGATATTGAATCAGCCCAAATGTAATTCTTATCACAAAATCTGAACTAATTGTTTGCAGTTTTGCTTACATAAGAACTTTAAAGAAAGTATGGAACAAACCACATGAGTATGCTTAGAGTATATTTAGAATTTAGAATTAAGTTTATTGCCACGAGTACTTAAGTACAGAAGTACAGGAGTACAGTGAAAAGTTTACAATGTCACCCCTCATGGCGCCATCTTAGAAACAAAGTACCTAGTACAAATCTCAGATACAAAATAAAAAAGTAAAGAAAAAAAGTTACATGATCTTACAGTGATTCATAGTATAAGTTATAAAATAAGAATATAAGATCATGGCAGATCTTTTACCTAAATTCCACTTTCCATCCACACCTTCATTCCTTTAAATTCTATCAGTCTCTGTCTTGAATGTAACCAATGATTGAACGTCCATTATATTCTGGGATAGGGATTCACGAAAATTTCTCCTCACTGCTGAGGACGTGTAATTCCAACATTTCCTAGTATTATTTCAGATATTGAATGTTTGTCAGGTTTTCTGTTTCTTTATTAAATCCTTCTGATTGATGTTCTTCTCAATGACGTGTTGAAAAGATGTGGGGAAAAAATGTCATATTGGATGTCAAATGGAAGAAAGAAAGCGGAATGTATTCCACTGTCACTTTACAAAAGAGCTATGGAAATTAAAAGTATTGGATGGACCTGCATTCCTGCCATTGCAATAAGTATTGGTAAGTTAAGTAGTTTGCAACTGCCCAGAATTTCACCATTTACCCGGCAATTACTAGTATTTAATCAATGTGCTACCCTATTGGCTTCTAAGGTCCTTCTATCCTGTTCTCTATCTTACGAATAGATGTTCTTGCAGTCATGCTGTTACCTCTGTGTGGTCATAGTTTAGACGGAATCTAAATTATCTTGTAAGAATTATTGATGCTTGTAATATTAGACATTGATTTAAGATCGTTAAAAATTGTTTTGCTGTTACAAATTGTGACGGCAGTTTTAATTATGCAAGGAATTGCACCCACAGGGAACCAGTTTATCTTAGTCGCCTAAGCTAATTATATTCGAAGCCGATTGCATCTGTTAAAGATAGTGGGGATTCTCACCCCATCTGTCTGAGTTGGATTTTAATCTTGGTCCCTGAGGTAAATGGACGATCTCCTAATCCGTGGCGCCGGCTGGTACCTTTGGGTTAGAATGGAAATTACTAAGCATAAACAGAGAGAGAGAGAGATGAAAATGTTTCATGGATCCCATTCTTTTGTGAGGCAGTCACAAAGCAGCGACTCCCCAGCAACGCTGCGGTGTGGTCTCCGGTTAAGGGATGAATTTGCAATGCAACCGGACAAAACGAGGGGGACTAACTGATTCTCCCGAGTGCAATGAGATGGTCCAACAAGCACAGTGATGGCTGAGTTAACTTTTCCGATGGTGACAGGTAGATACTGACAGGCAGCCCTTGGGATTCAGACCTAGAGCCATCTGGATAGGAACCCTGTGTTGGAACTATTAGATGTGTCTTTTCAAAAAGAGCTTTATAATGGGAACATTCATTCATCATTATTAGGAACTTTAAAAAGTGACATCTTTGTAAAAAGAAAGGATTTGATTTAAGAGAAAGCTTCTGAATTACTATAATGACCACTTCCAGGTATTGCTTCTCTCTCTCTCATTTTCGAAGTTAATGTTTTGACTCCCCGGTCATTCACGCAGTAAATCAAATTGACCCCCTGTCACATGTTAACCCAGAAAGTAATGCAGTTGAGAATCAAATCGCTAAAAATCGCCGGGCATGCACAGAACAGATTGACATACAGAACGTCATTTCAATTTGGGAGATAAATTGTTAACTAAAGTAACGCATTGCTCAATGTTTTCCCTCAGCAGATCAAATTCACTAAACGAGGGAGTTCATTACAGTTCGACTTTAACACTGCATCATTTTGCTATGGCGATATTCCTCTAAATTAAGAAATAAATGTGTTCACCAACGTATGCTATTAGTTGTGTTGTTAATAAAATTTGGTAGAAATCATATTTTCTTCATAAGGTCGTAAATGGCTATCAAATCTTCAAATGAACAGTAGGGAATAGCACTGATCCAATAAAGAAAACATTCATCAACTTGTGTCAGTACTTCAGTCCAATAGTTTTATAGCAGGGAGTTGAGAATCATAACGTAAATGTGATTGGATCTTTCATATCTTGCTATTTTAATTCTCTGCTCCATTCCCACTCTGCCCTCTCTGACTCAGCCTTCTACGTGGTCCCAGTTCAAGCTCAAACTCAGCTCAAGCACCTCCTCATTCAATCAAACACAGAGTTCTTTCAAACTCAGCATGGTGTTCAACAATTTCAGATCATAACCTTTACTCACCTTTGAGACAATAGCTTTTCAGATTCCTAGTTACACATTGTTTCTAAACCCATCTTTTGTTTCTTTATTTGTCTTATTATCGTCTTCTATTGCTTTATACCAACATCCCTTTTGTTATTTAATCTCTCCTGCCTTGCACTCTCACAACCTCTTTTATTATTCCCCTTCCATTTCACTGTGTTTAGTTGAAACCTGTACATCTCTATTTTTTCCAACTTTGAAATGTTATTGACTTGAAGCTTGTCTCTCAAGTTTGGCAGCAGGTGTTGCCAGACTTTATTCATATTTTCAGCATTCGCCTTTTTATTTAATTTCAGATTTCCAGAATCTGTAGTAGTTTGCTTTTGTTGTAGTTAGCAGGTACTGCTGGATAATTTTGTGATGGAGAGCTGATCGTTGCCTGTGTGGAAGCAGGCCATTCAGCCCATTGAGTCCATACCAAACCTCTGAAAAGCACCCCACCCAGATCTACCCCTCCTACCCTATCACATTGCATTTCCCATGGCCAATCCACCGAGCCTGCACATCCCTGGACACTATGGGCAATTTAGCATGGCCAATCTGCCTAACGTGCACATTTTTTGCTCTGTTGAAGAAAACCAGAGCACCCGGAGGAAACCCAAACAGACGATAGGGAGAATGTGCAAACTCCACACAGACAGTCACCTGAGGGTGGAATTGAACCCGGGTCCCAGGCACTGTGAAGCAGCCATGCTAATCACTGAGGTGAGTTGGAATGGTTTGTTTATGCATTGTGATAAAGCTAAGAAACACATTTGAGGCACTCTGTTTTTAATCCAGAGATTCAAATTACATCACTAGGTACAAAGTCAATGCACTCTCTATTAATGATAAGATATACAGCGTGGGTGCTCTACAGTAAAGGTGAGATACACAGTTTGGTTGTTCTGTGGGTAACACGTAAGATACATCATGAGGTGAATCTGCAGACAGTTGAAATCTACTAATTTCTAATTATAAGCCAAAAGAATTGTGGATGCTGTAAATCAGAAACAAAAACAGAGGAACGGTCACTCGACCCGAAATATTAACTCTGATTTTGCTCCACAGATGCTGCCAGACCTGCTGAGCTTTTCCGGCAATTTCAGTTTAAATTCAAATTATATTTGTCCACAGTTTTATTTTATTACCTAAAATTGTTGTCTAGGTAAAAGTCAAATAACTTACTGAGAACTGATCAATAGATGTTTCATGCTAATTTATGATTCCATCAAAACTCCCTGATACTCCATCATTCATTCCTTCCTGAAATCCTGAATCACACTCAAGATCTTGACACATCACTTCCCTGTACATTGCTTCCTTTCATTATCTTTTCTCTGCTTTTGTATGTACAGAAACATACAGGTTATCTGAATTTAGATTTAGATGAAGAAAGTTTCAGATGCACAAGGTTGATTTGATTTGATTTATTGTTGTCACATGCACCTAAGCAAAGTGAAAAGTTTTGTTTGGTGAGCAGTACAGGCAAATCATAACAAACAAGAACATGTGCATCATTGGGTGTTTAGACAGAGTGAGGCATACAAGGTTCGGACTGCACAGGAGGTGCACAAAAGCAAGGTCAACATTAGATTTGAAACTGGAGAGGTTTGTTCAGCAGTCTAATAACAGCAGAGAAGAAGCTTTTCTTGAAACTGTTGCTGCGTGTGTTCAAGCTTCTGGTCTTGCTGGAGAATGCTACAATTTACATTATAATATATGCAATTTTGTCTTCCGTTTTTATTTTTAAGTTATGTCAGTTCTACATGACGCAGAGTTAAGCTTACAGAGAAAATGGTCCGTCAGGGCTGAATTTAACATGTTAATTTCAGAGAGGAGGAAATAATTCAATCCATATCTTAAATAAAGATTACTCTGTGAATTAATGTTAACAATTACATATTTATAAAATGTATAGTGAAGTTCAATCATAGTCATCCATTTGAGAAGATCTGTATTTAATTATTACATTATAATGTCAGTAGGTTAGAAAAAGTTATTGCTAATGTTTCATGGTGTTATAACTGGAAATGACAACAAATGAAAGAACATAAGTAGCTTTAAAATATTTTAATTTTACAACTTAGTTCACTGATTTGACATTACTGTGCCACAATGGCAATATCATTATGTTTAGTCATAAATCAAATACTACACATAATCAAAACATTCTCCAATCATTTATTTTCCATTTGAGTTTATTATTGAATTTATAAAATTTAAGAGATTCTTTTTGCTCTATATGGCTCCAATAGAATGATGAACAAACCTCTGTAAATGCTGACATAAGCACCAGCTGGCTCTGTCAATAGATTGCTTTCCAACTGGGATAGTCACGATTTCTTACAGAATATTTGCATCCCTCAAGAACCACCTGCCATGATGTACTCCACACACAGCAGGTACAGAGAGAAATAAGAAGCTGGATATAACAGTTAAAGCTCATTGTGGGTCAATTGTAAGCTGATTATAGTTTAAAGAGCTGTAATATTCTTCACAAGATCACAAGATAACTATGCATGATGGAAACCATTCAAGCCATATTAATTCATCCATTCAGAAGCATCTGACAGTTATACATTACAATATCTAATTCATCTTAAATGATTCAAAAGTCTTTTTTTTTTATCTCCAGCACTCTGCACAGAAGAATGTTCCAAGTGTTGATTCCTGCCTGTGTAATGAAGAACTTCCTTATATCCATCCCAAAGATGCCCATGCCACTTTGTTCCATTTAATCTAAAATATTATTTATTCTTTCTGCTCCATTTACTGTTTCACCTTTATAGATATATCTAACCAACCTGTGCAGACTTGTTATTGATAAACCTTTAAAGCAGGTGGGGCCTGAACTTAAGCCTCTTGGCCTAGAGGTAGGGACATTACCACCGCACCACAAGCGACCTTTCAGGGAAATCACAGCCTTATGTACACACACCAGTTACACAGAGATCAGCTAGTCCCAGTAAGGGAATTGAGCCTTGGTCTCCCACATGACAGCAGGGATACTAACAACTAGCATGATGCAGAGCATCCTTTACATAGCTTTATAAGTCACCCCTCAGATACCTTGGGATAAGATTTAATTTTGTGTGATAGAATAAAATGGCTTTAAGGCAACCAGCAAGTCTATTTTACACTTGTGTTCAAAAGCAAAATCAACCCCCTAACTTTTAGGAAACCAGGAGGTTTTCCAGCTATTCCTCATATCACAGACTCCCGATAGTGGAGACCGGCCTCAGGGCTCTTTACTGACTGTGGTATTCTTAATTTTAAATTGCTGTTTTATTTATTATCTGATAAATTCTTAATGTGGCGTAAAACATTTCTTTCCAGTTTAAATGAAGTTGGCACAAAGGCAAGACTTTTCTGTTTCTTTTAAATTGCTAAAGTTCATCAGTTTCACTGCAGGAGTGTAATTCAAAAGAATTTTTACTATAATTTTTAATAATAATTTCATCAATAATTTACCGAAAAAAATTGAATATTAATGTTTAGTAGGAGTTTTCGTGATTAGTGGCAGTCATTCCGAAACAAAAACTGACCAAAACCTTGATAAAGCGATAGTAACTTAAATTCCTATACAATAAATCTAGGAGGAATAAGACATTGCTGAAAAGGAGACATTTGACCAAAGCTTTTTCTCTTGCAGTCATCAAGACATTTCATAAGAATAAAAATTCAAGAGAAAAACCAACATTTTTTTTTCAGTAATACTCAAGTACTGTGCTGTTAAATGACCTGGAATATGGCACAAGGAAACAAAAAAAAGGCAAATATAGAAAGGAAATTACAGGAATACAACAAAGGAGCATGAATGAAGTAGTTTATTAGGGTCAAATGTGCAGGTGGCACAGTGGCTCAGTAGTTAGCACTGCTGCCTCACAGTGCCGGGGACCTGGGTTTGATTCCACCCTCAGGCGACTGTCTGTGTGGCTAACAAGGTGTAGAGCCGGATGAACACAGCAGGCCAAGCAGCATCAGAGGAGCAGGAAAGCTGACGTTTCGGGCCTAGACCCTTCTTCAGAGAACTGTGTGGAGTTTGCATATTCTCCCTGTGTCTGTGTGGGTTTCCTCCCATAGTCCAAAGATGTGTAGGCTATGTGGATTGGCTGTGCTAAATTGCCTGTAGTGATCAGAGATGTGTAGATTACGTGGGTTATGAGGGATGGGTCTGGGTGGGATGCTGTGAGGGGTGGTATAGACTTGTTGGGCTAAAGGGCCTGTTTCCACACTGTAGGGATTTGATGATCTTTGACCTGATCTTAACTCTATGCAATAGGATAAATTTTAAATGTATCTCAGCGTTGATTTTAATGTACAAAGTAGAGATCATGTTATGCACAGAAGCTATTGTACTACTCTGATATTCAACTTAAGACTTTCTTAAGACTTTTCTGAAAGTGATGTCAACATGAACACATGTGAGAAGGTAATTTTTCAGGGTCATAATGTTTTTGTTGGCACATACATCAAAATAATTGCTTTTCTGCAGTCCCTGTGAATTCCTGGATCTGAAGTATAATGACAAATGGAAAATATAGGTAATTTTCCATGTTTGCTAAATGCCAGTGAGGTTTGTGGATTTATATAGAGAGCTCATCAAGCTGGAAGAGTGCCCTTTATAATGGAACCTCAAGGATAGTAAAGCAATCACAAAAAGCAAATCAATTAACTATGCCAAGGGGCTTATGAAGCTCAATCTGTAGAAAAGAGATGGCAAAGAATCATTGATAGAAACACAGAATTCTTTGTCCTGTATCTGAGAGAGCTGATAAAAATTTAAGTGAACTTTGAGTGAATCAAAAGGGGCAAGTAATGTCTATCGTAGCATAGTCATTACGTTACTGGACTTGTGATCTAAAGACCAGAATTCATGATCCACTGACATCTGGGAATATTAAATTTACTTAACCAAATAAAGTGTGGATTTAAAAAATTTCAGCATCAGCAGTGGTGATCATTAAATTTATCTGGTTCCCTAATTTAAGAAAGGAAATCTGTTGTCCATACCTGGTCTAGACCATATGTGACTCCAAACCCACAACGACTGGCCTTTGAAATGACAAACCACTCAGTTGTGTTCTAGATGGTGGCTTACTACCACCTTCTGAAAAGCCATTAGGGATGGGCAACAAATCTTGGCCTTTCCAGTGATACCCACGCCCCAGGAACACACAAAAGCAGAGTTCAGATTAGCAGTTATTAACATAGGAGCTGGATGGCAACCAAGTAGACTGAAAAATAAAGAAATAATCTATCTCAAAGAAAAGTGAGGATAACGTGTGATGTTAGGGAAAGAAGAAAATGAATTAGTATCTCTGCATAAATGTGGAACAAATGGACTATAGACATGTGAGCCAATGAGAACATATTCGACAAGGGAGACTCTGAAATATCCACTTTCTTCCTCAACTGAGGATTCCCCAGCACCGTTGCTGATAGGGCTGTCAACCGGGTCTGATCTATCTCCCGCACTTCCACCCTCACCCCTTCTCTTCCCTAGCGCAGCAGCGATAGGATTCCCCTTGTTCTTACCTACCATTCCACCAGCATCCACATCCAGAAGATCATTAGCCGCCATTTCCGCCACCTCCAGCGAGATGCCACCACCAGATGCATATTTCCCTCCCTTTCCTTGTCCACCTTCCACGGAGACCATTCCCTCTAAGGCACCCTGGTCCACTCTTCCTTCACTCCCAACACCCTCCCACAACCCCATGGTACCTTTTCCTGCAATCGCCATAGGTGTAACACCTGCCCATTTACCTCCTCCCTCCGCAGTATCCAGGGGCCAAAACATACCTTCCAGGTGAAGCAGCATTTTACCTGCACTTCCCAGTATCTAGTCTACTGCATTCGCTGATCACAATGTGGCCTCCGCTACATTGGGGAAATGAAGCATAGACTGGGTGATCGCTTCGCAGAACATCTACGTTCTGCTCGCAAAAAAGACCCCAAACTTCTGGTTGCCTGCCACTTTAACGCACCACCCTGTTCCCTGGCCAACATCTATCTCTGTCTCTGGCTTGCTGCAGTGTTCCAGCGAAGCTCAGCGCAAGCTGGAAGAACAACACCTCATTTACTGCTTGGGGACCCTGCACTCTTCTGTACTCAATATCGCGTAAAATAATTTTAGGGCCTAAACTCTCCCATGTCCTAGCCTGTACCTCACACACCATGCCTTGTTATCATATAGTCTGCCATTACACACTACCTACTGTTAGCCACTAACAGTCTCCATTAACAACTATTCACTCTCCTCTCCTTTGTCTGTCCAACTGTTCTTCTCTCTATTTGGGCTCTATCCCCACCTATCGTTTACTCCTTACCCACTCCCTCAACCCTATCTTCTGCATATAACCGACATTTTTCTAGCTACCATTAGTTCTGAGGAAGGGTCACTGGACCTGAAACGTTAACTCTGATTTTCCTTCACAGATGCTGCCAGAGCTGCTGAGCTTTACCACCAACTACATCCAGCATCCACAGTTCATTTGGCTTTTAAGTGAGCCAAAGCGTCTACTTTATCTTTCCTTCATTTCTTATATTCCTATGTACGCAGTATAACTTTGTCAGTTAGATGTGTGAGATGCGATAAAACCCATCACCATTTCTAGGAATATCCAAATTAAGACATTGAAAAATCAAAAGCATGTTGATTTTTTGTTTATTCAAGTCTGACTGCTCCCTCTCTTTCATTTTTTATTCACTCTTATCTAATTGCTGTAGATGTTACAACCAGGAGATGCCCGAATCCAGATGGAATACCTCAAACTGTAAAGATCCCAGGTGAGGAAGGATGTATTAGCTCTCCTTGGTTATTCATCTGCCCCCTCAGTTGGTTGCAACAAATTTAATGTGAAAAGGAGCCCTTCATTTCTGGTTATTTTCTACCCAGATTCAAATGAACTTATTTATTGTAAGGAGTCGATTTTATAGAATCATAGAATCATACAGTACAGAAGAGGCCCTTCAGCCCATTCAGTGCTGACAAAAATTACTCTAAATATGCAGTAGTCCCACTTTCCAGGACTTGGCACATAGCCTTGAATGTTATGACGTTTCAAGTGCTCATCAAAGTACTTTTTAAAGTATTTTATGTTGCCTCTGAGATAGTGTATTCCAGATTCCAACCACCCTCTGAGTGAAAAGAAATTTCCCAAATACTTTCTCAACCTCCTGCCTTTCACCTTAAAATGATGCCCCTTGTTATTGAACCTTCAACTAAGAGAACAGCTTTTTTCTATTCACCTTGTCTATGCCCCTCATAATGTTATACACCTTATTAAGGTCCTCCCTCAACCTTCCAAAGAAAACAGCCTGAGATTATCCAGTCTATTTTTATAGATAAAATGTTCCACCCCAGGCAACGTCCTGGTGAATCTCCCCTGCTCCCTCTCCAGTGCAATCACATCCTCCTATAATGTGGTGACCAGAACTGCACACAGTATTCCAGCTGTGGCCTAATCTAAGTTCTCTACAGTTTCAAAACAGCCTTCCTGCTCTTACAATCTATGTCATGACTGATAAAGGTAAATGTCCCGTATATATCCTATTAACCTGTCTTGAGTCTTCAGGGATCTGTGGACATGCACCCCAAGATCCTTCTGTTTCATGGAGCTTCCTAGTGTCCTGCTATTCATTGAGTTCTCCCTCATGTTGGTACTTCTTTCAAAATGCATGACCTCCCGATTTTCAGGGTTAACTTCCATCTATCACTGATCTGCCCATCTGACCAATCCATTTACATCTTCCTGTAATCTAAGACCTTCTTCCTCACTGTCAACGTCTGGTGAAACTTTATGCCATCCACAAACTTACTTATCATTTCCCCCTCCCCACCCCCACCCCGTTTCCCCACCACCCACCACCCCCACATTCTGCTCTATATTGTTTATATATATCACAAACAATAAGGAACCCAGCCCAGATCCCTGTGGTGCTGTCCTCAAGTCACACAAACAGCTTTCTGCCACCCTCTGTGTCCCTACCGTTAAACCAATGTCAGGCATTGTTTAACCAGGCTTCCTAGAATTAACCAAAGAAAAGTTTATCGGTTAGTCAATATGGGAAGAAACAACCGTTCAACACACATGCACACAGATTAGAAATATGTGATAATGAGTCAAAATTTTTAAAGATAACATTTTTTTTTTAAAACTGATCAGTCTCTGATAAAAGAGATTGAATGATCATAAACATGCCATTTCCCCTTTTGCAGGTTCATTTGAGAGGAACCTTATGTCGGGACCTGTGTGTGTGAGAGTTGTCCCATCGTCTATCTGTGAATGACATTTTTTTTTTCTTTATTCATTCACGGGATGAGGGTGTCGCTGGTTAGGCAGCATTTATTGCCCATCACATTACTGTGGGTCTGGAGTCACACGTAGGCCAGACCAAGTGAGGATGGCAGTTTGCTTCCCTAAAGGACATTAGTGAATCAGATGGGTTTTTCCGACAATTGACAATGGATTCACAGTCATCATTTGACCTGCCTCTCAGTAATGACCAGGCAGGATCAAAGTGGCAGTCCCTGAGAAGTCTGTTTTTGGCTTCAGGAGAAAGTGCCTGGCATTTTCCTTGACTGGTTGTGTGTTGTGCGGTGAGACAAGCTCAGCCAGTGGAGGCTGAGGTGGTACTTCCGACAGAAAACCCTCCAGTCTGGTTCGCTGAAACGTTTGTTGGGAATCTAAAAGTCTCCAAGAAGGTAATACCTGAATTTCATTGATCACAGCCCAAACGCTGACCCACTGTTAAAAACACTAGCTCAGACTGCTGACGTTGAAGCAGAGTCAGAATCAGTCCATAGAATCCCTACAGTGTGGAAACAGGCTCTTCGGCCTAACAAGTCCACATCGACCCTCAGAGCATCCCATCCAGACTCATCCCCCTATAACCCACCTAATCTACACATCCCTGAACACTATGGGCAATTTAGCATGGCCAATCCACCTAACCTGCACATCTTTGGACTGTGGGAGGAAACCGGAGCACCCGAAGGAAACCCACAGGGAGAATGTGCAAACACCACACAGACAGTCACCCATGTGCGGAATCGAACCCGAGTCCCTGCTGCTGTGAGGCAGCAGTGCTAACCACTGAGCCACCATGCCACCCTGCTATAATGTATGAATGCTATAATTAAGGTGCTGATGAGGAAATGGAGACCTCTTCATAGATTGAGACGAGGAGCAGACAGTGATCAACCAGATTGTGGTGCTGGGACAAAGTACACCAGGCTCCACCCTTTACTGAAAAGGGAACCGTAGAAGCATTGATCTAACAATGAGGCTTAATTATCACAGCAAGACAAGAGAAAATGCGCTTTTCAGTACACCCAAAATTAGACTCTTCCTGCTATCTTTATTTCATTTCCCAGCATTACTAGCTTTCATTTTCATGATCATAAATGCATTTGTCATGTAAAAATCAAACATTTTCCTTAAACTGCAGTTTGAAGCTTATTACTTCAATTGGAATAATAGGTCAGGTTGGTCTATTGCAAACTCTATTCGTTGCAACATTCCTGAGTGTAGATAGAGTCATGGAGTCATAGAATCATACAGCACAGAAACAGACCCTTCAGTCCAACCAATCCATGCAGAACGTAATCCCAAACTAAACTAGCCCCATCTGCCTGTGCTTGGCCCATATCCTTCCAAACTTTTCTTATTCATGTACTCAACCAAATGTCTTTTAAGTATTGCAACTGTACCCGCATCCAGCACTTCCTCTGAAAGTTCATTCCACACATGAACCACTCTCTGTGTAAAAAAGTTGTCCTCATGTCTTTTTTTAAATGTTTATCCTCTCACCTTACAAATATGCCCCCTAGTCTTGAAATCCCCTACCCTAGGAAAATGACACCTGCCATTCACCTTATCTATACCCCTCTTTTTTTTTATTCATCCACAGGATGAGGACATCGCTGGCCAGGCAGCGTGTATTGTCCATCCCTAATTGCCCAGAGGGCAGTTAAGAGTCAACCACATTACTGTGGGTCTGGAGTCACATGTAGGCCAGACCAGATAAGGGTGGCAGTTTCCTTCCCTAAAGGACATTAATGAACCAGGTAGGTTTTTCCCCAACAATCAACAATGGATTCATGGCCATCATTAGACCCTTAATTCTAGATATTTATTGAATTCCATTTCCACCAGCTGCCATGGCAGGATTCGAACCTGGGGTCCCCAGAACATTACCTGGGTCTCTGGATTAACAGTCCAGTGATAATACCACTAAATTTTATAAACCTCGTAAGGTCACCCCTAACCTCTTACATTCCAGTGAAAAAAGTCCCAGCCTACCAGCCTCTCCATATAACACAAACCCTCCATTCCTGGCAACATCCTGGTAAATCTTTTCTGAACCCTCTCCAGCTTAATAATATCCACTGTTTTCTCCCAAGTAGCTGAGGACTTGGAGTGTAGCTTTAAAAACTGTTACCTCAACTGTTCATTTGTTGCTGGAAAGTTGAAGACGACTTTTCAAATACATTCGAATACTTTCTGAATAACATTGAGTATTGGTGCAGTCTTGATCAAACAGTATATCTTCCTGAAATTCTCAGAGGATCTCACCCAAAAGATGGTGTGCTGTATTCTCTACCAGTAAAGAAATCACTAGGACCAAAGTGTGCTAAACCAGACATTGAAACATATGTTTGTCTTAATAAGACAGGACTGATTTAGCCCTTGCTTTCGCCAAAATAACCCCAATGTTCACAGAATCTCTGCTCACCTAAACAAACCCTATTTGCTCAAGAGGCAAAATGCCCATCACAACACCAAGATGACATGTGTCATTTTGACAGTGAGAGCCAACATTAGGAAAGATAATCAGAGATGGTAAGAACTGCAGATGCTGGAGTCAGAGACAACACAGTGTGGAGCTGGAGGAACACAGCAGGTCGGAAAGCATCAGAGGAGCAGGAAAGTTGATGTTTCTGGTCAGGACCCTTCTTCAGAAATGGGGAGAAGGAAGGGAGCGGGGAAATAAATGGAGAGAAGGAGTGGGACTGGAGAAGGTAGGTGGGATGGTGATAGGTGAGTGCAGGTGGGGAGTGTTGGAGATTGGTCAGTGGGATGTGAGGGCTGGATAGGTGGGAGAGAAGATGGACAGGTTGTGACAGGTCAAAGAGGTGGGGATGAGAGGGAGGGTTGGACATGGAATAAGGCCGGGGTGAGGAGATTTTAAAACTGGTGAATTCCAAGTTTAGGCCATATGAGGAGTTGCTCCTCCAGTTCGCAAGTGGTGGCATTGTGACATTGGAGTAGGTCCAGGATGGACATGTCATCCAGGGAGTGGGAGGGGGTGTTAAAATGGTTGGCGACCAGAAGGTACTGTCATTTGTCACGTAGAGAGTGCAGATGCTCTACAAAACAGTCTCCGAGCCTCCGCTTTGTCTCTCCGATGTAGAGGAGGCCACATCAGGAGCAGCGGATGCAGTGGACCAAGTTGACAGATGTGCAGGTTAACCCCTGCCTGATATGGAAGGTTTGTTTTGTGCCTTGAATGAAGGTGAGGGTGGTGTAGAGCCAGGTGTAGTACTACCTGCGGTTGCAGGGAAAGGTGCTGGGGGTGATGGGGTTAGTGGAGAGTGTGGAGTGGACGAGGGAGTCACGGAGAGAGTGGTCCCTATGAAAGGCAGGGGAGGAAAATATGTCTTTGGTTATGGTGTCAGATTTTGGGTGGCGGAAGTGGCGGAGAACGATACGTTGGATGCGGAGATTAGTGGGTTGATATGTGAGGACAAGGGGGATTCTGTCTTTGTTTTTATTGGGGGAAGAGGATGTGAGGGAAGAAGTGTGGGAAACGCAAGAGATGCGGTTGAGGACATTTTCGATCACCGGAGGGGGGAAGTTATGGTCCTTGAAATAGGAGGACATTTGGGATGTGCAGGAGTAGGACACCCATCTTGGGACCAGACGCGGCAGAGGCAGAGGAATTGGGAGTAGGGAATCATATTCTTGCAGGAAGGTGGGTGAGAGGAGGTGTAGGTAGCTGTGAGAGTTGGTGGGCTTGAAATAGATGTCGGTTTTAATGTGGTCACCAGAGATGGAGACAGAGAGGTCCAGGAAGGAGAGCAAGGTATCGGAAATGGTGAATTTGAGGTTGGGGTGAAAGGTGTTAGCAAAGTTGACGAACTTTTCAAGTTCCCCGTGGGAGCACAAGCAGCACCGATACAGTCATCAATGTCACAGAGGAAGAGGTGGGGGATAGTGCCAGTGTAAAAGTGGAAGAGGGACTGTTCCATGTATCCTACAAAGAGGCAGGCATAGCTTGGGCCCATGCGGGTACCCATGTCACCCCCTTAGTCTGTAGGAAATGATAGGAGTTAAAGGAGAAGTTGTGAAGGGTAAGGTTGAGTTTGGGTAAGTGGATGGAGGGCGTCGGTGAAGGGGGACTGGTTGGGCCTGTGGGAGAGGAAGAAGCAGAGGGCTTTTTGGCCATCTGCATGGGGGATACAAGTATACAGGGACTGGTTGTCCATGGTGAAGATGAGGGGTTGGGGGCCAGGGAATTGGATGTCTTGGAGGGTGTGGGTGGTGTCCCGGACGTAGGTGGGGTGTTCCTGGACTGAGGGGGAGAAAACAGAGTCAAGGTAAGCAGAGGTGAGTTCAGTGGGACAGGAGCAGGCAGAGACAATGGGTCGGCCAGGGCAATCAGGTTTGTGGATTTTGGGAAGGAGATAGAAACGGGCAGTGCGGGGTTGGGGAACGATGAGGTTGGAGGCTGTGGGTGGGAGATCACCTGAGGTGATGAGGTTATGAATGGTTTGAGAGATGATGGTCTGATGGTCAGGGGTGTGGTCATGATCGAGGGGGCGGTAGAAGGAGGTGTCAGAAAGTTGGCGCCTGGCCTCGGCGATGTAAAGGTCAGTGCGCCATACCACTGTGCACCTCCCCCCAATTATCTGCGGGTTTGATGGTGAGGTTAGGGTTGGAGCCAAACAACACAGAAGCTTGGAGACAGTAGGGACTGCTGACAGTGGAAGGTAGAGTCAATAAATGTGGAGCTGGAAAAACACAGCAGGTCAGACAGTATCCAAGGGGCAGGAAAGTCAAAGTTTCAGACCAAGAGTCCTGACAAACGGTTTCAGCCTGAAACATTGACTTCCCTGCTCCTCAGATGCTGTCTGACTTGCCATGCTTTTCCAGCTCCACATTTATTGACAACAACATAGAAGCAACTGTGGAAATGACTATTGCTGCAGCAGCTGAGAATTCCTTCATGATATCTGTGTACTTCACAACAACTGAGGTATACAGACCTCCAAGGCTTGCTAACACTGTGGAGGTGAAAGCAAAATGATCACTGTATAGGTAATTAACTGAAGATAGCAAGTTGTTAGAGTCTAGATTTAATGGTCTCTTTTAAACTCAAATTTGAGAAACACTGACAAGGCCTTTTATTGTGACGGCAGTCAGGAAGCCTTCTCCTTGGACTTGCAAGTCCTTGTGCTGATGGCCCTCCCATAAGAGCCAGGACTTTTACCCAATGACAATGCAGCAATGATGCACAGACAACTCAAGTGCTTGGAGGGACTTGAACCTGGGAGGCGATACTAGTCCCACAGTTTGCGATTCTAGTTCTAACTGGTGCAGGAGAGCACAGGAGTGATGATACCATTGGAGTAAGCTTGTGTTGTTGCAGTGTTTTCTATAGTCAACAGACACTACAATGAAGGTGGGGGGTGAAAACCAAACTCAGTGGCAGGAGCGCTGCTGAGTTAAAAGTCTGCAAGCAGATGGATCTTTGAGACCCTATAGATGAACCCTACTCAGCAAATGAAACCAACCTCATTTAAAGCATTCAATAAACCACACAACCCGAGTATTCACTGTGGGGACATGCAAACCAGAGGGCAGTAAAAAATAAAGGGTCACACTAGGAAAAGGTTTGCAAAGCATTGTTTGAAGGTATTTAGTACATTGTATCATGCCAAGTCTGCAGAAGCTCCTATAGCAAAATTCCCAAAGCCAGCTCAGGCAAGCTTCCCAGAACCAGGAATCCCACCAGAACTCACCATCCAAATTATTAAACCAGAAAATAAGCCTGAATTGGAGTGGACTGAACAACCAGCCCACCAGAAATGCAACAGGATTCCATCAAAAAGAAAAATTGCGTGTCACAAAACAGAAGATTGGTCCTTTTGTTTATGGTCTCATCTACTTACATTGCCATCTCTAAAAGAATCACGCCTGAGCACCAAATGTTCTATCACACCACTTACAATCTTTCTATTTGAGGAAATGAGATTCCTGACTTTACCATGCAGAACTTGAATTGTTTTAATATAAAAATAAAATTATTCATTTCACTAAGAAGATAACGGTACTCACATACAACAAACCAGACCCAGTGGGTGTATCCAAAGAAAAAGCCTTTCTCCATCACTTGGGCACCATCAGTGACATAAACTCCAAATGCGGTGACTGCAATGCCAGAGATATACATCTGTATGTTCCTCACCCACAGAGAGGTTTCAGAACTTTTCAATACCTTCTCAAAGTAAACATCAGCAAATCCAGAATGTTCCTATTCAAATGTTTTTTTGAAGAACTGACTGTACTCATCCAGATACAGATACTATTCTCAGATACAGAACTTATATGGATCAAAGTTAAATGTTCTGCAACTTTAAAGTATTTAGCTTTCTTCATTTAATGATCAACAACTATTAACTAAATAAACAGCAATAAATTGGATTCATCGATGATGTATCTATTTTCTAGTCCTTTCATGCTCTCTAAGTATTTACAAAATGATGAATACGCAATACCTAACAAAGTACCGATGGCTGAAGGAAAGCTGCCTGGTTGAAGATCCTGACAATAACTTTAGATAAACTTATCTTGTTAGGAATTACCTTGTCAACACAATTTTTGAAAATGCATGAGAACTATTATAGTGATAAATGATATGGCAAACTAGCTCTGAAAGGGAAAGCATGAAAATCTGCAATGAAGATAAAGTAATCCTATATCAAATGTAACAATGACAAGCGTCGTTTAAATGTTCATCATACACAATATGGCAAATCATCAGTTAAATAAAGTACTTTTGCTATATTTGGTATATGTAAAGAAATTTGCTCAGATTCTATTAACGCTATAGTTAGTGGCATTATATGCACGTACAAAATCATTTCTTATTCTTGATGCTTCATAATAAAGCATGTCATTATTACTTCTATCATGATAATTTATTCTCATCTAAGTGAAGGCTAAGACAGACGATTACATTTATTCAGCTAAAATATGCCACTTGGCATTCCACAAGCCATGTCGTTCATTATTCTCCCTGACATTTTTTGTTATTGTAACCCTGTCAGGTGTTCTGAATATTTATTTCAGACAGCAAAACATAATTCGTTTCAGGATTTCCACACAAACACCTGATTATTCAAGGATTTATTCTCAAAAGGATTAGTCAAAGTAAAGGACTGAGGGGAAGGAGTCATCTTGGGAGGAGGGGTTGGGAGTAGTGGGGGGAGGCGATGAATTTCAGCCATTTGGAGTCTGCTGCGGTAAAAGTCCATTTATTTATTCATGAGATGTCAGTTTATCCAACAAGGCCCCCCATCCCTAACTGTGCTTGAGAGCATGGTTGTAACGTGTCTTCCTGAAATGCATCAGTCCCTGGATCTTGACTCAACAATGTTGAAGGAACAGCAAAGCATTTCCAATTCAGGATGGTGTGTGTCTTGAAAATGGTGGTATTCCCAAGCACTACTACCTTTGCCCTGTTAGCTATTAGGAAGTCATGGGTTTCGAAATCTCAATTGACGAAACTATACAAATGCAAGTTATTGCTGCACTTAACTTTTTTTCTATTTTCAGTTTTAATCTAAAATAAATTAGCGAAATTATCTAAGGTTTTGGAGTAGATCTGTAGCTCGGGTTGTGGGAGTTGAGATTGGTTAGCTCACCGAGCTGGTTTGTTGTTTTGTAGACGTTTCGTTACCATGCTTGGTAACATCCTCAGTGCAGCCTCCGATGAAGCGTCAGTGTGTTTTCCCGCCTGGTTTTTAAACTCTGGAGTCCGTTGAGATGGATTGCCTCACTTCCAGTTTTCCTTCGTAGTGGAACGTATATGGGGTCAAGTTCAATGTGTTTATTAATAGCATGCTTCGTGGAGTGCCATGCTTCCAGGAATTCTCGTGCTTGTCTCTGCCTAGCCTGTCCCAGGATCTTGGTGTTGTCCCAGTCGAAGTCGTGGTTCTCCTTGTCCATGTGGATTGAGATGAGTGAGTATTGGTCATGTCTTTTTGTAGCCAGTTGGTGTTCATGTACTCTTGTTGTTAGTTTCCTCTCTGACAGGAAACTGACAGACACGGGAAAAGCCGTTCTCACCCGAGGACTGAACTACAACTACAGGGACAGCAACAAAACGTCCCTAGCTACACTGGAAGCCACACTCAAGACCAACAATATCAACGAAGAAACACAACAAACCATAAGACAGACAGTAGTCCTGACACTAACCAGAAGGAGTGAACCCAACACCCTCAACACATGGGAAAGACAAGCCCTGGACAGATTAAAGAAGGACAAGAACATCACAATACTACCTGCAGACAAAGAGCGCATGACAGTGATACTGAATAAAAGGGACTACATCTCCAAGGCACAAGCACTGCTCGCCAACGAGAACACATACCGACCAGTACAGACTGACCCGACACCGCAACTAGACAACAAAATCCTCTACAAGCTACAAAGACTCAAACAAACAGGACAGATCAACAAAACAGACTTCTTAAAAATGAAACCCGAAGGAACCAACACACCCCGATTCTACGGCCTCCCTAAAGTGCGCAAGCCGAAAGTCCCCCTCTGACCCATAGTCTCCCCACCAGGCACTCCATCGCACAGACTAGCCATAAAACTACAAAGAAGACTCGGGCACCTAGTCAACAAGTCACCTCACTCCATCCACTCAGCCCAAGAATTTCTCAACTCCATCAAAGACATAAAGATAGAAGATGAAGTGACCATGATATCGTTTGATGTGACTGCTCTATTCACATCAATAGACATACCACTAGCAAGGGAAACAATGACAACACTACTTGAACAAGAAATAGACCCCAGTGAAACCATCTCCAAGAACAAAATGCTCAAACTACTGGACCTATGCCTGACCACCCACTTCACCTTCAACAGCCAAACATACGAGCAAATCAACAGGACTCCCATGGGATCACCTATCTCCGAACTCAAAGCAGAAGCAGTGATGCAAAGACTGGAAAAGACCGCCCTTCCACAAATCCAACCTAAACTGTGGATACGCTACATAGACGACACCCTTGTCATCATTAAACGGACCAAATTAGAAGAGACACACAAACTTATAAACAACACCCTCACCGGAATAAGATTCACCAGGGAGGAGGAGAAGAACAAACAGCTCCCATTCCTGGACGTCATGGTAGAGCGCAAGACAAATGGGGAACTGCAAAGGAAAGTACACCGAAAAGCCACACACACAGACCAGGTACTGAACTTCAATAGTAACCATCCTAGCACACACAAACGAAGCTGCGTGCAAACACTATTTAAAAGGGCAACAACACACTGCAGCAACACGGAACTACACCAAGAGGAAGAAGAATACCTCTTCCAGGTGTTCAAGGATAATGGATATCCAAAGAACTGGGTCAGAAGATGCCTACAAGAACAGCAACAGAAAGATTCTACACGCCCCGACACACTCATCACACTACCCTACATCAGGAACATGTCGGAACTCACCACAAGACTCCTACGACGCTGGGCATCAGAATGGCACACAAGCCCACGTCAACCCTACGACAACTGCTCACCCGAACTAAAGACCCACTCCCCGCCATGGGCAGGACCAATATCATCTACAAGATCCCCTGCAGAGACTGCGAGAAACATTACATCGGACAAACAGGAAGGAAACTAACAACAAGAGTACATGAACACCAACTGGCTACAAAAAGACACGACCAATACTCACTCATCTCAATCCACGTGGACAAGGAGAACCACGACCTCGACTGGGACAACACCAAGGTCCTGGGACAGGCTAGGCAGAGACAAGCACGAGAATTCCTGGAAGCATGGCACTCCACAAAGCATGCTAATAATAAACACATTGAACTCGAACCCATATAAATTCCACTAAGAAGGAAAACCGGAAGTGAGGAATCCATCTCAACGGACCCCAGAGTTTAAAAACCAGGCGGGAAAACACACCGATGCTTCAACGGAGGCTGCACTGAGGAGGTTACCAAGCATGGTAACGAAACGTCTGCAAAACAACAAACCGGCTCGGCGAGCCAACCAATCTCAATTAGCCAAATTGTTTACAGTGTGATCTACTATATTTTCTATGTCATGTTGAATATAGTCACCTGTAATTTCCTTGCCATGTTCAAATTTCAAAATGTTTATAAAACCATGCGGATCATAGATACAGTGAATAACCAAGGTCTTTACCCCACGGTAGGGGTGTCCAAAATTAGAGTGCATGGGTTTAGGGTGAGACGGGAAAGATTTAAAAGGGACCTGAGGGTCAACCTTTTCACACGGAGGCTAATGCGTGTGTAGAATGAGCTTCCAGAGGAAGTGGTAGTGGCGGGTACAATTACAACATTTAAAAGACATTTGGATAGGTACATGGATAAGAAAGGTTTAGAGGGATAGGGGCTGAATGCGGGCAAATGGAACTAGTTCAGTTGAGGAAACTTTGTCGACATGGATGAATTGGGCTGAAGGGTCTGTTTCCTGCTGAATGACTCTACATTATGTGTAGTATAACAAAATTAAAGTCCAGAAAAAGAGTGAGAATGTTAGAAACTAAAATACCTACCAAGATGGAACAATGAATCTGATAAAAACCAAAAGAACTGCGGATGCTGTAAATCAGGAACAATAACAGGCACTATACCTGTGTTCTGGACAAATCTGTCACTTCCATGAAATTCAGGTGGTTAACAAGTTGGTCCAGGTGATACTCAATGCACTTACATCCTACAAAGTTGCATGATCTTTGTTTGTCAGGTGCTACATATATCACAAACCTACTCAACACTACATTTTGATCACCGCTGACCATATTATTAGCCAATGTGTGCTCTTGATAATAGCAAATGGATACCTTCTTTTATATGATTTCTCAGTTGTTTGGATTAAAGACTATAAAACAAAGTGACAGGTTTGTACACATGTCAGATAATCAGCTGATCCTACAGAAATCCTATTGTGCCACTGCTGAAGAAAATTGCAGGGCAGAATCCAAATGGCTAGAATTAATAGTCATTCGTGTTCGCATAATGAAAGCCCAGTACAGTTCTTCACAATATATTTACTCCAATTTAGGACTGCACAGGAGAAAACTGGAACATGCTTGATGCTGACAATGATAAGGAAGGTAGGTAACAGCTTGTGCACTTCGTGTTCTTTATTAAAGTAACACTGCCTTCACAAATGGAGTATTTACAAATGCCTTTGAGTTTCATTTTTTTCTTGCAATGACATCAGAACAAAGTGAAAGAACTATGCATCTGTTACAACTTACATCGTGACAATGGAGGGAAATAGTACAAATTTGTATTTTAGGTGCAGAGAATGTGAAGAATATATTGGGACTTCAGAGATCCATTCCCAGTTTTATTCATTCTAAACAGAAATTCTTTGAAAATTTATTTTCTTGTATTGGAAGGATCACATATCCCTAAGCTCTTAATTTATGGCAGAGGTATCATATGATTCCACCAATGTACACCCAAGGCCAAAACCAATACAACTACTGTAACAAGAAAGGGAAGAATTGGTGCAATAAAACTGCTCACCCAGAACTGAATGATACCTGGAAAATTTCCATTTCAGATGTAATGTATAATCCATGCAAAAACACCGGCAGCAAGCCTGGGGTCCAAAATGATTGCACTTCTCAAGATACACTCGTCAAACTTGGTTCACTAAAACGTCCCCGGAGTACTGAACGATTTCTTGATTTAAAAGGAAAAGAACAAAACATTCAGTGATTTTGATGTGAAGCACTTGTCACAATTAACTCAAGTTATAAATAATGGTACTTGCAGTTCTCTTCATAGATCTGGACAAGCCAATTACTTTCTGGTAGTGTGCATTTTTTTGACCCATTGGTAAAAATATTTTAATTTGTGATTGATGTAATGTGGGATTCTCTTTTGAGATTTATTATAAATTGGTTTGCTTCTGGAGAAAAGAGACAGCTATTTCCATGAAACTCTCTGGGGTGCTCTTTTTGACAAGAATATATTGTATCAATATATTTAGGCGGCATTTCCTAAATGAATAGTTAATAGATATAGCCCGCAACCACTGGAATTTCATATGTTTTTGTTCTTTAATATTCTTTAATAATAATATTTGTGTTGCTTTGCCATTGTAATGCTTCAACAAAGGCTCCACAAGAAAATATCACTTTCCATTCGTTTGGTCAAGTTCAAAACACAGTGAAAATTCTGGCACCGACGTTATGACACTTTATGTTAAATGTGGAGTTGAAAACAAGTTTATGTTTTTCTGGAATGGAGAAAAAAATCAGTCACACTCTTCAAATACACAAGATAACTGACCAGCATTGGCTGTTAATGGGGTCTGCAAGCAATCTTAAATGAAGGATATGCAATTCACCTTCTGCCGTGACTGACAGTTGTGGGTGGTGTTAAACACAAACTCCCAATTTTTTGTTTGCTTTTTATTTATTATTGCTGTAGTAACCAGGATACAGATTTCATTTTACAGGTTGGATGGATGAGAGATGACCAATAACATTATAACATCATCACGTTACTACATGCTTCTATGCTACTCTTTTGTCACACTTTCTGACTTCAATTTCTCCACTTCTGAAGAAGCTAACCTCTGCTGTATGAGAATTTCATGAACATCAGCAACCCTTCAGCCTCTTGGGTATCCTAAGCAATAAGAATCAGCAGACGTTACCATTAGAGCTGAACTTTATTCTCTCTTTATCTGATCTCGGTACAAACCAATTTTTTACATTAGGGTTCACTCAGCGCCTAATGCATGACTGCTAACCCCTATCATTCCAGTTGTATTTTCACCAGTTGTGGCGATTTGACTCTTCTGATTTGCATGGATGAATATTATTCAGGCAATACATCTATCCTTTGAGCTATGGTGATCTAAGACAGATTTTCCTCTGTTCTACTTGAGTGTAAATAATGGCTTGGGTCAACTACTAAAATTGAGATGGATCAGAGGGATGACTTGTTCAGAATAGAGGACGCGCAAAGTTCAATTATTTAAGTTCATGGAAAATCAGGCAATAATACTGACACACTACTATAATAATATCAATAAACAAGACTGTCATTCAAACCATGCATCTAATATGAAGCAATTCTGCCACCTTATTTATCCCCACATATTTCACACATGAGATTGCCCTAGACATAAAGAACAACATTCCCTCCCAAAAGACTTTAAATATTATAAAATATTCCTCATATCAAGCACACAGAATGTTATAACATAATATTTGGCAGCACAGTAACTTCCCACAATAAATCTTTTATATTTTAAAGTCATATTCTTAATTATTTTTTCACAATCATTGGGTTCTCTCTTCTTTTCCTTATCATGTTCCTCATTTTCCATAGTCATAGTGTGCCATTGGAAACATCTTACTTCTTCTCTGGCTTTCTTCAAGACTCCTTCAGTCCATATCTCAATACTGTCAACTCATTCAAATTTTCTTCTCCCTCTTCAGTTTTTACCTTCAGTTTCTCCTTCAATTGTTCCCAGGATAAGGCTGTCAGATCTTTCTTTCCATTGTCCATATTTCTTTGTTTAGCCATAATTAGCAACTCTTTTTATTCCTAACTTCAACACTTGCTCTTATTGCCTCATTTATCTTTCTGTCCAAATACTGATTCTGACCATCCTCTGCCATATGCACATTTCAAAAGCTGTACTCATGCTTCAGGTAGAATGTCAAGCTTCAAGACATCTGAGGTAAGATGGAGCATGAAACCTTGTATCCTTAGGTCACATGCAGTGATGTTATCATGAGCATGTCTCTTAAAGATATACTGACTGTGAGCCATTAGACAAAAGGGTCAGCCCCCACTTTTCATCTTGGCAGTAGGATTTCTTTGGTTTTGGCAAAGTTCAACGCTTGGTTTCCTGCTGTGTCTCAAAATCTAGTTGTAATGAGAAGACAGACTCTGTGTAAGCATTATTCTATTAAACAAGGGGTTCTGTAACATGGGGTAGGGCCATTATTAGCACAAAGGTACATTCTGGCAAAGAGTTTGATAAATGATCCGAAAAGACCGAGTACAATTGAGTGTATCGAATTTGCACATCAATTAATTACTCAGCATTTCCAATGTCTTTTCAGTGATGTACTTGACCTGAGTCATGATTGCTTCTGTATATGGATGAAAACATGCAGGAAACTCTAGACAAATCTAGGGTTAAGCAATTGTTTAATATAATTAATCTGGCACAATTTAATTCATTTTGTTTGAGAAATTGAGAATGGCAGAAGTCATTATTATAACTTTAGTACAGCTGATTCTCCCCAGGCCAGGAGAACAGTTCTAACATTAAACTATTTGTCAGAGCTGAAATAAAACATATTCAAGTATACTTATCGAACAAACCATAATGAGATTTCAATTGCAAGTACATGCTGTCAACAGTTCTCCATTGGTAGCTTGGACTAGCGAACAAACAAAGAACCCATCTTCTTGAAGAAGTATTCAATTGCAACAAAAAGAGAGCTGTATTCACCTAAATCACTGTTGCATTCTGTTATATTGAAGATCTCTTCGTTTAAATTCAGTGTTGCTATCATAACAATTTATGTTCTTTAGTTTTAAAATGCTGGTCTGATTTTAATCTTGCCTGCAAAATATTATTACATTATGAGCTGGAGAAAACTGTGAATTTTCATGGTGCTGAATTTACTCGTAGTTCATTTCAGTAATGAAAGCACATAGCCTATCAAAAATAATGTCAATGATAACAATACAAATGTTGAAGACTTTTTGTAGTATGTTATGATACAGAAGAGAGAATAGTTTGCTCCTATCAGGAGGAATTAAAATGACAATGTGATCCACACTGTGAATTGACCAATCAGGAACCATTACACATTAAGCAGCTGAAATAGACATAGGGAGCGACAAATTAATAGAAGAGGGAGTCAGTTCTGGTAGGGTGTAAAATGGATGCAACGGTATATCACTGGGGCAAGCTGACCATGTTGTAACATATCTTACGCTTCCATGTCAAACAAAATCAAAATTTTGCAGATGATAGAAATCAGAAATATAAACAGAAAATGCTGTATGCACTCAGTAGTCAGGCAACATCTGTGAAGTGAGAAACAGAGTTAATGGGCTGAACTATCTTGGCAGTGCTGAGGTGGCTTTTGACATTCTGCGAGAAGTAAAATGTGATTGTCTCTTGTCAACCCAACTCCATGACATGGTCTCACCTCTTCGCTCATTTCCCACAGGTGGGGTCCCAGCTATGGTAGCTAGTTTGGGTAGTTAATGGGACAATTAGCCCCCATATGTGAATGTGGATCACAGGCAGCTGGAAAGCAGGCAAATGAAAGCAGCTTCACAGAAAAGACTTTTCATATTCAGTTATTAAATCACAGTGTCCCAGTCTCCTGATGCAGAAGACGTGTCATTGCAGCTATATCGTGGGGATTGATGTCTCTGCTAATGTAACTCCAGCTGCAGTACTAGACATTGTCATTTCAGGTGGCTCATTGCACCATGGCCCCCTCATTAACATTTAATTTCATGGACAGCCAGCTGCTCAACCCTCAGATTGGCTCAACAGCCTTGTTGAAGTTGGAACTGAGCAGCCATGTCTAATTATGAGGTTCTGGGAGATGACTTCCAACACAGCCACTTTCAGGTTTCAGAACTGAGCACAGTATCAGGATTATGAGCTACCTGGTAAAATTCAGCTCAGCATTTACTTTCATCAGAATGGAAAGATGTTAGTGATGAGTGGCTTTTAAGCAAATACACAGACAGGGCAAGAACAAAGGGAAGTGATCCGTGACAGACGGACCAAAACAGATGAATAGCAATGTAAAAGAAGTCAACTTTGTAAGCAGTAAATACAGCTGCTGGGTTGGAACAAGTACAATTGAATTACTAGTTCACCTGGAGGAAACGTTTTAATCCTGAATAGAGGGAAGGGAGGAAAGATTCCTGTGGCATAGTGGTAGTGTTCCTATCTCTGAGCCAGGAGGCCCAGGTTCAAGTCCCACCTGCTCTAGTGGTGCGTAATGGCATCTCTGAACAGGTTGATTAAAAATATCCATAGGGGTAAGTGAGGAGTTAAACAGTACATTTTGCATCTCCTGCTATGACGTGGGGAAGTGCTAGCAGGAAGGGAGCAACTATTGGGAGTTGGTAATTAATTATGGAACAATCCTTTCAGAATGTTGAAATAAGAGGAGAAGAAAGTGGCATTGGGCTACAAATGGCAGAAATGGTGGTGGATTGATTTTGGTGGAGTAAGAAAGAACAAGGAGCACCCTAACACAGGGAACAGAAAGAATGAGGATCGGAATGTAAAATGGGCCAGAGATGTTCACAAACCACAATGGAGGAAAATCCTCAACTGAGGCAAAAAGAAGACATTTTAAAACCTGTACATGTGCAAGCTGGAATTGTCAGAACAGGCACAACAGAGAAACTGGGAGAATGGAATAGAATTCTTTGTGACTTTGAGAATTAGAGGCTAGTGGTACATATTGATGAAGTATTCCCAGAGGAAGCTTGGAAGGTTGAGCAAGAGAAAAGGAGAGTCAGAGACATGAACATAAGGAAGGGGGTGAATCAGAAGCATAGTTAATGACTTTCTCTAGTTCAGGGTGAGAGAAGAGAGGAGCACCAACACAATTATCAATATACTGAGAAAAGAGGTGAGGCAGGCCATCTAACAAGGAATGTTCCACACATCACATGAAGAAGCTGGGACTCATCTGTGTTCCCAAAGCGACAGCTCTTATTTGAAGGTATAGTTACAAGGTCTACACAATAAGAAAAATTCAGTCACAGGAGAGGGTGGATGGATGAGTGCTGCTCAGATTTTAAAAAGATGCAGAGGGCCCCAATTCATTCTGGTGGTGGTGGAATTGTCAAAAGACTGAATATCCAAACCAGAAAGGATATAGTTAGGGTTAGAAAACTAGAATTTCTTAAAGTAGCAGAGGACGTCACAAGTCCTTGACAATATTTCATCTAAACTTCATGGGCCTTTGGCTGCACAGCAATCCAGAATATACAACTCATTGCAATTAACAGGCCATGAGTAACAAAGAAAACTTAGAGGGAAAAATGGTACCAGATGTAAGTTGGAAAATATAGGACAAAATGAGAAAAACTAGAGCTGATACAGAAAGAAATAAGTTCCACAGGGTATGAAAAGGTTAAAATCGCAGCTCTAATTCTGTTTATGAATCTTTACTTGTTGGATTGAGAGAGCAGGGAACTAAGAGATTGGAAACTGTGGGAGTACAGGGATATCTCCAGGATTGATGAGGTTAGTGATGGACTAGGAAATGATGACTTGATGTTCTATGGTGGGATCAGGCTCCAGGAAAGCTGGAGGAATAGTCAAGAGATGTCATTCAGCCTCTGCAAGGAAAGGACTTTTTAGCTAAACAAGTGACTCCTTTGTCTGTGGAATTAATATTAGTGATTAATGAGTTGGAGTTGAGAGAATGTAATGCTGCAGGTTCAGGGGGAGGTGATTTGAGAGAAGGGAAGACATGTTAGAAAAAATGCTTTGGATCACCATCATTTTTTGATTTATTTCAATATGAAAAGCTCTAAAAAACACTTTTCTGGGGGTAACTAGTCAAAGGGGCTAATGGACTTCAGATCTCCTTGGGAATATTTGTTTCAGCTTTGGAAAGGATACATTTGCCATGGAAGGAATTCAGCAATGTTTCAACAGGAGAATACTCACGATAGAAGTATACGATGAAAGATGGGAAAACTTTGGCTTATTAATACAGGATGTGTAAAGGATGTTCAATTAAGATGTTGAAAAGATAATGGCTATGTGTTTTGGCTTTAATTTGTCCAGTTTACCATGGTATTGGGTGTCAATTTGCCTCCAAAATGCCATCTATGATGCATTTACGGATTTGTGCTAGACACAGTAGACAGCATTTTGGTGCCAGTACAGGGTACAAGTCTCAGGCATATGCACAATAGGCAGATCATAATGGAATTCGGAGCTCATCCATGCAGCTCATGTGCTCTTTTAACCTAATACAACTATACACATGCTATTCAAAGACATCAGATTTGTCATTGATTAACTTCTATTGGGTCTTGCTACAATTTTAGACAGTGATTTCCAGAGTTGTTTAAAGTTGGTGGAATCCACAGGGAGTTGTGTGGAACATGCTGAATGACATTGTTCAGATTTCAAGGATTTTGCATCAACTACTTGCTCCCAGACATGGGAGAAGTAGTTGGAATTCTCTTTGGATTGCAACACAATGGGAAAAATGGACAGAGGTCACAAGGAGCAGGGGATGCTGCTTAAAGAGGGAGGGGGAAGAAGGGCAATGGGGCTCCAAATTGGAAGCCATATTGGCTAAGTGGAGCAAAGCAGGGTGGTGAGGGAATGAGGAGATGGAGAACATCCTTGGTTTGGAGGCCGGCCAATCCTAAGATTGGGGTCTTTTCCCACATGATCAGATCCCCCATCCTAAGTTAGGTGAGGTGTGGGTAGTGGTTGGAAACACGAGTCTGGGGAAAGCTGTTAGCACCAGTGGGATTCAGAGGTCTGTTGCAAGTGTGTCTGGAGGCCCTATGTTGTGGGTTTTGCAGCCCGCTGTGGAATGGGGAGTGAGGCATGACATCAGAGGTGGGGACCATGGAGGACAGAAGAATGGAGCAGTCAGTGAGGGAGGTGAAGGTCTCACAGATGGAAATCAGAGCCCTCGTGAGGCTGATTGAAAAGATATCAGCAAGGCTCAGTGGTAGCATCTGATTGCTTTAGATAGGTAGGCAAGGACACTGAATCCCAGTGGACCACTGCTTACCTCCTGCTCGAGCAGTCCCTTATCCAACTGGAATTTCCAGACACTCAGGAAATGCAAGATTGTATTGAAATGGTGAATACACATGAGGTACACAGCCTCGTTACAATCTATAAAGTGCTAATTAGTTTCCTTTGAACAGGTCAGCTGCTCATCTCCAACACTAAATTAGAAGTGAGCAGGATTCCAAATTTTAACATTTTCTCCTGCCAGGCAGGAGTACACAGAGCAGTCATGTGACATTGTGAGGATTACAGGCTTTCCCATGAGTGCATGTACATCGTTCTGAGGACATGCAATTCTGTGATACACTGCAACTAAAAGAGATCCCACTCACTCAACATCCAGCTGATATGCAGTTTTACCCAATATGTCATGCAGCGTCCAGTAAGGTGGCAGTAGTTAGGATGCTTTCACCCCGCAGAAATTTGCTTTTTAGGCCACCATAGCAGACCTGAAATTGGTTACTGAGCTACCCTTTGACATCATGATGCAAATCTTCAGCGTGCAACCCACATGCTCACCTGCAACACACATGTAATGAAAGCCATGCTGCTGCCTGAATTGCCATTGAGAAAATTATTGGCCTGCTTATTGGTCTGCTACCTGGAGGACCTCTGCAGCACTTGGCACAGTGAGTGCCAAGATTTGTTGTGGTCAGCGACATATTGCAAACTTTGCCATGCCACCAGCCAAATGCTGACCAGCTAAGGAGGAGCAGATGAGGAGGAAGAAAGGATGTCGCGAGCAACACTGCCCTGTCCTGCTGAGCTATCCGTAAGCAGCTCATTCAACTGTTATCAATAATGCAAACCTCAACTGCCCATTCATGAAAAGTCCCATACCTTGCATTCCTTCTTTTACTCACTACTATAGCATTCATTTGATGACATTGCAAAAATGGAAACCGCTCCAAACTCTACATCCGAAACCTAACTTAATCAATCAAGCTAGATTGCTGTAAAAAATATTTTGTAGACCGTAAACATAAAAGAAATTATAGTGTCACCACATTTCTACAGACCTCGTGATCAAGCCAAAGGTTTAATTGGTGAACATTAAAACTCACCCAGTCCTGGATGTAAGACAAACAGCCAGACAAGATAGATGCAGCGGAGGTATTGAGGGAGGTGGACTTAGCTTTGCGAAGGTGCTGGGTGATTAGGATAAGGAAGAGGATATGGATTGAAGGACTCCAGAGATAACACTGCAGGAAGATAGGTTTTTCTTTGCAGATGCGGACAGTTAAATGTGAAACCAAGTGAGGATAATCCCTCTCAGCTAAAAAACAGACCAAGCTGGAGGAAGATGATGCAATTGACCATGTCAAATGCTGAAAGGGTTCGAGATAGATGAGGAAGGATAGTGTCCACAGTCTCACTCACAGAGAACATCTTTTGTGACTTTGATTAGGGTCATTTCAATGTAATGCTGGTGTGGAATTCTGACTGAAAAGAAATGTTTGCAAAAATGCACAGAGATTTGGGAGGTGACAGCACATGCAGGGCTTTGGAGCAGAAAGAGATTGCAGACGGATGGTGTCATAGAATCCCCACAGTGTGGAAACAGACCTTCTGAAGAGCATCCCGCTCAGACCCATCCCCCTACTCTATCCCTGCATTTCCCATGGCTAACGCACCTAACCTACACATCTTTAGACACTACAGGCAATTTAGCATAGCCAATCCACCTAACTTGCACATCTTTGGACTTTGGGAGGAAACCAGAGCACCCGGCGGAAACCCACACAGACACAGGGAGAACATGCAAACTTCATACATACTGTACCCAAGGCTAGAATCAAACCCAGGTCCCTGGTGCTGTGAGGAAACAGTGCTAACCACTGAGCCACCGTGGTGGTTAACAGGGATTTGCAAGCTCATGGGGGCTGAATGTATTTTCGAGGGGACAACAGACATAGCAGTCTTGGATGGAAGAGGGGACAGTATCTGAGAGGAGGTTTACTTCTGCTGACATGGGGAGCAGGAAGGATGGTTGAGTGATCAGCAATTTAATTGGAATGAGGTTGAGTGAGCAGGAGCTGGGTCACATGAGTCTGGAGGGGTGAAGAGAGAGCAGAAAAATGAACAAGATGTCACTGATAGAGAAAAATAAATCACTGGCACTGTACATTGCCAGTCTTAGCCAGACAGATTATACGGAGGATGGAAATTAATGAATCAATCAGATGACGTTACACAAAAACATAAGCCAGAACAATTACAATGATCTGTGTGCACATAAGATCCAGTTACTGCTCTGTTTAGTTAATGTCTATCTCAAAGAAGTCATAAGTAACAAATAGAGTTCTAAAGTGAAACTTCTAACAACTTCTCATTTTCCTCAAGAGTAACTTACCGAACATGTGTGGCTCATTTCATTCTAATTTCCAATAGTTAGTGCAGCTGCTTCTTTGAGATAACGTGAATGTTTCCTTATGTGAAGACAATCACTGGGTTTTATTCAACATTTACTGTCATCACATTTAGAATATCGACAGGCTTTAGAAATATAACAGAATGAGGTTCTAGTAATAACATACTTCACTTAACTAAAATAAATTACATTTAAATTCAAAGTAGGCTCTGGGTGACCATTAAATGCAACAGGACAAGTGCGAAAATTAAGAAGTTTCTCATGAGAATACAGTCAGAACATAATTCTAAGTCACCACTGCTCCTAACAATGCTTTTCTGTCTAAAAGAAGTGATGGACTGTTAGGAAAAGGTGCAGCATAGATCATGACAGGTCCAAGTTCCTCTGCATTTTCGGTCTAACTCATCGTCACATGTTGGAGGTCTCCATTTGAAGAGGATTGTGAGCTGTCAGTACTTTTCCCCCCAATTATATCAGCTTTTCTTAGCTTTGCTGGATATCTGAACATTTTAGGTTCGAATTTTTGTCCCAGGATTGTTAAATGTATTGAGAGCAAAAATGGTGAATGTCCGAAATCTCAAAATATCCATATAAATATTAAACAAACCATGCATCAGATATTGAAGCACACAGATTCATTGAGAACTTTTGAAACTAGGTTTGACGGTTCACTGAGGTTGCATTGCAGCATCAGACAGTGCCAGCAACACCATCATCCCTGTTCATCAGAGCTTTGTCTTAACCCTTTTCTGGAATTATTGTGCAGACCGCCTGGAATTGAAATCAATTTGTTTCTGCTGCTGAAAAGAAATGGCTTCATAGCAAAACATAAGTGGCAGTATGACTGTAGACTTAGAGAAAATGGTAAGTGTGGGGATAGGTCTATCACATTTAGGATCATAAGGTTATTCAAATGTATACAGTTTCACTTTAATGATAAGAATGCCGCATTTTTAATAATTAGTTGCTACATTATAACTAATATATCACAGCTAACACAATGGAACACCTCTATAATTTCAATGTTGCAACCTCTTTGTGTGGGACTGGAAATTACTAGGGATGACTTGCCATCATTAATTTACCCAATGTGGTTTCCTATAATTCATCTGTGCTCCATGGTTGTTCAGATCATGTTCGCAAAAATATGCTTAGGATAAGCTGCAATCAGGAACTCAATTTGTTTCTGGACAAACGACAAGTCTGCAACAAAGTGGCAACGTTTTCAGAATAAAGTTATCTTTAATCGCAAAAAGGTGCATTTTAAAACCTATGTTTTTCATGCGAATTTCTCCTATTTGAAAATGCTTTGTGCAATTATTACCTTGTAGTTGCTATGGCAATGTGTAGCTTAGCAACAATAGGTCATGTTGTAAACTGGTTAACAGTTTTCTTTCACAGTGCAATCTAGCCTTACCTCAAATCCAAACGGCTTGAAGTTTTTTTCCAAATCCCTCACTTCGACAGTCATTAGTATATGGTCATAGAGTTGTACAGCATGGAAACAGAACTGTTGGTCCAAAATAAAAGCAATTTTTACTTGATGTCACACAATGGAATTCCCTCTAATTTTGTCTGTATTTTTGAGGTTACAGATTGTAGCAAATAAGTAATGTTGGGCATACGTAATGCCGTAATCTTGAGGACCAAAGGGCTGCTCTCCCAATGGAGAGAGAGAGAAACAACTGGTGGTAGTTTAACCTGAGGGTCACCACACCTTAGACAAGGGGGAAAGGTTGAGAAGGTGGGACGTCCATAGTGACCTCAGGCAGTGTGGTTTCAGATTATATAGCAACTATGAGAGTTGAGTAGTCAATCTGCTTGCAAGTATTCCACACTGATCAATCAGTTAGAAGGCATTGAAGAGTCGGCTAAACACAATTCTTCCTAAAATGAATTCAGGACCTCAACAGTTTGTCTGCTGGTGTGCAACACCAAACCTTCAACCCAGCCCTCTACCCCTTACAAAACTTCACCTTTAAATTTTAATATCATTCCAGTGCAAGTAGGTAACATTGGTGACTTCAGATGGAAGAAATTGGATTAGTACAATGTTCAGAGGCTATAACTTGTATATTTTTTATTATTCACTGGCACTAGCTGGGCCAGTATTTATTGCCCATCCCTAGGTGCCCTTCCGAAAGTGATGGTGAGCTGCCTTCTTGAACTGTTGTCATCCTTTGGGTTAGGGAGGGGGATTCCAGGATTTTGACCCAGCAATGTTGAAGGAACAGCAACATATTTCTATACCAGGATGACTTGCTAGTGCTGTGACTGAGAAAAATACTTCAAGCTAAATTTCATGATAGCTCTGATTAATAATTTCTTTGCTTGTGCCTACAAATATGTTTCTGAGGTGGGGTCTGTGTCAGATATGGGCCACGTGGATTGGTGCATGGGGAGGTTTAAATTTGATGTAAAGCTTGTGACTAAGAAATTGCCACAAGAAGACTAGCCAGGATAATTAATCAACTGCAGTCCAATGCTAGTGACTAGGAAGGCTACTATTGCAGGAAGTAATTAGCCCAGACTGATTAGGTTCATTAGAGGTTTTCTAATGCATTATTGATATTGATTTTCCTTCATATGTTAGACTTTATTTATTAAGCAGGAAAGCAGAGTTCCTAACATCTTAAACAGCTACAAACAGTGACAACTGATTTCTAAAACTGAGAATGTCCTTTGTTATCTTTAGAAAATTTGAGTTCCCTCAGGATTTCTTTGGCTCCAGCCCTGATCCATGTCCCATGCATTCTCTCTCTCTATAGTGTCCTTGAGGTTTCCCTGCTCTGAAAATGAAATAACATGCAGTAATGGGCAGGTTGAAAAGTTCCCTCTTACCAAAGAAAAATAGAGAAATTTAATTAATTAACACGAAGGTCTTGAAGCCTTACTTGAGTTAAGCAGCTGTCTGAGAAAGACCACAGGCTGGAAAGTTAGTGAGGGTGCTTCTCTTAGTGAAGGTAAGGGAGTTAGAAACGGATGTTGTGAAGGTTAAGCTTCTCCCATCCATGCCAAATACTGTAGCATAAATATCTAGCTGAAACTACAGGACATTATCAAATCAGCCCTAAATACATAAATAAATTTTGTTGTAACCAAATGAACAAATTATCACATTTTAGTGGCAAGAGAAATACATAAAAAAGTGAACATTTGTAATAAATATTTGTATCCTCAGCTTGAACCAATGAAAATGTGAAAACAAATGATTGAATCACCTAACCGTCAGGTATGCTGACTATAATCTTTTAAGTGTCTATTTCAGTACCACAGCATGTACTGTATGCTTAACAAATCTATGAACATTCGACCCAAATGGTTCAAGAATAATCTTGGCTTTGAGAAATAGAAAGAATGTTTAATCATAAATAAAAGCCATTTTCTAACATTCACCCTCGACAAGTAACAGATGATTTCCTCAGCTGACAATAACTGTAGTAGAATTTTCTTTCAATGTATTTTCTTTATTGCTGTAACTATCGTTTGTTCTCTTTTATAAGATATTGCCTTACTTAAATGCACTTCTGCCATCTTTCAAACTTCTTCTAGACATTCTCACAGTTGTTGAGTCCAAGCTGATTTCCAGATGTTCCTGATGCTCAGTCCACACTTGAAAGATTAACTTGTCTGATCACTCCAAAGATGCTGACTGGCTTAGAACCACATGACTCTGTTATTCTAAATAATAGAATGGTCATCCCACAGAAGGAGGCCATTCAGCCTGTCATGTCTGCACCAGTTCTCTGCAAGAAACAAAATCATCTTGTCCTGCTCCTTTGCCTGTTCTCCATAGCCCTGAAAACATTTCCTCTTCAAATAACAGTACAATTCTCTTTTGAAATTCACAATTGAATCTGCCTCCACCACACACTTTTTTGGCTTTAGTCAAATTGATTCCATCCTTGACTGCTCTAAGAAATTGTTTCTCTCCACAGCTGCAACGTTCTCTTGATTCTATGGGAAAATGGTGGCATAGTAGCCCTGTCCTTGGGAGATTGGTTACATTGCCAGCTAGGGGAACATAAGTTCAATTAATAAAATCTGGAAATGATAGCCAGTTCTTGTAATAGTGACCATGAAACTATCATTGATGGTGTAAACACCCATCCAGTCACTGATGTCCTTTGGGGAAGGACATCTGCCAGCCTTACCAGTCTAACCTATATGTGACTCCAGACCCACAGCAATGTGGTTGACTCTCAAAAGCTCTTTGAACGGGCCAATCAGTTTAAAGGCATTTCCACATGAGCAACAAATGTTGGCCCTACCATAATGCCTCCATCCCACAGTTTAATTAAAAAATGTTAACACTGCTGCCTGCACCCACTTTCCTTTCTATCCTGAACACCTCGTTTCAGGAATATTTAGAAGTCAGACTGTGCCAGCTATGAGCCTAATCTCTGTCATTGTCAAAACATTATTTTTCCATGTGACTCTCTGCATCGGCAGTCCACCTTTTTTATGTAGCACACAGTATACATTCCCATACATGCATAGTAATGCTCATGTAGACTTCATTGCATTCCTTCTTACTCTGACCACATCTAATACCCTACTATTTCCAAATCTGGTGCTATTTGTTATTCCCAATTCCCCATATCCCATAGTGTTCTTCTTTAATTTTTACCTCCTGGTCCCCACACCCTTGCCAGTTGAGTTTAATCCCTTCTCAATAACGCCAGCAAATCACCCCATTGTTGTCATTACGTTTATGAACCATGATCACTGGTTGATTGCATTCTCCCCTCAGGGTGCTGTGCAGTGACTGAGTGAAATCCTTAACTCTGCACCCTGCTGGATCCACATCTGTAGCTGCTGAAACATTGGAATTGAATCATTTATCAAAGTGGCTATTTCAATTTTCCTTGTGCCTCACCTCTGTATAGTTGAATCTGTCGAGGTACAATGGACCATGTGCAGGGGACCATGCACTACCTGTTTGCTCCTTGTTGACTTGCCTCCCATTGCCTCTCTCCTGCATCCCCACAAGATGTCAGTGACCACATCTGTCAGCATGCTATTCACATATCCCTCAACCTCTCAGAGGTGCTGCAGTGCTGCGAGTAGCTGTATAGGTTCTGAAACACAAAGCCTGAGTTGCTGCAGTTGATAATGCTTCCTGCATTACCCGGGGCATAAGATGTGTCCTGGAGATCCCACATAGAACAGGTCTTACTAAGTGTTTCCAGCATTTTCTATTTATTCTCACATTGTGCTGATGTTCTTTAACTCATGTTCATGCTGCCCCAGTATAACACACACACACACGCACACACACACACTATATATATAATATATATATAATATATATCTCACTCCATTTCTGTTCACACATTCAACATAACCAATGAATCATACTCTTCAAATTTTAGACTGCGCCAAGATATAGTCTTACGAGATATAAAAAGGTTTTTCACTCTCCACAGCTGGGTAAATTAAATGATAATCATTTGTATTAGTTAACTGCCCAGATGGCAGTTTAAGATGTCTGAAATGAGCATTATTATGTGTCAGGATTGGCTGGTTTTCTCTACCAGCTGTTAATAACTTCACACCATGCAAATCAGCTGTAGCAAAATCATTGGCACTAATGTTTGTATTAGCCATACAATGTTTTAGAATTTTTAGTTTGTTATTTGTTTTTAATGAGTTATCCATGTTGTGATCGAATCAGACTCAGTACAATATTCATGAAAAACAACCAAGACGTAGTTTCAAACTTGTTTGAAAAAAATCACAAAGTAATCAAATTAAATATATTTGGGACATTTTAAATATTGAGATGTAATTACAAAGAGCAGGCACTAGGATAATCAGCTCATGTGTGAATAACAGTGTTGCCCACTGCATGTGCTCATAACATTAACATCTTTCCAACACCGCACTTTTTAAAAAAAATAAAGTTATTTTAATGTAAACTAATTCCTGTTTCACTATGTCAACACATCTGCAAGTGAAAGGAAGAAATCAAATCTTGGTGGACATGAACACTTGACAAAATTAGAACTGACTTGTTCGGATTTAAACTACACCCAGAAATCAGCTTTAGTGACTGATTTAAGAAACCTTCTGCATTGCACAACTGAACACAACATTAAACAAAATGAAGGAACCTGCAAAAATACTGCTTTAAGGGATCATAACCTACCTACGAATTACTTGCTGAACTGTTTTTTTCTGGAGGCTAGTACCTTTATTTGTGTTTTTGGAGATTTTCTACTTGGCTGTTAATAGTTACATTGCTGGTTTTGAAGTACCTTCTTGTTCATTTAAAAATCTTGTTGAAACAAGTTGTTTCCAGACATGAATGACCTGGCTGGGCTTCCTCAGGGAATTGAGCAATGGGAAGAATGAAGAAAGGTCACATAGAACAGGACAAGCTGCTGAGAGAGAAAGGAGCAGGAGACGGAGAAATATTCTCTCAGCAGGAGGCCAGATCTGCTCAGGGTTTTTATAGAGCTATTCTCTTACCTCAGCTTCATCACAGATCAATGTGAGGGGCATCCTCATTTCATTAATCAGGTTGCAACTAATTGGTCAACAACGGTAGCCACAATTGTAACATCAAACAGGACTATGTCAACATTCCCAGTTGTGGTCAAGCTAACTGTGACTCTACCTTTTTTTTCAGGCTTCCAGGCTGTCAGTGGAACTAAAAACAGCATCTTGCTGTTTGCAGAGCTTGCTGTATAATGGGCATCAGTGAGGCTCTCTAAACTGGAGAAAACAGTTTAATCCTACTCCTGCTTCTCAGAGACAAGCAGGCAGAGGGTGTTTCCATGAATTGCAGGTTTGCTCATAGTCCAAATGCAATTGTTAGGATACACATATATTGCAGGTTAAACATGGGCAAGGAAATCTCTTGCTGATTACAATGCACTATCCTTCCTTGATGATTCAGTGTTCCTCCATGTTGAACGACACTTGTAAGTAGCACTGAGGATAGCACAGGTGCAAAATGTACTCTGGGTGGGGGATTTCAATGTCCAGCACCAAGAGTGGCACAGCAGCATTATTGATTGAGCTGAGACAACAAGGTGCAGGGCTGGAGAACACAGCAGGCCAAGCAGCATCATAGGAGCAGAGAGGCTGACGTTTC
>NC_063336.1:34681700-34713667 GCF_021869965.1 Rhincodon typus
CCCTGTTGTTAGTCACTAACAGTCCCCATTAACAACTATTCACCCTCTCAGCCTGATCGTTAGCAACTCTTTTGTCTGTCCAACTGTCTTTCTCTCTCTTTGGGCTCTATCCAACGTTTACTCTCTACCCCACCCACCTCTCTATTTTCTGCCAATAAACTGACATTTTCCCAGCCACTATCAGTTCTGAGGAAGCGTCACCTGACCCAAAACGTTAACTCTGTTTTTTCCTTCACAGATGCTGAGCTTTTTCAGCATATTTGTTTTTGTTCCTAATTTACAGCATCCACAGTTCTTTCGGTTTTTAGATGAAGAAAGTTGCCCTGGCAACTTGTACAGAGTGCATTGTACCACAGTACCATGTATGATGCTATTAGCTGTCAGGTTAAAGGAACAATGTTGACAGTTACTGAAGTCTAGTGGTGCAGTGAAAGTGTTCCCATCTCTGGACTGGATTATATCTAGACAGTGGAAGTTTTCCTAATACTAGACTAGCTCAAGACTGGTGCCAGGCCTTGTTGCCCATAGAAAGAACAGCTGTGATGTGGTTTTGATAATCAGCTCATCTGAAAAGAAATTTGGGCTATTCTCTAAGGCCCAAATTATTTTAATTAAATCCCAAAAGTCAACTTGGAATCGTCAAACTACAATTGAATTTGATGTCATATCATTAAATTGCTCTAGTCAGACCATAGCTTGAATATAATGCCCTATTTGAGCCACCAGGACACAGAGAAGCATTCAAATACTGGAGGCAGTGTAGACAAGCTGAACCCAGGTGTCAGATATCTGAGATCTGAGAAGACATAAGGGACATTTTAAGATTTCAAAGGTGTTTCTGAAAGTTGATTTAATGGTGATGTACAAGATAATAAGTGGTTTGGATTATTAAGACCAGGAGGATAGGACCAATCAAAGAAATGGTAACTTTAGGCCTGATATCAGGAATTTATTTGTCATACAGCAAGTGATGAAT
Organism: Rhincodon typus; assembly: GCF_021869965.1. Taxonomy (NCBI): domain Eukaryota; kingdom Metazoa; phylum Chordata; class Chondrichthyes; order Orectolobiformes; family Rhincodontidae; genus Rhincodon; species Rhincodon typus. The sequence goes on from NC_063336.1 coordinate 34,682,677, forward strand.
ACAGTGGATGAGCTTACAAAGAAAACGATGGAGATGAAAGCATTGGATGCATTTAAGAACAATTTCACAGCAGTCTGTTTCTAGATATCGTCCTTATCTTGTGATCTTCATTTTGTCATTCCAGTTTGTGTTCAAACATCACCAGAAGTTGCTGGAAAAGCTCAGCAGGTCTGGCAGCATCTGTGAATAAAGAATCAGAGTTAATGTTTCGGGTCAGGTGACCCTTCCTCAGAACCTGTTCTGATTTTTTCTTCACAGATGTTGCCAGACCTGCTGAGCTTTTCCAGCAATTTCTATTTTTGTTCCTGATTTACAACATCTGCAGTTCTTTCAGTCTTTATTGTGTTCACACATGGCAGGTTGGGATCACTGCTATGTCAGGTGTGATTGACAGAAATCCACTCTGGGGATGGTGGTTTGGTTAATTGGTGCTTATTGGCCAACCTAAGGTCAACAGAGGGGTCAAAAAATGAGCCCCTGGCTGTCGTTTGGCTGCAGAAGACAAAAGGAGGCAAAGAACATTTGGCTTGTCCAGTAGGTCTTTGAAGGAAACTTGCTTTAATGACAGGAAAGTAACTTAACTTCTTGTAAAGAACGAGTCAGAATTTGACAGCTAAGCAGGAAACTGCAAGATAACCCATAAATAAGGGACAGTGTGATGCAATTATTATTCATAAGGAGGAATTTGGAGTTATATAAATAATTGAGTTTAGATTGTTACTGGCACTCCTTGGTTGTCTATAAATAAAGCAATGAAATCTTGCCTCATTTTACTGACACATTGTCAAATTCCCTATTGATGTGAGCACACAGTATCCAATTTAGATTACAATAGTATCCTTTAACACATCAACAATGAGAATGGTGATTAAAATCCCATACCTAATGCAAATTAAAAAGCACAAAGAACATGTTAAATCCAACAATGATTATTATTATTTCAGTCCAATTTCTAAACCATCAACCCACAGTCAATAACCCTTAGTAATGCTAATGTATATTTAGATACTGGGTACTGAAAATGTACTCATGACCACAAAACAAAGGAAAGCATTTATTGGAATGATTGGCAATGAACTGAACATGAGGAGAGGATAGCTATTTTACATAAAGCAGCCGCAAAGCCTGCAGGACCAGCAAATAGGTACAGAATGTCACTGCTTTTAATTTGATCTGACTGATATTACCCTGATTGTCCTACTTTTCATCATTCAAAAAGTTGATGATTTGCAGTGGAAAACTCAATCTAGCATTATGGCTTCAGGAGTGGAAAATTGGCAGCAATCGCCATAGAAGCCCTTCAAACAGGTCAGTGACAACAGGGGACACATAAAGGAACAGCTCAACAATTGCCTGACAGTAGGTCAATCCCTACGTGCTTGGTTAAACTGGTTTTCATGTTGAGCCAGAGATAGTAGGAACTGCAGATGCTGGAGAATCCGAGACAACAAGGTGCAGAGCTGGATGAACACAGCAGGCCAAGCAGCATCATAGGAGCAGAAAGGCTGACGTTTCGGGCCTAGACCCTTCATCAGAAAAGGGGGGGGGAAGGGGGTTCTGAAATAAATAGGGAGAGAGTGGGAGGCGGATAGAAGATGGATAGAGGAGAGGATAGGTGGAGAGGAAACAAACAGATCGAAGAGACGGGGATGGAGCCAGTAAAGGTGAGTGTAGGTGGGGAGTTAGGGAGGGGATAGGTCAGTCCAGGGAGGACGGACAGGTCAAGGGGGCGGGATGAGGTTAGTCGGTAGGAGATGGGGGTGCGGCTTGAGGTGGGAGGAGGGGATAGGTGGGAGGAAGAACAGGTTAGGGAGGCGGGGACAAGCTGGGTCCAGCTCATGTTGAGCCTGGTGCTTTACACTGTTCAAAGATCAGTAAATGGGTAGCTAAGGAAAACAAGGCCATTAGGGAAGAAATTTGAGAAATTTCCATAAATAACATTGTCACCTCGTTATTCATCAATCAACATAGAGTCATATGCAGTCATCCACAAATTATTGGATTTCTCTTGCTGCCAATTTTCCAATTGGGACCAGCCACTCTATGCCAGAAAAATACTCTCAATTAATAAAGTGGGATGCAGTGTCCAAACATTCATTACTGTTTCTAATATTTCTTTTATCAGCAGACTCACTGCAAAGCATGCAACTCTCACAACAACTTGCCCCTACTGGGAACTAAGTACAAAGGAAAGTAGTAAACAGAGATATAGAAACATAGAAAATAGAACCAGGAGCAGGCCATGTGGCCCATTGAGCCTACTCCACCATGTAACATGATACTCTATCTCGATGCAATACTTCTGCTCTCTCCCTATACTCATAGGCACCCTTGGCCTCTGGAAATCTCTTTCTTTCTTAACTACATTCACTTGGCCTCCATAGCCTTCTGTGATTGCATGTTCCACAGGTTCACCAACCTTGGAGTGAAGAAATTTCTTTTCATCTCAGTTCAAATGGTCTACCATGAATTCTGAGACCATTACATCTTGTTCTAGACCTCCCTGACTAAGAGAAACAGCACCTCCTGCATTCAGTCAATGGAACCTTGTCAGAATTTTCCATGTTTCAATGACATCCCCTCTGATTCTTCTAAACTCCAGTACAGGTCCAGTCGGTCCAATCTCTCCTTACACAGCAAACCTGCCATCCCTGGAATTAGTCTTGTGAACTGTCACTGTACTCCGTCTACGGAAAGTATATCTTTTCTTAGGTAAGGAGACCAAAACTTCAAACAATATTCCAGATATGGTCTCACCAAGGCGGTGTGCAGCTGCAATCAGACTTCTTTGCTTCTTTATACAAACCCTTTTACATTTAAGGTCAACATAACATTTGCTTTCCTAATTGTTTGCTGCACCTGCCTATCTGTTTTCATTAACCGTTGTAAAGGACACCTAGGTCTCTTTGTACATCAACATTTCACAGTCAACTCCCATTTAAATTAGATTCTGCCATTCTGTTTCCCCACTGAAGTAGACAACTTCATATCCACAAATTCACATTAAACTGTCATGTTTTTGCCCACCCATTCAATTTATCGAAATTGCCCTGAAGCCTCTTTAAATCCTCCTCACACTCACAATCCCATTTAGTTTTCTGTCTTCAATTAGTTTGGAAATATTATATTTGATTCCTTCCTTATATTTGATGCATATGTGAAAGCTGGGGCCCAAGCACAGATCCCTGTAGTAGCCAAAGCATCTCTACCTCAACTCTAGAAAAGGACACATTTATCCATTCTCTTTGTTTCCTGTCTGCTGACCAATTCTCAATCCATGCCAATAAGTCACCACCAATCCAATGTGCTTTGTTTTTGGATACTAATCTCTCAGGTGGGACTTTATCAAAAGCTTTCTAAGATCCAACTACACCACATCCACCAGTTCTCCCTCTTCTATTCTTCTAGTTACATCCTCAAAAAACTCAATACGTTTGTCAAGCATGATTTTCCTTTCATTTATCCATGTTGACATTGTGAAATACCATTGGTATTTTATCACATCCTTTATAACAGACTCTATAAGTTTTCTTATTCCTGGTTTTTAAGTTTAAAAAGTTACAATATTTCCACCAGCAGACATCCATTGTGCTTCTTCAACTGCTCAAATATATCAGTGCTCCCAAATAACCAGGCAATGTGCTTATGACTACAGGCTATCAACAGGAAAATTCCAATAAGATGCAACTCTACATCTTAGTCATAATGTACATCAATTTGTGTAACAAGTATTCATTGGCCTTTGTTGCAAAAGATTTGGAGTAAAATAAGTACAAGTGTACCACCTACAGTTTTGGTCAGTTTACTTAAGGAAGGATTTTGCAAGCAATTCAGTAAAGGTTCAGCAGGCTGATTTCTGGGATGATGGGGTTGCTTTGTGAGAAACAGTTGAACAATTTGGGCCTGGAGATGATCTTATTACAAGATTCTGCGGGGTTTGACATGATAAGATGGAAGGATGTTGAGAACCTAGGGCCACAGTTTCAAAGTAAGGGTCTCAGTGGTATCATTAGTGTTTGCCATTCTCTTCTGCAGTGAGTAGTGGAGACTGAATATATATTCTAGGCTGAGCTAGATAGATTTTTGATTGATGAGAGGGTCAAGGGTTATAGATGACAGGTAGGAACATGGAATTATAGCCACAGTCAGAACCACCATGACTTTATTGACTAATAGAGGGGGTTCAAGGGACCGCATGACCTACTACAATTCTTTTTCATTATGTTCTTCTCAAAACCTTCTGTTTGAAGTGTTTTAAAGTCTGCAATATGTTGAATTAAACTCGTCAATTACAAATAATTGCTGTAGTATTCCTATTGTACATTTATGGTCTGAATAAGTGCAAAGCTTTGTTTCCCAGTTTTGAAAAGGTTCCTCAATTGCACATCAAATGTCATTGTACAATATCATCATGAACTGCAATTTTCTGTGTCTATTGTCTAAAGCTTCAGGATTCAATCCATTTTCTTCCCTGTAAAGCAGTTAGCAATATCTTACTGACATCAGAAGCCAGTTAAAATGAAAGGTGTTCTTAATATTTGTTAAGGCTAGATGAAAAATTCAACAAGTGCAGGATTTAGCAGCTTATATCTCTGTTTTTCAGAGATGTAGTAATTTCTGTACAGAAGACAAGAGACTCACTTCAGCACTTTGCCTGGAATGACTAGACATCTGAATATTTGCTCTCTGTCACTTCAATGAAAAGACTAAATTAGTTTGATTTAAACGCTGACCATAAATTAAATTAATACTTTAAAAAATGCCAGATGTCACTGACCGATATTTATTTGGCAGCTTTTGAGCATACAATGAATCTGATGTATGGTACTGCAGTGAAAAATCACCATATTTGTAGCTACCTCCACAAGCATCACTCATTATTAGGCTTGCTGTTTCCACACTTTGTCAAATTTCACTTTAGCTCCTTCTTTGTTTCTGTGAGATAGCTTTTTGCTTATTATTTATTAGTCCTTGTTTGTTTTATCTTTGAGTCTACTTCCTCTGTAGGAGGCAACTGTAGAGCCTGCCTGCCAGGAGTGTCTATTCAAAGGTTGAGTGTACCTTTCTTGAATTTCTGTCCACTGATTTTGACAGAAGGAGACCCAGAAAGCTCCTGAAATTGCGGGCAATGCTGTGTGCTGGAATCCAAACTTGTTAAAAAAAACCCTTTCATGATGATTTGGTGTCACGAAAGTCATTGCCTCATATGAAAACAAACTAACAGATATCTTCAGCTTCTGAATTTTCACAAAGACTATGGAGAAAAAGGACAATGTACATTTTCATATTTCAATTGCTCTTGGATAGCCTTCACAGAGTTACAGCATAGAGGGAGGCCATTTGGCCCATCATACATGCATTGGATTGTTAAACAAGCATCATTGCCTCGTGCCTAGTTCCTGCTTTTTCCCCATATCCTTGCACATTAATTTTATCCAAATAATCAACCAATGCCCTCTTTAATACTTCAATTGAACTTACCTCCACCACATTTCCAGACGCTGCATTCCATACCCTAAGTATTTGCTCAGTAAAAAGATTTTCCTCAATTCATTCTTGCTTCTTTTGCAGATCACTTTAAATTTGTGCACACTTAGAGTAGTGCATACCATCTACAAGATACACTGCAGAAATTCACCAAAGATCCATATACAGCAAACACATAGCCGCTATCTAGAAGGTCTAAGGCAGTAGATACATGGGAACACCAGCACCTGCAAGTCCCCCTCCAAGCCACTCAGCATCCTGACTTGGAAATATAGCACCGTTCCTTCAGTGTCATGAGGTCAAAATCCTGGAACTTCCTCCCTAACATCAATGTGTGTCTACCCAAACCAAATGGACATGGTAGCTCACTACACCTTCTCCAGGGCAACTGGGGATAGGCAATAAATGTTGGCCCACCCAGTGATGTCCATGTCCCGTGAGTGAACAACAAAAAAAAAATTGATGGCTTCTTTTTCTTGTTCCTCTTATGAGGAGGAACAGTCTCTCCCTATCCACTTCATCTAATCTCTTCTTTGCCCTCTTCTCTCCATGGAGAACAGTAGCAACATCCTCAATCTATCCCCATAACTGAAATTCATCATTTCCTTGAACCATTCTCATAAACCCTTTCTGCACTCTGTCCAATACATTCACATCCCTGCTCTTAATGTAGTGCCCAGAACCACAACTGTACATTCATTCTTAGTTCTGGCCAATATCTAACCTAGAGGCTGTAAGCATAATCTTTATTGAATATGATACCTTTTCACTCTCATGGTCTTGCCCTTCCTTTGCCTTGTGCGCCTGAAGCAGCAGATCAGCCAGTTCAGAAAGCACAATGGCATTAGGGGAGGCAGGAGGAGGAGGAGGTTGATGAGGAAAGCAGGAGTTGCACAGTCACTCCATCTGCAGTTTCCTTTCTTAAACTCATTCATGGGATGTGAGTGTCATTGGATAGCCCAGTATATATTGTCCATCCCTAATTATCCTGGAGAAGGTGGTGGTGAGCTGCTTTCTTGAAATGCTGTAATCCATTTGCTGCACATAGACCTACAATGCCATTACAGTGGCCAGGGTGAAGGAATAGTGATATATTTCCACGTCAGGATGGCGTGTAGCCTGGAGTTGATTGTTCCCATGTATCTGGTGCCCGTGTCCTTCTTGATGGAAGTGGTCATGAGTTTGGAAGGTTTGTAAGGCTTCCACATCCTATGAATGAAAAAATATAAAACAACCATTTGATAGCACCAATGATGACCTCTTCCATCACTTTCCTGATGATTGAGAGTGGTCTGATGCAGCAGAAATGCAAGATCTGTACTGCTTTTTTCAGGCACAGGATAAGCCTGGACAAGTTACCACATTTTCAAGAAGGTCCCAGTGCAATAGCTGTACTTGAATAGTTTGGCTAATGTTGGTGCACAGATCTTCAGGATAATTGCTGGAATATTGTCAGAGCCCAAAGTTTTTCCAGTATTTGGTGTCTTCAGTTGTTTCTTGATATCACGTGTGCCTGAAGACTGGTACCTGTGATGCCGGGGACCTCTAGAGGAGGCCGAGATGGATCATCCACTCGGCACTCCGGCCGAAGATTGCTGCAAATGCTTCAGCCATATCTTTTGCCATGATGTTATGGGATTCCCCCTTCATTGCAGATGGGAATAAGTGTGAAGTCTCCTCCTCCAATGAATTGTTTAATTGTCCACCGCCATTATGACTGGATGTGCCGGGACTGCAGAACTTAGACTGAATCTGTTAGTTGTGGCATCACTTAGCCCTGTCTATTGCATGCTGGTTCAGCTGTCCTATGTTGTAGCTCCACCAGGTTGACACCTCATTTCTGGGTATGTCCGGTGCTGCTCCTGGGAAGCCCTCCTGCAGTCTCCATTGAACCAGGGTTCTTGATTGTAACGGTAGAGTGGCTGATATGCTGGGCCATGAGGTTACAGATTATGGCTGGATACAATTCTGTTGATGACGATGTCCACACTACCTAATGGATGCCCAGTTGTCAGTTGCTAGACCTGTTTGAAGTCTGTCCCTTTTAGCACAGTGGCAGCGCCACACAACATGTTGCAGGTTAATTTCAATGTGAATATGGGTCTTCATCGCCCCAAGGACTGTGCAGTCTCACTCCTACCAATATGGTTATGGATAGATGCATCTGCAACAAACAGATTGGTGACAATGAGGTCAAGTAAATTTTTCTCTTTTGTTGGTTCCTTCATCACATGCTGCTGACTCAGGTTAGCAACAATTTTTTTTAGGATAAGATACAACATTGGCCAAGTAACAGTTAAAATCAGAAAAGGAAATTAATTATTTACAAATGATCTAAATGTCGGTTTGCAGCCGAGGTCACTTCTTCACACAAGCTATTGGTACTGAGGTTTGTCCCTGAATTGGTTGTGGCTGGTTGAATTCTCTTTTTCTGGAAACAGTGAGGCTGATTTGGACTTCTCCTTTAAGAACCCTCCACTTAAAGCAATGAAATCTTCTAGTAGTTTCTTTTCAATATAATTTTGACCTGAGGAGTAACAGAAGACGAGAGACAGGGCAAAGGTTGTTGTTCCTATGCAGGTTCTTTTTGACCATATTAAAAATCAATGTATTCCACACTCACAAACTGGGTCATGTGAACTCTCCCTGAAAACAGTGCAGACTTGGTGACTCTGTTCAATTTGCCTGTGTGCTTGGTATAAATGCAATATCGGTGCTGCTGTAGCCTCTGCTTTGAAAAGTGTCCTCTTCAACAAGCTCAAGATGTCCACTGATGACATGTCCAATTCATTACGTCATAAATTAATAAATCATACATCTCCATAGCACCACTGTGATCATCTTTTCTGAAATTCATGTTTGTTGATATGGATTGTTGACCTTTGTCTGCCCACGATTCATTTTTCTACATTCATTTTATATTTGCAGTCTTCTCTACTCATTCTTCCTGAATCTTTTCATGTAACCTACACATTTTTTCCCTTCTTTAAGAAATTTTTCACTTTCCCACTTAACAAACTTGCCAGCCCCTTCTTGTTCAGGTGGAGCCCACTCTTGTAGAATGGCTCCCATCTGTCCAGAAATGATGTTAATAAAATGGAAATCCTCAGTTGCTATGTTTCACGTTCCCTCCTGAGCAATATTCAGCCTGAGGCTGACAGCATTACGTTTTGAGATATCCCATGGGTGCAGATTATTGACTACATCAAACAAATATTCCTTGACAAAACTTCTATCACTAAATGGTTTGCACTGTTGCAGAATTCGATAAGCATCTCCATAACTGGATTTGGTTGGTTTGATTTGCGGCTGCTGGAACAGTGACTGTCTACTACTGTTTCTCTAACTAATTGATCTTTTCTGCAGGCCAAGCAGCAACAGAGGAGCAGGAAGGCTGACGTTTCGGGCCTAGACCCTTCTTCAGAAATGGGGGAGGGGAAGGAGGTTCTGAAATAAATAGGGAGAGAAGGGGAGGCCGATAGAAGATGAATAGAGAAGATAGGTGGAGAGGAGACAGAGAGGTCACAGAGGCGGGGATGGAGCCAGTAAAGGTGAGTGTAGGTGGGGAGTTAGGGAGGGGATAGGTCAGTCCAGGGAGGACAGACAGGTCAAGGGGGCGGGATGAGGTTAGTAGGTAGGAGATGGGGGTGGGGCTTGAGGTGGGAGGAGGGGATAGGTGGGAGGAAGAACAGGTTAGGGAGGCAGGAACAAGCTGGGCTGGTTTTGGGATGCGGTAGGGGGAGGGGAGATTTTGAAGCTTGTGAAGCAATGCGCTGGCATCTCCTGGCACTACAATCAAGCCTACCCCAGCTCAGAGCCTCCCTCTCCAAGACCTGCAAAGGACCTCTCCTGTTTTTTATTCTTCATAGGATCCACAACCTGAACTCACAATTCTACTCAGCTTTATTGGACACTAAAAACCGTAAGTACAGTAAACTTACTGGTGCCTACCACCCAAAACGGGCCTACTCCACCTCCCAAATCCCCAACCCTACCCAGGACCTTCCCCACAATGTGCCCGCCGCCATTGGCCATGTGGCCACTGTCAGAGAACCCACAGATGACGTCACATCCTCCGCCGCCAGGTACACCACTTCCGGGAGGGCGAACGCCATCGCTGCTGATGCCACCGCCTCCATTTCCGAGGCCAACACCATAGACACTGAGGATGCACCTACCGTCACTGCTGGTGCCACTGCCTACCCTGCTCTGCCCATCGCTGACGCAGCTCCGCCCACCACCGACGCCACTCCACCCACTGCCAATGCCGACGCAACTCCGCCCACCGCCAATGCCGACGCAACTCCGCCCACAGCCGACACTGCACGGCCCACCACCAACGCCGACGTCGCTCCGCCCACCACCTCCACAGCCAGCAGCTCCAGAGGAGACAGCAACACCCAGCCCTGCCGAGTCTTCACCATCCCCCCAGACCACCACCTTACTGAGGACAAACAGTCAGTCCTCAGTAACGGGCTCACCTTTGTCCCCCTCCACCCAAACATCGACGAATACAACTCACGTTTGAACGTTGAACAGTTTTTCCACCGCCTCCGCCTCCACGCTTACTTCTTTAATCGTGAACCTAACCCTCCCTCTACTGACACCTTCTCCCGCCTCCAACACACCCCCTCCTCCTGGACACCACCCCACGGCCTCCTACCCTCCCTTGACCTCTTCATCTCCAACTGCCATCGAGACATCAATCGCCTCAACCTCTCCACCCCTCTCACCCACTCCAACCTCTCCCCTACAGAACATGCAGCCCTCCGCTCCCTCCGCTCCAATCCCAACCTCACCATAAAACCCGTGGACAAGGGAGGCGCAGTTGTAGCATGGCGCACTGACCTCTACATCACCGAGGCCAGGCGCCAACTCTCCGACACCTCCTCCTACCACCCCCTTGATCATGACCCCACCCCCGACCACCAAACCATCATCTCCCAAACCATCCACAACCTCATCACCTCAGGTGACCTCCCACCCACAGCCTCCAACCTCATCGTTCCCCAACCCTGCACCGCCTGCTTCTATCTCCTTCCCAAAATCCACAAACCTGACTGCCCTGGTCGACCCATTGTCTCCGCCTGCTCCTGCCCCACCAAACTTATCTCCACCTATCTTGATTCCATTTTCTCCCCCTTCGTCCAGGAACTCCCTACCTACATCCATGACACCACCCATGCCCTCCACCTCCTCCAGAACTTCCAATTCCCCGGTCCCCAACACCTCATCTTTACCATGGACGTCCAGTCCCCATACACCTGCATTCCCCATACAGATGGCCGAAAGGCCCTCCGCTTCTTCCTGTCCTGCAGGCTCGACCAGTCCCCCTCCACTGACACCCTCATCCGCTTAGCCGAACTTGTCCTCACCCTCAACAACTTCTCTTTCAATTCGTCCCACTTCCTACAGACAAAGGGGGTGGCCATGGGTAACCGCATGGGCCCAAGCTATGCCTGCCTCTTCATAGGTTACGTGGAACAATCCCTCTTCCGTAGCTACACTGGCCCTAAACCCCACCTCTTCCTCCATTACGTTGATGACTGTATCGGCACTGCGTCATGCTCCCGCGAGGAGCTCGAACAGTTCATCCACTTCACCAGCAGCTTCCACCCCAACCTTAAGTTCACCTGGACCATCTCTAACACCTCTCTCCCCTTCCTGGACCTGTCTGTCTCCATCTCTGGCAACCACCTAGAAACCGATATCTATTTCAAGTCCACCGACGCCCACAGCTACCTAGAATACACCTCCTCCCACCCATCTTCCTGCAAAAATGCCATCCCCTATTCCACATTCCTTCACCACCGCCGCACCTGCTCCCAGGATGAGGCATTCCACTCCCATACATCTCAGATGTCCTCATTTTTCAAGGACCGCAACATCCCCCCTCGGTGGTCGAGAACACCCTCGACTGTGTCTCCCGCATTTCCCGCAACTCATCCCTCACACCCCCTCCCCGCAATAACAACCAAAATAGAATCCCCCTCGTCCTCATGTACCACCCCACCAACCTCCGGATCCAACGCATCATCCTCTGACACTTCCGCCATCTGCAATCCGACCCCACCACCAAAGACATTTTTCCCTCCCCACCCTTATCTGCTTTCCGGAGGAACCACTCTCTCCTGGACTCCCTTGTCCGCTCCACACTCCCCTCCAGCCCCACCACACCCAGCACTTTTCCCTGCAACCGCAGGAAGTGCTACACCTGCCCCTACACATCCCCCATCATCTCCATCCCAGGCCCCAAGAAGACTTTCCACATCAAGCAGATGTTCACCTGCACATCTGCTAATGTGGTATACTACATCCGCTGTTCCTGTTGTGGCCTCCTCTACATCAGGGAAACCAAGCGAAGGCTTGGGGACCATTTTGCGGAACACCTACGCTCGGTTCGCACTAAACAACTGCACCTCCCAGTCGCGAACCATTTCAACTCCCCCTCCCATTCCTCAGACAACATGTCCATCCTAGGCCTCCTGCAGTGCCACAACGATGCCACCCGAAGGTTGCAGGAACAGCAACTCATATTCCGCTTGGGAACCCTGCAGCCCAATGGTATCAACGTGGACTTCACAAGCTTCAAAATCTCCCCTCCCCCTACCGCATCCCAAAACCAGCCCAGCTTGTCCCCGCCTTCCTAACCTGTCCTTCCTCCCACCTATCCCCTCCTCCCACCCCAAGCCCCACCACCAGCTCCTACCTACTAACCTCATCTCGCCCCCTTGACCTGTCCGTCCTCCCTGGACTGACCTATCTCCTCCCTACCACCCCACCTACACTCACCTTTACTGGCTCCATCCCCGCCTCTTTGACCTGTCTGTCTCCTCTCCACCTATCTCCTCCTCTATCCATCATCTATCCGCCTCCCCCTCGCTCCCTATTTATTTCAGAAACCCCTTCCTCTCCCCCATTTCTGAAGAAGGGTCTAGGCCCGAAACATCAGCCTTCCTGCTCCTCTGATGCTGCTTGGCCTGCTGTGTTCATCCAGCTCTACACCTTGTTATCTCAGATTCTCCAGCATCTGCAGTTCCTTCTGATGAAGGGTCTAGGCCCGAAACGTCAGCCTTTTTGCTCCTATGATGCTGCTTGGCCTGCTGTGTTCATTCAGCTCTGCACCTTGTTGTCTCCTGCTTTCTCTGATCTTTTCTGCTTTTGTCTCTGAAACAATCAAATCTGTTCCAGCGCAGCCACTAACAGCATAGCAAATCGTTTGCTTCCTTCAGCAAGAAGACAATGGGTTCACAGGTAAAACACACTTGGAAGCCAAACCGATGCAACAAAACAGACAACACTTTCTGAAGATTTCTATAAAAGGAAATAAAACTAGTTGTCAGTTTTGATAGTTGCAGTGCCATTACTTCCCCTTCACTGTAAGATCTAAATTATCTGGTTTTGATCCTGATCACACCAGTGCTTCCTGCTCAGACTCCTCTTACCCCAGTTCCTCAATCACACACACTCCACAAGCAGTTTGCTTAATCTTTACTCTTAATTAACCGAGAATCAGTGTGATGGAATACTGCCCAAATACCTGGAGGGTACAGTTTCAACAATACTCAGAATCCTTGACATAGCCCAGGACAAAATGGCACACTTGATTGGCACACTTCCCACCATCTAAACATGAGCTCCCTGCACCACCAGTGTACCATGGCAGTAGGATGTACCATCTACAAGATGCTCTGCAAGTACAGCATTTTCAACCTCCACATATTACACCATCTAGAAGGACAAGGGCATGAGGCATATGAGAATACCTTCACTTGTAAGTTTCCCTTCAACTCATACACCTTCCTGACCTGGAACTGTATCACCATTGCTTCAGAGTCACTGGGTCAATATCCTGGAACTCCCTCCCTTAGAGCACTGTGTACCTACACCATCAACAGTTTGTGAAAGCAGCAAACAACTATATGTCCAAGAGATAGTAGGATGGGCAATCAATGTTGGCCTTGCTAATGTCACCTCATTCATGTTCTTGTCAATTGATTACCAACTGCTTCCTCACAAGCTCTCTATTCACTGCAGATGTTTAATAAATGAAGTTCCGACACTTAGAATGAATATTCTTTCAATATTATAGCTTCTTGAAAGTGAATAAGTAGAGCATGTCACAGAATCGTAGAGTAATTATGGTGCAGAAGGAGGTCACTTGGCCCATCATGCTGATACTGGCAAGTTGTCCAAAGTTTTTGAAAACGTGATGAATTTCGCCACTATCCCAATATTCTGTGACAATGTTAACACCAACACTTCCAAATGGATATTAAAGACCCAGACTTTGGTGTATAAGGCGCCATTTGGAAATTTGTGGGCAATGCAAGACTTAGAAGTGTTGTGAATGGGGGTAAGTTGGTGGAATGAGCACACTAGTGGCAGACGAAATTTAGTGCAGAGAAGTGTGAAGTGATTCATTTTGGTATGGAGAACATGAAGAGATTGTATAAAATAAGGGGTAAAATTCTAAGTAGGGCAGAGAATCACAGAACTTGTGTGTATTTGTGTATGAATCATTGAAGGTGGCAGGACAGGTAGAAAGCAAATTTAATAAAGCAGCAACAGGCTTTAGCAGTAGTAGCATAGATTACAAAAGAAAGGAAGTTATGTTTAACCTGTATAAAACACTGGTTTAGTCTCCACTGGAGTATTGTGCCCAGTTCTTGGCATCATGCTTATAGATGGATGTGAATGAATTAGTGAGGGTGCAGAAAAGAAACAAGAATTTTTCCAGAAATGAGGGAGTTCAGTTATCTGCAGAGATTGGAGAATGTTGGGATTGTCTTCATCAAAGAAGAGAAAGGTAAAAGAAGATTTAATAGAGGTTTCAATATAATGCCAGTTCTGAACAGAGTCGATAGGAAGAAACTGCTCCATCGGTGGAAGGATTGACAACCAGAGGGCACAGATTTAAATAGCAAATCATTGGCAAAAGAAGCAGTGGCAACATGCAGAAATGGTTTTTCACACGGTGAGTAGTTGGGATCTAAAATACATTGCCTGAGAATATGATGAAGGCAGATTCAATTGAGTCAATCAAGAGGGAATTAACTTATTATTTAAAAAAGGAAGGATATGCAGGGCACGAGAAGGGGAGATAGGGCAGTGGCACCTAGTGGTTTGCTCCTTCAGAGGGCCAGTACGGACAAGATGAACTGAAGGCCTCCTTATGTGCTGTAACCATTCAGTGATAATGAAAAGATGTCTCGTCCCATAAGCTTATATTTTCCATCATTATCACCTCAGTAATGCAAACTGTGAGGAATGCCATATCTCAATAGGCATCCAGTGTTGCTAGGTGAGGAGTAACACTTAGCAGAATATCAAATGATATAAAGCAGGCACATCAATGGTCCAAGTGCTGTCTCCAAACATTTTGCTGCAGTTTCTTGCCAATTCCTTAGCAGAGGTTGCTTGTTATTGAGTGATGATGGTGTAGTTATCAGATTCCTAAAACACTGGATACCTATCATGAAATCCCAACAGGTAGTCACCAACAACTTGTATATTACCCTGACCTTGGAAACAATCCTCATATCTGCAGCAGATTGCCTGCCAACTGTGAAGCCTGCTCCATTATTGCAGTGGCAATGATATTTAATTAATCGCACCATAAGGTATTCCACCTCAGGCAGAATGGATGTTAGCTTCATGTTGACAATTGCTTCACATCTGATGCTATATTGTTTCTCTTAATCCATGTCAAAGATTTCCAGGCTGTGTATCAGTAAAAATAATGAGACTAAAAACAATAAGATTTGCAAAATGTTTGCACAATTTAAAGTGATATGTTGCTATCATAACCTGCAGTTTGGTATGTAGTGGGATATGGGAACCTGAGGGTTGTGATTGGTCTGGAGGAAGGTTGGGAAGGTCTGTTGTAGTTAAACAGCCGTAACTTACCAAACTCGCCACATTAATGGCCATTTCAGCCCTCGTAGCAAGAATCACATCCTGTCACTTACCCATCTTCCCATGCATCATCTCCGCAGCAAGTAGCCATTCAGCTGGAATGCTCTACAAAGCTAGCATCCCTTGGGGCTGCACCATCTTTCAAAGCCCCCTTTGCATCTGCAGGCACGCTGCCATCTGCAAGCTGTATCCTTTGACTTTGTTAAGCATCAAAAGAGATGGCAATGAAGGGGAGGCTGGCACCATTCCTCTCTGAGAGGGACATGGATGTCCTGGTGGATGGGCTGGTGGAGAGGAGAGGAATTATCTTCCCAAAGAACTGACAGAGGAGGCTGCATCACTTTACTGTGCCAGTCTGGCCAGAGATGGCCATTTGGATCAATGCCATCTCCATTGGTGAGGAGGACTGAGCAGTACTGCAGTAAGAAGGTCAATGATCTCCACTTTGCAATAGCCTGCTCTCTGCTGCCTCACATTTACCTGTGCTACTGCAGTCAGCTTCCATGAAAGCTGATACATGCATGCAATCCCTTCCCTTACTTGGTCTTGTTATTCCCCAAGCCTCCTACCCGATGAACCCCCGCATGACCTCTGTACAATCCCCTCGCTCCCTTGGAAAACCTTCGCATCTTTTCCACACATGCATTAGCCCTTACAGTCATGCCTCCAACTTGCATCTAACTCATTCACCTCCTATACAGGGGTAGGGGTGTGGGACCCCAATATCCATGTTCTTACTCTCTCTGAGGAAAAGATTCTTGCCCTCACAGGAAAAGATATTCCTGCAGAGATATGGAGACATCCCTATCCTAACATGTGAGTAAGTGACACTTGTCATCCCACTGCAGAGGTCACATTAACCAGGCATCAACCACCCTGACTGACTAGTGGCTGCCACACCTTTTGCCTCTTATTGCTAACAGATACACTCATGCCCCACAAGGACCAGGCCATCTCCCACAGATGAGAGCTCCTAGACGTTCCCAGATCATTGGAAGGACAATTATCTGCATTGCCTTCTGGACCCTCCAGCAGTGCAGGTGAGGACAGCTCAGTGAGCTCTGGAAGGGTGCACAATGAATTCCAGGCATCAACAGCTCCACCCACGGGTGATGGAGGAAGGTCCCAGGCCATTGGCACTCCACTGACAGAGACACCTGCTGAGACCCTGGCAGGAGATGACCGCGCAGTTTTAGCCATGAGGGACTTTGTGCAGTAGCACAGGGAGGAATGGCAGCTGGAGCCAGGTATACAGAAGTCACTGAGTCTCCAGGCGGAGAAGCTGGAGTGGATTTGCACTGCATCAATTCACTGCCTGTCATTGCGCAGATGCTGGCAGCTAGTCCTTCAAGCGTCTGCCTCCAGCGGTTGCTGTGGAAAGAGATGCCTGGCACTCTTAGGCGCAGCTGGAGAGTCAGGCCGAGAGTGGGATGGGGAGTCTTGAGCTTAGTGCAGGTGCTCCCTCCTCACAAGGAGACAGGGCAGTCCCATGAAACACCAATGGACGCCCACAGGACACTGCAGAGGTGGAAAGGCCCTCCCCTAACCACTCTGCCTGCTCCACTTTGAGCACTGGAAGATCCAACTGAGGAGGGTCAACACCCCCTGACAAGAAGTCCCACGACGTATCTGGTTCAGCCAGACCCAAATGCTGACAGGGTCACTGAAGAAAACCTCCATGGCCAATGGACACTAGCACAGAGCAGACTCCCTCCAACTCATCCACAGCAGGAGAACTCAGTGCGGCCTGGTGAGAGGGAAAAGAAGGTACTAACATCACATGCGGGCGCCATCTGGAATTTGTTGTTCATTCTATCTGACGCAAATAGTTTGTTTACCATATTATGTTATGACAGTTTATTTAGATAGCACTTTCATGTTTAAAGTTTCTTTCACAGCCAATGGTAGTAAATAGTCTTAACATTTCATAACCCATTGTGGTTCATCATTTATTTGGTTGTCCCTGTCTCTATAGTGGTTGTATTAGATTCATAGCGCCCGGTGGCTTCACTACGTTAATGAGACACAGTGGTTGGGGGTCTGCAATGATCAACAAATACATCATGAGGGAGCAAGGTTACCAATACATGCATATGGAATTGGCTCACCCCAACAACTTACACTCCCTCACCCTCCTCATCATTGTTCAGCAGAGTATGTACTTTACTCAGCAAGGATATTAATGGAGATGCAATCACAGTTAACAAAGAGTTCATAGAATCACAAATGTTATAATGCGGAAGGAGGCCATTTGACCTATCATGTCTGTTCTATCTCTTCAAATGAGCTTTTCCTCTTAATGCCATTCTCCGGCCTTTATTCTGTCCCCTTGCGCGCTGTTTCTATTCAATCAATTATCTAATGCCCTCTGAAATGTCTCAATTGAACCTGATTCCACCTTGCTTCCAGGCAGTGCTTTCTAGATCTCAACCACTAATGCAAAAAAGTTGTTTTTTTTTGCTACTTTTTCGAATCACTTAAAATCTGTGTTCTCTCATTCTCCTTACTTTTATGAGTGGAAACAATTTCTCCCTACCTACTCTATCCAGACAATTATGAGCAGAGGATACACATCAGCCATCACTGAATGGCAGAGAATGTATTAAGAAGTTTGATATTAATATTTCATCACTTCTTCTAGAGTATGTGTGACATGTGAAATCCACATTGAAAATGCCAAACACACAAGAAAAAGCTGGAAATCCAAAAATAGAGCAAAAAAAGCTGCAAAAGCTCAGCAGGTCAGGCAACATCAGTGGAGAGAAACAGAGTTAATATTTCAGGTGATGACTTCTCATCAGAACTGAAGAGAAACAGAAAAGTTAGAGTTTCTAAGCCAGTGGAAAGAGGGAGGTGACAGGAAGAACAAAGGAAAAATGTTTGTTACAGCGGTGAGCACAGAGGAGAAAATGCCAAAGCTTTCCCACTACAGACTTTAACCTTTCTTTTATCACCTTCACCTTTACACCCCTCCCCAGCCAAACTTACAGCGAAGCAGAGCACTAACACTGACTTATCTCCTACGTCCATCAACTGTTTGTCTACTGGTTCAATAACTTTTTTTTCTGGCTCCAGGTACTTTATTATTTCAACAAATCTCAAATTTACCCCTCTTACAACAGAATCAATAATTACAACTATTTGCTTTGGTCTTGTGGCTTGACTTTACTCTGGCCTCCACATTGAATTTTCTAAGTCTTGTCAGTTTTATCCTTTCCCTGCTTGGTTTATTTGTGCAATTACCAATTGCCTGTCTATTGATCTCTCACCTCTATGCATCATGCCATTCTTCGGCAGCTCAGTCTATCTATTTTCAGTATCCATGGTAACGAGTTCACTCTTTAACTTGGTTCTTTGCTCCCCTTGTTATTGCTACCATGATTTTGTATCATTTTTGACAACAATGAGCAAAACATAGATTCAGAAAATTCTCACCCATAACCATCTCACTTTCTGCTGAAACTCTTTCCAGTTCCTTACATTTGCAAGATACAAAGCTTCTTCCTTGCTTAATCCTGTTCCCTGCAAATGTTATCTTCGCTTTCACCTCTTGTCCATATTATTAATGACTGTATGAACACAAAGCAAAGCTCTGCTAATGCTGACAATATGGAACAAAATCAGCAGCTTGGTACAGAGGTCAGATAAATGAACATTTCGGGTGTGGACACTTCATCAGCTCAAGAAGGTGTTATGGATGATTAGCATTTATAAAAAGGAACAAAGGGAAGGGGGATGGGTTAAAAAAATCACTACTTCGCAGAACATTTCATTCTTTTCTCGAGATCTTTCTGTCTTTTAAAAGTGTGTGCTTTTGTAGCTTCCTTCTGCTTTTAATTCCCTTCAACCTTTCTTCAAAATGTTTTTCTTCTGTGATAACTTCTCCTTCCAAAGAAGCATCTACACTATAAGGTTAGCTTGACTGATTTCTCTCCAGATCCTGCTGGGCTTTACAATGTTTCCAGCAACCTCTATTTTAGTTTGTTATTTATGATTTAATACAACACACAGACTGGATACCATTACTGCCATTATGCTACCGTTATGAAAGATTTTAGTCTAATCACCATCAGATTAGCTTTTATTTTTTGAAACACACAGCTGCAAATAGCCAAATATAATTGTATAAAAAATAACAAGTTCATCCAGTGCCCAAACCACAACGTTAAAGATAAATTCTGACTTGAGATGCTCAGCTGTTCCACAGTGTGATCAGTCCCCATTAGTAGGTTTCTTCCAATCAATCATCCAGTGAGGGGAATAAATTGCCACAGCAAGTTTTTTAATGATGGACGGTGTGTAAAATGTGCTGTGTTGCTGCAAATGAAAGCTTGACAGTTTAATGTTCTACTTTTGGAATGAACGACGTGAGAAAATTGTGTGACCAGAACATTCCAGATCATGTGCTATAAAAAGGGGAGGAAAGAGGTTCTGCAGTGAGGCAGTGTATTCTGGGATACACTCAGCTGAAAGGCTGATGAAAGCAAATCCAATGGTAATGTTCGAAAGGGAGATGGAGAATATTTGAAGCAAAAGGAAAGGGATACAGGGAAAGAGTAGGGAGACTCATTCAATGCCTCCATCAAAGAGTCAACATAGACGTAATGGGGCGAATAGCCACCATCCACTGCTGCATCATTCTTGATTTAGTGGCATGATTGAAATTCAAAATCATGTGGTTAAGTCAGCCATTTAGCACAGTTCATCCTGGTACCTTAGTACTAGGCAGATGCTTGAGTTAGTTGAGTTGTGGTAGAGGTGCAATTGGTTTCAATGTCTCTGAATTAGCATGAATCTGCATTATCTTTGCTCCTGATTATCAAAGTCAGATTGCTGCTGTCATGGAATGCTCAACTCAGTGCTGAAAGTGGCTCCCAGTTGATGAGTAACACATACTGCAGAAGATGAGAAATGTTGATGTGTTGGATAATGGTAAGGGATGGTTTATTGTAGAGCATGATTCTGCTCATATCTCTAAGCACCCATCTTCCCAGCTCTGTCAGTGCTCTGGTTGGTGCTTCTCATCTAGCTGCTCCAGACTCCTGCCATCTGTGCAGAAGTGGGTGCAAAGCTGCAACTTTATTGCCCCGAGTTACTGAAGGGCGTCCTGCCCTGCCATTCTATTCTGGTATTCCCTTTCACAGAATCATAGAATCCCTATAACATGGAAGCAGGCCATTCAGCTCATCAAGTCTACACCTACCCTCCAAAGTCAGACCCACCCTGCCAATCCTAAAACCCCACATTTCCCATGGCTAATCCACCCATCTTACACATTCCTGGACACTATCGGCTAATCCACCCAACCTGCACATTTTTGGACAGTGGGAGGAAACCAGAGCACCTGGAACAAACCCACACAGACACAGGGAGAACATGCAAACTCCACACAGACAGTCACCCGAAGGTGGAATCGAACCCGAGTCCCTGGATCTGTGATGCAGCAGTGCCAGCCACTGAGACACTGTGCCATCCTTTATCCCAGTATTATTTTTCTCATCAGTTCCTCTTTCAACTTTTTGTATTTGGCCTGCTTCTGGCTTGAAGAGTTCTCCTGACATGTACAATGCACTCTCGTTTTTTTGTTCCATCCTATTCTCTGTCAGCCTCATCATCAAGGGAGCCTTGGCTTGGTTCCCCTAGTGTTTCTTTTTATGGGATGTGATGTCCATCTGCAAGGCCAGCATTTATTGCCCATTCCCTAGTTGTCACTGAGACGTAGATGACCTTCCTTCTTGAACTGCTGCTGTCCATTTGCTTTACGTAGACCCACAATGTTGTTAGGGAGGAAAATTTCAGGAGTTTGACCCAATGACACGGTAGGAACAGCAATATATTTCAAGTCAGAATGGTGAATCACTTGGAGGCGTACTTACAGGTACAGGAATTTACAGTTCCACGTTCTCATGTATCTGCTGCCCTAGTCCTTCTAGATGGAAATTATTATGGGTTTGGAAAGTGCTGTTTAAGGATCTTTGGTGAATTTCTGCAGTGCATCTTGTAGATGGTATGCAGTGCTGGCACTGAGAATCAGTGGTAGAGGGAATGGATGCTTGTGGATGTGGTGCCACAGTCAGGAAGGGGGTTACCCACAGTATTTATATCGCTACTTCAGTTTCTGATCAATGTTGATAGTAGGGGATACAGTAAAGGCAATACCACTGAATGTCAAGGTGCAATGGCTAGATTCACACTTATTGAAATAGCATTTCCCTTATTCATTCATGGGATGAGGGTGTCGCTGGCTAGGCTAGCATTTATTGCCCATCCTTAATTGCCCAGAGGCAGTTAAGAGTCAACCACATTGCTGTGGGGCTGGAGTCACATGTAGGCCAGACCAGGTAAGGATGGCAGTTTCCTTCCTTAAAGGACATTAGTGAACCAGATGGGTTTTTTCTGACAACTGGCAATGCATTCATGGTCTTCACTAGATTCTTAATTCCAGATATTTATTGAATTCAAATTCCACCATCTGCCATGGCAGGATTCAAACCCAGGTCCCCAGAACATTATCTGGGTCTCTGGATTAACAATCCAGCAATAATACCACTAGGCCATTGCTTTCCCCGCTTTATTTGGTGTTAATGTTATTTGCCACTTAGAATCATAGAATCCCTACAGTGTGGAAGCAAGCCATTTGGCCCATTGAGTCCACATTGACCGTCCAAAGAGCATCCCACCCAGACCCACACCCATTTTTCCTATTCCTGTAACCCTGCATTTCCTATGTCTAATCCACATAGCCTGCACATTCCTGGACACCACAGGCAATGTAGCATGGCCGATCCACCTAACCTGCACACCTTTGGATTGTGGGAGGAAACTGGAGCAGCCGGAGGTAACCCACCCAGACACGGGGAGAATGTGCAAACGCCACACAGACAGTCACCCAATAGTGGAATCGAACCCGGGTCCCCGGCACTGTGAGGCAGGCAGTGCTAACCATTGAGGCACCGAGCTGCCCCGAACCTGGATATTGCCCAAATGTATTGAAATCAGCTCCTTTATTCATTCACAGATGAGGGCATCGCTGGCTAGGCAGCATTTATTGCCCATCCCTAATCGCCCAGAGGACAGTTAAGAGTCAACCACATTGCTGTGAGTCTGGAGTTACATGTAGGCCAGAGCAGGTAAGGACAGCAGTTTCCTTCCCTAAAGGACACTAGTGAACCAGATGGATTTTTTCCCGACAATGGATTCACGGTCATCGTTAGATTCTTAATTCCAGATATTTTTTGAATTCAAACTCCACCATCTGTCATGGCGGGATTCGAACCTGGGTCCCCAGAATGTTATCTGGCTCTTTGGGTTAACTGTCCAGCAATAATACCACTAGGCCATCACCTCCCCCTCATTACTAGCTATTAAGTAATACTATTAAAAGCCCAATCTGTTTATTAAGACTGAGACTATCTTCTGCCCAAGAAATTGTGTGGGCATCCTTCCTGACTTGGTAATAGTAACATAGACTCAAGAAGGGATGGTAGCAATGAATCTACCCAAGGCATTCTAGATGGCTCTGTTGATACACCTGCAACATTACAGTACTGCCCACGCATTTATCCAAAGTGATACTAACACTCAACAATTCTATGGTCAGCAGAAACTTTCAACCTCCTCCAGAAACTCACCACAACACTTGCAGCAACATCACCAGAGCACAAATAATTCAGCAGCACCTCACTTGCGACCTATTGAGTGCCTCTTTAAATGGCTCTGGACTAGGTCTTACTTGTTGATAACGATGGTATTTGCAGCAGTACCTCTGTATAGAACTGTTAGAATAGGCGTTATGTGAATGAACTTTGTCAGCAGAGTCTCATAGTAGCATAAAGGGAAAGTACAAACTATGGGAACAGCAGTTAAAACTGTAGGTGTACAGACTGTAACAAAATAAAAACAGAAGAAACAGCTGAACACGAATGAATATAAAATAACAGAGCTACAGTTCTAAACAGAAACACTGAAGACAAGATTTCAAAAGCCAAAGTGCACAAGTATCAGGAATGCATTCAAAGGAAATCACAAGCTCTGGGAAAATAGCAACGTAAAATCCTGAGGAGGAGAGTGATACTTAGAAAAGATGAGGAGAGGGAGTTAAAGGTTATGTCTTGGTGCAGTAGATTCAGATTGCCATCAATCTGACCGAGTGGATGTAATTATAAGTATATTATTAAATCAGGAACTCTGAAGAAATAGGCTTTAACTTCCACCTACACACAGCTAAAAGTTCACCCAACATTGCATAATGCTATAGTGTTTGTGAAATTAACATTAGTTGTTCAGAACAAGAGTATCAATGAGAAAAAAAATATTGGGTTCATATTTCACAATCATTTGAAAGGAGAACACAAGTGAATGATGCTTGCTATCATTAGGTATTGGAGTTAAATTAAGGTTTCCAGAAGAATTTATGATTTAAGGCTTCAATGGATTACTTCAGAAATGAACATTTTGTACACTAGGAATTTAACTTATTATATTAAAAAAGTGCCGTTCCTTTCTACCCGCCCCCCCAGAAACCATTGGCATGTTATATAATCACAAGGTGACAAATTTATTTCGACAAAACTTACCATAAGGATAACCTACATGTGACAGGAAAAAAATTGATACAAATGTGGCAAAGTACAACAATAGAAAGTAACATCGTGCGGAAATGATTTTGTAGCAGAGCTGAAGTGGGGGAACACCTCAGCGGTCAAGGACATTCGCCCTCGGATCTCCAGGTAAACATCCTCCAAGGTGGACTTCGGGATACACAACAACGCAGAGTCGCCGAGCAGAGGCTGATAGCCACGTTTGGTACCCACAAGGACGGCCTCAACTGGGATCTTGGGTTTATGTCGCACTACAGGTGACCCCACAACATTATCTACTCTCATGTACGCACACATACACACACACTCTTACACAAACACACTCATGCACACTCAAACAGACCCTCTCTCATAACACGCACTCTCTCTCTCTCACACACGCACATACTCCCTCCCAAGCATGCACACACACACACTCTCTCTCTCTCTGTCTCTCACACACACACACACACACACACACACACACAGTCTCTCCCAAGCACGCGCACACACACACACACAGACATGCGTACACTCATACATATAAATCTATAGGACAAAATTGCATTTGCAGATTTGTAATTGCAGATACATTCTATTTTGTTCAAACAGTGCACAATTTGTAGACAGTCGATGTGGCATTTTACAAATTCCTGCTTTGGAAATAAAACCAGTCTGATTTTAAGTTAATACAGAGCCAGATCGGAGGACACTACATTGAGAGCAGCGAATGCAGTAGACTAGATTCTGGGAAGTGTAGGTGAAGTGTTGCTTCACCTG
Organism: Rhincodon typus; assembly: GCF_021869965.1. Classification (NCBI taxonomy): domain Eukaryota; kingdom Metazoa; phylum Chordata; class Chondrichthyes; order Orectolobiformes; family Rhincodontidae; genus Rhincodon; species Rhincodon typus. The sequence goes on from NC_063336.1 coordinate 34,707,441, forward strand.
GAAGGTATGTTTGGGCCCTTCGATACTGGGGAGGGAGGAGGTAAATGGGCAGGTGTTGCATCTTCGCCGGTTACAGGGGAAGGTGCCGTAGGGCTGTGGGGATGTGTTGGGGGTGAAGGAAGTGCGGACCAGGGTGTCCCGGAGGGAACGGTCCCTGCGGAAGGCAGAGGGGAGGGGAGGGGAATATGTGTCTGGTGGTGGCATCTTGCTGGAGGTGGCGGAAATGGCGTCTGATGATCTTCAGGATGTGGAAGCTGGTAGGATGGTAGGTGAGGATAAAGGGAACCCTATTGCTGTTGTGGGAGGGAAGAGAAGAAGTGAGGGTGGAAGTGCGGGAGATGGGTCGGACCTGATTGAGGGCCCTGTCGACAACGGAGCTAGGGAGTCCTCGGTTGAGGAAGAAGGTGGTCATTTCAGAGGCTCCCTTGTCGAAGTTGGCCTCATCTGAATGTTTGCGATGGAGACAGAGGAACTGAGAGAATGGGATGGAGTCTTTACAGGAAGTGCGGTGTGAGGATGTATAGTCCAGGTAGCTGTGGGAGTCAGTGGGTTTGTAATGGATATTAGGGGCCAGTCCATCCCCAGAAACGGAAACAGAAATGTTGAGGAAGGGAAGGGAGGAGTCATAGATGGATCAAGTGAAAGTGAGGGCAGGGTGGAAATTGGAGGTGAAATTGAAGAAGTTTTCCAATTCCAGACGAGAGAGGGAAGCAGCACCGATGATATCATCGATGTATCGGAGAAAGAGTTGTGGGTGGGGGCCGGAATAGGACTGGAACAAGGAATGTTCTACATACCCCATGAAGAGACAGGCATAACTAGGGCCCATGCGGGTACCCATGGCAACCCGTCTTACCTGAAGAAAATGGGAGGAGTTGAAAGAGAAGTTGTTGAGGGTGAGAACAAGCTCGGCCAAGCAGAGGAGGGTAGTGGGGGGGATGGTTCAGGTCTTTGCTCCAGGAAGAAACGGAGAGCCCTAAGACCCTCCTGGTGGGGAATGGACGTATAAAGGGATTGCACGTCCATTGTAAAGAGGAGGTGGCTGGAGCCGGTAAACTGGAAATTTTGAAACTCTGCCTCTCTGCTCCTATGATGCTGCTTGGCCTGCTGTGTTCATCCAGCCCTGCACCTTGTTGTCTCGGATTCTCCAGCATCTGCAGTTCCTACTATCTTTGAAACTCTGAAAGCTGTGTCTTCAAGTAAGGCATCAGATGAATCATGGATGTATGTGGGTAGGGATTGGACCGGGGGGGAGAAGACTGAGTCAAGGTAGGAAGAGATGAGTTCTGTCGGGCATGAGCAGGCTGAAACAATGGGTCTACCTGGACAGTCCTTTTTGTGGATTTTTGGCAGGAGGTAGAAACGAGCTGTGCAGGGTTGGGGGACTATTAGCTTGGAAGCAGAGGTGGGGAGATCACCAGATGAAATGAGATCAGTAACCGTAGGCGACTGCTTCGCAGAACATCTACGTTCTGCTCGCAAAAAAGACCCTGAACTACCTGTTGCCTGCCACTTCAACACACTACCCTGCTCCCTGGCCAACATCTCTATCTCTGGCTTGTTGCAATGTTCCAGTGAAGCCCAACGCAAGCTGAAGGAACAACACCTCATTTTCCACTTGGGGACCCTATAGCCCTCTGGACTCAATATTGAGTTCAATAATTTTAGGGCCTAAACTCTCCCACGTCCCAGCCCCCTACCCCACACCCCAGGCCTTGTTACCACATAGCCTGCCATTTCACACCCCCTGTTGTTAGTCACTAACAGTCCCCATTAACAACTATTCACCCTCCCAGCTTGATCGTTAGCTTTGTCTGTCCAATTGTCTTTCTCTCTCTTTGGGCTCTATCCTATCATTTACTCCCTACCCCACCCACCTCCCTATTTTCTGCATATAAACTGAAGGTTTCCCAGCCACCATCACTTCTGAGGAAGGGTCACCGGACCCGAAATGTTAACTCTGACAAAACCTTTAGTTACCTTGGGTCAGTGACTCGAAAGAAATTCTGGGTTTTGCATATTAATCCTTTCTAACTGATTAAAGATTTAACCACCATCTTAGGTTTGTTCAACACATTTGCATCTTTTGCTTATATATTCTGTGTCTGATGCCACCTGTCTCACTGACATCCGATGAAGGAACAAGACTCGGAAAGCTGTGTCTTCAAGTAAACCTGTTGGACTAAAACCTGGTGTCATGTGATTTTTGACCTAGCAGAGATAAGGTATAGCACACAGTATAAACATGTAGAATTAGGTAGCAATATTTATAGCAATATGGGAAACAGAGATATAGCATTGGCTGGAGTTTGAGTTTATCTGGATTACAGCCTAAGACAGAACCTCCTAAAATGTTGGTCAAGACCCCAGTCGGGGTCGTAGGTGAAATTTTGCGGTTGTGGAGCTCTGAGGCAGCAGTGGCTGCTGGATACTCTGACTGAGTTTCATTCCTGTCCTCCTCTTCTAACAGGAATCTGCTCTCACAGCTGCCCCCCCCCCCTCTCAAAGGTCTCCACCCTGCACCCACAAGTCACCCCCACACCCCAGATCTGCTCCCTCCCCCAACTCTCTCATGGTTTTTCTTCCCAGAATTCTGAAAAGAGTCACGCTGGACTCAAAATGTTAACTCTGTTTCTGTCTCCACAGGTGCTATCAGACCTACTGGATTTCTCCAGCACTTTCTGTTTCTTATTTCAGACCTCCAGCATCCACAATGTCTTGCTTTTATTTGAGTGTCAAAGATTGGTTCCTAGGATGAGATGACTATCTTTTAGTGAGAGATTACGTAGAATGGGTCTATATATGTTGGTGTTTAGAAGAACAACTGGTGCCCATTGAACCGTACAAGTCTTTTTGTTATTTATTTTTTAAAGGGATGTTGGCACTATTGTTGACCCCTCCTAACTGCCCTTGAACTCAATGATTTGCTAGACGATTTCAGAGGGTGGTTAAGAGTGAAGATGTACTATACTGTGGACCAGTGATCACATATTTGCCAGACCACGAGAGCAGAATTCCTTTTCTAAGGGACATTGGTGAACCAGATGACTTTTTGCAATAATTAGTGATAGTCGGCATTGTCACTATTACTGATAGCTAGCTTCTAATTTGTTTTTATTGTATTTAAATTCTACCAACTGCCATCAACATTTGCCTTCGGTGTATTAACCTGGAACTCTGTTACTAGTTAAATGACATTATCAATACGCCACCATCATCACCACCTGCCAACATCCGCACCCCCTTGCCCTCTGCAAACAATCCCAAAAAGATTCAGAGAAGGTCTGACAAAGTAAATGTTGGGAGGGCATGTCACCTGTTTGGAAAGTGCCAAAGTAGGGACAATAATCTCAGGATAAAGGTATGCTATTTAGGTCTGAGATGAGGAGGTATTTCTTCATTTACATGGCTGTGAGTCTTTAGAATTCTCTCCCCAGAGCATTGTGAAGGCTCAGTCATTGAGTATATTCAAGGATGAGCTCAATAGATTTTAGGACCTGAAAGAATCACAAGGTACGGGGATCATGTGAAAATGGAGTTGAAGTTGAGTGGCAGAGAAAGCTTGAGGGCTGTATGTGTGGTCTATACTCACATCTAGTTCTTTTGTTCTCTCAGTCACTTCCAATAAAAGCTTGTAACCCTGATGTTTATCTGTTTTCTGGTACACACAGAACACAAGCTGGGTTTGGAGAAAAATGTGTGTCAAAATCCAATTCATAAATGAATAAAGTTATACAGTGGTTGAAGAGGCTATATTGTACATCATATGCGTGCCAGCTTTTGAAACAAATAAACAATTAGTCTCATTTTCCTGCTCTTTCTTATCGCCTGTGGTTCTCTTGCTGAGTTTGTGTCCTCTGCTTCTTACCCTTCAATCAGTGGAAACAATACCTCAATCTTTTTTGCCTTAAGAGGAACAACCAAGTTCTCTAATCTCATTATATAAATGAAACCATTAATTGCTTCTAATGTTCTGAGAAATTCCCTCTGCATCCTATCTGAAACATTGAAAATCTTCCTAAATGTCCAGATTTGGTCTCAATACTCTAGATGGGATTTCAACAGTACCATGTGCCTGGATTTCTACACTTAAAGATATCACATACTTTGTTAACAGATCCTTAGCTTGTTCTGCAATTTTTGAAGATTTGTACTATTACATTTCTTTTCTCTCTGCTTTTGCAACCCCTCTAGAATTGTATGATTTAGTTTAAATTGCATCTCATTAGTCTTCCTACCAGCATGAATTACTTTACACTATGTTTGCATTAAATTTAACCTGCCACATCTCTACACATTTCACCAGCCATTCTATGTCCTGCTACTATTTCATTGCTTCCTAGATTTTCTAGCTCCCTGTTATACATATAATGTTCTTATGAATTAACTGCCCTGGTCTTTCTGCTTGGTAGTGATTGTGAGTTTGAAAGATGTTGTCTAAGGAGCCTTGGTGAATTTCTGCAGTGCACCTTGAAGATGTCACACACTGCTGCTACTGAGTGCCAGTAGTAGAGCAAATGAAGGTTTGCAAATGTGGTGTCAATTAAGCCAGCTGCTTTGACTTGGATGGTGCAAAATTTGTTGAGTGTTATTGGAACTGCACTCATCCAGACAAGTGGGGAGCATTGTATCACACTCTTGGTTTTGTGCCTTATAGTTGGTGGGCTGGCTTTTCAGAAGTCAGAAGTTGAGCTTGTACACCTCAAAGCTTGGAGTTTTGTCATCTTGCCCCGCATACTGTAAAAAAGACACTCATTTTTCATTTTTGTGGCTATAAACTATAATGGAAATTGGACTGCTATGACGGAAATATCAGAAAAGATTTACAACTTCAAAAGTAGGTGCAACATATAGTATTGGGCTGTGTGGTGCAATGTTGCTTTTTGAAGCAGTTAGATGGACAGTTTGAGACTGAGCAGCACCAAGAACCTTACAAATCAAAGAAATTCTGCCTGACAATAGCCTTCAAAAGTGGTTGAATTGCAGAGAGTTATAAAACTGTAAGTGCCATAAGTAGAGAGAATGAGTTAAAAAAAACTGTAGGCGCCATGAGTTGAGAGAAATATCGAATGCTTGTAGACAGAAAGCATCCATCATTCCCTCTTTTCTCTTCATATGGAGAAATCACAGGAAAAGTAAGGAAGCTTGAAAGAAAAAATTATGCAAGACCTAAATCCACCTGACTGCCCATCAAATCAAAGAACAGCCATTAGCCTGCAATCAGTAGCATGTCATCATTGTAATAATCAAAAGGACTATGAGAAAATAACTTTCCATGCACAGCATATGTGTTATACTATTGTCTTTCTCCCGTCTTAATCATGATTAAGTACCTTTATATTTGGGGATTTGAAGGGATGTAGTTTCAATTGCCAACAATAGATTAGAAATCCTTTATTTTCACGGCTGTTGTTAAAGTTAATTGAGTTACAACAAATAGAGTTATTTTTCTGTTACTGTCAAAACCTGGCATAGATTGCTTTTGACCTAAATAGCAGTCAGTCATGCAAATTGGTCATTTTGGTGGTCTCATTGCAATATCTATTTGTATTTGAGGAAGTACGAAGACTCAAGGAAAAGACGATCAGATTCTCAAGACAAGAAAATGAGGGTTAAATCCTATTGATGTGATAGAGAAAGATATTCTCTCTGGTGAGTACTGTAAAGGGGCACTGTTGAAATTGATAGGATTTTATTTTACTGTATATTTTGCAATCTTAAATTTCTGTATTATGTAAATAGTTTGATTTATTCTCTTTTATCATTATTTTTGCAGAATTGTTTTATGTGTTAAACCAGATATACAGCATTGTGTGCTTGTGTTTCAGTAAAAGTCCACCTTGTTTAATTGAATTGAATTAACTTTGTTGTCACACATACTCAAATGAATACAGTGACGGGTTTATAAGTCGCCACTTACAGTGCCATCTTAGGTACAATCCTCAGTTACAGAATAGTGAAATGAAGACAACAAAGTTACATTATAGTTACGCACTATATAACCACAGGTCAGAAAAACAAGAAACAAAGTTAAAAAGACAAACAACATGGTCCCTCTCCAAGGGCTGTTCACAGCAGACCAGCGCAGGGGGCTTCCACATGGTCTGACAACTGGCTGCCACCACACTCTGCACCAGGCTGCTGTCCCTGCTCCCGCACTGGACCACTGCCGCCCCTGCTCCCGCGCTGGGCCACCGCCGTCCCTGCCCCCGCGCTGGGCCACCGCC
>NC_063336.1:34713677-34769634 GCF_021869965.1 Rhincodon typus
CCCGCGCTGGGCCACCGCCGTCCCTGCTCCCGCGCTGGGCCACCGCCGCCCCTGCTCCCACACTGGGCCACTGGTAGCTGGCATCTCCGCTTCAGATGCCAGTTGTTGAAGGCCAGGGCCGGGTGTCCGAAGCCAAGAGAAGGGAGAGAAAGGAGGAAAAGAGTGAGAAAAGAAGAAAAAGAATGGGCGGAGCAGATGAGCTCCAGCTGAAGCGTCTTACTCTGCCACCATCTTACCAGAAAACCAACAGTACAAACTATGATCCATCAAGCCAGTTTTCCGTCTGGGATCTGACTTGACTGGTAATAGCTAGAATTCTGACATGAGTTCATATGAAGAATGAAGAACACTTACTAAAACACTGATATTATCTGCTCTGATCAGGTACATTTCTCAATGATTTTGAGGTCACTTTCTTCCTTTGGGCACTTGAGATCTGTTAGTAGTGGCACAGGTGCCCACCAACTTATACAGGATGGTGGAGTATGAATTTTCAGACACAAACATTTTAGCAGCTGTCCTTAAACAGGGAGCCGTGTCAGGAACTAAACCTGTTTGTTTTTTGTTTCCCTCCTGCCCTAATGATACTGAGGTCAACTGTAGTGTCCAATTCCCCACAGAGATGCACTTGGTGAATTTAGTTGCTTTGGTACACTTTGGTAACCTGGGACCTTCTCATGTGGGTTAGTGCCAGAAATGCACTGCATTTACCCACTGATTCATCAAGGGGATAGCTGGTTTCACTTCTAATTAATTAAAATGATGTACTTCAGCATGATTGCAATTCCGTTTTATTTTGCTACACCTATAAAATAAATTATTATGATTTAAAATGAACTGGAAGAAAATAATCATTTTGTGTAGTCACACAAGTAATGTGGTACAATAATGAAAGATGCAACTGAGCTTAATATATCAGTTAGTTAATTTGATTAGAATTATGTTTCCTGATTAAACCGAGCACATTAAATAACGGTCAAAAACAATTAAAACCTGCAGTAATATATTTTATGCTTGAACTATTTTATTTAAGTAACCAGCATAGAAATTACAGAAGAAAAAGACTGGCCGACCAGAAAGAAGGCAATGATTCTATGAACAAATGGAAATCAGAAAACAATAAACACGTTTGTTGGAAGAAAGGATTAAATCTCGGGGCTGAAGGACTTTACAATTGGCCCATCAGCTGCACTCCTTCCACTGTACACACATAATTACCGCATATGACCTTTTCTCATTTCATGTTGTCCATCAGCGTTATTGCTCTGATTGGTAAAAGTACAGTTCATTCAGCCTTATCCTTATGTTTATGATTTAAATTATTTGTTGCTTAATTTATTATTTTTGTTGTCCATCCTTGCTTTTGTCAGGGGAAAATTTGTCATTAGCTTGCATCTTTTAAATTTATTTAATGTCCAGATAAATGTTAGACTGGCTTCAAAGTTACTTTCGGAGTATATTAATGAGAAAATTTACATCCTTGTTCAACAAATAGAATTATAAATTATGAATTAGAGTAATGAATAAATATCAGATCAACATTGTTCACCAGAATTTACTTTTACTACTTTTCAATGCTTTTGTAACATTACCTCTAAAATAAGAATTGGGAAATGATGTATCCTCATTGTAATCATTTTTCCTGCCTCAGTAGCAGTGAACATTACCATACGTTAATCATTTTTAAGTCCCATCTGTCATTGCTCTGCCCAGTGAAGTCTCGGCAAATTATTCTGAACTTTATCATCTTGCTCAAACAGCCTGCCTTTCCACACGACTTGGTATCATCTGCCATCGAGATGTCAGTACTTTCATCAGGATAAGTAAAGAGAACAGACCCCATGGCTGGATCCAAGGATACTTCTCTGGTCCCAGCTGTCTAATTAGATCTACTACCATTGATTATTGCCTTTTTGTCCCATTATTTTACCAATTTATTCTCCAATTTACAAAACCTTAATTTATCCAAGAGCTTCTATTTTATCCATGAAAATTCGAAGTACACAATATCCATTTCATCACCTTAATTCATCAATTATGACACAACCTCAAAACATCCCAATAAGTTCATTAGCCACAATTTACCATTCTTAGATCTATGTTACCAAGGGAATGCAAGTATTATTATCATTAATTATAGTTTAATTGATTCCTTTACAATAGGCTGTAATACTTTCCCCACTATTTATGTCAAACCAACAAGACTATAATTCACAGCTTTCTGCTCCTAATGTTTTATTTAAATTAGAACATTAGCTATTTTCCACTCTTCTGGAACCACCACCCACGTGCTCAATGAGCTGTGAGAATGTTCAGCCACAGCTCCTTCCAGTTCTGCCCTCATTTCCTTAAGTAGTTCAGCATGCACTCCATCTGGTCTGATCACTCATGAATATTCAAGCACTACAGCTTTTTAATGAACATCTTATCATTTCCATTTTCTCTACAAACACAGATCCCTCCCATCCCCCACAAATACGGAAGAAGTATTCCTATCAATGCTCTTTGTTGTGACCATAAAGAACATATTTTTCACACTCTCTCTTGCTCATGGTGGAAAAGGATTCCCTCCATTTGTTACATTATTGATGTTGTAAAAACTATGGGATGACTTCTTCTGATCATCATCCTAAGAAAATTTATTGTTTTAGAGGTTTTAAAATCTCACTATGCTGAAAATGGGAAATATTTGTCGTTATGCTCCCCATGCCTTTAACACAATGTACTCTTCCACATATTTTCAATTTTAATACACCCAATGGTTCTGCAATGCTTAATGAATTTATGAAAGGAATTTCTCTATATTCTTTTAAAACCCCATGTAGTTTACTGTCCCTGTACTGTCACTTTATAATAGTAATGCAAGGATTTGTAAAATCTATGCAACATCATCAATATTGCAATATTTTTGCAAACTGAATTTTCAAAGCTTTGCAGCTGTAGGTGGATTAAATAGTTGTTATTGTAGTTTCCGTAAGACACAACTTGAGTGTTCTACTGTCTCTATTATTTTAATGTTGTCCTGCTAAGGTTATAAAATATCGTGCAGCGATGGGTTAAAAAAACTTTATCTGGAGGTCTCAATAATAAACATGAACTACTGAAGTGATGTAATATTTTTGAAAACAGTAGCTTATGAGATTTCTAATCTTCTTTGTTTTGTGAAGCATGATTCCCGATTCATGAGTTGTGCTGACATCCATGTTAAGTGTAATTACTACAGGGTATGTGAAGACTTTGGCAATTCACGGGTGACAAATGGGTGGCCCAAGGGTATTTTACTGAATTATGCATTGGTGGCAGTGTTATTTCTTCAGTAACATGAAATCTACCTGCAGTGACATATTGAATGCCAAGTAACTGAGAATGAATTATAAGGTTATCATTTGCTCCTGGGATATCAGGTATCATCACAAGAAACAAATAGCTCAAATGGTCTGTGCGATTGAGGTTAAATTATAACCATTTAACCGTGTGCTAATATTTTTTTTAAAACATAGGAATTCTAAACTCAAATGAAGAGCACGAGTGGTCACATTGAGATGCATATTCAGATTACACAAATTTAAGACAGTTAAAGACCAATTATATTGGCGTAGAATACAATCATCATATAGCTGATCTAAACAGTTATATTTTCTCTGTAAAATAAGAGGGAGTACAAACATTTAGTGTCATGGATACCATGTGATAAGAGGAAAACCTTCTCAATTTGGAACCTGACTTAAATTTGACAGAAGAACTGGGGATGGCTGAATAAAAGAAAACCTTGAATATTGCTGAAAAGCGTGACATGTTGCCAAAGTTTCTCACCTTGTGCTTAAGAGGACAAACAGAAGAATGCCAAATTTCAAATGATCATGTCAATTTATGCTAAAGCAGAAAAGACTGCTGATCAATTAGCAAGGCAACTCTGATTGGCTGAAGCATTGCCATGGTGAAAGTAACAGGGAACTATAGGCTCCCCAAGTGCCCAGGTAATTCAGAAGCAGGTTCAAGGCTTGAACATATTCTGTTTGAAGAGAGCATGTCCCTACATTAGAACATATGTCCCGACATTAGAACAAGGATAAATGAGCATTTTATGAGCTAGACCAATTATCATAAATTGGCTGTTAGTGTAGCTATCAACACACTCAGGATTGGTCAGCAAGTGTTTCATAATGGTGGACTTTACATCCGATAGTAGATGTTTTGATTTGGGTTTTGGGTTGAGTACGGTCTGCACTCTAAGAACAAATAAACAAACATGTTGTTTGATACGAGCAGCCAATCGCTGGGTCCATTTGGCCAATACACCTGGCATCAAGCCAGAAAAATTGTTTTCAAGAAATGAATACAGGTTACCAATCAGCATAGCTTACATCATGAATTATTAGGTGCTTAATCTTAGTTACACTCAAACTATTTTTTTCATCTATTCATGGGATGTGGGTGTCACTGGCAAGGTTACTGCCCATCCCTAATTGCCCAGAAGGCGACTATATCACTGTGGGTCTGGACTCACATGGAGACCAGATCAGGTAAGGATGGCAGATTCTTACTCTAAAGGTGGCAAAGTAGATTGTTGTAAAATCCTACAGTCAACAGTTGCGTGGTCACAATTAGGTTAGCTATATATTCCAATTTTTTAATGAATTAAAATGTCACCAGCTGCCATGGAAAGATTTGAATCCATGTCCCCAGATCATTAGCCTAGAATGCTGTTCTATTAGTCCAATAATATTATCACTATATCACCATCTCCTGAGTGCCCCGTACTCATGGAGTAAATCAGATCGAAGACTGGACTCTCTGTTTCAAAATAAAATGAAATTTAGAAGTTTTTTTTCTGCTAACGTACTTGGAATTACACAAGGCTGAGCGGTAGACCACATGTCTGGACAGGATATTAAAGTTCAATTACCTTTCATAATACTGATTAAGAAGGCATTAAATGCAAAAAAAAAACCTCCCTATAGATAATTGCAGCCAATGGTTAAATAGCAGCAGTGAATTTCAGAATTCTACAGGATGGGTTTAAGAAGCAACCCACTCTATCATAAGGAGATATGAAGGGGTGTAATTCAAACTACTGTTTATCAATGTTCAAATCATCAAAGGCCAAGTGCATGGGCACTGTAAAACAAATATTATGGTCATAAAACAGAAAACAGGTTTTGATAGGGAACAGTTATTAAGGTGCATTTTGGGGAGCAGCCTCAGGAACAGGGAGAGAAAGAGGAGTAGCGAAGGAAATCCAGCCCAAAAAAATAAAGACATAAAATCTATTGGGAGGCAAAGAATGGGGCTAACTTTCAGGTACTCATTTGAAGAGCAAAACCATGATTTTACTGCAGGGATTTGATATCAACTCACCTGGAGTGAAGCCAAAAAACCATTTTGCTGCACAATGGTGACCCACAGTAAATCTGTGATTAGAAACTTACAACTTCCATTTCTACAGCAAATCAAAATTAAATCACAGCCTGAAATGTCTCAAGATTGGATCTCAAGAGAATCAAAAGGTGACAGTGAATCTTTGGACTTTTCCTTTGCAATCACCTTTTTTTTGTGTCAGGTTTATTAGTTCTCAGGGATAGAAATAAGCAACACCTTAGCATGTGGAATCAGACAGGGGGCAGGAAGGCATGCTGGTTTAACCATGGGAGTGGGTAGTGCTGAACAGATTGCAGGACAGTGGGCTATCTAGCCTGGAGTGGGAGTATTGTCCAAGCTGTGGAAATGGCGGTGGGAGGCTGACCAGGTTGTGAGTGTGGTTTGAGGCTATCCAGCATATAGCAGCAGTCACCATATCAGGTTGTGGTAAGTATTTTGGCTGCTCTCCAGGCTGTGGGTGAGGGGAGTGGAGGTTTTTTTTTTCAAAAATCTGTAAGGGTTTTTTGTATCCATTTGCAGGATGAGGGCATTGCTGGCTAGGCCATCCCTAATTGAAGTTAAGAGTCAACCACATTGCTGTGGGTCTGCAGTCACATGTAGGCCAGACTAGGTAAGGATGGCAGTTTCCTTCCCTAAAGGACATTAGTGAACCAGATGGGTTTTTTCAACAATCAAAAATGGATTCATGGTCATTAGATTCTTAATTCCAGATCTTTATTGAATTCAAATTCCACCATCTGCTGCAGGCAGGATTCAAACCTGGGTCCCCAGAACATTACCTGGAGTAACCATCCAGCAACAATACCACTCGGCCATTGCCTCACTACCTACACCAATAGGAATAATGGCTAAACAGCAAAGCAGTATCATACATCTGGTGCAGCAACGAAGTGCAGAAGCATCCAGTAAATGGTTCAATGATATGCCATCTGTGTTGTTAGAGGCTGGCAGATATCAGATGACAGCATCTGTGGATGTGGGATGCATGTGGCTGATGACCATGGAGCATGCCCTGAGATGTTGGTGCCTTCTCTCCAACATGGAAGTTGCAGCTGCAAGTGGTGATCTTAATCCACCAGATATTCGATCCGATTTCCTTGTCGGATTTTCTTAACATTTAACTTGCTTGGTAAAATGGGAGAATAAATATTAATGAGACAAGTCGTGAAGTTAACAAGCATTAATCCCAATTAATTGACATGTTGTCACTGCCTGGTGGGAATCTTGCCACACCACTTGTGTAAAGCATAACAGGGTGAGATGATCTCAATATTGAGATGGGTCTTGCTGCACATGGCACCTGATTCTGCCTCATCTCACCACAGCCCACGTCACTCAGACCCCTATAAGATTATGCCCACCCACTCCAGTTGAGTGCATATAGTGTCTGGAGGCTATTAAAAGTATTAAATCCACACCAACTTTCTTGAAGAAGCAATTTAGTGCCGCTGTTCAATTTTCTCCTCGTGTTCGTACAGCTTTTTCTTCTTCAAGCGTTTACCAAGTTCCATTTGAAGGTTACAATTGATTGTGTCTGTGAGGCAGTGCATTCGAAGTCCTAACCACTCATTGCAGAAAAAAATATTTTAAATCATTGTTAGATAACAAGGTGTAGAGCTGGATGAACACAGCAGGCCAAGCAGCATCAGAGGAGCAGGAAAGCTGACGTTTTGGGTCTAGACCCTTCTTCAGAAATGGGGGAGGGGAAGGGGATTCTGAAATAAATACGGAGAAAGGGGGAGGCAGATAGAAGATGGATAAAGGAGAAGATAGGTGGAGAGGAGACAGACAGGTCAAAGAGGCGGGGTTGGAGCCAGTAAAGGTGAGTGTAGGTGGGGAATTAGGAAGGGGATAGGTCAGTCCAGGGAGGACGGACAGGTCAAGGGGGCGGGATGAGGCTAGTAGGTAGGAGATGGGGGTGCGGCTTGAGGTGGGAGAAGTGGATAGGTGGGAGGACAGGTTAGGGAGGCGGGTACAAGCTGGGCTGGTTTTGGGATGTGGTCGGGGGAGGGGAGATTTTGAAGCTTGTGAAGTCCACATTGATACCATTGGGCTGCAGGGTTCCCAAGCGAAATATGAGATGCTGTTCCTGCAGCCTTTGGGTGGTATCGTTGTGGCACTGCAGGAGGCCCAGGATGGACATGTCGTCCAAGGAGTGGGAGGGAGAGTTGAAATGGTTCGCGACTGGGATGTGCAATTGTTTGTTGCGAACCGAGCGTAGGCGTTCCACAAAGCCGTCCCCAAGCCTCCACTTGGTTTCCCCAATGTAGAGGAGGCTACAACGGGAACAGCGGATAGAGTATACCACATTAGCAGATCATTTTAAATCATTATGCTGTCCCTTTTGTCAATAATCTTAAATCTTTGCCTTGTCACTGATTGAAAACAATATATTTTTATTCACAATTTTAAATACCTATACCAAATCGCCTTATCTCCTCTGTTGTATATGGTACTATAAGCAGCAAGGCTCTTGTTCAATTCTTGATCTATGCTGAATCAAATGATCTCAGCTAAAGTGACATCTTGTAGTTCACGTTTAGGGAGGGCACACAAATTACCATGAACCCTGGTCACTATCCAGTGCCTCCCATTAGAATGCACAAAATTACTGTGCCCTGCAATCAGCTTGTGAACACATGCTATATGGACTATTACATTAACTTTAAGCACTTGTATGTGAAGTATTAGAAACCCACACACCGACATCAATCATAATCTTGAAAGGAAGAACATGTAGGGATACCCTAGAATCAAAAGAAAGTTTTCAAGCTGACTCAATTCAGTGTGCGTTCCATATTTTTAAGTCTCTTCACGTCAAAAATGAACAGGAGGAAAATTAAAACCAAAAGAACTGCAGAGGCTGTAAATTAGAAACAAAAACAGAAATTGCTGGAAATGCTCATCAGGTCTGGCAGCATCGGCGGAGAGAAATCAGAGTTAATGTTTCGGGTCGAGTGACCCTTCCTTGAACCAGTTCTGAAAAACATTAATTCTGATTTCCCTCCACCGATGCTGCCAGCCCTGCTGAGCTTTTCCAGCAATTTCTGTTTTTGTGTAGAAGGAAAACTAATCAGAGTTTTGTTTTAAAGTTATGTTCTGTAGTAAAAATGTGTAAAATACCAATAGAAAAAGAAAGGAAAGAAAGGGCAATTGTAAATGGAGACAGCTGGAACACAGAGAACAGTTTGAAGCCCCTTATTTAAGGAAAGATATTCTGACATTGGAGGTAAAGCAGTTTCACCAGGCTGATACTGGATATAGAGCAACTGTCTCATGAGGATTGATTGAGTAGGTTGGGCCTGTATTCATTGGAATTGAGAAGACCTAATTATTGAAACATACAAGATTCTTAGGGGACTTGACAGGGCACACATGGAAAGGTTGCTTCCCCTTGTGGGAGAATTGGAGACAAGAGGGCACATCCTCAGAATAAGAAGTCCTTCTTTAAAATAGAGGTGAGAAAGAATTTCTCAGAAGCTAGTGAATCTGCCCAATTCTTTACCTTAGAGGGCTGTTGAGACTGGGTCATTAAGTATATTCAAGGCTGAGACAAATGAATTTTTAATAGTAAGAGAGTCAAGGGTTATGGGGAAAAAGCAGGAAAGTGGAGCTGAGGATTTTCAGATTAGTCATGACCTCATTGGCAGCGCAGACTCATTGGGACAAATGGCCTACATCTGCTCCGACATCTTTTGGACTTATGCTACAAACAAACCAACTTCACAGATTGTCTAAGATTTCTAATCTGATTCCAATTTCTACCAAAGTTGGTAGCACTGAAATATTGGATTGGAACTGAACAGCAGCAAGAGGTGGTTTTGGTCCTTATTAGGTGCACGGGGTTCATTCCTAGCTTCAGTGGTGGAAGCACAGTGTATTCAAAGAATGATACAACACAGAAGGAGGCATTTTAGCTCATTTTTCCTGTACGGGGAATAATTGCTACAGCAAGTATAACCTGTTTAGGCAATATTGTGATATAAATTGAATTAATCGTGGGAGCTGGAATCTTAGTGTAACATGGCAATACAATATACTAAATTTGCAATCTGGTTGTAAATTATCAGTGCAAAGAAATAATGCACTAGGACAGCTACAAATTGACATGGTGTCTTTGACCTTTAAATTCACTCAAAGGAGCCAAATGATGTATTTGCATAAATTATTAGTTAAAATACTGCTACTTCAGTTGAGCAAATTTGGTTAAAAAGCCTGGGGTGTATACAGTGCACATATTGACAGTCTGTGATAACCTATGGGGATGAGCAGTTCAATATTCTGCTGTCAAAATTACCGGATCTGCCATTTATGCATATTGCTAATGCATTTGCACTTAACTATTTATGAGAATGGAAGGGGCTGGGGTGTGGAGGCGGAGGGGGTGGAGGTGGTGAAATATTGAGCTTAGTGCTAAGATCACCCATTCTTCTCATAGATGTATGAGGGAAATGCCTCTGAGATTCAAGAATATAAATTTAGATTTACTGCGATGGCTGCAATCAGGAGATTTGAGTCTATGTTGTTTAATTTGTGTGCCAATGCTCTATATTCAATCAGGTTGAGGCACTTACAAAACCTTAACTGGAACCCATCCAAGCTTAAATGAAAATCCCATTCTTATTCAGAACAAACACATGGAAAGCACAATAGAGGTAAATAACAGGGCCTGAAAGCAAATGTCCATCAAATAAATGGCAAAGGACACAGGAATTAATTCAAATTTTGCACAAAGGGCAGGGGCAGAGGGAATGCAGTGAACATCAGTCAATTTCTCTTCTAACTTTTATATTTATTGTTCAAAACATTAGCTCTTCTTAAGTCTCCATTCAGTAACATTTGATTGACAGCATTCCCCTTCAGGGTAGTTCTCAAGTGCATTGAGCCTAGCGGATAAATGCAGAAAATTCCAAATACACAACCCAGTATAGAGAATCAGTAAGACCTAAGGGATTGTGCAGACGTCTTTGGAGATCCATGAAATGATATTGTATTCATAATGAAATAGGTTGTAAGGCA
The DNA here is from genome assembly GCF_021869965.1 of Rhincodon typus. NCBI lineage: Eukaryota > Metazoa > Chordata > Chondrichthyes > Orectolobiformes > Rhincodontidae > Rhincodon > Rhincodon typus. The sequence goes on from NC_063336.1 coordinate 34,724,076, forward strand.
GGCAATTTGTTTTTCTGGACATTCATCTATTGGTTGAACTCCAACTAAGATGTCAAAAACAAAGTACATTTTGTTATGATTACATTCTTGATTTATTGAATTGACTGCTGTTCTGAAGTTTAATGTTGAACATTCTTCTCTTTGAATAAAACTTCTGCCTTTCTCAATTTTTGAGCGTTTATTTTTCTTCACCAACGCTGACAGTGAGAATGGCAATCTGCTCCAAATGATCTGTCCATATCCCTGTGAATTAAGCATCCATTATTCTTAGATCAACAGCTTGGGCGGACTCCAATATTCACTTTCTCCATTGCCACCTTGTTGAGTACCATGATTCGCATTGTCAGCCATGAGTCAGTGGCAACAGTCTCAATCTTAAGGTTGTACGTTCATTGTTGCATTCCAGAGACTTCAACACATACTCTGATGACATTTCTAGTGCAGTACTGAAGTTGTTTTGGAGGTAATACCAACATGAGAAGAAGATTTAAATACATTATAAACAGAGAAGATATGGATTAGCGATAAAAGATACAATAAATTACAAATGCTTCTGTTTACTTGAGCTACCAAAGAGCAAAATAAGCATAACTAAAAAGTGCTAAACCCAGTGACAACCTAAAGCTATTCCAAATTTCATAAATGGTCCAGTTAGATCACGGGGATACACTATAAATATTGTGTATAAAGATATTGTTGCTTTTTCTACAATAATTAACTTCAGTCTAAGAATTTATAATAATCTTCAATGTAATAATGCCAATGTACTTGCTCTCCAATAAGGATATGAAATTTCTTGATCCATGTGAAAGAGCAGACAGTGGAAGGAGATAGTAGGAACTGCCGATGCTGGAGAATCTGAGATAACAAGGTGTAGAGCTGGATGAACACAGCAGGCCAAGCAGCATAAGAGTAGTAGGAAAGCTGACGTTTCGGGTCTGGACCCTTCTTCAGAAAAGGCTTTGCAGTGGGGTTAAAATCAATTCAGAGATAGTAGGAACTGCCGATGCTGGAGAATCTGAGATAACAAGGTGAAGAGCTGGATGAACACAGCAGGCCAAGCAGCATCAGAGGAGCAGGAAGGCTGACGTTTCGGGTCTGGACCCTTCTTCAGAAAATTTCTAAAATTTCATTTTCTGAAGAAGGGTCCAGATTTCCTGAAGAAGCAATTTTAACCAAAACTGAGATTTTATCTATTTAATATATACTTTATCTTGTACCAAACTAGATATATTAGAGAAATCTTTTAGAAGAATTATGTATCTATTAGAAGACTTTGGAGGAATGAGGTGACATACCAGACTGGACATAAGCAGTTTATGATTGAAATTTTGTTCAATTTTAGTCGCGAGAGATGTGACACAAGACTCCTGTGCTTGGAGTAATGTTACTGGCCCAAGTAAACTGATAATGGCAAAGAAGACAGCTCCTGGTGATGAGTGTACAACACGATACTGCCTTTAAACTGGCAATCTTTTTCAGAATTGTGAGGTGATTCTGAAGAGAATCCAAATCTAAAGGCCTGGATCTCAGCAAAGAACCATTGAATATTGTTTTTTTTCACAGAACAAATAAAGATCCAATTAAGTTGAGGCCTGCTGACGGAACATAATACTTTAAGCAGCACTATGTTGCATTTGGAAGAACAAAACAGCTGGAAGCCTTGAGAGCAAAAGCTTTCCTTTCCTACTGTTAATACAAATTTCAAGGCTGTAGGTTCAGTCTTTGCAAAGATCATTATCCCACCTCGAACAGGCAAAGTTATCAGAGATAGTGCTGCCTCAGTATCAGATCTATACACGTCAATGATCATCTTTACAACGAGTGAATCAGCTTGTCAGGAAGATACAAGAAAAATCAACCATTTCATTACTCATGGAGGATAAATCACCACATCTGTCAGAATCAGATAGTCTAAAATAAGATGTTACTTTTCTCATTGTTTGTTACACACAGCAGAAGAGGCAGATAAAAATTGAGCCAATGGTTTCAGAGGTTTCCAATTTCAGTGGTGTTTGGTTAGTCACACCTCCCTATCCCCCCCAACCCTCCACCATCCCTCCAATGAAAGATTTGCTTTTAACAAATTAACTGATATAAACAGACAGCTTCTAAAAGATTTTTTTCTTCTGTTCTGGACCATGCCCGGTAGTTATTTTACATGAAATTTATTTTCTTCAATAGGGGTTACAACTGCTTTTTGAGATAGTAAATTACAGCTTCTCCAAAAGGAATGTACATTGAGTGATGAAAGGCTAGAAACAGTGGAAGTGTAAAGAGTCATGGGATCCAGGAACAGATATCATTAAAATGCTATGAACAGATACAGAAAGCAATCAAAGAAGCCAACACACTGCTGGAAATTATATCAAGGACTGGAATGTAAGGGATTGGAAGCTTGCTTCAGCTGTACAAAGTCTGGGTTGGAAGACACCTCATATACTGAGTGTAGTTCTGGGCAGGATGAATCGATAGGTCTTGGAAGCAGTGTGACATAGATTCATCAGAATATCTGTATTCCAAGTTCTGATTATGAGAAAAAATTCACACACTAGGGTTGTAATCACTGGAATACAGAAGTCAATGGAATGATTTGATTTGAGTTTTCAAGAAATAAAAGGGAACAGATAGTATTGCTGAAAAACAACAACTTATTGGATCTTTTCATCTTGCATTGATCAGGGAAGTTTGCAAGAATACCGAATCAAGGGGAAAACTAACATTTATACTGCCTGAGAGGAGAGTGCTAATTGGTTGGCAAGTGGACTGTAATGTTAGAAGTATTATCATAGAAAATGCAGCAGTTAGACAATGATTAACAGTAATTGGCAAAGTTTTGTTTAAATTTTAAACCAGGCAAGTTGACACTGATTTGTCAAGGCATTATCCTGAGGCAAGAACCAGACACAGACACAACGTCTGGGCATGTTTTTTCTGCAAAAAACAGAATCCTGTTCAATAATATATGACGCTTTCTGTAATCACAAACATGCTACACTGTCAGCATTACTTACAAATCTAAACTGGTTTTCATAGTTAATTTTGTATACACAAGATTTTTTTTTAAATCAAATATGGTTCAGAATCACATCTAATGTTGGACACTGTGATTTTAGTTTTGCCAGCCCAGGCAGATTTGATGTGATCAGTACCTTGCCTGGTGCAAATAGCCATAGGGTTATGTTATTTGATATGATCCACCAGTGTATGGACATACTGCATCTTAACCTAACATCATACTGGTACTGAAATTCATATAACGCATTATTCATTTGTCTGTTGGGAAGTCTGTCTCTTTTAGGCTTGATAGCAGCATCCTGTTACTGGGGAACACAGCTCGTGCTGTTACGAACAGTATCGTATGAATTTCAATTTCACTGTGATGCCAAGTATGTATGGCATATGTCCCGGACACTGGTAGATCGAATCAAAAGCTTTTCATTACACTAAGGTACTGACTGACCCAAACCAGGCCATGCTTGAAAAATTTAAACACACTGTCCAACATTAGTTGTGATTACAAAAATGATAGCACTTGTTAAATAATCCAAAGTGTGCAACAAATTAAACTGATGACCAATTTATGAATGTCAGTCAGTTTTAATGTACTTGTACATACCGGAATCTACACATATTAACATACAGGGTCCTGTCCTTTGTAGGCAGAAATAACATGCGCACACACTGACCTGTTTGAACTCAATAAAATAAGAGACAATCATTCTCTGGTTCTTTCTTCAGGGCAATCTCTTGACAAACGAGAGACAAAGTTTTTGAGAAAATTTGGAGCTCACACTATTGATGTGGTTATTGAATGCCAAAAACATGACATGGTGCAAACCGGAAGGAAACTAGCCATCAGGATTCATGAACATCAACTAGCTACCGAGAGACATCACCAACTGTCACTCATTTCAATGCATGTGGACAAAAAGGGACACCAAGTCAACTGGGACAACCTAGCCATCCTAGGACAAGCCAGGCAAAGACACACATGAGATTTCCTGGAGGCTTGGCGCTCAAACCGGAACTCCATTAACAAACATGTAGAGCTGGACCCCAATGCCAACCACTAAGAAACAAATCCGGAAGTGATGCCACCCACCCCAGCAAACTGAGACGGATAAATACAAGTGGGACAGAACAGTGATGCTTCACCGGAGGTGCACTGATGATGTTACCTAGGATGGTAACGAAACGTCTGCAAACAAATTTACCAAATGAGAGACAGCCTGTCCTAGTTTAAAATGTAAACAAAGCTTGGCAGTTAACTGTGAGTCATCATCTAACTAGCAGCTTCTCTACCAGAATCCACTTGCCAACCAATCAGCACTCTACTGCCATACAATATTTTCTCTTTACATTGGTATTCTTGCAAATTATCTTTGCGTGTGCAATTCAAAAAGCTTCAACAAATTGTATTATTTCTGTAATTCTCAGGTTCTGGGCTACAGGATGACTATTTGGTGACAGACAGGGTAGATGGAGAGAAACAACTACTGCCATATGAGAAATCTGGAACTAGGTGCCATAACCTAAGAACTTGAGTCAGTCCTTCTAATGAGAGGAATTAGGAAACAAATTTTCATAAAAAGGATGATAGAAGTTTGGAACACTCTGGCGAAATGATAATAGATGCTAAATTAATTGATAATTTTAAATTTGAGATGGATAGTTGTTTTGTTAACCAAGGATATTGGAAGATACAGGTCACATAGAATAAGATTGCACATCCATCTTGATGCAATTTGAAAGCAGAAAGGGTTTGACCGACTAATTGCCTTACTCCTGTATTCTGTAACTAGTTCCCTTGACCATAACATTTGAAGTTGCCATGGCTTGAAAATAAAATAAAGATGATTGGATGCAATGATTGATTTAATTTAAGAAAGGCAATACACTATGATTCAGAATCAGAAGGACAACAGGCATATCAATAAATGTGTCCAATCTGTGTCAGGTATCTAAACGTCATGGTAGTAATACCTCTGTGGAAAGCAATTTTCATGCCTACAACACAAAAATTCCCTCCAGTAATTTTAAAATCACCATTACTGTCAACTGTGATTTTGTTTACTACAAAAGAAAAGCTGGAACATTGGGTTAACCTGCAGCAGAGGTTACAAGCTCAACTCCCACCACAATCTCAGTCTAACTTTTTACCTTCATATATCAGAGATCATTATTAAAGTCATCATCCCTTGGAGGACTATATTAACTTTGAAAGTTGGCATGTCTTTATGCTTTTGTATCTTTCCATTTTGTTCCACCATGAAATAAAAAGCCATCATCACCTCTGTATATCATTCTGAATCAGCAAATCAGGCAAGGTTAGTTAGAGTTACTCAAGAAGTGAAAAATGTAGCTCTCCAATATCTCAGACTTTCTGAAAACCAAGGCTGGACCTCAGAGCTGAGAGCAAGGTCCAGCCCTAGACTTACTCCAGGTAATACCATGTCCAGAGTTAACCAAATGTTTCAATCTCTACCAGCACAGATATTATAAGGATCTGGGGAGAAAAAAAAAGCTACATTACCTGCAAAGAGTCAAAACAACACGTAGCATACAATTTGATCAGATACTAACCAGAAATGCAACTGTTCTAGTCAGACAATACTATGACTACAAGAGGGTAATGTAAGCAGGTCGGTTGCTGTTGTTTGCAACGAATCAAGATCCAAAGTCCAACAGCAAACTAATACTGCAGCAATAATGCAAATACAGTCTCATTTTGGAGACCAGCTCGACATCACATCAGGGAAAAATAAAACTGCTGAAAGAGATTCTCCACTCATTTCAGACCTGAATACCTAGTTTCACCTCCACAAATATAGCACAGATATGAAACTGAAATAGATCTGCATCAACACTAAATTTACAGTGTGACTGCATCCCATATGCAGTGAGTTTCTAGTCATACCTCAAACTGAGCATTTTACACAGACTGTTAATAACATCATCTGGAAAGAGACAAACTTAGCAACCTCTGCATCTTTAGCAATGGACTCTTTCCTATATGGCCATACAATGAGAGGCATTAATGAAAAGCTGATGAAGGGTCTCTGGACTTGAGTCGTTAACTCTGCTTTCTCTCCACAGATGCTGCCAGAGCTGCTGAGTTCCTCTAGGAATTTCTGTTTCTGTTTCTGTTTCAGATTCAGGTTCAGGTTCAGGTTCATTTGGCCAGTCCAATTTGCTCCATCATTCAATATGACCATCCAACTCAGTACCCTGTTCCCACTTTCTGCCCATATCTTTTGATCCCTTTAGCCCAAGAACAATGTCTAACACTTTCTTGGAAGCATTCAATGTTTTGGCCTCAAAAACTTTCTGTGGTAGAGAATTCCACAGGCTCACCACTCTTTCAGTGAAGAAATTTCTCCTCACCTCAGCCCTAAATGGCCCACCCCATTTCCTTAATCCGTGACTCCAGCTCTGGACTCCCTGGTCGTCTGAAACGTCTTTTTTGTGTTTACTCTGTCCAGTTCTATTAGACTTTAATTAGATCCCCCCCGCCTCATTCTTCTAAATGCGAGTGAATATAGTCCAAACTGATCCAGTCACTCTTCATACTGACTCAGACTGTACTAAGCCTGGTAAGCCTTTGTTGCACTGCTACAATAGCCAGAATATGCTTCCTTAGATAAGGAGACTAAAACTGCACAGAACTCCCCAGGAGTGGGCTCACCAAGGCCCTGTCCAATTGTAGCAAGACACTCTGCTTCTGAACTTGTATCCTCCTGTTATGAAGCCCAATGTACCATTTGCCTTCTTCACTGCCTGCGGTATCTGCATATTTAGTCTCAGCTACTGGTGTACATGGACATTCAGGTTTCGATGCACCTCCCCCTTTCCCAACTTATTGCCATTCAGCCTTCCTGTTTTTGCAACCAAAGTGGATATCCTCACATTTATCCACATTATACTTCATCTGCCGTACATTTGCTCACTCTCTCAGTTTGTCCAAATCATGCTGAAGCATTTCTGTACCCACCTCACAGCTCACCTTCCCACCCAGCTTTGTGTTGTCTGCAAACTTGGAGATATTACATTTAGTTCCCTCATCTAAATCATTAATATATATTGTGAAGAGCTGGGTTCAAGCACTAATCCCCCCGCTAGTCAGTGGCCATTCAGAAAAAGACTGGTCTATCCCTACTCTTTGTTTCTGGTCTGCCAACCAGTTCCCTATCCAGGATGTACATGACAAACCGCCATCCCATGCACTTTAACTTTACATATGGAGAAGAGTCAAAAGAAGGGGGAGAAAGTGATATGGTGGTAAATGAGCAAATTATCCAGGGCTCCAATGTCTTGTAGCATGGCTTTAAATTTCATCACGGAGATGGTGAATTTTGAATTCAGCAACACCTGGAATTAAACCATAAGCTAGTCTAATGCTGACCATACAACCATTGTTAATTGTTGTAAAACCCCACCTGGTTCAGTTTAGGGAAAGAAATCTGCCATCCTTATCTGAAATGGCTGACATCTGACTCCAGATCCACAAAAAACGTTAACTTCCCTCAAAATTACGCTAGACACCCCAATCAATTTAAGAGCAATTAGGGATAGGTAACAAATACTGAACTTGCCAAAGCTGTCCACATATAAAAAAAACAGATGTGGTCAGATGCAGGCAGCCAGGGATATTATGATTTTTGTACAGAAATAACATTTTGAAACAAATTTGACCTAAAAGTTAACAGGTTGACACGGTCAGATTTCACATTTTAAGGTGTCTACCGTAACAAAAGACCAAAAGCTCCGTTGACTAAATGCAATCTATATAGGTACCACAAACCACTGCATTTTTTTTTCCTTGTAGCACAAATAAATACACCCTTCACAGATATTCTTTGCACCATCTTTTAAGTAGAAATTTAATTCTGTTGGAACCAGTCCAGTCTGATTCTTAGCACATTTACTTATGTTCTTTTCCTTTCTCAGCCTGGAAACTTTTAAACTCAGAACTGACATTAGCAATGAACTTTTTAAATTAGAGATTCTTCCTCTTGCACAAGTTAGGCAAACCTTCCTGCGTTGTTTTACTCCTCTTGACATTGCCTTGGCAACGTGAAACACAAGAACCTTGCATGTAGGTAGAAATAGGACTTAGGAGTAGGAGTAGGCCATTCAAGCTTTGAACCTGCACTGCCATTCAATAAGACAATAGCCAATATGGTTATGGTCTCTTCCCTGTCTATCCCACATAATACTTGACTGTTGTCTATCAACAATCTGATAAAGAGTCACTGGACTCAAAATGTTAACTTTGGTTTCCTCTCCACAGATGCTAACAGACCTGCTGAGATTCTCCAGCAATTTCTACTCTTGTTTCAGACCTCCAGCATCTGCAGCTCTTTGTTTTATTTATATAATCCCCTATATAGCTCTGCCTTGAATAAATTCACTGCTTTCTGGGAAAAGATTTCCACATGTTAATGTCAAACTGAGAGAAAAAAAGTTCTCCACATCTCTGCTTAAAAGGAGAAAGGCTTATTCTTTAACTGTGTCCCGTGGTTCAAGACCATGCCACAAGAGGAAACATCCTCCCAGGACCCACCTTGTCAAATCCCCTCAGGATTATATACATTTCAATAAAATCACTTCACTGCTAAACACCAATGGCTTGGTTTTGAACAGTCTCATCACGTTCAATCTTTCTTCAGAATATGTTATCCCAGAAATGAGCGAACCCTCTCTGAACTGCTTCTAACACAATCGTATTTTTGTTCCAATTAAGACCACCAAAACTTTTCACAGCACTCCATACATGGTCTGACAAATATAGTAAAAGAAAATCCCTACTTTTATATTCCCTTCTCCTTGTAATGAACGCCAACATTTCATTTGCACTTTTAATCATTTGCTCTACTTCCATACTAACTTATTGTGATGAAGGTACCAAGACACACAGATCCCTATGTACCACTGAGTTCTGCAATCTCTCTCCATTTAACAATGTACTGTAAAGTTCCACCATTCATGACTTGCTCTTTTTCAAATTTGCTTAAACCACGTGAAAGTCTTTTTTGATCACCCATTTCAGATTAAATGTTCACTCTACCATATTCTAAAACAATAAAATACAGCACAGTCGGAGTCAATATGTAGAAGGTCCCACAATAAAGAGAAAAAAATTGAAATAAAGTTAAAGCATGAAAACTATACTCCAGACATATCAGTATTTTCCATAATGGTGGAAGAGCACAGTGCAGTCCTGTATCCTTTACAACAGGGAGAGCTGCAATAAGTGCAACTTTCTGTATTGTTTTACTAGTTATGAATTTGATCTTAACTCAAACACAAGCCCAAGCAGGACGGTTGGAACCCATCTCATTGACTGCTATTTTAAAATTTGTTCGTAGTTCACAATTTCACCATTTGTGAGGCTTCGTGGGTACTTAATCCTGTGAACAGCAGGACTTTACTGTAATGCTTTTCTATTCTTTCTGAAAAGTGGTAGGTTGACATTTTCCAATAATACTTTCCATCTGCCACATTTTTGCCTATTCACTTAACCTGTCTATTCCCCCTTCAGACTCACTATATTCTCTTCTCAAAAGATGCTAATTAGCTATCCTTGAGATTCCAACAATCTTTTATCTTGTGATCTAACTATCTAGTTAATATTTCATATGCTTTACTGAAATTGCTAAAGCTAAAAGTTAATACAAGAAAATGAGGAGTGAACTATCTTGAAGTCTAGTGCAGTTAAAGGTTGGGCGCATGTTTTGTGAAAAGGTTAACAGCTAGAAAGGTAGGATGAGAAACAGCAGGTTGGCTCGCGGAGTTGGATATATGATTTCCACACTGCTCGCAGCAATTACAGTCCGGAGAGTGGGTTTCCTTTCGCAGTTAAAGGTAGATTAGTTAAAATTGTTGACAACTCTGAAAGGCTGCAACCCATTCATCAGAACAAAGAGATAATTGTAAACGTGGGATACTGGGCCCAAAAGTCACTTTAACGCGGAGCCAGCTTTGTCACTATGGAGAGAGGTGAAGCTTAAGAATGTTCACTGGTTTCAATTTATCGCTGTATTTGCTGGGAGAGGTGTCAGTTGCAGTTTGGACATGCTGTAGTAGAAAAGGTGACTTCAGGGTTCAGGAGAAGTCCCAGGGAGTAGTGGCTGTCTGCTATGGAAAAAGAAAAGGACTAAAAGAAGCCCTAGGAGCCATTAATAGTTCAATGTAGTTCACAGTGGGTTGAAGGAATCCCAGAAGCAATATTTATTTGATGGCGCTGATAAAAAAAAAATGAACTTAGAGAAATTCAGTGGCAGCTTGGTGAAACTAGCTGTTGTACTAAACCTGAAATTATGCCAATAATTAGATGTTTGGGAGCTGTCTAAGCAGTCTCAGGATAAGAGATTAAACTACCAAGACATAGATACATAGTATAAGAGCAGGAGTCAGCTATTTGGCCCTTTGAGTCTGTTCCACTATTAATTATGATCAATGCTGATTCATCCAGCTCAATGGCCCGTTCCTGCTTTCTCTGCATATTTTTTGATCCATTTCGCCCCATGTGCTATATTCAACTCTTGAAATCATATAATGTTTTGACTTTGACTGCTTTCTGTAGTAGTGAATTCATAGACTCGCCATTCTCTGGGTAAAGAAATTTGTCTTCATCCCAGTGTTAAATGGTTACCCCATATCCAAAGATTGTGAATCCTCGTTCTAGATCCCCCATCATCGGGAACATCATTCCTGTATTGACCCTGTCCATGAACCATCAATGAGAAAATCCAAGTCATAGAGGCTTTGACAGCATGTCCACCATTTGATCTTCAAAACTGAAGAATTGGAATCTCTTATAAAACAGTATTAGTGGGATTTTGATAACTTACACTATGAATAACATCTGTATTGGATCGGACTTGACTCCATCAATCAGTTAAAGTGCAATCTGGGGGATTTTCAATCACAGTTTGTCTGTTAATTCGTATTTCCCTTCTGTTATTCCCGAATACTGGGACATAATTTGTGTACGTCCTAGGTTGTTTTACTTTCCAAATTTCTATAGTAGTTATGTTTGTTCAAACTATGGAATTCTTTGGCTTTATTCTCATAGTAAGCACCTGAGATCTCAAACTTTGCCTTCTTTAAATAAAAAAGGAAACTGGTTCTCAAGCATACTGTAATATAAATTAACAGTTGCACCTGGGGTTATAACATTTGAAAGTAAATCAACAGCTTAAAGAACACCTGTCAAGAACCCAGCCTTCTCAACACTTGAATAGAACTTTTTGAAACTTGTAGTCTATCTCCTGTTAGCACATTAGCTATAATTGTTTCTGAGCATTAACACCGTGAACCTTCTTTATTTGAATCCAAACAAATTGTAGAAAAAGTGACCATGTTAATTAATAGAAAGCAAAAAAAAAGTAGTACAATATAAAATCATGAATCCCACTAGCTGCCGATAGGAAAACAGAACCTAGTTGCATTCACAATTTATAAACTAAACTAGATAATCTGGAAGCTGTTCTCATTTCATTGAAAACAATATCCAAGGAACTGGTCTACACCGAGTTATCTTGTGCAGTGGCTTACACACCAATTTACAATATCATTTGGATAAGATTCAGTTGTGATCCGAGTTCTATTACAGAAAAGAAAACATTGTTTCAGCTAGAGTTAAAAGTAAGAGTAGGGATATAGAGAACAACGTCTGATTGCCAAGTAGAATGGATCTTCCCTGGGATGTTTATTCAGGCCTCAGCATTACTTTGATGAAGAACAGAATGTACTACATACAGGTTTGCAAATTACACCAAAGGGGTACAAAACAGTGAATTGTCAGCTCATTTTACACCTCTCTCAATTCACTTCAAATGGAAATGAAAATCAGAGACATGCAAAAGAAGCTGTTAATTCCTTATTATCCATTTTACACTGTTATAAAAAAAATCAAAACTAACCCCTAATTTAGGAGGCACAGTAAGGATGTTACCATGTTACCAGGAAGTTGCAAGTGGGTAGAAACAGGCTAAATCAAGTAATTGGTATTCATGGGCTGTTTCTCCAGACTCCCTGTAAAACTGTTTTCTCAGTCATAACTTTCTGGGTGCCAAACAACTCTTGTCATCTGGTTCTTATCGCTTTTTGCATTACTTCCAGAATCTCTGACTTTTCAGTCAACGCAAACTACAAGTTCTCTTCCATTGGCCCAGATGATGCCCTTCTACACTATGTATTTCAATTTACAAAACAAACTCCATCTTTCTCTCTTTCTGTCTCTGTCCCTTGTGGCCATCTCAGCTGTGGCTCACCCTAATTTCCTCCCAAAACCTCCCAAAACACCGAAATCCCATCCATCATTTTCTAAGAGATCCTGCATAGAAAATGCAAGCAGGTGCTGGAGGCACCAGATGAAATCCCATCCCATCATTTTATTGAAAAGGTCAAGAAAATCTTCAAACCCCATACACCTCTCCCATATTCACAAGGAAGTGTCCACATATGGAATAATTGAAAAGAGGATGGTATGAAAGTTTGGGTGTTAGGGCTATTCCTCTTGACCCTGAGTGCAGTAATAATACAAAATCCCACTTTCTATTGGTGCTTTTTCTTAATGTTAGGTGTTGAACATTAGCACCTCATGGTGATCCCCAATAAGTGAAAACTCGCTTTCTTTGCTTTCATTAAATCCTGTAATTTAGAAATCCTCGTTTCTCAACATAAACCCATCTACTGATCTAAGAAAATAATTTAGTTAATGTCTCATTCAGCTACTAAATACATTTTGGTAGTTTGCTTACCAAATATCATTGGAATATTTTTCACTGTTACAGTTATTGGTGAGATGTTACATAAAGTTGATTGACTAAACGATATGAATTACTACCTCAATTGACAAGTCATAATTTATGGCTGTCATTTGACAATGCAGTGTATTCAATTTTTCAACATGTTAGGGAGAAGTGTTTTGGAAACCAGAGTAACATGAGATTTAAGGACGCAGTTAGCCCAAACATTATCAAACAGTGATTCTTTATTCTACTGGCCTTGGGTCTTCACAAACATGAAGAGGAATTAAGGTTAAACTAGGAAAACTAGTTAAATTAGTATTTATATTGGATTGAACCTGTAGTTGCAAATCTTGGTTGACAACTGTTTGTTTCTCCTATAAGACCATGAAAAATAGGAAAAGGAGTAGATGTTTGGCCCCTCGAGTCTGCTCCGCCATTCAATAGGATCATGGCTGATCCAACATTCCTCACATCCACTTTCCTGTGTTTTCCCCATAACCCTTGCTTCCCCTATGGATAAAGAATCTATCTATCTATCTGTCTATCTATTTCAGCCTCATATTGGTGCCCTTTATTCCGAGACTGTGCCCTCTGGTCCTACATTCTCCCAGGAGGAGCAAATATCCTTTCAACATTTACCCTGTCAAGCTCCTTAAAAATAAGATCACATCTCATTCTTCTAAATTCCAATGAGTAGAGACATAAGACAAACCCTCCATACCAGGAAGCATCCTCGTGAACTTTCTCTGAACTACCTTCAATGAAATGATATTTTACCTTAAGTAAGGGGTCTAAAACTGCTCACAGTACTCCACATGTAATCTCACCAGCACCTTGTGCGGTAAGACTTCCTTACTCTTATTTCAAGGGGTTTGGATTAAAGGGGCCAACAATCCATTGGTCTTCCTGATTACCTGCTGCACCTGTGTGCTAACTTTCTAGGTTTTATGCACAAGAACCCTAAAGTCTTTTTTTGCTCTTTTGTTCTCCCTTCCAAAATGAACAACTTCACATTTTTCTAAATTATAATCCATTTGCCAACTTTTTGCCCACTTACTTAACCTACCAATATCTCTGTGTAAACCCTTTGTAACCCTATCACAACCTGCCTTTTGACCTATTTTTGTGTCAACTACAATTTTGGCTATAGTTCATTTCCTTCCTTCCTCCTAGTCATCAATATATATTGCAAACAGTTGCAGTCCCACCACTGATTTCTGCGGAACCCTCCTGGTCACAGTTTGCCAACCTGAAATATAACTCCTTATCTTCACTCACTGTTTCTTGCCCTTTAGCCAATTCTCTATCCATGCCAATATACTACTAAAATACCATGAGCTCTTATGACTGAACCTTTTGTGACGTACCTTGTTGAATGACTTCTAGCAGTTCAAATACAACACCTCTATTGGTTCCCTTCTATCCACTCTGGGTGAAACTTCCTTAAAAAACTCTAGTAAAGTAGTCAGACTTGATTTCCTTGAGCTGTCTCCTTCAGCCCCAGCCTGACAAAGATACCCTTTTTTCCAGGGATGGTATGTCAAGTCTATCTAGTGCCCCTGTTCCATATCCTTTCTCACCATTGTCACCTGCTGAGAGAATCCATTACATACTTCCCTGCTTGAGACTTTCCATTGCCAGTCGGACATATAGTACAGGCAGATGCTTACAAAGCTGTTATGTCAGCAGGTTTAATTACGCTAAATTGCCCATAGTGTCAAGGGATGTGCAGGCTAGGTGGATTAGCCATGCGAAATGCAGGGTTACAGGGATAGAGCAGGGAGGTGGGTCTGGGTGGGATGCTCTTCAGAGGGTCAGTGTAATCTTGATGGGTGAATGGCCTGATTCCACGCTGTATGGATTCTATGATGGCTAGATATTTCAGCAATCTGCTACTGGCAGTATTCTTTTCTTGTATTAACAATCTGGGCAAATGATAAGTGTTGATGTGATATCCAGAATTTGCTCAAAAGGACTTTCTGAACCTCTTGTCTGCACCTTCCATGGGATCCAGGATCAATGGCAGATCACTCAATTAGGCTCAGGTCTCCACAGCTCATAAAATAGGTGTGACTTCTTGCTTCAGTTGTTGCCTACCAGTACATCATCCCTGTACTTGCTTCCAGGCTGGAGTTGACTTCCCTAAACCGAGTGTACCCCCTGGATTTATAACACACAGGTCACTTCAGTATTTCTCATCTCTACCCATTCCACTGGCGCCATCACATATTGACATTCACAATACTGCTGAGCAATCAGAGTCTAGATACTAATCACCACTCTTCATACAGTATAAATTACAGTTCCCTTTGAAATTTGGCATTCTTGTGATTCTGTTCTGATGAGTGAAAGAAGTAAAGCATTGATAGCACATCTCCCTGTCGGTAGCAATATCTATTAGCTTAACTTCAAGTCCATGAAGATGTACCAGAGTACCACTCTAATACAATATTGTAAGCATTTATTGCCCACCCATAATTGCTGCTTAGAAGGTGGTGGAGAACTGCTCAGTATATTAGTAATAGCATCAAGCACCTCATTAGAATGCTTAGCAATAGAGTGAAGTTTCCACTACACTGTCATAACATGACAGCATTTCCAACTATACATGTCTAACACTTTTCATTTCCCAAACCAGCCAGACCTGTGGGAATTCTCTGACAAAAGATCCAGTCAGAGGAGCCAATCTGTCTAAATAAAAACTGAAAGAACTGCAGATTCGGTAAAGCAGGAACAAAAACAGAAGTTGCTGGAAAAGCTCAGCAGGTCTGGCAGCATCTGTGAAGAAAAAAATCAGTTACCATTTCGGCTCTGGCGACCTTTCCTCAGAATTAATCTGTCTGAGTTAATCTGTCTCTCCTTTGCATAACTGACTGATCTGTAGTTGCAACATTTTGATTTGGAGGCAAATATGCTAAGGCTAAACTTCCTTCCATTCTTATTTTAAGCTGCCTAATCCAATGAAAATTTCAAACATGAGCATCTCATTAGACTCCTACTCTGGTATAGTTCCATGGGCTTAAAGTTAAACTAATAGATATTACTAACAACAGAGAGATATGATACTAATGCTTTTCCTCTTTCACTCATCAGAACCGAATCACAAGAATACCAAATTTCAAAGGGAACTACAATGTATGAAAAGAGAGTGTTGATTAATATGTGGACTTTGATTGGTCAAGAAATGTCATAGTGAATGCACAAGGGAAGAGTTAAGCCTCAAGCTTTTGTTTAAATTGTAACTAGGCAAATTTTTCTGAAGAAGGGTCTAGGCCCGAAATGTCAGCTTTCCTGCTCCTCTGATGCTGCTTGGCCTGCTGTGTTCATCCAGCCCTACACCTTGCTAACTCAATTCTGGTTGGTCAAGGCATTACCATGGGGAGGATACATCTGATTTGAAATTTGGTATTCGTATGGTCCTGTCTGGATGAGTGCAAGATAAAAGATTTTGGCAGCATGTCCCTTTTTCTCAGAAGTGGCAGAGATAATTCTTGGGACCTGATTCTTTCCCTTATCCTTTGTGATATTATGGCAACATTGCAATATGTTCAGTGGCTGTTGGACAGAGACATAGAGGACTGAGGGAGCAGGAGCTGAGTCTCATGGACAAGATGAGCTCAGTGAAGGCTTGAGGGGAGATAGAAAAGAACCTAATGAAAGATGGACTATTTTCTGAAAAAGGGTCTCGACCTGAAACATCAGCTTTCCTACTCCTCTGATGCTGCCTGGCCTGCTGTGTTCCTCCAGCTCCACACTGTGTTGTGTCTAATGAAAGATGGAAGTTAGGTTAGGGGAAAACTTTAAAGATAATGTGCTCCAGTAGGTTAAGGGAAGGGAGACAAGTGCCAGGGACAGTTGATCATATGGTCCTAATCTTAATAACAAAGAACTCCTTGCATTTCCTGTTGGAGATCAAAACTGAGGACATCTTGGAGTAGAATTTAAGAGTTTTCAATTCAGACAAGAACTGTAAGAGTGGGGAGTGGGGGGGCAGTATCACTGCATTCCAGGATGATTTTGAAATATTGAGCAGTTTTGATGCATAATTGAGCCTAATAGTGTTTAGTCCAACCAGTCTTTTTTTTTGCCTTGAATGGTTTAATCAGTTTTCTGCCATATCAATTACAGTCTGTGGTTGGGTGGAGAGCACTGTAATGAGATGATCAAAGATGGTGTTGTCCATGACTGGTATTATTATCCTATGCTCATGAATGTACCTTAACATCTGGTTGAGAAATACCTCCAATATAATAATTTCATTACCATTTTCAAATCCCTCACTGGTGTCATTCTCCTTTATCTCTGTAACCTCCTCCAGCCAGAGATCTCTGCACTCTTTCAATTTTAGCATTTTGTGTATCCTTGATTTTGGTTGCTTCACCTCTGGAAGTTGTACCTTCAACTATGTAAACCCTAAACTATAGAATTCCCTCATTAAACCTCCTTGCTTCTTTTTTTACACTGCTGCTTAAATCCTACTTCTTTAACAAAGCTTTCAGTCACCTATCTTAAGATCTTGCATGTCAGTAGCAAATTTGTTTGATAATGCTCTATTAAAGGTGTTATATAAATGCAAGTATTTGTTGCTGATATACACAAGGTGGATACATTTAGACACAGGCATAGATTTTATGATTTAATGGCATGTGCACCTGTTTATGTAATCTAAAAGTTGAGGGTTCTGAAGTCACTCATTTAGTTTTGCACTACAATTCTTCTATCATTTCTCATATTAACACTGTTTTCACAGACGGAACAATTTTAGTTGATGTTTTATATATAAATCCCAGAATGCATAAGGTATACTTCAGTGAGCTTATAAACTTTAATCAATAACAATTCTGTTAAAACTGACAACTATTACTTTTTTTATACCAGAGATAGTAGGAACTGCAGATGCTGGAGAATCCGAGACAACAAGGTGCAGGGCTGGATGAACACAGCAGGTCAAGCAGCATCACAGGAGCAGACCTCCTTGTTCTTGACAGTAAAAGTTCTGAATCAACTTGCCTTTTAATTTGTCAAAATAAAGTAATAAAGTTAAGTGAATTGTAATTGTGCCAAAATTAGCTCGGTAATGTACTCTTATCTCACGCCATTTCCTATTTTCAATTGCCTTTTGTTTGGATCTTGTGTCTTCAACTAACTTCTCAACTACATTAATACTTCAGCTTTCAATATTTCAAATTATGGACTTCTAATTTTTTGTACATTGACATAAAATGTATTGGTGTTGTGCCTTTGCTGAAACAGCCTAGATCAGGGAAGCTGAACCCTATTAAGGGTCTTACGAGTTTGATGATGCTGTTCAAACCAATAACAAATCAGTGGGTGGTCAAGATTCAATGGTCATGTAACACCGCTGCTGTTTCCTCTAGAGGCCAGGTCAGAACACTCACTGCATCATTACTGATCCAAGTTCCAAGTGAATGTAGTATAGGTGTGCACAAGGGTAAATTGCACAAGTAGCTTTGTCACTTAAAATCTAATTACAAGAATCCTGAATTTACACAGAAAAAGATCATTCCTGTTGAATAGTTTGATATGTGGGAAACTGAATCTGAAAACTGCTGTTTGTAGGAAAGAGAATAACTTTGAAAGAATTTCCATCTTTTGAATTATTCATGTACCAATGGTCATGATCCAAAGCCAGTGAAGAAAATACCTATTCTGGATGGCCGGACTTCAAAGTGCTCTTTGACTTTTTAATATGCCACGATCTGTTAACTTCACAGTACCACACTGCCATAATCACCACTCCTGTTGAGGGCAATTTCGTACAATTGTTAACAATTAAAGGAAATTTTTCTTCAATTCAAAGATGGGTTCCAGAAAGCACTGTGTGTATTTGAAATCAACCTAATTGAGCAGAAGCCCATTTTTAATTATTGCTTTTTAAATAAATTTTTGTGTTTGATACAGTCATCTTTGTTGAAGCACAGAATGACAGAAAGCCTAACTGACTTCTCGATAAATACCACTCCCTTACTCTTTCCCTATTGACCCTGCAAATTATTCCCCTTCAAATATGGCTTCAATTCAATTTTGGAAGTTAATGTTCAATCTGGAACATAATTCACTACATGAAGCAATTTTACCTCATTACCTCTGGTTCTCTTGCAAACCACCAAAAATCTGCACCACTTGGTTGTCAACACTTCTTCCAATGGAAACACTTTCTCCCTATGAACTTCACAAGAAAAGAAACTTTCACAATTTTAAACATCTTGATTAGATCTCTCAAACTTCTCTCTTCTGAGAACAACTCCAAATAAGGTAAAGAAAATGTGGCTACAAGAACAGATCAGAGGCTGGGTAGTCTACAGAGAAGAACTCATCTCTTGACCCTTCATAGTCCATCCACCTTCTACAAGGCACAAATCGAACGATGAAATACTTTTTATATTTCTGGATGAGCGCAGCCTCAATAACAAAAAAGCTCAACACCATCCAGAACAAAACTGCTACTTGTTTGGTATCCCAGCCATCATGCTAAATATTCACTCTTTCCAAGACTGGTACATTGTATTTGCAGTGCCCAACATATACAAGGTTCACTATAGCAATTCATCAAAGCATCTTTGAGAACACCTTCAAACCATGATTTCAATTATGTAGAAGAACAAGATAAGCTGGTGTATGGGAACGTCACTGCCTCAAAGTTGGAAACCATCCTGACTGGGTCACCATCCTAGAACACCCTACCTAACAGTACTGTGGAACTATTTTCCCCACATGGCTAGCAAAGGTTCAAGAATTAAGCTCACTGCCACTCTTCGAAGAGTAAGTTGAGATGATTATAGATGTGGATCTTGCCAATAGTACCTACAGCCCACGAATGAAAAATATCTTTTGTGAGGATGATGTGGTTAACCATGTTCGAAAGCAGCAGAAAGGTAAAGAAGGATAAGAAAGGTAAACAAGAAAGGAGTAGGTCCATTTGTCTCTCAAGTCTACGTTGTTCTTATTCAATGTGTTCATGATTGATCTTTGACCTAACTCCATTTGCCTTTCCACAAATCCCTTAATATCTTTGTTAAAATTAACAACTGATGTAATATAAATTATAATTTAAAAAAAGAGTGATCTAAAGTCCTATCATCCTTTGCATGCAGCCCTCAAAATACACGGGGGCATGGTGGATAAATTCACCCACAAGAGGCTGAAGGACGGATTGTGAACTGTGAGGCTGATGGGACTAGAGGTAGTGAGATCAGAGGCCACAGGTAGCGGGGGAGGAGAACAGTCTAGGGTCAGGGGGGCAAGGCTACTGGGCCAAGGTCTTTGAGGGGTGACGTGGAACTGAAGTTGATGAGGCTGAGTTTAGAGAAACGAAGATGGAAGTGAGGCTGCAAGGGAGAGAGAGATGGGCTGCAAAGGAATTCAGCAGTTTTAATCCTTTCAACAACGAAGACTGAGCTACCTGGGAACCAGGAAAACTTTGTCACTGAAGTACACCAAATCTCTTAAATCAATGGAGGATAGGGGCATGGATATTTTGTGGATAACAAAACATGTGGATACTGCTTCAGTGCAACTCTCCTACACACGGCAAAGGACTGCACAATCAGACTGGACGAGTCGTTGAGAGTCTGGGGCTGGTTTCATGAGTACAGGGATCTGTGTTTAGTGAATCAGCAGATAACAAGGAATGAGTAAAATAAATTCTCTGGAAATTAATATGGAGTCTCCAACTTAAAGTTATAGACATTATGGAGCTGCAATATGGGGAAAGATGCAGTGGATGCTATTTTAATTAATTCTCTATCAGTTGGGTGATTTAACACTGAATAGGTTTATTGCATAACAAATTAAGTTTATGCACAATTGCATCTCAAACCTGCCATCACTGGAATCAGTTTGGTGAATCTTTGCTACGATCCCTCTAAGTATATTTTTACTTGGGTAAGAGGACCAAAATGGCTCCAATACTTTAGGAGTGATCTTGCCAAGGCCCATTTGTCACTGCCTTCCACTCTGAAAATGACTCATTTATTCACTTTTCTGTTTCCTGTCTGCTAAATAATTCTTAATCTATGCCAGTATATTTCCACCAATCCTATGTGTTTTGGTTTGGCACAACCTCTTATGTGAGACTTTGTCAAAAGCTTTCTGAAAATTCAAATACACCACATCAACAGGTACTCCTTAATTTATTTTACTAGTTACGATTCAAAAAACTCACATTAGGTTTGTCAATCATGATTTTCCTTTCATAAATCTATGCTAACTTTAAGTGACATATTTATATGTCCTCTAATCAAATCCTTTATAATAGACTCCCTTTATATGATGTTAATTGGTCTGTAATTCCCAGCTTTCTTCCTCTTTTTGCTTTAAAACAATGGGGTTATAATTGCCAGTCTCCAATCTACCAGGACTGTTCAAGACTCTACAGAATTTTGGAAGATAACAACCAACACAGCCACTATTTCCACGGTCACCACCTTTATTACTGGCCCTGGGAATTATCAGATTTCAGTCCCATTAATTCCTCCAGCACTTTTTCTTTTACTCGTACTCATTTCCATCAATTTCCTGTTCCCATTTGACCCTTGCTTTCCTAACAGTGTGGGAAGATTTTTGTCTTCTGTGAAGACAGAATAAAATAGTTTAATTGATCTGCCATTTCCTTTTTCTACATTATTTATTATTTCAGTTAGATTTTAAGTTGGCTACATTGTCTTCTCAAATCTTTTTTCTTTTTTTGCATACTTTAGAATCTCTTACAGTCCATGTTCATGTACCCTGCAAGCTTACTCTCATACTCTATTTTTCCCTCCTTAATCAACCTCTTGGTCCTCCTTTGCTAAATGCCAAAGTGTTTCCAGACTTCAGAAAAGTAGACTCTATTCATTAGGAATTCAACAGAAATCAGTTCTGTCTACCCTCTCTACTCCCCTGAATACTTGAAACCTCAAAAGAAAAATCATCGCAAGGATCTAAGTATTAACGATAGAACTTTAACAAATTTGTAAAATCTTACCTGATAATTATAAACTTTAGAAATTTCCTGACAACAGATGTTAGGCCATCAGTTCTATAATTCCCTGGTTTCCCTTTCTCACTTTTCTTCAGGCTGACACTGGGCTCTTTCCAATCTAAAAGAACAGCGGGATAACATACTTCCCTCACTGTAATCATGTAATGTTTTAGAGAGGGCTTTTTTAAAATAGGTCTCCAAGTAGTAAATCCAGATTGATTAATAGTTTCTCAATTCCAGAAAGAAATTAAGCATTGTGCACAGAATGGGAAATACCCACAAATGCTGAACCGATATTGATGATGGGAGAGTTGGGGCTTTGCTTTACAGGGGTCTATCTTTCATTGCTAGCAGCGACAGTTGCTTCCATTCACCTTTGTCAAGTTACCTATTGGGAATCAGACTAGCAGCCAGAGGACCGGGCCTAAGGATATGCTGGAACTGGCCACTGATGTCATGGAACTGTTGACCATTCACAAATGGTTTGATTTGAGGGCAGAACATGTATTCTCCCGTATGCATTCAAAAGGATGAAGTGGAGACTATGAAACATTAATATGAAAAAGATCAGTATATAAATACTCTTAATATTTTCTGAACAATTTTTAAAGATTATTCTTTCTAATTGGAAATACCTAGCTTTTATAGCACAACGTAACATTGTTGATATGGTGGGAGGGCAATGGCATTGTGGTAATATCACTGGACTGGTAAGTCAGAACTGCAGGCTAACTTTTTGGGATATGGATTCAAGTCCCACTATTGCATATGGTGAAATGTGAATTCAATAAAAATCTGGGACATAAATTATGATTACATTTCCTGACAACAGATGTTAGGCCATTAGTTCTATAATTCCCTGGTTTCCCTTTCTCACTTTTCTTCAGACTGGCACTGGACTCTTTCCAATCTAAAAAGTACAGTGGGACAACATACTGCCCTCACTATAATCATGTATAACAGTCAATTGTTAGAAAAACCCATCTGGTTCACCTATGTCCTTTCGGAAAGGACATCTGACATCCTTACTGGGTCTGCAGTACATGCGACACCAGACCCACGGTAACGCGTTTGATTGTTAACTGCTGTCTGCTAAATTAGGGATGGACAATAAATTCTGGTCTAGTTAACAGCACCCAGATCCACGAATGAATAAGAAAAGGAAACTTGACCTTCTATACCTACATCTTTGATAAAAATATGTTTACTGAAATTATTCATAAAAGGGAAGTGTTATGATTTCAGTTATAAGAATAATGAGAAACATACAAGAGCAGGCAATTCAGCCTTTGAATCTGCTCTGCTGTATAATACAAAAGAAAACTTATTGTATGTTATAATCTGGCTTGAGAGACATAGTTCTTTCACACATTCGATTCTTTGAAAAACAAAGGGTAAGAAAATAAGCAGCAAGATCCAAAGGTTGAATTGAAATGCCAAAGAAGTTTTTACACACAAATTTGGAACAAAACAAATCCAGGCAATGAAAACTAAATCTATATACTGAAAAGATTCTTAACAAAAAATTAATTCTAAACCACGTACATCATATATTTGACTTAGACTATAAGATTAAGGTTAACAGATGGTAAATATGAATTAACATACAAACTAACTGTGGTCGAACACCCCTTCACTTTAAAATGGGTCAATGCAGTCAAGACACTCACACCAAATGTAAGTGACCCTGTGGATCACAAAGTCTCATTAACATGCTGCATCCTTTTCAAAGGATTCAAAGTCTTCACTTGCAAAGATTTAGCTTTGGAAACACCCTCAAAAACTCTCTAACTCAGATTGCCTCAACAACTTGTGTCTTGGTAGTTCAATTGTTTCTTCTAAGACAGACTTTCCCAGGATGTCCAAGGCTGCTTCAGAGCATCTAATTACTGGTATATCTGAAGTTGTTATTGAACAGCTAGCTTCACCAAGCTGCCACTGAATTTCTCCAAGCTCGAAATTTTCTCAGCAGCATCAAGCAAATATCGCTGTGGCCTCCTTTCACTAAACTTTCAGCTGAATTGAGATATCAATAGCTCACAGGGATTCTGTTTAGCCCTGACCATTCTTGACAGCCTGAAGATCCATTCCCTTCATGTGATCCTTAACTACTTGCAATATGCTAATAGCAGTATTTCTACAATCTGGAGCAACTTCTTCTGCTTCAGCAGTCTTGCAGCTCCAAATTGCAACAAACTTCTGCCAGTAAACATGAAGATAAATTCAAACCTAATCTCTAGCCATTTCCATTACAACGTCGTATTGTCCAAACTAGCCCTAACTTGACCTTTATGTTAAGTATCCCTCATTTACAAATTCTTCTTTGTTACCATTTTATCAGACATCAAGAATTCAATACTGCAGAAAGCAGAGAGTATGGAAAGGGCAGGTTTGAAATCAAAAAGGCAATTAGGAAAGCAAAGAGGTGGCATGAAAGAATATTGGCAAGTAAAATCAAAGGGAACCCAAAGATGTTTTATGAGCAGATTAAGAATGAAAGGATAATTAAGACGAAGTAAAAGACCAAAAAGGTAACTGATGTGAAGAGATGGAAGATGTGGATCATACCGTCCTCCTCCAATGCCTCTCCTCAATCCGGCTGGACAGTCTTACTTGCTATATTCTTATCTGTCTCATTGCAGCCTAAGAATCTCCTGTATTGGCCTCACTTCTTGCTGCAGCACCATTCCCTCTGGCGATCCTGAGGGATCTACCCTTGTCCTCTTCTATTCCTAACCATGTACTGCATGGCACCATCTGAAAATAGTGTTCATTTCCATTGCACCCTGATGTCCCTGACCCCACCTACCCCTCTATCTGATCAGCACCTCTTGAGTCTTCAACTGCAGCTGGTCTATGGCCAGTGTCAAAAACTCTGTCCTCTAGCCATCAACTACATCCTAGCATTTCCAATGGAACCACACTGTTCTGGTCGTTGTGCCATATTTGACTGAGATGAACTTCCGACTGTGAATCTTCATAGAATCACAGAATAGAACCATAGTACCCCCACAGTGTGGAAACAGGCCATTTGGCTCAACAAGTCCACACTGACCCTCCAAAGAGCATTTCACCCAGACTCAACCCCCCCACCCTAACCGTGCAACCCTGCATTTTGCATGGCTAATCCATTTAACCTGCACATCCCTGGACACTATGGGCAATTTAACCTGGCCATTCCACTTAACCTACACATCTTTGGGATGTGCTAGGAAACTGGAGCACCTGAAGGAAACCCACACAGACATGGGGAGAACATGCAAACTCCGCACAGACAGTTGCCTGAGGTAGGAATTGAACCCGGGTCCCTGGCGTAGTAAGGCCAACCACTGAGCCACCATGCTGCCTCACTGTGCCATCACTAAGGACAACTATTGCATCTCTGTAATAGAGAAAGTTGATGGGGAAACTCAGTAGGTCTGGCAGCATCTGTGGAGAGAGAAACAGGGTTCATGCTTTGTGTCTGATATGAGTCTTCTTCTGAACTGAGAGGGGCTGGAAAATGATGTTTTTTTTAATGCTGTTGGCAAAGGGGAAGGAGGAGCGGGTGGACAGGACAGTAAGGATGAATATTGTGAAAGACAAAGGAAGAGCTGATGGTAGCAAAGGAGAAATTGAGATATTAAATGGGTGCCAATGATAGGTGCAAACAGGAGAAAATAGGTCAGCACTGCTGAGACCAAACTAATTCAAACAACACAAACAAGACACGGGGTGGGGGGAGGGAGGGGGAGGTAATCAAAATGGAGGACAGAAGTCAGGCTCAGAAGCCGTGGAAGTCAATGTTGAGTCTAAGAGCCTGTAAAATGCCTAAATGGAAAATGAGGTGTTGTTCCTTCAGTTTGTGTTGAGCTTCCCCAGAATGGAAATGTTAGAATGACAGCAAAAAAACAAATAAAAAACTGCTGATACTAGAAATCAGAAACAAAAACAGAAATAGCTGGAAAAATGCAGAAGGTCTGGCAGCATCTATGGACAGAAAGTAGAGTTAATGTTTTGGGTCTGTGACCCTTCTTCAGAACTGACAGCAAGGCAGTTTATTAAAATAGCAAGCAACAGGAAGCTCAGAGAGGTGATTATATCATATTTGACTTTCAACTTCCCCAAAATTAACTAGGACAAATTGCAAAAGATGGAGAGGAGCCAGTGTCCAGAAGAGCCTGTTAAACCAACTGGTAGAAATTCCAACAGGAGAAGGGGTGGTGCTAGACCTAATTTTCAGGAAAGAAGCTGTGAAAGTCCTAGAAGTATCACTGGAGGAGATTTTCAGTGAGCATGACCATAACTCAGTAAGATTTAAAGTAATTATACATATGGGCAAAGATGGATTGGAAATAATGGTTCAGAATTGGGGGAAGACCAGTTTTAATAATATAAAAACGATGGAAAGAAATTCTAGCATTGGATGCAGTCAGCAGAAGATTCACTAAGCTGATAACAGGTATAGTGGGAGTGCCTTATGAGGTGAACTTGAGTAGGTTGGGCATGTACTTATTGGAGTTTAGAAGAATGACAAGCCACCTTATTGAAACGTACAAGATTCTTAGGGGACTTGAAAGGGCAGTTGTAGACAGGTTGTTTTCCCTTACGGGAAAATCTAGGACCCAATGGTACAATGTCAGAATAAGGGCTCACACATTTAAGACATAAAGGAGAAATAATTTCCTCTCTGAGGCTTGTGAATTAGAGGAATTCTTTAATGCAGAGAGCTGTCAAGGCTGGGTCATCCAGTATATTCAAGGCTGAGATAGATCATTTTCTTAATCAGTAAGATAATTGAGGGTTATGTGGAAAAGACAGGAAAGTAGAGTTGAGGGTTATCAGACCAGCCACTGAATGGCCTAATTCTGGTTCTATATCTTAAGGTCTTATCAGTCTTAATTAATACTTTGCAGCTATTAAAGGTGAGAGGAGTGTGAACTATTGGATGTGATAAATATAGGGACAGAGGAAGTAGTGGGTAAATGAAATAAGATTTTATAGAAAAGTGGTTGCAACAGGAATAAAATGATACCTTAAAAGGTAGTGCTGTAAGGCATATTTTAGCATGAACCTTGAACCCCTAAGGGTCAGCAGAAATGACTGGAGGAACCTTTGTATGCCTAAAGGTGTACATTAGCCTTGGGTGCAGACTAGCGAGTATAAACAAATTTCTGCAGACAGTATAAGAGAAAAACAAACCTAGGATGGAAGATTTCTGTGTTTTGTGTAGGAATGAAATGTAAACAATGTCGTGGGGTATAAAAGTTAATGGTTTTTTGAATGTATGATATAGAGATTGGACAGAGGTGGACAGAGGTGGGCAGAGTATCAAACAGAATTCTGCTTAGCCAGTCAGGCTGTCTCTCCAAGGTTAACCTGCATAACCAACTCCTTCTATGGGTTGCGTAAGAACCACTAGAAGGGCTTTAGCAACGATGAAAGTAAATAAATCACCAGGGCCAGAATCAAACGTATCCCAGGCTGTTAAAAGAAGCCAGGGAGGGCACTGCAGTTGGTTTGACCATCATTTTTCAATTCTTATTGGATACAAAGGGACTGGAGAACTGGAAACATTGTACTTATTGCACCCCACTCAAATAAATGTAGTGAACTTCAGGGTTTGGAGTTTGAACATGTGTTGCTTTAAGACATTAACAGTTCAGAAGGTAGAATCAGAAACAGATGTCCTTGCTGAATTGGAGATGCGGTTTCTACCCCAGTTACAGTGATGACAGACCAGAGAGATTGTTTATGTACTAGACTTCAAGATGCTTCTGTTGCAGTTGTCCCATTTAGCACTGTTAAAAAATAAATACCAGAACTAAACATTATACAGTAAAACACATGTGCCATGAATTGGATATTTGCAGCCAAAGCAATACAGGTGTTCATTAATTTGAAGGCGAAGTGTTTGGACCTGATGGAATACATTCCAGAATTATTGTGGTAATGAGTTTGTGCTCAAGTATAGTGGATGGAGGACATGTAATAGCTGTGGTGTATATGAATTTTGACAAGGTATAACACACAACACTGCTGGGAAGATTAAAGAGCATGCTGTTAGGGAAAACGAGTAAATTGGATTAAAACCTTTGACAAAATGAGAAGCGATATAGGGCAGTTGAATGGGAATACTCATTTAATGCAAGATATTCAAGACTGACAGCAAAACATACTTTTTCTTCCAATAGAGGGTTTATGTGGCTGTGAAATTTACTTCCAGAATAGTGATTAAAGCAAGGACCACATCAACATTTAAGCATAAGCTAGCGAGATGATTAAAGGAAAGAATATAGGAATGTGGAAACAGGGAAAAACATATTTAAGACTTCTGATTATGTGGAGGATAAATATATTTTGAGTGATTAGACTATACAATCTGTTTCTTTCTTGTAAGCTAGGTGTAGAGGTCAAAAGCACATGGACTCAACCTCAATTCAGGAATATGATGCTGAACTAAATTTTCCAAAAATAATATCAAGCAAATATTATTTCTCCTCCTGCCTCTCCACAGAAGCTTTTTATCCTCTATAATGTTAAAACCGTGATTTGGAAGAGTTCATGTACAGTGCAGTCCTGGAAAAGAATAAGATGACGTGACTGCATTAGTAAATGGAGAGCACACACAGCTCCATCTCCATCCAGCCCATAAATGGTTTGTAATATAAGGAAGGTCATGAACTTAACATTATTATTTTTTTGAGAGTACTGCAGTTTTGCTAATAGCTGTAACTGTCACAAGCAAATGTTCTTTTCCATCAGCAAAAATAATGACTGAAAACTAAGACTGCATTTTGCAATGTTAAAATGTTGGACTGTGAACCTACTGTAGCACATTTTGCTAGTGATCAGAATGAAGATGATTCAACATTGAAAATTCATTAGTATTATACTTGACAGATAAACTTTTATCTTTTCATTCTTATCTTAAAACATCAGTACTTTCTACAGATTGGATAGGCTATTTTCTCATATACAAGTCTGACAAATGGAAATTATCTAATCATACTGAAAGAAGCATACATCTTCTTGCACAGCAAGTAATCATATTTATGTTTTAAACAGAACATGTAAATAGTTTTCAAATGTTGTTTGCATATTAACAGAATTTATTCTACTGTTTCTGTAATACTTGATTATCTGTATTGTGGTACTGTTCAAATATGTAAACAGATTTGCCATACAGAATAATTCACTTTAGGATCTCATACTACCACACCTAGTGACACTCTGCATTCCACAGTTGGGCTGGATTTTCCAAGGTGTGGCAATCTCACACAGGGGTGGCACAGTGGCTGGCACTGCTGCCTCACAGCACCAGGGACCCAGGTTCGATTCCAGCCCCGGGCGTCTGTCTGTGTGGAGTTTGCACATTCTCCCCATGTCTGCGTGGGTTTCCTCCAGGTGCTCCGGTTTTCTCCCACAGTCCAAAGATGTGCAGGTTAGATGGATTGGCCATGCTAAATTGCCCACAGGGATGTGTAGATTAGGTGGGTTATAGGGGGATGGGTCTGGGTGGGGTGCTCTGAGGTTTGGTGTGGACTTGTTGGGCCGAAGGGCCTGTTTCCACACTGTAGGGATTCTATGATGATGAGGTTGCCACTCCATTTCTCCTTGTTTACAAAATCAAAGATTCTGATCCTTCATTCTGACAGATCCCTCATTGTATACAACAATTGCTTTGTCATTTTCACTGCAGCTAGCTCCTGCACCTTGCAACTTACTCGTTCAGCATCACAGACAGCCATTTCGACAGCTCCAGCAAGCACATTAGATAAGCATGTGGCCAGGGTGCCAGGTGTGGAGGTACCAGCAGGATTCCGGTGGTTAAGGTGTCAAGTAAGTAGGGCATTATGGGTAGAAGCTGGGATTAGGGTGCTAGGGGTTAGCATGACAGGTGAATAGGGTGAGGGTGCAAGGTGACAAGAATGCTAGGTAAGTGGTTGAATGTTCGGGGTAGGAGGCATCAGGTCTGGCAGCAAGCAACGTGCCTGAACGTGGCATTTCACGGCCTAGAGTGGATACAGGGTCTACTGGCAGGTCTAGAAATGATATGTTGGGTTGCGGAGAGGAAGGTCGGGTGTCAGGGCTGGGTCTGGGAAATCTTAGGGATCTGGGAGAAGTGTAACTGGGGAGTTGTGGTAAGTTGGGTGTTTGATAGAATAATCTTGTCTGATTAACTATTTACTTGGCTGCATGGAACACACTAAATTCTTGAATTTTAATGGGTACTTTCAGAGGGTTCCAGACACAGGGGAATCACCCAGCAGAATCTTCAATTTCCTGGGCTATTCCTTTGGAATCTGGTATGATGGGGATTCTGCAGGGTTCCCACATGCAATTCCCACCTACACTTCAGAAACTATTATGTGGCTGTCAGAAAGTCCGGGCCATTGTTTCTCCAAACAGAGGGTGCAGCATTGAGATCATGACTGCATTTCCTAAGTAATACAACAAGTGATATTTTAAACAGTAACTGTTCCAATTCCAGCAGAATAGACAATCAAGTAAAGAACAGATTTGTATGCAGATTAGGACATTTTGAAGGAATGAATAACTACCTGAGAAAATCTAGCACTCTAAAACATCAATCTTCATGTACGAAACAGAACGTCACAAATCTATACCAGAAATGGAGATGGAACCTGACGACATGAGTCTATATCCTCAGTATACAGCAATGACAACACCATTAAATATTTATCTCTCAGTACAAATTGCTCAACCAACCCCTCTGCATGTTATTGCTCTTAAAGGCCACAGCATGTAAACTAAGTCACCTAACCTAGTGGCAACGTATACAGAACAAATAAGTAATTACATAACTGAAAGTTCTCCAAATATTCTATTATTCCCTCCATCAAAGAATTTTGTTACTTCTAATTTATTTGCTATCAACTCCTTCCACAAAGTGTATTACATCCCAAATTGGATTGGTATTGTTCAAACAGCTTTTGCACTTAGTCCAGAGGTAAAGAAGGGTTCCAGAAACAGGGGCTACACAAAACATTCAATTTCTTTTTATTAAAACTGGTACATTCTGGTTAATTTTAAATAAACCTGTACTTCATAAATTTTTGTCTTTTTTCCCCCCAAGATTAACAATCTAAGTCACATATGGATTTTTAACAGAGCAACCAGACAATCATTTTGTCAAAGATTGTCTCGACAGTCACGTTCCTATATTTGATGCCCGCCATCCATTTTTCAGATGTCAAAGTAGTACTCTCTCTCCTCAGCATTCGGTTCACAAATACACTATCCCTCACCTAACTTCTCATAATTTCACGGAAACATTTTCTTCTCCTCCAATGCTCCAAATTCCTCCTGGCAATGCTCACTCAATCACTCATTTACTCCATTGCTTCTCAACTGGAAGTGGTCCTGCAAAATAAAAAGGACATAAAACTATTTTATTTCTCAGAGCCTTACCTCAAATCCTGCAGAAAATTCTTCAACTTATTTGCACCTACGTGCAGGAACATAGCCTTCCTCAATTCCAATAAATCAGTCTGCTTCAAAGAACTTTTCTGGAGCAAACGAGTCGAAAACTGTAACATCCACCAGATTGACAAGTACTTTTTCTGAGAAGAATACATCATAATCTGGATGCCCCACTGGGTGATAATTCATGATCAAAAGCATGGTAATGAACTAGCAGAGGTCTGGGAAAAGACTAAGATTGTTCTCTTCAATAATATTTCATCTTCAGCTGAGAAATTAGGATAAGGTTAAAGAAGATTGAAACCAAAGGTGCCAGGTGAATTGATCAGCTGCTCTTAAGCAAATGCATAAGCGATGGCAGAACATCACTCACCTTTAGGAACTGAATGATCTTTGTTTCCGATTACTAATTTACTTATATGAAAAGGGGGTTAACTTCTTTACTGGGACCATTTTCAATGCCTTCAAGCATTGGAGAATCTATTCTCTACTGGGCAGTTCTCTAACAAACTGGATAGTTATGTAGAATTCTTCGGGTGGAATCTCCCCAGCCACTGAACAACAAATTGGGTGAGTGCCCAGTGAGCCCCATCCTGCTGTTGAAATTAAAAAGTAACATTATTTAACCAAGTCCTGAACATTGAGATTTTTGCTCCTGAGTAGTGAGAAACCTATTTGTATGCATAATCAATCATTCATTATTCATGACCAAATTTCACCTCAGCTTTTCACGTGCAGCTTTCCATTCCCAGACTTGCTGGATAGAAATAAATCGCCAAGATATCCGGCATGGAAATTTGAGTAGGTATCTGGTGACTCCAAGTCACTGCTTGCTCCTCTGGGCCTTGATGGTAGACACCTGGCACAAGCATCTCAGAGTATGCCCTGTGGGCACTGGCTACATGCACCCACCTCTATGGACGTTGTCATCTGCCACATATCAGCCTCACTGCTTCATCATAACAAATCCCTGATTCACTTACAGAACATATCTGTATTTTGATGCTTTGGAGCACAGTGGTGCTTCTCATCAGAATGCAGAGGCAAGGATACTTAGTCCGTGAGTGCAATCACCCATCTTTGAGATTGGATTAGGATGCATCTCAGGGCTACTTGCTCACTCTCTTAGCTTATATTTATTTTGCACCTTCCTGGATGCTCACAGCATCTTGCTTTGTTTTATCTTTTTGCACTTTAAGACAAAAAGAGGGCTGCTGTCAGTTAGGAGTCCTAGCACAGTCAGTCTAGGGCAGCAACTGCTCACAGACAAGGGGTTTTGGCACATTAGTCATTCATTTGGGGCAGTCAGGGTAAGATTGTGGACTACTCTGTTTCACTCCAGTTGGTGACTGGGCCTCCAGTCAGTCAGGGAGGTCCAGTGCAAGCAGTCAGGCAATTTGTGAATTGTCAGTCAGTGATCTGTATAGAGGGTGGTCAGGGGTCCAGTCACCCATCAATTAGGACTGTCCACCAAGTCAGTTGGTGGGGGTGGGCCACTGTTAGTCCTGGAGGGGTGGGGTGAGGAGGGTATCAGGGGATACTGTCATAGCAACAAAGTGTGGGGACTCAATGACTGGGGCTTGCGGAAAAGGATGAGAATTGGGGTCGTCACTCCATGTGGTGGGAACGTGTGGAGGAACAATGGTGATGGGCTGTCCAGGGAGATGCACGTAGAAAAGGAAATGGAGGTTCAACGGGGGGAGCTTGATGACCAGCCTGAGCCTGTGAGTCATGGTGCCCACGCAACTTGTGTCACCTTCCATGATCTATTGATTCCTAATTCATGGGTTATTTTCATTATGTACATAGATAAGATTAATCAAAGATAGCCTCAAGGGAGAGTTCATTGAATGTATTAGAGTCTGTTTCTTACAGAAATATGTTGTGGAATCAACCAGCGTGCAGGCTATTCTGGATTTGGTATCGTGCAATGAGATGGGATGAATTAATAGTCTCATGGTAAAGGATCCTCTCAGGAAGAGCGATCAGAGCTTGCAAGAATTTCAAATTCAGTTCAAGGGAGAGAAGCCCAAGAGTGAATAAAAAAAAACTAATTGTGTTGAAGAAGAAATTAAAGGAGATTGTCAAAGTAGACCTTGTGAGGTAACCTAGAACGAGAGATCATAATTTTAGGATAAGGGAGTAGCAGATTTCAAAGAGATGAGGAGGAATTACTTCTCACAAAGCGTCATGAATTTGTGGAATTCACTCCCCCAGGTAACAACTGTATTTTGCAGATGCACGGTTGGTGCTATTGCCCCTTGAAGGGCCTCCATTTACTCAGAAGTGTTTTGGCAAAGAAATAGAAACTGACTCCGCCCTGTCCAAGTGTAGTTGCTGACATTTTCCATTTGTAAGTTGCATTTAGAAAAGAAGATCTAGGAGCAGGAGTAAACCATTCAGCCTCTTGAGCCTGCTCCAATCTTCAATAAGTTCATGGCTGATCTCATCTTGGCCTCAACTCTGCTTTCCTGCCCGCTGCACAGCAGCGTTCTGGAGTTAAACAACGGTAATTCCACTGGCGTGAGGAGATTTGGCCCTACTGGACTGGGCAGGAAGACTAAAAGATAGGACAGTTGATGAAAGTGGCAGATGTTTAAGGAGAGATTCTATTCCTCACAACTGGAATATGTTAGACAGTAAGAAAGATTTTAAAGAGGGGGAAAACATCCATGGCTCAGCAAAGACATTAAAGATAATAGAAAAGTAAAAACTAAGACACACAATATTGTAAAGGCTGGTGACGTGCTGGAAGGTAGGGAAACTTTTAAAGAACAACAAAGGATTACTAAAAATTTAATGAAAAGAGCAAAAGTAAATTATGAAAGAAAACCAGCGCAAAATATAAAAATGGATAGCAGTAGCTTCTATAAGGATATAAAAGGGAAGAGAGTAGCTGAAGTGAATGTGGGTCCCAAGGAAGATGGGAATGGCTAGTTAATAATGGGGAACACCAACAGCACAGACATTACTTTTATATTTTGTCTCAGTTTTCACGATGCATGATACTCAATACCAACTCAATAATAACAAGCAATGCAGATTATAGAAAAGGAGGAACATAAAACAATCACTGGGGAAAAATTACAGCGCAAACTATGGGGATTGAAAGCAGACAAGTTCTCAGAGCCTGATGGCTTACATCCTGTGAATTAGCGTGGAGATACTATAATCATTGGTTATATATTCCAAAATTCTCTGGATGCTGGAAAGGTTCCAGGGGATTGGAAAAATGTTAATACAACATCCTTGTTTGAAAAGAGAGGGAGACAGAATGTGGGAAACTGTAGATTGGTTAGTTTAACATCTGTCATTGGGAAATTGTTAAAATCCATGATGAAGGATGCAATAACAGGAGATTTGGCAAGTCAAAACATGATCCATGAGAGTCATCATGGTTTTATGAAGGGTAAACCTTGTTTGACTAATTTGCTCAAGTTCTTCCACGATGTAACTAGCAAAGTGGATAATGGGGATCACACAGATGCAGTAGATTTGGACTTGAGAAGGCATTTGGTAAGGTACCACACAGAATGTTAATACACAAGGTAAGATCACATGGGGTTAAGGGTAATATTTAATTTGGACAGCAGACTGGCTAATCAACAGAAAGCAGAGAGAGTGATAAATGGATCATTTTTGCTGGTAGGCAAGATGTAACTAGAGAGGTGCCACAGGGTTCCGTCCTTGGACCCCGACTATTTACAATCTATAGTAATGTCTTGGATGCAGGGATAGAAAGGACTACTGCCAAATTTGCAGTTGGCACTAAAATAGATGCTGTGAGGAAAATAAAAAATTACAATTGAATCGGGTTAGGTGAATGGGTCAAAGCTTGGCAGGTGGAGCTGAACCTGGTTAAGTGAGAGATTATCCAGTTTGGTTGGAAATACAGAAAGGCAACATATTATTTAAATGGAGAGAAAATTTAGAGAGCTTCATTTCAGAGGGATCTGGATGTCCTCATGCATGAGTCACAGATAACAAGGAAGGCCAATGGAATTTTTGCATTTATTGCTAAAGGAATAGTACAAAAGTAGGGAAGTGTTGCTGCAACTGTACAAGTCGTTAAGGAGACAGTCTCTGGAGTATTGCATACAATTTTGGTCCCTTTACTTGAACAGGGATGTAGATGCATTAGAGGTAGTTCAGAGGAGGTTCACCACATTGATTCCAGAGATGAGGGGTTTGTCTTCTGAAGAGAGATTGAGCAGTTCAGACCTCTATTCTCGAGAGCTTAGAAGAATGAGAGAACTGCAGTAGTTTAAGAAGTTCACCACCACCTTCTCAAGAGCAACTAGAAAGGGGCAATAAATTTTGGCACAAGAGTGAATAAAACAAAACTAATTGTGTTGAAGAAATTAATGGAGATTGTCAAAGTAGACATAGAACAGATTCTTCTCCTTGTGAGGTAACCCAGAACGAGAGATCATAACTTTAGGATAAGGGAGTAGCAGATTTCAAAGAGATGAGGAGGAATTACTTCTCACAAAGGGTTATGAATCTGTGGAATTCACTCCCCCAGACTGCAGAGAATGCCAGAACACTGAATAAATTTAAGGAGGTTTGATTTAATTAGTAATGGTTCAAAGGGTTATGGACAGCAGGCAAGAAAGTGGAGTTGAGACCAAGATGAGATCAGCCATGAACGTATTGAAAATCAGAGCAGGCTCAAGAGGCTGAATTGTCTACTCCTGTTCCGAGATCTTAAATTCTAAAAGCAGCTTATAAATGGAAAATGTCAGCAACTTCACCTGGACAGGGCGGAGTCAGTTTCTATTTCTTGGCCAAAACACGAGATCCACTTCTAAGGGAAGCCCTTCAAGGGGCTATAGCATCAACCATGCATTTGCCGAATACAGTTATTATAGGTTCACATAGCACAGAAACAGACCCTTCAGCCCAACTCGTCCATGCTGACCACGTTTCCCAAACTAAACTTGTCCCATTTGCTGATGTTTGGCCCATATCCTTTAAACCTTTCCTATTCATGTACCTGTCCAAATGTCTTTTAGGTATTGTAACTGTACATGCATCTACCACTTCCTCTGGCAGTTCATTCCACAAACAAATGACCCTCTGCATGAAAAAAAATCTCCCCCCAGGACCCTTTTAAATCTTTCTCCTCTCACCTTAAAATTATGCCCTCTAGTTTTGAACTCACTCATCCTAGGGAAAAGACCTTTGTTACGCAACTTATCTATGCCCCTCATGATTTTCCAAACCACCAAAAGGTCACTCCTTAACCTCCTACACTCCAGTGAAAGGAAGTCCCAGCCTATCCAACCTCACTTTATAATTCAAAACCCCGTATGGCCGGTAACATTCTTGTAAATCTTTTCAGCCTGTATCCAGCTTAATGCTATTCTTCCTATAGCAGGGTGACCAAAACTATACATAGTAATCCAAAAGTGTTCTAACCAATGTCCTGTACAACCGCAACAGTACATCCCAACTCCTATAATTAATAGTTTGAGCAATCAAGGCAAGTGTGTCAAAAACCTTTTTTTGTCACCCTGTCTGTGACAATACTTTTAAGGAACCATGCACCTGAACCCCAGGGTCTCTCTCTTTGACACCACTCCCCAGGGTGTTACCATTAACTGTGTAAGTCCTGCCCTTGTTCATCTTACCAAAATGCAACACCACGCATTTATCCAAGATAAATTCCATCTGCCACTCCTTGGACCATGGGCCCAATTGATCAAGATGCCTTTGTACTCTTAGGTAACCTTCTTCACAGTCTACTTTAACAACAATTTTGGTGTCATCTGCAAACGTACTGACTATATTCTCATCCAAACCATTTATATAAATGGCAAACAATTGTGGGCCTAAAACCAATCCCTGCGGAACACCACTGCTCACAGGCCTCCAGTCGGAAAAATCCTCCATCAACACCCTCTGTCTCCTACCGTCAAGCCAATTTCATATCCAATTGGCAAGCTCTCCCGGAAACCCATGTGATCTAACTTTATTAGCCAGTCTAACATGCTGAACCTTATCAATTGCCTTGCTAAAGTACATATAGACAACGTCTACTACTCTGCCCTCATCTATCTTCTGGTAACATGCTTAAAAACTCAAACGTGAGGCAGGATTTCCCATGCACAAAGTCATCAGTCCTTGCCTCTCCAAATGCATGATATCCTGTCTCTCAGAATCTCCTCCAACAACTTACCACTGATGTCAAATTCACTGGTCTGCAATTCCCAGGCTTCTCCTTGCAGCTTTTCTTAAAAGAAGGCATAACGTTAGCCACTCTCCAGCCTTTCAGCACCTCACCCATGGCTGTAGATGATACAAATATCACTGTAGGAGCCCTGAAATTTCTTCCCAGTTTCCCACAATGTCCTGATATACACTTGATCAGATCCTGGAGACTTATTTACCTTTCTGCTTTTTAAGACCTCCAGCACCTCCTCTTCCGTAATGTGGACTGTTTTCAAGACTTCAAAATTTATTACTCCAAGGTCCCTATTTTCCATGTCTTTCTCCATGCATATGAAAGATATGAAGTGTCGCAACTCGCAGACTGAAAATAGTCATGTCTGTGGAGCCAAAGGAATCACAAGCAACCTTAAAAATTGGACCTGCGGGCCCCAAAACACAAAGCCAACGCAAGATCTCTGCTCTGAGGAAAGGTCACCAGACCCGAAATGTTAACACTGATTTTTTTCTTCACAGATGCTGCCAGACCTGCTGAGCTTTTCCAGCAACTTCTGTTTATGTGTTGTCAAGATCGCAGAGACTACACAGGGACACAGAACTGTAAATATAATGCAATGTGTTCTTACATGCATTGCTGCCTTTCGTGGGTGATGTGAGATGGCTGCACAAGATCTCAGTCCTCATGCAGCACCTACAATCTCCTGCTGTCTTTGCAATATGGTGGTATTTTCATCGGAATAACGTTCACTTCTAAGGTCCATGTAGTTATTCTGTCACCAGTTGGAGAACTTCATGTCTTATTGCATAGAGAAGTATACAACGCTGTCATGTGTGAATACTGACTACTCACATCACTAAAGAACTGTTCTGTTTCTGATATTCCCCACAGAAGGTTATTGCAAGCATGACTGATGGATCCAGCTACAGCTATTGCTGTGATGCAACAAAAGGTGTACAGAAATGGAAAAGGAACAGATGCACCAGCAAGCCCAAGATGAGCAGCAACTACCAATGGATGCCAATCCATCTGCACAAGAAGAGGTCGCAGTTACAACTACTCTCAGGATACATAGGAGGCATAGAATGGCCAGAGTCTCTTGTCCTCTATGCAATTTCCTTCGAATGAGCAAAGCATAGTGTTGACACAAAAACAGAAATTGCTGGAAAAGCTCAGCAAGTCTGGCAGCACCTGTGGAGAGAAATCAGAGTTAACGTTTCGGGTCCAGTGACCCTTCCTCAGAACTGGTGTTGGCGCAGTCTGAGGATGTTCTGGGACATTGTCACAGAACTATGCCAGCTTCTGGAGCAGGACCGGAGACCTGAAGGAATGGATGGCCACCAACTGAATTCCAAGGACCCAATGGAAACGTGAATGGGAATCCCCAACTGACCATTCATAGATGCATTAAGGCTGTTACTGATGCCATTTGTGGCATCCCCATGATGTGGTCAGTGCTTCAGAATTGATAGTGGGATTTGGCAACATGTCTAGGTCTTGCTGCATTTGGACATGGAAT
This sequence comes from Rhincodon typus, assembly GCF_021869965.1. Classification (NCBI taxonomy): domain Eukaryota; kingdom Metazoa; phylum Chordata; class Chondrichthyes; order Orectolobiformes; family Rhincodontidae; genus Rhincodon; species Rhincodon typus. The sequence goes on from NC_063336.1 coordinate 34,762,934, forward strand.
TCAATATCCTGAGTCATCATGAATGGTGCTGAATGTTGTGCAATCATGTGGAAGAAAGGTCATTGATGAAGAAGCAACTGAAGATAGTTTGGCCTGGGACACTACCCTGAGGAACTCCTTTTGGAGCTGAGAAAATTAACCTCCAATAACCATAACCATTTGGTCTGCAAAGAGAAAACCAGAGTTAACATTTAGAATCTGATACGACTTATTCAGAAGTTCAGGGTTCTGAAAAACAGTCATTAAGATTCAAAACGTTCACGCGGTTTCTCTCTTCACTGATGGTGCCAAACCCGAGTTTCTCCAGCATTTTCTGCTTTTTACTGCAGATTTCTAGCACTTGCAGTATTTTGCTTTTACTAACCACAACCATCATCCTTTGTGACAGGTATGATTCCAACCAGTGGATTGTCCTCGCCCTGATTCACATCGATTCGTGTTTTGCCAGGGATCCTTGATGCCACATTTAGTCAAATGCTAGTTAAAATACTACTGTTTAGAAAGATTTTGACACTTGGTAATTCATGCTAAATGCTTTATTACCCACGAGTGAGTTTACATGCAAACTTTGTTTTATTTCTAGCGAGAAATATCTACACTGGCCTATAATGCTCCATTGTACATCAATGCAAGTTCAGGGAACAATAGTTTTACGATTTGTTTTAAAAACCTATAAAATTGTTTTACATTGGATTTTAAAAATGTTGTGCCTTGTCTAACAGTAAGATCTTATTTTGGAGGGTGACAGTGGCAATTCCAAACAACAGTGGAAGATTTAATACATTGTGACAATAAGGAGCCACAGAAAGTCTGACATTGAGGAGGATTGGGAAAAATCTCCCTACTATCTGAAGTCAGTGTCCAAGGCCCAATCATCTTCAACTGCTTCATTAATGACCTTCCCTTCAATATAACATTAGAATGTTCACTAATCGTTGTAGTCTTGAGCTCCATTTGGAATTCCTCAGATAGGGAAGCAGTCTTTGCTTGCATGCAACATGACTTGGACAACATTCAGCCTTAGGATGATAAACAACAAGAAACACGTATAGACCATCCACAATGTATTGTGACATTAGATATATCAGTGTGGAGCTGGAGGAACACAGCAAGTCAGGCAGCATCAGAGGAGCAGGAAAGCTGATGTTTCAGTTTGGGACCTTTCTTCAGAAATAGGGCCCCATTTCTGAAGAAGGGTCCCGACCCAAAGCGTCAGCTTTCCTGGTCCTCTGATTCTGCCTGGCCTGCTGTGTTCCTCCAGCTCCACACTGTTATTTCTGACTCCAGCACCAACAGTTCTTACTATCACATATTGTGACATTATATAGCATTGCACCTGTGAAGCCCTGATCACGAATTTCCTGGGGATCATGCCTGAGCAGAAATTCAACATGGATCAGCTGATTAAGTCCTGCAGTTACAAGCAGGGTAGAGGCTGAATATTTCCTGGTAAGTATCTCACCAACTGCAGGGAACAAGTCAGGAGGGTGATGAAATACTCTCCACTCGAATGAACAACTGCAGCTGCAACTAAATTCAATAAACTGAACACCATACTGACAAAGCAACCCGGCTGTTTGTAACCCATTAACTGACATAAATAACCGGCACTGCATGTAATGGCTGTGGTGAACATACATATCAGGGATATAAGATGGCCTAGTGTCCTTCAAGCCTGCTTTACCATTCAATAAGATCGTGGCTGATGTGTTTATGTTTTGAATTCCATATTCTCCTCTATTCTCAATAACCTTTGATTCCACAGCTTAACAAGAATCTACCTCCACCTTAAATGTATTCAATAACACTGCTTCCATCATCTTCTGAGGCAGAGTTCCAAAGGGCACAACTCTCAGAGAAAAGTTTCTTCCGCATTTTGATCTTAAGAGGGCAATCCCTAATTTTAAAATATTGTCCCCTAATTCTGGACTCACCTATATCCTTTCCATGTTCACCTTGTCAAGACCAGTCAGGATTCTATGTCTCTCAATCAAATCACCTCTTGCTTATCTCAACTCCAGTGGAAACCAGCTCAGCCTGTCCAATCTTTCCTCCAAAGACAACCTGCTCATTCAAAGTGTCAAACTAGTAAACCTCGTCTGAACTGCTTTCAACATATTTACATCCTTTGTTAAATAGAGACCAAAACTGGACAAGTATTCGAGATGTGATCTCACCAATATCCTGTTGAAGCATAACATCTTTACTTTTATATTCAATTCCTCTCGTAACAGAGGTGAGATTCCGTGAGCCTTATTAATAATGGCTGTAGTTGAATACTAATTTTTTTGTAATTCACATACACAAAAACATCTGGGTCCCACTGCACCTTGGATTTCTGCAGTGGTTCTCTCTGTTAAAGTAATATCCTGCTTTGTATCTGTTTCTTGTCGAAATGAGCAACTTCATATTTTCCCACATTTTACTCCATCTGCCAGATTTTTGCCCACTCACTCAATGTAACAAATCTGTCTGCATCCTCCTTATGTTCATTTCACAAAATACTTTCCTGCTTTGTGTCATTTGCAAATTTACATGACCATGCCCCTGATCCCCTCATTCAAGTCACAAAAACAAAGTTGCTGGAAAAGCTCAGCAGGTCTTGCAGCATCTGTGAAGGAGAAAACAGAGTTCACGTTTCGGGTCCGGTGACCCTTCCCCAGAACTCAGAACCTTCCTCAGAACCCCTCATTCAAATCACTTTTAAAAATTGTAAGAGATTGAGGGACTAGCACAGACCTCTTTGGAACCCTACACATCACAACCGACTTATCATTGATGTATGCTGTCTATTTTCTACCAACCACCTATCCTCTTTCCATGCTAGTATGCTACACTTACAGCATGAGCTTCAGTTTTGCACAAGAACTTTTTATGTGGCAGGTTGTGAAATGCCTTCTGGAAATCCAAGTACAGTACATCTATAGGCTCCACTGCACATGTTACTCCTTCAAGGAATTCCAATAAATTGGTTAAGTATGGCCTCCCCTTCATAAAAGCAGTGTGTATTATCTACGGCAACATGACAAAGGCTTCTTCAGTAGCACCGTACAAATACTTTGCCACTTATACGCATATATTAGGGCAGCAATGCATATGAACACTAAAATGTCTAGGTTCTTTCATAGTTCTTCTTTGGTCAGATATCATCATTCCCTCATCATTGGAGAATCAAAATACTGAACACCCTCCCTAATATCACTGAGAGTATCTTCTCCACGTTAACTTCAAATAGTCCAAGGAGGAGGGAGGCAGGGCAACACCAGCACCTACTTAAGGGCACTTGGGGATTGTCAATAAATGTAAGCCTTGTCATACACCCCAAGAACAAATAATTAAAATAAATACAATTACATACATAAGTGTTTGCATACTGACCAAAAAATGTGAACAGAAATGAGATTAACTGGAAAGACAGATTCCTTTTCTTACAGCCTACCTAGGTTGACACAAAAACTCAACCAATAGTTGAAAAAGTAACCTTTAACAAAGGACTTCATGTTGTGGAAGCACTTTCACTGTTTCTTCTCTCAGAAAGACAGAAGTGTGACTACACCATGCTCATTCTACAACAACTTCTGAAGAAAGAATCCAAAGCTTGCAAAAACTGAATGTAAAACACATGTCTAGATTGTTGGGGTGCGGGAGCTGAGAAACTTCTCAGTCTCCACTTTTGATTTGATTTTTTTTCGGGTGGGTGGCAGATAGTGAGTAGGACCAGGATGTGATGGAGTCAGCCCACTATCCTGAGATGCAGATTGGAGGGGTCACAGGTGTTGCCGAATGCTGTGGCAGGTTGTTCAAAAGCCTTGTTCTCAGTTCTCTGGTACTTTGACCCAGCTGCTTTCTTAAACGTTACATCCTTTGGCCCTCACTCCTCTCATCCCCTCTCTGTGCCTTACATTACAACCCTTGCTGTCCCCAACCCAACTGTCCCTCAGAACCTTTGTCCTTACATTCCTAATTGCCCCCTCATACACCTCAATAGCCTTCATATCATCAATGTCTTATCTCCACCCATTCCATAACTATGGTTCTTATGTTAACTTAGTACCAACTCACAGTTCTCCTCCATTCATCACCCTTTATGCTGACATACTCCATATCAACTGAACCACTATCCACCAGGAAGACATTGGGAGCCTTGTTGAGTGGAAATAAGAAAAGGTTCTAATTATCTACTACATCGTTCACTAGATTTAAAAAAACTCCATGCAACAAAGTCCATTCAAAACACTTAAATTTCAAATATTTAATTCCTTATCAAAACAATAAACTTGTATTATAACCCAGTGAAGGCAGCTGATTCTTTCATAACCTCTATGAGCTGTCAATCAAATTGTGAACATATGTACACCATGAAAATGACGGACTGTGCAAAGCAGCCAAGCAATATGAACATTATAATAATAGTACTTAGTGTAATATCAACAATCAGTAATGAAATAGCTAAGACATATTCTGTCAATTCTCATTAACTTGGGCAAATATATTTGCAATATTTTAAATAACTTAACAGCCTCATTACCTGCCCTTCAAGAACATTTACAACTTCTCTAAAGATTTATAACTTCCGCACTATGAAATAAGGCTTCTGCGAATACAGTGTTTGTTCAAACTCAGCACACTGTTTAAATGGCTTTGATGAGTTTGGGATTTCCACATGTGGAAGTCACATCCCACCCCATTTGCCTCTGCTCCACACATCCCTGTAAAATAGGATGTCAGAAATAAGGTTAGAGCTACCAAATCTGTGTCTTACCTATCATTTTTAGAAGAGCTCAGATAGCTTAAGACATCACAATATATCTAGGCTACAATATCACATCTTAGGATATTTTAATTGACGAAGTGAAATTCAGAAAAATCATGGACAGTATTTTCAAATCATTTTTTAAACATGCCTCTACAGTTTTATTTTGCAGGGTTCAACACAGCCATAAAAAGATTCTAATTTATTGGAACATAGTACTCCCTTAAGTACACTGATTTATTTTTATTTCCCTGAAAGTTTCAATGATTTAAAACACTTTTAAGATAATTAAGAGAACAGTTGTAGGGTAGTTTCAAAAATGCATACTGCTTCAAGTGTGTGCCTTTTGGATACAGTGCCGTCACAGTCTATGCAGTCTGGTAGACAGGTGTTAAAACACTACTGTTGTAATAAAATTAGCAGCCTTATAAACAACATCAAAACATTTATATTTTTTAATTAACAAACAAAAATGGTGCAAAATTCTTCTAAAATTACATAATCCAACACAATGCATTTTAGCAGATAGAAGGTGCCGTATTTTACTTATAGCAATTGCTTACATCAAGTCCCCTACAGTTTAAAAGAGAAAACAAGAAACTTAACCAGCATGGGAAGTGGAGTGCAGGGAGCATTTAGGTTGATGACCCCAGCTTTATGAAATTAAAGCAAATACATGGTGGTGCAGCAGGTGTGGAGGGAAAAAGGGTAGAGGGAAAAACGTTATCAATGAACAGAGAGTTGGCTCATTTCCCATGTTCTAGTGCACAAAATAAACCTAACGAATATGATTGTTAATTTTGTGGCCTGCATAGTTCACTAAAACTATCAAGTACATTAAATTTAAAAATAAAAATTAGAAAACTGTGTGATAATTTAGTCACCATCTTATATGTAGAACAGATTGCCAAAATGATAGAGAGTGTAACAGCTCCACTGCTTTGATTCAACTTATCTAGAATGTGAAAAAACAATGAAAAACTATGCTTTTCTCCATAGAAGAAATATTTAATATATTTGTAGTCTTTTACAAATGTAAAATAGGGACTAAAGGTGGTATTGCAATAACAAGAAGAGTCCAAAAACACATTTTGAAATAAGGAAATCTGTTCATATGTGATGAAAATGAATTTAAAAAAACCCTTCCTAATGAGTGTTTCTTTACATTTTACAGTTTGTTGAAATTAGAGAGAAAATTTTAATGATGCAGAAGGCAACCTTAATCTACCAAATCCGTAAAGAGGATAGCTTTGATAACAATTTATACAGACCTGTAAAACAATTACAGCGTATTTGAAACCTTTTACAGAGATGCAATGTTTACAAATCTGATGCTTACAAAGCATGATTTGGTCGCTTTGGAGGTGGTGGAGGCATTAGTTCAGAGTCCATATCCAGAGACCTTTTCCTTGGCTCTCTTTGGGATTGCATCTGATTCCGTTCAATGAACTCAAACAGGAATTCCTTCGTAACTGGATTATTGATACTGCCACAAACAGCTGGAAAAAGAAGATGGCAATTACAGTGAGATTGGAATTCTTTAAAGTGTCACTACAGCCTTGCAACCATGTGTCTGAATAAGTTGGGTATCTGCAACAATTTTGTTTGAAGCGATGATAAGGATGTATGCTTGCTGTCACTTAAAAGATTTGTGAATAATTTAAAAATCATAATTATTTTAACTTCCTTGCTAGTCCATAAAAATAGTGCACTAGCAGACAGAAAAATGAACTGTACATAAAATGCACATTCACAAGAACATAGTTAAGCAAAGTAGTTTCTGAAATGCCAGTACCTTCAGTTACCATTTCAGATAGAAACATTTGTCTAAATAAAAACCGAAAGAACTGCAGATGCTGTAAATCAGGATCAAAAACTGAAGTTGCTGGAAAAGCTCAGCAGGTCTGGCAGCATCTGTGAAGAAAACATCAGAGTTAACGTTTCGGGT
>NC_063336.1:34770034-34811824 GCF_021869965.1 Rhincodon typus
CCCGAAACATTAACTCTGATGTTTTCTTCACAGATGCTGCCAGACCTGCTGAGCTTTTCCAAAGACACTGGTCTTTCTGCTTATACAGATACACAGTTTCATAAGCCTATGATCAACTTGTCAAACGTATATGGCTGGCTGGAACGGCACTGTGCTGCAATGGCATCTACAGAAGTGAAAGGCATTTTAACAGAAAATGCAGAAAATAAATTCCTATTTGTATTTGCCCATTTGTTGGCTTTGTCATCACAACAATAAAGAGGAAATTGAACTCTTAGTTTGCCAGATATGCATTTCTTTTCCCTTTAATGCATGGACGTGATTTTTTTTTTTAAAGCATTCACTGATTTATTTGCAATTTAAGATGCAGCTTCACTATTTCTGGCATCACATCAATACAAACTAGGTACTTTAATGTGGTGTAAAGTCAGACAAAGCACATTTAAGCAATGAGAACGGGACCACCAGGTTAGTGAATCACATGATTCACAGCTTTACACTTACTACAATAAAACTGCTCCAATGGCAAAATAAAAGCTAATATAACACTGGGATTGAAGTTAATAATTTGTGTATTAAATTACAATATTCTATAGCATCAAAGGCAAAAAATGAATTACAAGAGCAGAAAAATAAACACTATTTAATTGTAAATCAAATTTCACATTCATTTTGGTGTTTGTGGGTTTCAATTTTTTATCTTTTACACAGCTAGGATTGAAAGCATGGAAATAAGTTGCATGGAAAATGTATTCAGCCTTCTGGGTGGTTCTCTGAAACCTACAATAAATAGCCACTTGCCCCTTCCCAGTCATTAGTCAAATGATGGAAGAGAAAGCAATCTCTGCAATACCAATAGCTTTTGATGAATGTTTGTGTTCTGCTCAAAATGCTTAGCTCAAGAACTCATCAAATGCAAACATGAATATGTTCTGAATGTCAGAGAAAAGGTGAAAGTGGCTGCCTTGAACAGCAAAGCAGTATTTGACTAAGGCAACGAGGAATCTAGCAAAACCAAGGTCAAAGTAGGGATGGGGGTTAAGTGGAAACCTCTCAAATCATTAGGATTATACTTGGCACAAACGAATTTGGTTGAAATTACTGAAGGCCAATTTTCACAGGTCGAGTCATTGTTGTAGGAGTTCTTCAGGATAGAATCCATGTAGCAACATTCCTCAGCTGCAATGTCAAAGAGCTTCCTGGCATCATGAGGCCAGAAGTAGATCAATTCTACAATATCCAATAACAACCACAATGTCTTTAATAATGCAGGAAAATAAGTGAGTATTGGCTGGCCTTTGGTTGTACTATTTGATCCATAATTGCTTGAAAATAACTAACTCCAAGAAAAGACCCAACCACACTCGCACTTCAGTTGCCTGGTGTCATCTACAAACACTCTGAAGTCAGGTTTATTTTTATAATTCTTCAAATGTGGAAATAAGTGGTGAGGCCAGGAATTATCATCAAGCCTTGGTAGTTGCAAGCCTTCAGACTGTGCAGCATTGTAACAACGTTAGCAGAGCATTTCTCCTACAAGATGAACTGCAGCAACTCACTGAAGCATGTTCAATCGCACCTTCCTAACCAGTGATGTCTGCCACCTAGAAAGATATAGGCAGCAGGTGCATGGGAACACAATGACTTGCAAGATCCTCTCCAAGACTCACATCACCCCAACTTGGAAATATATGTTCATTCCTTCATTGTTGCTGTGTTAAAATCCTGCAACTCCCTCCCTAACAGCACTCTGGGTGTACCTAAATACCAAGGACTGTAGTAGTTTAAGAAGGTAGCACACCACCACATTCCCAAAGGCAATTAGGGATGTGCAATAACTGCTGGTCTAAAACTTGGTCAAAATCCTGAACACTTTTTCTGACACCTCTGGGACATAACGGCACCATAAGTATAGCAGCACTTCAAGAAAGTGGCTCACCTCACAAGGCCAATTAGGAGACAGAAACAAATGCTAGCCTCACCAATGATACATTTCATGAATGAATTTAAAAATCAGAGAAATGCTCCCTCTGATCTGGTGAAACAATGCACCCTTGTCTCCAACCTCAAAACAACCACTGACTGCACACTATAACATTTTTCACTCCAATTAACCTGTAAGATTGTCAACCCAATGCTAATATGTACGGAATTCTTGGCTGTTTTGCACTGTCGATATATAGCTACAATGGACTAAGTTCAGCCAGATTTTAAAAGACAGAAATACAAAGGAGATCCACCACTAATAATGGAGTTAATTGGTGTTTTTATTTAAGCAGCGGTAATTATAATTTTGATGAAAAATGTGGTTTAACAGTAATATCATCAAAAATGTAATTATTTCAAATTACCATGTTCCATTTTGAAGAAAGCAGAAGGAAATATTAACTGCCTAATCAAAAATCATCTTCACAGACAAATAAAATAGCAAATAACTTACCAACTGCATCTAGGTCATAAACAAACTACATTCGATAATTGAGCAGACATGAGTCATTATTAGGAATTCAAGGAGTTACATCCTTACATGAAAGACTGCAATGACATGAGAGGCAGTTGCAACAGTTACTTGCAGATTTATTTACGTTGAATAGCTCATCCATTTTCTAACACACTTTGCCTGTATCCATGACTCATACTCTCAGAGCAGCAAAATAATAACTAAGACTTTCAGGCTGTGTTGGGTGCTGCAATCATTATCTTAATCTTTCACCCCTCATAAATACATTTCTGAAATCTCAAAAAATGAATGGAGTGGTCTTAGCACTGTAATTTTATCAGCAGGAATACAATTCAAACATGACTGATTACTTTTCACACTCCACTTAGGCGATGGCAATAAGTAATTGAATCAAATGAAGGAAAAGATAGAAGTAATAAAACCAGAAAAATGATACTCATTAACCTTTTTGCTTACTTAATTACGATTCCAACTGAATGTACATTGCCAAACAAATTTTTTTATTATTAGACCTATGCTGCTAACACAATGCCAGAAAATAAAAATGCTGAAACGGAGACTGCAGGAGTACATGGAATGCACTGTAGTCCTTTCTAGTGATAAAATCATCTCAGTCCAAAGGAACTGTTGCAGGAGATCTACATGGTAGCATCCAAGGCCCATACAACTTCAGTTGCTTTATCAATGACTTTTCCTCCATTATAGGGTCGGAAGTGGGAATGTTCACTGATGATCACACTATGTTCAGCATCATTCATGATCCTCAGGCACAAGTAGCTTGTGTTCATATGCAGTAAGACCTGGATAACATTCAGGTTTGAGCTGATAAGTAGCAAGTCACATTTGTACTAGACAAATGACTGCCCACAATAATAAGGAATCTTATCATCATTTCCTGACATTGAATGGCATAACACCCAATAAATCTACCACTATCAATATCCTGGGGTTACCACTGGCCAGAAACTGGACCAGTCAGATAAATCTGTTGCTACAAGAGCAAGTCAGATGCTTAGAATCTGACAGCAAGTAACTCATCTCCTAACATCCCACTAGCTGTCCACCAGCCACAAGGCTTAAGTCAGGAGTTTGGTGGAACAGTCCGCTGTTGCCTGGATGAGTGCGGCTTTAACAATGCACAAGCAGCTCAAGGACAAGTAGCTGGCACTCTGCACATCACCACTCTCTCACACTTCACCACTTGCTCGCTTCATCGACAATGTGCACCACAATGACCTAAGGTTTCTCTGATGGCACTTTCCAAATACGAAATCTCTATCATCTAGAGGGTTAAGGGAACCGGATGAATGAAAACCTGCAAATTTCCCCACCAAGTCACGCATTCTGACTCGAAACTATTTTGCAATTTCTTCATTGTCACTGGAACAAATTCCCTCCTGGATTGCACTACGGGTGGCCCTACACCCCAAAGAATACCATGGTTTAAGCAGGCAGCTCATCACCAGCTTCTCAGAGTGAGAACTGACTCCTGGCTTAGCATCATACAAATAAATATTTAAAACTGAATGTTTTAAGTTGGGATCTACTCAACCTCATTGTTTTAAAACTAAGAATTATTCATGAACTTATGTGACAAAAGTATTATATTTCAAACAAAGAGTATATGACGCTACCTGAAAATACCAGCATTATATTCACTGATGCCAGAAAATTAACATTCAAATTTGCATTTTAGTGCAAGTCCTTCAAAGATTAAGAAATGCAGTACACTTGGCCTTCCTTTATTTAAATTAATAAAGGAGCACAAATTTTAGACAGTCATGAGGAGGGCTAAAAATGAGCACAGTGAAGGATAAAAGCAGCTTTAAGAACCTCAAGTCTGACGAGGCTATACAGATGTATGACAAAGCAGATAGGTTAAGGGAAAAGACAGTGAAGGAAAGTAGAATGTTGGGCAGCTGGAGGCATTCGTTAAAATAATTGTGCATGATACTGAAAACTTGATCTCACCTTGATTTTCTTCATTCACGACATGATCAAGAACCAAGGTTCTAAGTTATTTTTAGGAGAGACTGTATAATCTGTCTAGGTAGAATTAAGAAATAGGAGGGGTTTGTTTCTAAACTGTAAGTACACTATACAGTAAAACAAATTATTATTGTATTGTGCTTACTATTCTACAAGTCAAGAGTGCATGGTCATAAAGTCATAGAGATGTACAGCATGGAAGCAGATCTTTCAGTTGAACTCATCCATGCTGACCAGATGTCCCAAATTAATCTAGTCCCATTTGCCAACATTTGGCCCATATCCCTCTAAACCTTTCCTATTCAGAAACACATCTAGATACCTTTTAAATGTTGTAATTGTACCAGCCTTCAACCACCTTCTCAGGCAGCTCATTCAATACACACACCACCCCGAGTGAAAAAGTTGCCCCTCAGGTCCCTTTTAAATCTTCTGTCTCTCACCTTAAATCTATGCCTTCTAGTTTTGGACTCCCTTACCCTGGGAAAAAGACCTTGGCTATTCACCCTATCCATGTCCCTCATGATTTTATAAACCTCTATACAGTCATCTCTCAGCCTCTGACGTTCCAAGGAAAATAGCCTCAGCTTATTCAGCCTCTCCCTATAACTCAAACCTTCTAACCCTGGTAACATTCTTGTAAATCTTTTCTGAACCCGTTCATGTTTCACAATATCTTTCCTAGTAAAATAGAAAAGGATTTTCTTGGAATATGTCAAAGAACATTTCCATAATGAGAATGTGACATATGCAAGGAAACATGAAGCATTAGATCTGAATACTGAAGCTGGTGCAAGTAAGTGGTTTGATTATAGGTGAACATCTGGGAAATAATCTGACATGAAAGACAGTAGCAATAGTTGTTTGAAGGTAGATACTTGCAGTACTTTTAACGTTGAAATCAAAAAAGGACAAACAACAAGCACAAAGATCAGAATTTTTAATTGTTGCATGCTGTCTAACTCAGCATTATTATTATTACACCCCTCTTCATCGAGGATTTTCCTGAGCTTTCAGCTTACTGAGGTAGCTTCAAGCCAATCTACATTCAACATGTCGCTGATGATTGCACAATGTTCAGTACCATTCACTACTTCTCAGATATTGAAGCAGTTCATGTGCAAATGCAGCAAGATCTTAACAATATTCAGGTTTGGGCTGATAAGTGGCAAGTAACATCTGCACCGCACAGTGCCAGGCAATGTCATGTCCAATAAGAGAGAATCTAATCATCACCCTTGATATTCAATGACATTTCAATCATTGAATCCTTACAATCAACATTCTGCAGGGTTACCATTGACTAGAAACTGAACTGCAATGTGGCTACAATAACAGTTCAGAGGTTGAAGATCTTGCAGTCAGTAATTCACAACTTGTCTCATCCTGACTACCATCTACAAAGCACAAATCAGGTGTGATGGAATACGCTCCACTTGCCTGGATGAATGCAGCACCAACAACACTTAAGAATCCAGGATAAGCAGTTGCTTGATTGGCACCACATCTACAACATTCACTCCAGCCAGTCGCGCTCAGTAGCAGCAGTGTGCACTATCCACAAAATGCACTACAGAAATTTACCAATGCTCCTTAGACAGCAGTACTCAAACCCACAAGCACTGCCACCCAGAAGGACAAGATACTTGGGAACACCACCACCTAAAAGTTCCCCTCTAAGCCACTCACCAGCCTGACTTGGAAATATTTTGTTTTTCCTTCACTGTTGCTGGGTCAAAATCTTGAAACTCCCTCCGTAAGGCCTTATAGATCCACCTACAGCACATGGACTGCAGCAGCTCAAGGTGGCAGCTTACAATTACTTGCTCAATGACATCAAGGAGTGGGCAATAATTGCTGGCCTGGCCAGCAACATCTAATTAAAAGAAAACAAACCTGCTCTGAAAACTCTGGTCACAATTTGACAGTTGTATGAATTTCCATCACAGCAGCTGAGGCAATCCACAACTTTCTAAAATAATCAACAACATGCTAAAAAAAAAAATCTATCCGCAACATTCTGAAACAAAAAGCTAATTTGTGCTAAATTCCATTGTCAACAGATCTTTTTTTAAAAATTCCAGGATTTGGAACAAAGTCTTCACCAGAAAATCATCAGTTCTTCCTTGGACCAAACACATGCTCAGTGGCATAGATAAATTGTTGTCCAAGCAAAACACATCAACTTAAATGAGCTAACTTTAGTGATATGAAGGTGGCAATGATCCAATTTAATTGGCTAGTAGTTGTTTCAGAATAAAGAACAGTCAAGTATTGGGAGATATTTAAAATGACACAGGATGTACTTAAAACCAGTAATTCAACAGATAAAGGTATGAGCAAAACTACAATAAAAATGATGCACAGTATAAATACTGGGAATACAAACAGAAGAAAACAAATGACAATTATACATAAGTTCACTACACTGAGAATGAGTGGAAAAACGAAGAGCATGAAAGAAAATGGCAGCCAACTTTAAAGGAAATAATGGGCTTTAATTACGACTGTAAGCAAAATGACATTCAAAATAAGTATAGGACCATTTAGGGATAGAGTCTTAAAATTTTTTAGAGTTATAAAAATTATGTCCCATCATGTCTGTGCAGGTCATCAAACATCGGTCTACTCTAACCCCATTTTCCAACACCTGGCCCGTAGGCTTGAATGCTTTGCTTTATAAATGCTCATCTAAATAGTTCTTAAATGTCTTCAGGGTTCCTGCCTCTATCATCTTTTCAGGCAGTGAGTTCCTTAAACCCAAAACACTCAGTGAATAAACCTTTTCGCAAAATCCCCTATAAATCTGTTACTCCTTACCATAAAACTGTGGGTTACTGGTCCTTCTGCTAATGGGAAAAGTTTCTCCTTATCCACCCCGTCTATGGCCCTCAGAACTTTGTATATTTCAATCAGATATCCGTCTGCTTTTTCTGCTCTAAGCAGAATAACTCCAGCCTATCTGGTCTATCTTCACAGCGAAGTTATTCCAGCCTAGGGAACATCCTGAAGAAGCTCTTCTGCATTCTCTCTAGTGCACTTACATCCTTTCTATAGTGCAGTGACCAGAGCTGTACATAGTACTCCAGCTAAGGTCTAATTAATGCTATATTTTTAAACACCCAGATGAGAACAAAGGCTGAATAAAGATTAATAAAAAAGACTTTTTTGTTTACACAAACACTAATGATTTGAGGTTGTATGCAGATATATAACATTTTACTTTTGTGAAGATCAGATGACTAGGGGTAGAAAGGCTCCCTCCTTTTCCACTACTCATCTGACAGTAACAATTTAAAAAAAAAATAGCAAAATACTGCAGATGCTGGGGTTCTGAAATAAATACAAAGTGCCAGAGAAACTCAGCAGGTCTGCTCACATCTGCGGAGAGAAAAACAGAGTTGGCGGTTTGAGTCCAATGACTTTTTATTGGAATGGTTCTGCTTATTTTAAAACAGACATGCTTAGCAATAAATAAATGTTTCACTGTTTACATGCTGTGACAAGACACACACAGATAACTTTCCTTGCTCTTCTAAATAAACTAAAAGAGAATACTAATTTATTTATTAAGCCAATCTAAGTAAAAAAAAAATTAAAAAAAGGTAGAATTGCATAAATAAGTAATTTGTGCCAGTGTTTGCAGAAGGTGGTGAAGTAAGACTACAAGAAAACTGAAGTTTAATGTGGAGAACAGGCACGTTTAATATTGAAAAATGTAATGTTAAAAAAGTAACAGAAAATTTGAGGCCTAAATGGCATGCATCCCAAAACACTGAAATGGTAAACTATTAACAAAGTGACAAACAGAGAAATCTAGAGGTAGAGATACATTTTTTTTTCCAAGGGAGGCACATGAGTAGAAAGGTAAATGGAATTCTAGATTTTATGCTTGGCGGGGCATAAAGACAAAATAGTGGAGTTAATATGGTTTGCAGTTCTGGCAAATGATTTCACCACCCGAAGCTTTTAATATCTAACAAGAATGTGATTGAGTAAATTTATGATTATACTGTAGGAAATGTGGCAGCCAACTCATGCACAGCAAACTTTCACAAACAGCAATGTAATACTCACTAGATAATTTGAATTTTCTCAAATGACATTGCTGAGGCATAAATGTCAGACTAGAACATCCTTGCTCATCCTTGAAAAGTGCTATGGGATCTTTTAGATCCAGTGAATTAACAGGCAGGGTTTCAATCCCTTCTAAATAATGACACCTCAAACAATGCAGTAGTTGTCGAGGTGAGTGTCAGCTTGGGTTTTGTGGTCTGGACTGGAAATCTCTGACTCAGAGGCAAAACAGGTTCCTATAAGTCATGCTAAACTTGAAAGAATAAATGAAGAAAGTTTTAAAAAGTTATTTGTTCACTGAAACACAGAAGCTAAAGAGAGATCTAAGACTGGTTTGCAAAATTATTTTCAGAAATGATAAGTAATAAAAGATGGCTTCAACTGTATGGCAAATTGGTAGCAAGGAAACTCAATTACAACTGGAGGAATTCAGGGCAGCTAGAAGAGCTTTTTTCATGAAGGGAATTATTAGAAAACAAAAATGCTTCATCACAACTGCATTTTCAAGTACAGACTTTAACCTGAATTAAAGCAGAACCATGTGAAGTATATGAAAAGGGAGACGATGAAAAGAAAAGGACAAAGGACAAAGAAAAATTAGATAGCTCCCATTGAAGACGTAATACTGACGCAGGTGCAATAGGCCGGATGGCCGCCCTCTTCACTGCACATTCTATAATTACATTCCCTGCTGGTTTATCAGCAATTTTTACAAGAATAGCGTGGATCTGCTTTGCTTTAGGAGTCTCACACTGGTTCCATTACCCATCAACTTAACTTTGCTTTCCGGTTCTTACAAACTACATTTTCTTAGCTGCTGCATTACCAAGGAACCGAGGTAAGGTGGAGTTGGCAGCTAGCCAGACTGAACGACAGAGCTGAATTTAGATCCCCAGGAGAGCCATTACGGGTGATAATTTAACATAGCAGAGAGCAAGTAATTAGCTTCAAATGAATGTCAAATTCAAATCCTGCTGCTTATAATCAGATTTATAGCAGCGATTGCAATCAAACCCAAGATGGTTCCTCCATAGTTGATTGTTCTCATGTTTATGCTTTGCTGTTAACCAGTGATGGAATAAATTCACCTGTTGATTTGAGGGATAAGCCTGAGTTGCAGTGGAAAGAGAGCCTTATCCTGAGCACAGGCTAATGGTCATATGTACAGCACTGGAAGACAGTTGAGTTGGGTAAATGGTATCCTTTGAAGCCAGGCATTCAGCAGTGGATTTTGCAACACCGAATTTCTTCACACATTTATAATCCCAGTGCCTGTTAATACTGGACAGATCAGGTCCCAGAGCAAAACTTGGCATGTTAGGTCCATCTTAATTTTTTTTATATAACTGTGGAGGTCAGTTATTGAACACATTCACGAGACTCTACCAGTGTACTTTTAACACACAGATTAAAACTTTTACTAATCAACAAAAGAGAATATGAACTATGCTACACTAAACAAAATTAAAAATAGTTGAAAAATTTCACTGTAGATCTCAGAAAAACATTCAACTTCACATTACCCCTTTAATCCCAAGAATATCCTTTACAAATGCTCAAACTTCAATGAACACTTCCCACTATCTCCACACTAAAAGTTTCTTGTTTATACTCAGACTGGGATAGCTACAACTGGTTTCCTTAGGGAAGTTACTGTGCAGTCACTAGATGCTTTTCCCCTTCATCTGGTGTCAGTCTTTGAGACACATGAAACAAATGGCAAGCTTAACTCATTATTAATTTAAGCTTCAGAGCAAACACAATTTTCCTAAATTCAGCTGGTTAACTGCCCTGCCTTCATTTTCTGGCAGACCCAGATACAGACTGCCTTGACTTTCTGCACTGCTTTATGTTTATCTGCCTATGAGGACTCGTGTAGGCACTCTACAGGCTTGAAAACAAAACCTATGCTGATATTTCAGTGCAGTCCAAGAGAGCATGACCACACTGGAGTTGACAGCCTTCAAATGTGGTGTTAAACAGAGGCACAGTTTACTCTCTCAGTGGACTAAATTATTGCACTATTTTGAAGAAGAATGGGGTAATTCTCCCTGATGTCCTGGCAAACATTTATCCCTCAACTGGCATTAGTAAAAATACAAATTATCTACTCATAATCACAATGCTGTCTTAGCCTTGGTTGAGAGAGCACTCATAATACTGCATCCATTTTTATCTCCTTATTTAAGGTTGGATTTGATTTTATTGTATACAAAAGTACAGGAATATGGTGAAAAGTGTATAATGTTGCCACACAAGGCGATATCCTAGGTACAAGTACCGAGGTATAGAATATTAAGAACAAGGTAGAAAGAAAGAACAAAGTTTAAAGTTAAATATTGCAGTAATTATAGTACAGTGACACCTTCTTAGTTTTAAGTAGAAAATAAAGAAATAAAGCTGAAAGTTCAACATTACAGTATTTCTTAAGTGCTCAGCAACTGTGGGGCCATACTTCGAGGAATCACTTTGATGGAGTTACTTGTAATAGATGCAGTTCAGAAAAGGTTCACTAGATTGATTTCTGGATAAAGCCATTTCATTACAAGGAAAGGCCAAAGAGATTGGGCCTACGCTCATTATAGTTCAGAAAGATTGAGAGATGATCCATTTGAAATAGACAATGTTCGGATGGGACTTTGGTATGGTCTCTGACGAGAAGATGTTTCCCCAGTTGAGAAATCCAGAATTGAGTGCGAGGTTTCAAAATTGTAATTCAAATGGGGTTACAGAATTAAAGAGTTGCATTTAAGGTAAAATAATATCTCTGCAGTTCCATTTGAACCATCTCAAAGAATGCCACAGTGTAAAGAGATGGCAATTCAGGATACTCTCCGCTACAAGGCTTATGTGTATGTGCTTGATAGAAGCTAACAGTTCAAATTGATAATAGATGGAGGCAGTCGCTGCTTTGCTTTGTCAGAGGTGGAATGCCAACAGGACATAGTATTCAATTAGGCCTGCACTTTGAGCAAAGAAATATTAATTTCATCATTCATTGCATAGAATATGCTTGAGATTTTATCTCAGGTTAGATTTCATCAGGGAGAAACAGCTGGATAATTTGATCTAGCTTCAAATTGTGGAAGGGATCTACATTGATCGTAAAGTGCTTGTGGCAGAAAGCAGTCAGCAGACTTAAATTGGAAAGCTGTTGAAAGGCAGCTGTTACCTGGTAGCAATCTGAACTAGGACCTGAGGCACTCAGCTGGAAAGGAAAAGATGGAGCCAAAAGCTAACAGAAGCACCCTCAGAGAATCCTACCTTGGAGAAGCTGGAACATTTAGGAGAATTCGAGTGGATTTGGAGGGATCTGGCATACCTTTTGGGTTGGTTCCTAATGAAGTGAATGCAACTTTATAATTGTTGTAACCTATGAGGGAATTGTTGAGAGGATAGTTGTGGAGGTAGGAAAATGAAGAATTGAGTTTACACCATTACCAACTCCAAACTAAAGTGTTCAATTAGATAAGTATTTGTTTTGTGTAGTTTTTTCTTGATACAAAAAAGTTTGTTTTTGTTTAAGAACACAAAATCTTGCAGCATAGTTTGGTTGGTTAACAGTTTTCATTGAACATTAACCATTGCTAACAGAATAGTAATGGGACGCTTCATTTAAGAGGAGGAGAAATATTTCTCTGTGAGTGTTATGAATTTTTGGAATTCGCTACCGGTGGGCAGTGATGGCGGTGCCACTGAACAATTTCAAGGTGGAGAATTATTGAACTATAGGGGAACAATGGTTATGGGGAACAGGTAGAAAAGTGGAGACAGGGCCAGGATTCAATCATCCATGACCTTATTGAATGCCCGAGCAGGCTTCAAGGGCAATAAAGCTTATACCTACTCCAATTTTTTAATGTTTTTATGGGTAATCTTTCTTCTGAAATCTGTGGCCATGCAGCAAAGTACTGCACAATGAAATCATCAGATTACTCACAGCTTTGTCAGTTTATTGGAAGAAATTTCCAGCATAATGTAGCATGACTTTTAAAGTATAAACTGCTCATGGACAAAACAGTTCATGTTTGGTGAAGTTTATAACCTACCAGTACAAGGAAAATTAGAGGAAGCATTATTTGTGGGATTGTAGTGAGCAGAAATTTGCTGCCACATTTCCTACATTACAGGCTTTATGTAGCATTAGGAAGAAGGAAATTTTATGATGATGTATCTCGTTAATCTTGTGTACAGCTTCCAAGTTTTGGTGAATCATTTCAAACCATTTGACCAATGTATTATATAAATATATATACACATCAAAATGTATGATATCTACTTCAGATGGAAGGGATACATCAGGGTTCAACAGCTGGGGCCAGAAGCTCTAGGGAACTTGCTGTACTCAGGTCAGGACCGCTAAGCTTCGGTTAGGAGTGGGGCCAGAGCCACTTTGTTCAGGTTGGGGGTGAGGAAACAGATGTCCAGGTCAGGAGCATTACCAGGGCCTACGATTTCTGCCCCTGCTCCTGGTGGGACCTCCATTAACTGTGGTCCATGATGTGAGAAGTACTGGGCATGGATTCCGTGCTGGGCCTCCAATGACAAACCCTGTAGCATGTTTCTTTTTGGCCCCTATAAAGAGGGCAGTGGTAAAATATTATCATGGATAATGTTACTGACTACAATACCAGCCTTGCTATTTTCTCATGTTCACCATTGTTACTCTGCTGTTACTTTGGTACTGGGCACCAAAGTGAGGCCAAGGACTTTGGCCCTGTAGACTTTCCTAGTCCCTGTGATTTGTCTATCGAATCTGGTTACTAGACCTTATGATTAGCAACAAATGAATGCTTGTAACTAGAAACTGCTCATGTTTTTTGGAAAGCAGTTTGACAGTTTGTTCGGTGAAAGCAAATACATTACCCAATTCAGAGACACAGTGACAACTAAAATGACAGTGACAAATTATAACTCAGTAAAACAAGTAATCTTTTCTGGCCACATTGTATCAGTGCGCAATGAACTGCATAAAATGATTTTATCTTTCCACTCTTGAACAGCAGCAATATATTTAATTTAAGCAAGATTCTGAGGAACCCCAGTGATGATAAGGCTTTTAAAAATAGTTAGAAAAAGGAATGTAGGGTAGTAAATTACACTATCCTTTTACAAATCAAGCAGTAACAAAGGATTATCATTAACATCCTTTTGTTCATCTTTACTCTATTTTTGTCTGTCTTGGGTTATATTTGTGTTTGAACAGGGAACACAGTGAACAAAAGGCAGTAACCTAGTGATTAACTGAGCTGCATTTCTCTCATATTGTTACATTTGGCAACACCCACAATATTATCTGCATTTATTGTTCAAAGACAAAAGAAAACAAATGTAAAAAATATATGAAGAATTTTTAGTCATCTGAGTTAGACCTTTTTTCTAAATTTCCAAAGCATGTGAACAGAAATGTTAATTCAGTATTATCCATTTTCCACTATTGCTCAAGGCTAATTTCTTTCAATCTACATAATTATTTCTGCTTCCTTAATATAAGTGGTGAAACGTTATTTCACTTCCCATTTGCTGCAGTAGGGCTCAATGAACAATACCATACCTCCACTATTGAATAAAATAGCTATTCTCCACAAAAGTCTAGATGACAAACGGCAGCAGGTTGTAAATACCTTCAGAGCCCTGCTTATTATTCTTATTGTCCTTCGAACAACCATAGTTTCTGTTAAGATTCAAAGAATAACAATCTGAAATAGCTGATCTAACCTGTTCCTCATCCAAAGAGGGTGAGGAAAACACCTTTCTTTTCACCCATTCTTACACCAGTGAATTTGGCACAGTTCAGAAATTAATTCTGGACATTTGGCTGTTTAACACTGTACCATCGGGAGGAAGAAGCCACATGAATAAAACAAGAGATGTATTCGTTATCACTCACATCTGTTCAGAAACTGCAATTCAACTTCCTTTAGGACATTTTATTACAAACCTGTAATATTCAGGAGGCAAATCATGCCACTCAGAGCAATCTAAACATTTGTGATGTTTGTTAATATGTTAAGCTGCACAAAAATCAATTGTCTTAAGTATGAACACCTATGAGATGTAATTGGCATTCCATCTACAAGTCAAAAATTGAAAACAAAAATGTCAGGGATAATACAAGGGTATTCGTTCTGTTTCTACAGAATAAATATTAGGGTTAAGTGGTCAACAGGATAGATTTAATGACGTACAATATCCCTTAGCAGTTTGATTCCCTTGAAACTGGCGGCATTATGAACACTTATCAGCTTGTGTGTTTAGAATATTTTTTGAACATTGTCTTCATTTTTGACAAAATCTTTTAATAATGTTCATAAAATAGAAATTAATGACATGTGAACTTTGCTTGCTCAACAGATTCAAGATTGTATGATCCAATACAACATAAAATCAGTGGAACAGATATGTATGAGTGTAAAATACACCTTCGAGGGAAGCACATCTGACAGCTTTACAAGGGTATTCTCTCACAGAACATCAGCTCGCACATTTTTGCGCATTGTGCAATGGTGGGAAAATATCATGATATGCCTGAAGGTATTTCCAGACAAGCAGGGTAAGGTGGTTGAAAACTTTCTCACTGAATGTGGGGAGAAGGCAAGAGGCAGAAGTGCAGAGGCGGGAACACAATATTGTTGGAAGTTCTGAGAAAAGGAGGAGTCAGGCTATAAATGAGGATAAGGATTTGCAAAAGGATACATTAGGTATAGGAAACCAATTAAAGCTGTCAACAACAGCAGAGCTCTGTGTGATAAGGAATGAGGACTGCTTTTATTGCAGTGCCGTGATACATTAGATTGGGCTTAGTGCTTTGGAAAACTCTGGAACTGAGTGTAGTCAGAATCTCCTACATCAGGTTGACCAATCGCACCATGACTGGTCTGGATGTTAAACCAACAGGAAAAGGCACAGATAGGCAGCTTGTAGTGTATGTATTATTTATTAAATCTATTTATTAAATTTATATTATCCACATTTAATACTGGGATGGTCAAAATTTGGACTACTTAAGGACTTAGCATTGCAAATTACACTAAGTTCTACATCACCATCTTCTTTATGTGACCATGTAGGAAGCCGAGTTGACATGCTATTGGTCCTGATGGATTGAGAAATACAGCTACAGGCTGCTGGATTGGGTAAATGATACAGTGCACATCAAAGCATGTAGCAAGGTACTGGAATCTGAGTATGTTACAACAGGTATCGTAAACATACTGGCATCCAACTTAAGCTCCTTTACCCCCCCACTTTTTCAGACATCCCATCACACCACTTCTGTTGTAAGGTTACATTCCAAGTTACACCAATGCTCTCTCTATACAGACAGATATTTTGAGCTTCTCCAGCAGTTTCTGTTTTCATCCTAGGTCTCACCATTATTACAAAGATTCATAGCATTTTGGAAGAGGAATGCTACATTATTTAGAGACAACAAGGTGCAGGGCTGGATGAACACAGCAGGCCAAGCAGCATCATAGGAGCAGAGAGGCTGACGTTTCGGGCCTAGACCCTTCATCAGAAAAGGGGGAGGGGAAGGGGGTTTTGAAATAAATAGGGAGAGAGTGGGAGGCGGATAGAAGAGGGATAGAGGAGAGGATAGGTGGAGAGGAAACAAACAGGTCGAAGAGGCGGGGATGGAGCCAGGAAAGGTGAGTGTAGGTAGGGAGTTAGGAAGGGGATAGGTCAGTCCAGGGAGGACGGACAGGTCAAGGGGGCGGGATGAGGTTGGTCGGTAGGAGATGGAGGTGCGGCTTGAGGTGGGAGGAGGGGATAGGTGGGAGGAAGAACAGGTTAGGGAGGCAGGGACGAGTTGGACTGGTTTTGGGATGCGGTGGGGGGAGGGGAGATTTTGAAACTTGTGAAATCCACATTGATACCATTGGGCTGCAGGGTTCCCAAGCGGAATATGAGTTGCTGTTCCTGCAACCTTCGGGTGGCATCGTTGTGGCACTGCAGGAGGCCCAGGATGGACATGTCGTCTGAGGAATGGGAGGGGGAGTTGAAATGGTTCGCGACTGGGAGGTGCAGTTGTTTGTTGCGAACCGAGCATAAGTGTTCTGCAAAGCGGTCCCAGAGTCTCCGCTTGGTTTCCCCGATGTAGAGGTAGCCACACCGGGTACAGCGGATGCAGTATACCACATTGGCAGATGTGCAGGTGAACATCTGCTTGATGTGGAAAGTCTTCTTGGGGCCTGGGATGGGGGTGAGGGAGGAGGTATGGGGGCAGGTGTAGCACTTCCTGCGGTTGCAGGGAAAAGTGCCGGGTGTGGTGGAGCTGGAGGGGAGTGTGGAGCGGACAAGGGAGTCACGGAGAGAGTTGTCCCTCCGGAAAGCAGATAAAGGTGGGGAGGGAAAGATGTCTTTGGTGGTGGGGTCGGATTGCAGATGGCGGAAGTGTCGGAGGATGATGCGTTGGATCCGGAGGTTGGTGGGGTGGTACGTGAGGACGAGGGGGATTCTTTTTTGGTTTTTATTGCGTGGACGGGGTGTGAGGGATGAGGTGCGGGAGATGTGGGAGACACGGTTGAGGGCGTTCTCGACCACCGAGGAGGGGAAGTTACGGTCCTTGAAAAACGAGGACAACTGAGATGTACGGGAGTGGAATGCCTCATCCTGGGAGCAGATGCGGCGGAGGCGAAGGAATTGGGAATAGGGGATAGCATTTTTGCAGGAAGGTGGGTGGGAGGAGGAGTATTCTAGGTAGCTGTGGGAGTCGGTGGGCTTGAAATGAATATCGGTTTCGAGGTGGTTGCCCGATATGGAGACAGAGAGGTCCAGGAAGGGGAGAGAGGTGTTAGAGATGGTCCAGGTAAATTTAAGGTTGGGGTGGAAGGTGTTAGTGAAGTGTATGAACTGTTCGAGCTCCTCGTGGGAGCACGAGGCGGCACCGATACAGTCATCAATGTAACGGAGGAAGAGGTGGGGTTTAGGGCCAGTGTAGGTACAGAAGAGGGATTGTTCCACGTAACCTACAAAGAGGCAGGCGTAGCTTGGGCCCATGCGGGTACCCATGGCTACCCCCTTTGTCTGTAGGAAGTGGGAGGAATCGAAAGAGAAGTTGTTGAGTGTGAGGACGAGTTCGGCTAAGCGGATGAGGGTGTCAGTGGAGGGGGACTGGTCGGGCCTGCGGGACAGGAAGAAGCGGAGGGCCTTAAGGCCATCTGCATGGGGAATGCAGGTGTAGAGGGACTGGACGTCCATGGTAAAGATGAGGTGTTGGGGACCGGGGAATTGGAAGTTCTGGAGGAGGTGGAGGGCGTGGGTGGTGTCACGGACATAGGTAGGGAGTTCCTGGACCAAGGGGGAGAAAATGGAGTCGAGATAGTTGGAGATCAGTTCGGTGGGGCAGGAGCAGGCGGAGACAATGGGTCGACCAGGGCATTCAGGTTTGTGGATTTTGGGAAGGAGATAGAAGCGGGCAGTGCGAGGTTGGGGAACGATGAGGTTGGAGGCCGTGGGTGGGAGGTCACCTGAGGTGATGAGGTTGTGGATGGTTTGCGAGATGATAGTTTGGTGCTCAGGGGTGGGGTCATGATCAAGGGGGCGGTAGGAGGTGGTGTCGGAGAGTTGGCGTCCGGCCTCGGCGATGTAGAGGTCAGTGCGCCATACTACAACTGCACCTCCCTTGTCTGCGGGTTTTATGGTGAGGTTGGGATTGGAGCGGAGGGAGCGGAGGGCTGCACGTTCTGCGGGGGAGAGGTTGGAGTGGGTGAGAGGGGTGGAGAGGTTGAGGCGATTGATGTCTTGACGGCAGTTGGAGATGAAGAGGTCGAGGGAGGGTAGGAGGCCTTGGGGTGGTGTCCAGGAGGAGGGGGTGTGTTGGAAGCGGGAGAAGGGGTCAGTAGAGGGAGGGTTAGGTTCACGGTTAAAGAAGTAAGCGTGGAGGTGGAGGCGGCAGAAAAACTGCTCTATGTCCAAGCGTGAGCGGTATTCGTTGATCTGTGGGTGGAGGGGGACAAAGGTGAGCCCTTTACTGAGGACTGACCGTTCGTCCTCAGTAAGGGGTAGGTCTGGGGGGATGGTGAAGACTCGGCAGGGCCGGGTGCTGCTGTCTCCTCTGGAGCTGCTGGCTGTGGAGGTGGTGGGCGGAGCTACGTCGGCGTCGGCTGTGGGCGGAGCTGTGTCGGCGTCGGCGAACTTATTTTGTGATATGGGGGACAACTTAGCGGTAATTAGTTAATTTTTTTTTAGCATATTCTTTAGATCATTAGCCCACATGAAATTTCTGAGAAGTCCTTACCCATAGCTGTGTCATAGGAATTTGGGAAGCTCTTGTCTACTCTTTCACGCATAATAACCCAGCTGTTGTTCTCAAACTTGCATTCAATGATCTTGTTGTCATACATTTTCAGTTCTTTGTTTACCTAAAGTACAAACACAGGTGAGAAATGATTACAAAGAAAAGTTTATTAATAATATACTCACATGATCAAAGAAGCATTTTCCATTCCATTTCCCAGATGCTCACAGGATTGATAAGGTTAATAAAACAGAATCGGTCACATTTAGGAAAATATCCAACCACACTGCAACTAGGTATGATAGGTAAGGTCAACAGAGACATCAGAATAAAAAATAATTACAATAGGATATTGTATGTAAACTTCCCCACATATTACACTTAGGGGGAAAAAAAGTAACTGTGAGACCTTAAGAAATAGGAACAGGACTAGTCCATTCGGCCCTTCAAGACTGCTTTGCCATTCGACAGGATCATGGCCGATCCAACATTGCTTACATCCACTTTCCGGCCCCTTACCTGTAACCCTTGATTCCCTTACTGATCGAGAATCTTATCTCAGCCTTAAATATACACAAGGACTCTGCCCCAGAGTTCTCTGAGGCAAGGAGTTCCAAAGGCTCTCAACCTTCAGAAAAGAAATTCCTCCTCATCTCAATTTTAAATTGATGCCCTTATATTCTGAGACTGTCTCCTCTGGTCCCAGACACTCAAGAAGAGAAACATCCTCTAAAGCATTTATCCGGTCAAATCCCTTAAAAATCCTAAATGTTTCAATGAGATTACCACTCATTCTTCTAAACACCAGGGGGTAGAGTCCCAACTGTTTAACCTTTGCACATAAAATAATTCCTCCATATCGAGGATCATACCCAATCAACTGTGATTTTGTCTAAGATTCAAGAATATACTGTAAAATCAGAATGTTTTGGTGATATAACTGTTCAAACAACTGTCACCCCCTTTAAATCTCAAAAATGAAAGTACCAGATAGTAATCTGCATGCACACACACACAAATGGCAAGTTAATAAGTGGAATTTCTCAGTAGGAGTGTAGGTAGTGGATAAACTCGGAAACTGTTTTGGCCATTAGATTTCATTGAAGAATGGCTCAGAATAACTGGTTTTCTGCTGCTTAATATGCAGAAGTAAATAACCTTTATCCAGCACATCTGATTGCCAAGCCTGAAATTAAAGAAGTCACTAAATTGTCACCTAATGTCATATATTCACATCCAATCAATATTGCACTGCCACACATTGGAAAGTCACTTATCAGCGCACTTGTCATGCAGTATATGACATTTTCACTACTTACTTTAAAAATGTCCACATATTGTCTAAACGATGATTGCATAGAAACTGAATTGGAGATACAAGCCAGTTTAACAGTGAAAAGAGGCAGACTAACAATTCATATGGACAGTAATTTACAAAGCTACAACCCTAGAATTTTAACTGTATGTATGTATTTCTTTTTAAAAACTTGGTCAATAATGTGTCGCAGACATGATCACTCGTGATCACAGAACATAGAACAGTACAACATGGGAACAGGCTCTTCGGCACACGATGTTGTGCTGAACATGACACCAAATTAAAACTAACCCCTTCTGCCTGCCCTTGGTCCATATCCCTCCATTCCTTCCATATTCATGTGCTTAGTTAAAAGTCTTTAAACATCCCTATTGTATCTGCTTCCACCACCATCCCTGGCAGTGTGTTCCACACTCCTACAACTGTGTATAAAAAACATGTGCCCCTCACATCTCTTTTGAACTTTTCCCCCTTTCAGACGTTGGAACGTGGTGTTGATATTATCAAGAAACTATGAAGACTTTGTCAGAGGTGCTGAATTTCTCCATTACCTTCTAAAGTCGCTCACAGCTGACTATGTCAAAGGTCTTGATCAGGTCAGCAAATTGATTTAGAGGTCCATGTTCTGTTTTTGCCCTTTCTTCTGGAACTGTACAACTGCAAACACTATAAACATCAGTGGTTCCATGATCTTTTCTGAAATGGCACTTACTTCTTGGCAGCAAATCCTAGTTGAGACATTGCACTAAGAGATTCAGAAGAATTCTTGCGAAGATATTGCTGATGCTGGAGTGCAGCCAGATTCCTCTATGATTGTTGAAGACTGACAGGTTCCTTTCCATTTGAAGAGCTGGATAATGAAGGTACCTTCGTATTCTTGCTGGATATTTCCTTGCTCCCACATAGATTGGAAAAATTCAGTGATCACGGTTGAGGCTGTCTTCACCTGATGAGGGCCAGAGCTCCGAAAGCTTGTGATCTCAAATAAACCTGTTGAACTATAAGCTAGTGCCATGTGACTTCTGACTGAGTCAGATAGTTTTAGTTTCAAGTGCCATCAATATAGATAGAGTTTTAAATAAAAACTATGCTTTCACCCGAGGGCAGTATTGAGACAATGTTATAATAATATCAGTGATGTCATTCTGATGAGACATTAATCCAAGATCCCATTTGCTCTTTCAGGTGCAAGATCCCATGGCACTATTTGAAGAGATGAGAATTTCTCTCAACATCATCAACAGATTTATCTCATTGTTTCTTTCAATGCCATTTGTGGGAGATTGCTGTGGACAAGCTGATTACATTACACCTTAATGATACTTCAAAAGGACTTCACAGGCCTAACACATTTTGGAATATCCTGAAATACACTATTAAAATATATCTGTTCAAACATTCCAGACCGCGTCGGAACTTTTATTTCTGATACCAACCAGACAAAAAATTATCTGCTTGCCTCCCTACACCATGACCAGCATAAGAAAGCTCGGAGGAAGCAACAGAGAGTTAACATTGAAGCCATTTTATGAGATAAGACCAGAACTTGGTGGCAAAACCTAATGGGTCTGGCAGCATCTTTGGGGAGGAAGCTGAGTTAATGTTTCGAATCCAGTGATTCTTTATGAGTTCTGAGTTTTTTTTGAACCTGTAGTCAGAGTGTTTAGATGGCGGTGCTGAGAGCCGTGATGTCAGACCAGCAACACACATAGAGAAAAGTTTAATCTCACTTTTAAACTTTGTTCCTATGTATTCTTGAAAGAAAGAAAATGTAAATTTGTCTCTCACCCAGTCTGATGCGTTATTTTTTAAAACCATCATGTTCACAGTCTGAGATATCTCTTGGGAGATTTCAATTACAGGTTGCGTTGCATTTGCTCCCTTTGAAGCTTCTTTGAATACTTATTAAGTGTGACATTCCAGACACTCTCTCTGTCTTTGTGGCCACTGAATGTACATCTTCAGTCAACTTTTTGCCATAGGTCCTTGTTTAAATAAAAACATGTTGGAATTAATGTTCAATGTGTTGCCAGGTGTTCTGAGGTACAAAATCTGTGATCATGGCAGTTATCAAGCTGCTCACAGACAGTCAATCCCCATGGAGATTTTTCCAGAAAAGGATTGCTAGACAAACCTGCCAGTTCTAAAAAAATAAATGCCTACCCACAGACATGGGAAGCCATGACAATATTTATGCATGTAAAACTTTTAGCACACAATGGATCATTAATTTTGCTTCTGATATGGCTGGATGAGCAACTGCAGTTATACGAGCGTGCTACGACCATGGAACCAGTCAGACATCAGAGAACAATGGAATCTGCAGCAGACTATTCAAGAAACACTTGCTGAACTGAATACGAAAGGACAAAACATCTGCTTTTCTTCTGAATTAGAGGAGTAATATCTAAACTGTCTGATGTGAAGAGAAAAATAAAAACTTAAGAGGAAAAGGCTGAGCTACTAGCTCAGACTCAAGAATACCACGTTTGAGACAAAGAAATCTTTAGAAGATACGTCTGTACAGCTCATAAAGTTGAATGAAGAGCTGAAAAGAAGGAACGAACTCCAAGCTGTGTATTATCATTCCAATGAAAATATTGGCGGTTTACAGGATAGCTTGAATCAATTCTAACATAAAATAGATAAAAGTCAGCAGGTACAGCTACAGAAACATTTGGTCGGGCTTAAAACAAATTCTTTAGAAAATGAAAACCTACAAAACCAGGTGGAGATGCACAATATACATAAGAAGCTACAAATCACTCATGAGACAGATCTGTCAGAAATTAATGTCAGCAATGCTTTTATAGTATAGGAACTCAAGCAAGACACAGAGACAACTAAAAAACAACTGAAGCAGCAAGTTTACGAGGTCCAGACTTCCAAGAAAACAAAGAAATACTGAAGAGGCTGGACATTTAAAGAGCAGGTTATGAAGGAGAAAATGTACTGGTCTGACAGAAGGTTAAAACTTTGATAGAATTATAAGAATCCAGGGTGAACAACCAGAAATTTCAAAATGAGTTGTAAGTTCTTACGGAACAAAACAGTAAATGCCAAGCAGATCTGAAGTTTGAAGAATGAGATCAACCAGCGGCTAATCTGGAACAAAACTGGGCGGTAGTGCATTAGGATAAGCAAATTCTGGAACAGCAACTATATTCCATGAAAAAATGCAACTACACAAACAGGAATGACACATAATATCACTGATGACCATGAAAATCAATGGCACTCACAGGAAGAGACTCACCACCAGAAGATGTGGATGTATTACCAATTTGAGAGTTCCATGAGGCTGTGTGTGTACAATACTGTGAGTCTGCCTGTCAGTTTGTGCACTATGGGTTTGCTCACACAGAAATCAGTTGGTTTGCTGTAACGTCTGTTCTATAACTTAATGCGCTTTACTGCTTTAAATTATTCAATTATTAGCAATTATTAGATCATTATCATCAACAGGATATCCTTCTACTACTACCACTACCACCATCATCACCCATAAGTCTTTACAATGTCTTCCATTCATTGACAATTCCTATTCATTTATTCAGCTTATCTGCAATTCTTTATTTTGCTTATACTTAGTTATTTCAACCTGGGGTAATTTTGGTTCCTGTACAGCGTGCATTGCAGAATAAGCGACTTCCTCAAATTTATAGATTCATTTTCCAGCTGGTTTTATTACACACTTTATAACACTTACCTGTTTCTTGTCATTCATACTTCCTGGTTTTCTAATCATTCCTGTTAATGAATGTGGTGCTTCTCGAAATATCATAAAATTAACTCATTATTAGCTATCTAATGGATCTACTGCCATTCCACAAACTACAGTTCTTACTAGTAAGTGTTGATTACATAAAAAGTAGAGCAAGTGTGGATTCTAAATGCACACTGACCAACACTTCACCATCTGATGAGGCTCTCTCATTTCTCACTGCCAAAATCAACACATCTATCCCAAAAATGGGTTGTTTATCTAAAATTTCTACCAAACCAGAAAAGAGTATTACTCAAAGATTTGTGATACATTATGTTTACGTAAATTTGTAACTTTTAATCTTACTACACAGAAATGAAAAGAGGTACTTGCAATAAGCTAGTCATCCTGCATTCACTACCTCGAAAATATTACATTTATAACCTACAAATTTCCTCATCCACTGTTAACAATGTCACAGAAAATCCATTTATTTAAGCAAATGTATTTAAAAGTACAATAGAAGCATACAAAGCAAAATTAACACAGACCTAGCAATATCACAGAACCTTCTCCAGCCCATTTCACTGAAAATAAATGATGTTCCATTTTTGAACAGATTCATAATCTAAATCACTCCTGCTAATTTGCTACTTCTATCATTTACCAGACTCCAGAGGAAATGTAATCAAAATTTTCAATAGCTTATAACATTTGGTTAGGGTTGGTGCTGTTGAAATTTAGTAAATTCAGTCAGCCAATAATATTGGAAAATGTGCACTGTAGCAATAGAGTTTTCAAATTCTTCTACAGAGTGATACAATGGATTAGAACACAGGTCTTTCTCCAAAGTTTGAATTATCAGAAATATTGATTTTAAATCTCATTTCTCAGATATTATGTTAAGACTCTAGAGTAAAATAGGCACAGACAGTTTCATGCCATCACCTAACTTTAAAAGTTCACATAAATGTTAGGTGTAGGGCTGTGGAGAAAGAGCATGGGAATGAAACTAACAGACAGTTTTTTTTCCTCCCCAAAAGCCAGCACAGGTAAAATAGGCTGAATGACCTCCTTCTGTGCTATATAATTCTGTGAAAATCAAACTACCGATTTGACATGAATTTGAGCATTCCAAGTCACAGAACCTACAGGAACAGATGGCGCGGTGAAAAGAAAACTTATATTTACATAACTTTCACATTTACCGGATGCTGCAAGATATTTTACAATCAATTAGTTTCTTCTGTGCAGTTACTATTTTGAAGACAAACATACCAGCCAATTTGCATTAAACAAGATCTCAAAAACAATAAATGAATGATGACCAACTAATCTGTTAATGGTGGTATTGGTTGAGGGATTTTTTTTTTTAACCAGAACTCTGCTGCATTCTTTGAAGAGTGCCACAAGATCTGAACAAGGCTACACTGTTTGTTGAGTGAGACATTAAACAGAGACTATAAAGCCACCTCTCATCTCTTAATGGACTTGACAACTGAATTGACGCATAAATCCTACAGTAAAACTCAATTCACAATCACTGTTTTGTCAGAAGTGCTACCAAGGAACCAAACTTTCAAAGTTCAGACATCATCTGATGCTAACCTTAAGGATGCTTAGTGCAATCAGTGAATGTAAAATGCAACTAATCAGGTGAACAACAATCTTTTTATATTCATGAGGTTAGAGAATTCAGTAAAAATGCTATCACCACATTTAAGTGGAATTAAATCAGTTTGCTTTCATATCACATTCTTGAATTTTGAGAAAGCAACTATAGATACACGAACCACACACTGGAGCCCTATATCATATTCATACTAATTCAATCTTTGTTCAGATTTTTAAAGTGAAAAGGAAATGATATTTTCTTCAGGCTAATACCATCTGTAACACAGAACACAGCAGTTCCAACAATTTACTTGATGACTCACTCATTTCATGGCTGAAGTATGGAAATCAATAAATTGGGAAAATTGAAACTCACTGACACTATATATTAGTGCTCTAAAGTGCTGCATTTCTGTCATGAAAACAAATTTATACCACTTTAGGTTAAATCCAGTTTAAAATGAGGAAAATTCAGTGGAGTCTTCAATTATTGAGATCACAGGACATCATATATCAATGTCTGAAATATGGAAAGATAGTTTCTAGATCATCCAATATTGAAAGAAGCCAAGAATTAAATTCTAACAAAGTTCCAAATTATGAGTTTACAGGCTAATGATTTGATTCATTGATGGTTTTTATTGCAATTTTTAAAAATATATTTAATGTTTCTTGACCTTTTAAGGGAAAATTTCCAAATGCAGACTTCACCATTAATTGCCTCAGAGCTGCAATTTGCCCCTGCATTGCGTGATAAAGTACTTGTCTTAAAGCGAATAAATAATCAAGAGCAAAACATATTGCGATGTCTTGTAGTTGTGAACTGCACTATATAAAAGCAAGTTCTTTGAAATCTAAGTCGAGAGATACAATTACTGTACTTTTCTTGCACTTCTAAACTCATTTTAAAATAAGCATGCTACTCTCATATTTTACCAAATATATTTACAATTATTAATCTCAAATTTTCAAGTTAGAGCTTTAATAACAACTATACAAACTATTCAGATTAAAAAAGTGTGCATTGGGTCAGCCAGCCTTCAAAGGAATGTTTTCAAATATTAAAACAAAGTTTCTAAGACTTATACCTGTTTGGAAACTAAGACAAGTTATCTGAAGAAGGGTCTAGGCCCAAAACATCAGCTTTCCTGCTCCTCTGATGATGCTTGGCCTGCTGTGTTCATCCACCTCTACACCTTGTTAACACAAGTTATTATTTTGAGAATTACAAGTGTGAGGAAAGTTTCCTATTTCCTCATTCATTAAATCATTGATTCAATATAAATTATTCAGAGAAAGAATGCTAACCTCCTCAAATGTACTCTTAAAAAGTTTACATATTGTAATGAACTTTCAATCTTAGAAAATTAAGAAACTAGCTTAAATTGAAAAGTTTGTTGCTCGGTAGTTTTCATACCATATATTGCTAAAGTGCAAACTATAAAATTCCCTTTAATTATTCCAACAAATTAATTTCTCACTCAAGAATCCAGCCCAAAATTATGAAGCTTTGCATGATTTTAGGAAAAAATATGCTCCTCTTGATTATGGGAATCTTAAAAAGCAAGCATAATCTCACTGAATCACCTAGAGTTGACCAGTTATAATGAAGGGTTTATGCCTAAATGAGAATGTGTCTTTTGTTTGATGCGTTCTGATTTCTAGCATTTACAGTTTGTTTCTGTTCATTTGGCATTGCTCCTGTCCCATCCAGTTTTCACTTGCCTGCAAAAATGTGGAAAAATTGGCCACACCATTTCCCTTGGTAATTCACTGCAGAACAGGTGCAATAGTGCCTTTCTCTAGTGTTTTGTTGTTTGTAAGTGTGTTTGATAACCTGGGTCCAAGTTAATTAACTATAAAATTCTGTATTAATTAAACATCGCAGCATGGGCACCCAAGTGAAATTTAGAGCAAACACTGTGGTTTGCTTTGAAATAACTGATTATTTTTCTCTCCTGATTTCAGAATGTTATTTCAAAGGTACAATCTTTTCTAGCTTTCTCCTCTAGTTGTATGTTCCAAATAAGTTTTAATTATGAAGACTGTAGACTTGAAAGAATACAAATTTGCAAATAGACCTTATCATGTTAGCACAATGGTCATGGGTGATGAGACAGGTCTTAATTGGTGTCAGATTAGCTTTGCATTCAATTAAACTTTAAACTACTCAGCATTACATGGAATATACAGCGAAGGAACATATTATTTGGTCTAAATATTTATGCTCCTCATAAGCCTCCTTCCATCTTTCCTTATCCAATTCTAACATCATAAACATTATTCCCACACCGCACACATCATAAACACTACCTCCTCCCCCTAACCCCGAAAGCAACTAGATCCTCCACTTCCGCAAACAGTAAGGACACCTCATCTGCAATAATCCTCAATATAGCCCTGCAAGGCTGTGTACATAGCCCCTTACTATACTCCCTATACACTCACGACTGTGTTGGCCAAATTCTGCTCTAACTTCATTTACAAGATTGCTGATGACATCACCACAATGACAAGACATAGTTCTCTGTAGCTGTATATTCGGCATTCTGTTCTGTTACCCTGATGTACTTATGCAAAGTACAATTTGCCTGTACAGAACACAAAACAATACTTTTCATTGTATCTCAGTACATGTGACTAATATTAATTATTTTTTATGCACCTAACCTCATGCTAAGTGCATTCAGTAGCTTTAACTACTCTCGGTGATGGCCATTCCAAATTCTTGCCATTCTTAAGGTAAAGACACCTCTTCTGAATTCCCTATTTGATTTCTTGGTGACCATCTTACATTGATGGCCTCTATTTTTGCTTTACCCAGAACTAGAAAGTCTCTCCAAACCCATTTGATGAACATACAGAAGCAGGAATAAGTCATTCAGACCATTGAGACAATTCTCCTTTCAATAAGATCATGGTCTTATCTGATTATTCCACATTTCTACTTACCCCTAATAACCTTTCATCCCTTTGTTTATCAAGAAGCTATCTTTTTCTGCCTCAAAAATATTCAAAGACTCTGCTTCAACCACCTTTTCAGGAAGAGAGTTCCAAAGACTCTCACCCCTCTGTGAGAAGAAAAATTCAATCACAGTCTTTCATTAATTTCAAGATCTCCATTAGTTAGATCAACCTTCATCACATCTTTTCAATGGACACAGACTGCCTTCCTAGCTTACAAAATGTAAATATGTGAATAATTACGCAATCATTTTACCATCAGGATTTAAGATTTTAAAGACTGTATATTAAAAAAAAATTGATATTCTAATTGACAAACAGATCAAATAGTAGTAACCTACAAAAAAAAAGCAAGATCCTAACTTCCATCTCTATCTGTACTTAATTAATGTTAGACGGATTAGATGACAACAGCATCCTCAGTCCAGGCAGGGAAAAGTGTGAATCCTGTTCCAGTATTGGTACTAGATTTGCATTTTTGCAAAGAAAACAAAGGCAGAACTACTGCTTAGCTGTAATAATTGAAAGCTTGTCAAGAGTCATTACTTTAGCTCATATCTGAAGAACGAGAGAGTATTCAAAGATCACTAAACAATTTTGGTTAGGACTGACGCCTTCTTCTAACCTAACATTATTTCAAGGTTTCACCTGCTGTTATTCTCTTTTGAAACTGAACTGCATATTTAAGTCTGAAGGCATATTTTGTAGAACACCATGGTTGCAAACTATTAAATCTTCAATCAGTTGTGAAGTTGAGTATCAGGATGTGTCCTTTTTAGAACTATGAAACAGACTATATGCATCATATTCAATTTAGTCTTGCAGACCTATTGTGATATCTGATTTAAAACCAGTACTTACTCTTCATGTAGCTCCATAATTACTGCCACACTTCTCATATCTGATTTTTGGTGCTGACTACATTAACCTCCATAGTCACTTAACACATTTTTCTGGACAGGATTGCGTTCATCATATGGGTCTTGACAACTTTGCCAGTTTTCTTACATTTATTACATGAACCATTAATTAGCCTGCCAGTAGGTCAGCTGTTGGATAATGCGGATGCAACTCTCTAGGTCTCCATGTTTATAATTTTTTGACATACATCATTACAATATTTTATCAGCTTTATTTGCTTTTCTCTTGCTCAAATTTTAATTATCTTTCATATTTCAACATATATTTTTCCTGATAGCTATGACTCCTGTTTATTTGTCTTGCATGCTTCATTACAGTGCCTAGTTACAAGGAATTGTGGAACTTGAATGCTCTGTGCCATTGAATTGTGAACATGCATAATTATAACTTTTTTCAAATATTTGTAAAAGAAAGAAAAACTTGTATTCACATTGCATTTTCATGATCAGATGTCTCCAAGTGCTCTATAGCCAATTAAGTAGTTTCAACGTGTTAAAATATAAAGTGCAGTGAACTTCCATAACCAGAAACGTGGTAATGAGAAGACAGTTTGTTTTCTGTGATATCGATTGAGAAATAAATATTGACCAGAACACCAAGAATAACACATCTTTTGCTTTCAAATAATGCCAAAGGATATTTTACATCCACCAGAGAAGATAGATAAGGCTTTGATCTAATGTCTTACATGAAAAATGCCTCCACTGCTGCAGTACTCCTTAAAGACAGCGCTGGGGTGTCAGCCTAGTTATTTTTGTACTTGAGCTCTGGACTGTGACTTGAATGGGGAACCATGAGTGTCAAATGTGGGAGTTTCATGTCTGACTTTACAAACATTTAACGTGTAAACATTACGTATTAACAACATGATATTGTAAAGTGAAGTTTGTATAATTGAACTACTCTCACAGATATATTATTTCTCACTTAACTGTAAAGTGAACATACTAGGAAGAATTATAAGGACAATATATGATTTTTAAACTGTCAATATTAATGAAGGCAGGGCGAAGTAGCAGGGAACAGTAGAGGGGTAGCTGGGCATGCCCAGTTAGCCTGAAAACAGACAGCTGTCACAACAGTTGATCCACCCAAACATTTATGGCATCCTATTATATCAGCCCCATTATATAATAGCTTACACTTGCAAGTTTTAACAGAGGTACAATATTTTTCATGTTTTGAGAGAAGTACAATCTCTTTCATATCAAAATAGGATATTGCTACCACAAACTATCAGGAATTGAGGAACAGATAAAGCCAGCTAGTTAAGCTGCTGTTTGTGTTGCAACACAAGTGGTATTTTCCATTAACAGGATGCTGCCAACAAGCAAAAATGATGCAGTGCCTACCAAATGAATTGTGCTGTATGAATTTTAGCGTCAATGTGATGCAAGTAAGTGGACTTTATGTTCCAATAACTGGAATATTGTATCAAACATCACAGCCCTTTGGCTATTTGCAATGGGCACAATACTGACCATAATCACCCTGTGTTTGCAAAACTCAGAACATGATGTCTATCAATAGAAGAACTTTCCCACTTGGACTGCACTTGAACAAGCCCAAGCATTTGACGAATTACACTAACAACTAATTCAAGATTATCAGTAAAGTGTGTAATTTGACTTACATTTCGCAGATGCAATACACATTCATACACAGTGATCTGCCCTCTCCAAGTAAAAATGTCTAGGCATTGTGACTTATTTGAATTAAACAAAAGCATTGGAGATAATAGTTCCTGGTGCATTCTTCATGACAATACCTCAAATTAATCAGAGTTGACTAGCCAACAATCCAATACATGTCTCTGCTCCCTTTCAAAGTTGGCATTCTTACATCAGTCCTGATGCCTGCAACTCAAAAAGCTCCAACAACGTTTCTTCTTTGAGCCTTTCTTAATTCATATGGAAGTTTGGTGTTGAAATATCTAATTCTCAGATAACTTGAATAACATGAAGTGTAAGAAAGGAGGTTTACTTTTCCTGATGAGTCCTGTGTTAACACACAGAGCAATGTAGCAATATATACATGATACTCTGATCTATTTCAAAAATACTGACTTGATTAATAAGTCTTTCATCTTACCAATATGTTAACTAGTGATCTTTTCACTCAAAAGAGAAGCAGTTTCATCAAGGTTCTGTACATTTGTAGAAAAAGCTCCCTACTTTTATATTCCATTAACATTGTTAATAAACACCAAATGTAAAAAGGAGTATATTTTGGAACTGGAGAGAGTTTGTATAACTGAACATGAACATGATAATCATTGGTGTTCAGGTACATCAAGAGATCAGGAAGTCAAGAATAAACATGGGTTTGGGCTACTTTGGATTTGGAGTCAAGAGTCATATAACACAGAAATAGGTTCTTTGGCCTACCATGTGGGGGAGGTGATGGCCTAATGGTATTATCACTGGACTGTTAATCCAGACACTGAAGTAGTGTTCTGGGGAGCTGGGTTAGAATTCTGCATGACAGATAGTGGAAGAATTTAATTGAAAAAATCGAATTAAGAGTCTAATGCTGGCCATGAATCCATTGTTGACAGTCTGGTTCACTAATGTCCTTTAGGGAAGGAAACTACGTGATCTGGACTACATGTGACTCTAGACCCACAGCAATGTGGTTGACTATTAAGTGCCCTCTGGGCAATAAATGTTGACCTAGCCAGCGATGCCCACATTCAATAAATGAATTGAAAAAAGTCTGTGCCAACGAACAAACACCAAACTATACTAAGCCCATTTACCTGCATTTGGTCCATAGCCTACTATGCCCAGACATTTTATATCCAGGTGCTTCTTAAATGTTGAGTGAGTATCTGGCTCTACCACCCTCTCAGGCAGCATGTTCCATATTTTTACTACCCTCTGGGGACAAAAAAAAATCATCAAATCTCCTCTAAACCACTCACTCTCCATCTTAAACTTATGCCCTCTATCTAAGAGGCATGGGGGAAAAGATTCTCATGATCTACCCCATCTATACCTGTCATAATTTTACACACCTCAATCAGATCCCCTGCAGCCTCCTTTGCTCCAGGGAAAACAAACTCAGCCTATTAAGTCTCTCTTTGCAACTGAAACTTTCCATTACAGGCAACATCCTGGTGAATCTCCTCTGCACTCTCTCCAGTGCATTCACATCCTTCTGATAGTGTGGTGATCAGAACAGCACAAAGTATTCCATCTGTGGCCTAACCAATACTTTGTACAGTTGCAAAAAGACTTCCTTGCCCCTATATTCTTCTCTCCAGATAATAAAGAAAAACATTCCGTATGCCTTGTTCACCACTCTATCTAGCTATGCTGACATCTTCAGAGGTCTATGGACTTGTACACCAAGGTCCCTTTGCTCCTCAGTACTCCCTAGATGCCTACCACTCATTGTGTATGCCCTTCCCTTATAGATCTCCCAAAATGCATCATCTCACACTTATCAGGATTAAATCCCATCGATTCTGCCCAATTTGCCAGCTGATCAATATCAGACTGTAGCCTGAGACCATCCTATTCACCATCAACACTACCAGTTTCTGTCCCCTCTGTAAACTTACTAATTATACCTTCTACATTCACATCCAAGTTGTTAATTTACATAACAAATAGCAAGGGCCCTGTGATACTTGTGGTATACCATTGGACACAGGCTTCCTATCACAAAACAATCCTCCACCATCATCCTTTGCCTCCTATTTGCAAGCCAATTTTGGATCCAGTTTGTCAACTTGCCTTGAATCATGTACTCATACCTTTTGGACCAGCCTTCCATGTGGGACCCTGTCAAAGGCCTTATTGAAGTCAATGCAAACTACATCAACTGCCCTACCTCATCAATATATTTAGTTACCTTTTCAAAAAGCTCAAATAAATTAGTTAGACAGGATCTCCATCTAAGCAATCCATGCTGACTATCCCTGATCAATCCCTGCATTTCCAAGTGTTGATTAATCGTATCCCTCAGACTTATTTCCAATAATTTCCCTACCACTGATGTCAGACTAACTGGTCTGTAATTCCCTGGCCTATCCCTGCTGCTATTCTTGAACAAAGGAACCACATTAGCTATCCTCCAGTCATCTGGCACTTCGCCCGTAACCAGCAAAGTATTAAATTTGTCCACTAGCAATCTCCTCCCTTGCCTCCTATAGCAGCTTGAGATACATCCTATCAGGCCCCAGGGATTTATGCACCTATACATCCACTAAAACATCTAACACCTCATCTTAACATGCTCTACAACCTCACCATCCCAACTAAAATTTCCAGTTACAACATCTTTCTCCTTTGTCAATACAGGTGAGAAATAATCACTTGAGACCTCATTCACATTTTCTGGTTAGACACACAAATTTCCCCTTTGGTCTCTAATAAGCCCCACTCTTTACCTGGTAATCCTCTTACTTTTAATATAACTATAAAATATTTCGGTGTTTTCTTTAACCCTATTTGCCAGGGCTATTTTGTGGCCCCTCTTTGCCCTCCTAATTATGTTTTTAAGCATCTCCCTACACTCTCAATACTTGTGAAGGGCCTGCCCCATTTTTAATGTTCTGTACCTAACATATAGTCCCTTCTTTTCATTCACTATCCAGTGTTCCCTGGACATGAGGTCCTCACCCTTCACTCTTAGAGGAATATACTGGTCCTGAACGCTCATTATACTATTTTTAACGGACTCCCACTTTCCAAATGTAGATTTACTTGTATGTAGATGTTCCCAATCTATGTTTGCCAGATCCTCTCTAATAATATTGAAATTGGCCTCCCCTGCAATTTAGACACTAAACTTCTATACTATCCTTATTCTTTTTCATAATGACTTTGATATGGTCACTATCCCCCAGATGCTCACTCACTGACACCTCAATCACTTTACCGGTTTCATTTCCTCAGATTAGGTCAAGCACTGCCCCACCTCTAGTAGGATTATCTGCGTATTGGAACAAAAAGCTCTCCTGGATGCACTTTTAAAAATTCCATCTCCTCTAATTCTTTTGCACCAAGGTGATCTGAGTTCATGTTCGCAAAAATGAAATCTCCTACTACTATAACCTTATGCCTCTCACGCCTCTCTGACTGCCTATATATCTGCTCCTCTATTTCCCTCTTCCTTTTGAGAGGCCTGTAGAATAATCACAGCCAAGTGATCACTCCTGGTTTTTATTTCTAAGCTCTTCCCAGATGGCCTCATTTGAAGACTCTTCTAGGACACCCTCCCTTATTACTGCGGTGATGTTCTTTCACCTATAATGCAAAGCCCCCACCTCGCTCACATTCTGCCCGATCAGTTCTGAAATTTTTACATCCTGGAATATTGAGCTACAGTCCTGCCCTTCCTTCAAACATGTCTCAGTGATTACAATAACATCACATTCCCATGTGCTGATCAATGGTCTAAGTTTATCCACTGTACCAATCAGCCTCCTTGCATTAAAATTCTACAATCCAGCTTTCCAGTCCTCTCACATGCCTTATCACGCCCATGTCTTCTCCATCTGCTGGACTGTCCTAATATCCCTTCGACATCTGAATGAATTTTGCACTAAGTCTACATGTGATCCAGTTGATTCTGAAACTGAGATCCTAAATCTGAAAAAGGGAAATTAGGAAGAGATGAGGGACAATATAGACAATATCTATACAAATATACATTCCTCCAAAGTACAATCAGCCAAAGGAAGTAGTAAATCAACTGTGGTTAATGAAGAAGTTGAATTAGATCAAAGGATTCACTTAAAAGATGCCAAAAACAGTGGTAAGCATGGGGATTGAGAGCAAGTTCAGCAGGTAATAGGGAAGGCAAATGGAATTTGGAATTATTTCAAAGGAAAGGGTGGGTAACAGTGGGGAGGTCTTGCTACAACTAGACAATGCACTAGTCAGACCAGTGTGTGAACACGCTGTGAACGGTTTTGGTCCCCTTATCTAAGGAAAGGATACTGACAATGGAGGCAGTCTAAAGCAGGTTCACAAGGTTGATCCCAGGTATGGCAGGACTCTCTTCTGAGGAGAAGTGGAGTAGGTCAGGTCTACACTCAGTTTGGAAGTTGAACATAGAACATAGAACATAGAACATTACAGCGCAGTACAGGCCCTTCGGCCCTCGATGTTGCGCCGACCTGTGAAACCAATCTGAAGCCCATCTAACCTAAACTATTCCATTATCAACCATATGTTTATCCAATGACCATTTAAATGCCCTTAAAGTTGGCGAGTCTACTATTTTTGCAGGCAGGGCATTCCATGCCCTTACTACTCTCTGAGTAAAGAACCTATCTCTGACATCTGTCCTATATCTATCACCCCACAATTTAAAGCTATGTCCCCTCGTGCTAGCCATCACCATCTGAGGAAAAAGGCTCCCACTGTCCACCCTATCTAATCCTCTGATCATCTTGTATGTCTCTATCAAGTCACCTCTTAACCTTCTTCTCTCTAACGAAAACAGCCTCAAGACCCTCAGCCTTTCCTCATAAGACCTTCCCTCCATACCAGGCAACATCCTGGTAAATCTCCTCTGCACCCTTTCCAATGCTTCCACATCCTTCCTATAATGCGGTGACCAGAACCGTACGCAATACTCCAAGTGCGGCCGCACCAGAGTTTTGTACAGCTGCATCATGACCTCACGGCTCCGAAACTCAATCCCTCTACCAATAAAACCTAACATACTGTACGCCTTCTTAACAACGCTATCAACCTGGGTGGCAACTTTCAGTGATCTATGCACATGGACACCGAGATCTTTCTGCTCATCCACACTACCAAGAATCTTACCATTAGCCCAGTACTCTCTATTCCTGTTACTCCTTCCAAAGTGAATCACCTCACACTTTTCCGCATTAAACTCCATTTGCCACTTCTCAGCCCAGCTCTGCAGCTTATCTATGTCCCTCTGTAACCTGCAACATCCTACCGCACTATCCACAACTCCATCAACTTTGGTGTCATCCGCAAATTTACTAACCCATCCTTCTACGCCCTCATCCAGGTCATTTATAAAAATGACAAACAGCAGTGGCCCCAAAACAGATCCTTGAGGTACACCACTAGTAACTGAACTTCAGGATGAACATTTCCCATCAACCACCACCCTCTGTCTTCTTACAGCTAGCCAATTTCTGATCCAAACCGCTAAATCACCCTCAATCCCATACCTCCGTATTTTCTGCAATAGCCTACCATGGGGAACCTTATCAAATGCTTTACTGAAATCCATATACACCACATCAACTGCTTTACCCTCATCCACCTGTTTGGTCACCTTCTCGAAGAACTCAATAAGGTTTGTGAGGCATGACCTACCCTTCACAAAACCGTGTTGACTATCCCTAATCAAATTATTCCTTTCTAGATGATTATAAATCCTATCTCTTATAATCCTTTCCAACACTTTACCCACAACAGAAGTAAGGCTCACTGGTCTATAATTACCAGGGTTGTCTCTACTCCCCTTCTTGAACAAGGGGACAACATTTGCTAGTCTCCAGTCTTCTGGCACTATTCCTGAAGACAATGACGACATAAAGATCAAAGCCAAAGGCTCTGCAATCTCCTCTCTAGCTTCGCAGAGAATCCTAAGATAAATCCTATCCAGCCCAGGGGACTTATCTATTTTCACACCTTCCAGAATTGCTAACACCTCCTCCTTATGAACCTCAATCCCATCTAGTCTAATAGACCGTATCTCAGTATTCTCCTAGACTACATTGTCTTTTTCCTGTGTGAATACTGACGAAAAATATTCATTTAGCACCTCTCCTATCTCTTCGGATTCCACGCACAACTTCCCACTACTGTCCGTGACCGGCCCCAATCTTACTCTAGTCATTCTTTTATTCCCGACATACCTATAGAAAGCTTGAGAGGTGACCTTCTTGAAAGAAACTATATTCTTAGGAGACTTGACAGGGTAGATGAGGAAAGGTCATTTCCCCTTGAGGGTAAGTCTGGGACTAGAAGGCATTTTCTTTGAATAAAGTGTCAACCCTTTAAGACATATTGGGAAGGAATTTCTTTTCTCAGTAATAGTGATTCTGCAGAATTCCTGACTGCAAAGGATTGTAGAAGCTGGTTCGTTAAGCATATTCAAGGTTGTGATAGACATTTTTATTCAGTTAGGGAGTCTAGGATTATTGGGAAAAGGCAGGAATGTGCAGTTGAGGATTATTCAATCAGCCATGATCTCACTGAATAGCAAGGCAGACTCAAGGGGCTGAATAAGTCACTTCTACTCTACGTCTTACAGCATTGCGAGCAGGCTGCAAGGAGGCTTTAAGAGGATTTGGATAGGCAATAACAGTGCAGATAGAATTTAAAGCAAATAAGTGACAGGTATTGGATTTTGGTAAGGCAAACCAGGGCAGGACTTATACAATTAATGGTAGGGAAAGTATTGCTGTATAAAAGAGACCCAGCAGTGCAGGTGTATTGTTCCTTGAACCGCAGGTAGACAGGGTGGTGAAG
This sequence comes from Rhincodon typus, assembly GCF_021869965.1. Lineage (NCBI taxonomy): Eukaryota > Metazoa > Chordata > Chondrichthyes > Orectolobiformes > Rhincodontidae > Rhincodon > Rhincodon typus. Next base: position 34,807,802 of record NC_063336.1, read on the forward strand.
GCAGCATTTGGCACACTTGCTTTCATTGGTCAGTGTATTCAGTGTAGGGGTTGGGAGGTCATGTTGCAGTTGTACAGAACACCAGTTAGGCCGCTTCTAGAATACTGCATTCAATTCTGGTCTCCCTGCGACAGGAAAGATGTTAAATTGAAAGTGTTCAGAAAAGATTTACAAGGATATTGCAGAAATGCAGGGTTTGAGCTATTGGCAAAGGCTGAACAGGCGGAGGCGTTTTTCCCCCTGGAATGTCAACGGTTGAGAGGTGGCCTTATAGAGGTTTGTAAAATCATGAGGGGCATGGATAGGGTGAATAGCCAAGTTCTTTTTCCCAGGGCAGGGGAATCCAAAACAAAAAAGAGTGTAGATTTAAGATGAGAGGGGACAGATTTAAAAGGGATCTAAAGGGCAACTTGTTCATGCAAAGGGTGTTGTGTGTATGGAATGAACTGCCAGAGGAAGTGGTGGAATTACAACATTTAAAAGGCATCTGGATGGGTCCATGAATAGGAAAGGCTTGAGGGATATGGGCTAAATGCTGGCAAATGGGATTAGATCAGTTGGACCAAAGGGTCTGTTCCCATGCTGTAAAAATCTATGACTACAAGTGTTAAGTTATTTAGTTTGATATAAAACACAGATAGGCAGAATGTTTATTAAATGGTGAGAAGTTGGGAATTGAGAGTGTCCAAAGTGACCTGGGTGTTCTTATTGATGAGTCACTAAAACCCAGCACACAATAACAGTAAGCACTTAGGAAATCAAATGGTACATTGGCTATCAATGCAAGTGGATTTGAGTACAGCAATAAACATTTCTTGATGCAGTTATACATAGCCTTGATGAGATCTCACACATGGTAACATACAGAGTTTTGGTCCTTGTATATAAGGTGGGGTATACTTGCCATGACAGGAAGTGCAACGGAGGTTCCAGATTATTTGCTGAGAGGGTGGGATTGTCAGATGAGGAGATATTGAGGAGACTGGGTCTGTGTTTCTTAATTTTCGAAGAATGAGGAGTGAACTTACAAAATTTTTTACAGGGTATGACAAGGTGGATTTAGATAGGATAGTTCTCCTAGTTGAGGAGTTAAAACTGGGCACAAAATGTTAGGATAAGGGGTGAATTTTTTAAGACCAACATGAAGAGGAACTTTTCGCAACTGGCATGTTTCAGTATGGACCACAACATCTTCATAAACAATGATTTGTTTAAGGTCATCCTTTATAATTTTTTTCGTTATATCTGGAACAAAACTCCTTTTACGATTAATGTAAAATGTCACTCTACTTTGGGTCCAATTTTCTCCACATGAATTTCAATAGGATGGCATAAGCTTTTAGAGTTTCATATATCATTATAATCAATAGACAAAAGTTGTACTGAATTTCAAACCACTGCTCTTCTTTAATCACTTACCTTCATCTGGGCAAAAGGGCGTTCATAATTGCCAACATATAGTAGTCCAACAGTCTGTGTCAGTAAGCTACGGAAAAGAAAAATATATACATTCATTTCAAATAACAGGACATTAGAATCTGTATGCGTAAAAGACACAAACGGCTAGCAATCTCACTAACTCATGGTAAAGCCAATATCAGATGTGGGTGGAAAAACTGCATCTAACACCCAGTGCTTTAAAGATAGAGGCAGAATTACCGAAGTATCAACATCAATGGAAGATCAATTTTAGACCCTAGCCTTTCCATTTGCGGATAAACTGTCTTTTGTGCAGAAGCTTGATGTTAGCAAAGGGTCTTGGAAAATTCAGAGCAGTCTCTTTCACATTTACATATAAAACGTACCCTTCCTCAATCTTTTCAGGAGTTAATGCAGTAGTTTAACAGATCAATTGTACGGGATGGGAACAGAACTGAGATGAGCAACTGTGGTGAGAAAAAAATTAACCTTCTCCTTAGGATGCCTCAAAAGTACTGACAAATTTGCGGTCTGGCAACATCTGTACACAGAGTTAACGTTTCAAGGCCAGTGGTTTTTTGGAACTCACACGCTAACTGTTTTGTTCACAACAGATGTTGCCAGACCAAATTGCCAAATTTCTCCAGCACTTTCTGTTTGTGTTTTAGGTAATAACCAGATCTGGTGTGCTAGTAACGGGTGACGGACAAATGCTGGTCATAACACCAAGATATTTCTTTGGTCATTTTAGAATTGTGTAATGGGTTCTTTCACATCTATCCATTAGACAGACAACTGATCTAATGGAAGCAAGCCAGATTGACTCAGAATTTGATAACCAGATTTTTAATTTTTTTTTGATTACTGATGCCTGAAGCATTCTATTTATTTGGGAAATATGTTCCTCACAGATTTGGTCATACCTGGTGTCATTATGCCTCAGTTGGTGGTACTCCGATGTTACCAGCTATTTGCATGCAGCAGGAATCCATAAAAACTAATAAAAGACCAATTAATTTGTTTACACAGTGTTACATAACAGATAAATGTTATCCAGGGTACAAGGAGAGCATCCAACATGACTCTTAACAATTTGTCATACCTCTCTATGCCTCTGTGCTTGTAACACTCAAAAAGTCTCCATTCAAATTGGATTCTTTGGAGGGTTTTGATGAAATTAAACAGTTACTCAGGAAAAGTTAGTCTATTAAATACATAGTTAAACTTCTGAATAATAATCAAAGTGACCCCAGACTTATCTCACACACACCCAAACACACCAGCACAGACCACGTAGCCCTCCAGACCCTGAGGTGAACCCCATCATCCCACTAATACCCACTGCTGTCAGACCAAACCTGACATCAAGGTCCCTCTATTTGTCTTCCTAAAGTCCTAACATTCAACCTTGCTTTGTTAGACTTCTTAAAATGTATTATCTCACACTTTTAAGACTAATTCATTTGCCATTTTTTGGCCTATGTGACCAGCCCTTCTATATCATCCTGTGGTTTACGACTTTCTTCCTCACTATTTAGCACACCATTAATTTTTGTGTTAATTGCAAAATTACTAATCATACCTCGTATATTCACATGTAGATCAAACAACAAACAAAACCAGCACTGAAGCCTGTTACGCCACTGGACGCGGGGTTCCAGCCACAGAAACACCCCTTTGACCATCAACCTCTGCTTTCTGTGACTAAGCTAATTTGGATCCAATTCACCAAATTACCTGGGATTCCATTGGCTCTTAGCTTCTTAACCAGTCTTCTATGTGAGAGCTTGTTAAATCCCTCACCTGAAGTCCATGCCAACTACATGAACAGCACTAATCTCACTATTCACCTAGTCACCTCCTCAAGAAATTCAATAAAATTTGTTAGCCATGTTTTCCCAGACAAAGCCATTCTGACTATCTTTGCCTTTCCAAGTAGAGATTAATTCTGTTACTCAGAAATTATTCCAGTCATACAGCTTACAGACCGATGTACTTATGGGTTTCAGCAGCTGTCAAAAGGGCTGTCAGGATCTTTAAATGTCAGAATACAGTAGCTGACTGCTATGAAAAGGGGGCGTGGTTTGCATTCCACTGACAGTTCTATGCTATGAAAGAACTGTTAGAATGGAAATATACCTCTGCATTTTTGAGAGTGTCCTAAGTGGAATCTTCTCTCAGAAATGTAGAGGTCTCTTCTTTCTTAGTAGAATCCAGCTCATGGTATCCAATTTCTGAATGGCAAGATCCAGAAAAAGCACTCCAACTCAAGCTGAAGCAAGCTGGAAATGCGCCCATTGCAGAATGCTGTTTTGTCATAAGTTCATTCCTTCAGCTGAGATATCTGCATGATCTGCTGGCTCAGGGGGATATTGAAAACCCTATGCCAGTACCATGAACAAAAAGTGTTCTTGGTGTCCTGACCATCATTCTCCCCAAAAATACAAATGAACTGGGCATTTATCTTAAATAAAAACCAAAAGAACTGTGGATGCTGTAAATCAGGAACAAAAACAAAGTTGCTGGAAAAGCTCAGCAGGTCTGGCAGCATCTGTGAAGGAGAAAACAGAGTTAACGTTTCGGGTCCGGTGACCCTTCCTCAGA
>NC_063336.1:34812224-34846634 GCF_021869965.1 Rhincodon typus
AGATGCTGCCAGACCTGCTGAGCTTTTCCAGCAACTTTGTTTTTGTTGGGCAGTTATCTTATTGCCTACTATGATTACCACATTCCCTACAATGTTGATGCTTTCATGTCTCAGTTATAAAAATGTAGATTAAAGTCTCATTCCAATATTTAAACAAGTAATCTAGGAAGATACTTCAACGCAGGTTTGAATGCTACATTTAACAATTCGGAATTGTCAACCTTCAGGACAGAAGCTAAACCTGGTCCTGTCAGTCTATTCATTTCGGCATGAAAGACCACGAAGCACTATTCAAAGAATGTCTTTGATAACATTTATCTGCCACTCAACACTATCAAAACAAACAAATTGGGCATTTATAGAATCATAGAATCGCTACCAATTGGAAGCAGGCCTGCAGCAACTCTGAACAGCATTCCACCCAGATCCACCGCTTACCCTATCCCTGTAACCCTGCAATTCCCATGGCTAACCCACCTAGCCTGCACATCCTTGGACACTATGGGGCAATTTAGCATGGCCAATCCACCTAATCTACACACCTTTGGACTGTGGGAGGAAACCGGAGCACCTGGCAGAAACCTACACAGACACTGCGATAGCGTGCAAATTCCACACAGACAGTCACCCGAGGCTTGAATCAAAGCCGTATCCCTGGTGCTGTGAGGCAGCAGTGCTAACCACTGAGCCACCGGTCTTGTAAATATTCAGCAACAGTCCTCTGCAACCAGCAATTGTTTGTAAAACACCCATCCGCCCCATTGCTTTGTGAAGGATCATGCTGTGTGTGAATTGGTTGCTCCATTTTCTGCAAAACTTCTGTAACAGCTTACAAAGTAAATCAATTTAATGCAACACTGTTTGGGACATAATCGCAATGTGAAAGGCAGCACTTAATAGGTGTTTGTATCTCAAAAGTGATTAATTGTCTCTAAAACACTTTTGAGAAGCTTTGAGACTTCACCACAATTGCCAATTTGTCTTCCTGTTTGCCCGACATCTATTAATGGATGGGAAGAAATTTCCTCAGACAATAAGACTAACTGGTCTGTTCCCTAACCTCTGAATCCATCCCTCTCCCCAGCCAATTACAGGCTGTATCAAAATTATTGTAAAACATGATGTTCTATATGACCCTGAAATGAGGTTGTGATCCCAATACCTCTCAATCACCAAGGCTACATAATCCTACTAAAATAAGATTGGCCAACTCCATCTTAACCTCAGCTCAAATGCTGTTGCTTTTCCACTTCTTAACTTGGCTATACTATTGTTCTCCCAACAAGCTTTCTCTTCTCAGCTGCCTAGGCCCTAGGCTCTGGATTTCCCTCCTCTCTGCTTTTCATCTTTTAAGATGCTCCTTAATACCTACCTCGTTAATCAACCTTTTGCTAGCTTGTCCAAATACTTTCTAAAATGCTCAGTTTCAAACTTTATTTGCAAACAGTCTCATGAAGCGTTTTGAGATTCTTCTCTACATTAAAAGGCATGATACAAATGCAAGTTGTTGCTGAGACACTGGGTAAAACAAGGGGTGGTGAAAATTTATTTGATGAAAATAACATAACATTGCTGCTGGGCTGACAGAACACAGACTTTTCAGAATCCTGTCAGGAATCTTTGATTTTACTTCATAAATATTCAATATTTAAGACTGACAGCATTTTTACATTTTCCTCCGAGTATGAGTAATTCAGACATGAAATCTGCATTTTAAAATCTTCAAATGGAGAAGAAAATATGGTTAGCATGAGGATGGTTTCATTATTCATTTTTTCTTGCACTTCATCAATTTGGCAAAGAATATCGAAATACATTAAATGATCAAGCAATATGTCACAGCTTCATCAAAGGTTGAGTTCACAAATATGACCAGAGAACTGCTATTTCAGAAAAACATAATTAAGGAGATGCATCTGCTTGAACTGCCATTTTTTCATTTTTTATTTCAGCAACACAGTGGGTCAGTATTTCTTGCCCACCCCTAACTGCCCTAGAAATATGGTGGTGGGCTTATTGAGGCATGTTCCTTTTTTGTGCAAGCAAGGTTACACAAATGCAGCCAATTTCTGCTGTCCAGCATCCTACCAAAAAAGCCAGGAATAAGTAAATCAAAGCGATGGTCAGGTCTGAAGCATATTTTCTAACAAGGTGGTTTCTTCAGTTCCATTTTCTTCAGTGAACTTTCTCCATCCAATTTTTCTTACCTTAAAGTATTAGTGGTGGATGACACGATTCTGTTTACAAGATAAGTAAAGATTCTGTTGCTCTACATTTGCTCAAGCAGCACGGCTGCCAGCAGACACACATCAGTGCGACCTTGTATTAAACAATGCTGTGGTAGCACAGTTGCACTGCTCCCATCATAACGTTGACAGTATTCTTCCTCTTCTGACAAAATTAGCATGTCACCTACTCCAACCACATGTCAATGTTACATCGGCACCAGCCAACATAAAAAAAGTTGATGCATCCATCAATTTTACCTCATGCACTCACCACTTTTACTTCCCTTATTATTTAAAAAAGTACTGCTGCAAATCAACAAGAACAATATTTTGAACTGTTTGAGCAGAGGGGAGAGTGGTTGGCAAGTCGGCTCTGAATAGCAGAGTCATTGCCATAGACAATGAAGCAGTTAAATGATGACTGACAGTGAATAGCCTCGCCTTGCTTAAATTTAAACCTCTGATCAGTCAAAGCATCGCCCTGAGGAATGACTTTAAACAGGTGCAGTACGTGCACATGTACTGTGTGCGAAGAATAGGGCCCTGTGTATTAATGCATATTCCAGCATGCCCAGGTATTCTATGCTGCAAGCCCAGGCTGCATGACAATAGTCAGACAACTGTGCCTGCTGCACAGTTGCAGGGTGCATTCTCTTATGGTGATGACGCTACCAGAGTCCACTTGCCAACCAATCAGCATGCTCTGCTTGTTCATTAAAGAAAAACTTGCTCCTCTTTACAGTGACACTCTTGTGAATTTCTGTTGGAGCTTTTCATCTTCATTAAAGTGTAACCTTTTTCAGCAACACTCAATTTCTGTACTACCAAACGACAATCAGCAGGCGGCAGAGACATCACTGAGAGGAATTCTGGGAAACTGAACAGCAGTTACCGTGACTAGTCTAAATATCTCAGAGGAACTGGTGTCAAGGAGTGGTTAAACCCAAAACACTATGTCTTGTTGAGGTAAGATTCTTTTTTTTTAAATTGTAAAGGGCAGAGATGGCAGTTAGGGCGGTGGTATGGTCCTCTTGTCAGATGTGGAAATCAGGGAGTAGTCTAGTATCTCTGACAACTAAACCTGCAGGAAGTGTGACCAGCTGCAGCTCCTCACAGACCTCAAGGTTCGGTTGGAAAAGCAGCTGGACACACTGTGGTGCATAAAGGGGGCAGAGTGATAGATTCTAGCTTTAGGGAGGTGGTCACACCATAGGACCACGCAGATACGTAGGCGACCACAAGGAGTGGCAGGCAGGTAGTTCAGGAGTCTCCTGTGGCTATTCCCGTTTCAAACAGGTATACCGCTTTGGATACTGTTGAGGGGGAATAGCGTCTCAGGAGATAGTACTAGCAGTAGCCAGACCTGCAGCACTACAACTGGTTCTGCTGTAGAGCAGGGTATGGCCAAGTCTAGGCGAGCAATAGTGGTAGGGGACTCTGGTCAGGGGCACAGATGGGCATTTCCATGGCCATGAACAACTCTAGAATAGTATGCCGCCTCCCTGGTGCCAGGTCCTTGATGTATCTGAGCAGGTACAGGACATCCTGAAGCGGGAGGGAAAAGAGCCAGAAGTCATTGTCCACATTGGCACAAATGCCATAGGTAGGAAGAAGGAAGAGGTCCTGCAAAGACAATTCAGTGAGTTAGGTAGGGAGCTAAAACGCAGGACTACCAGGGCAGTAATCTCAGGATTACTACCTATGCCATGGGCTAGTGAGGCTAGGAACAGAGAGAGAGTGCAGTTGAACATGTGGCTACAAAGCTGGAAGGGCACCAATATCCTGGGCAGGAAGTTTGCTAGAGCTCTTCGGGAGGGTTTAAACTAGTGTGGCGGGAGCGACGTGGGGAACCAGAATACTAGGCCAGTAAGTGCAGGCACTGGAGACACATGAGAGACTGAGATATGCATAGCACAGGGTGAGAGCAGGCACAGGGAAGTCGCAGACCTCAGAGGGGCTGGAGGTCTGGAGTGCATTTACTTCAATGCAAGAAGTATAGCAGGTTAGTCAGATGAACTAACACCATGGAATTATGATGTTATTGCCATTACAGAGACATGGTTAAAGGAGGGACAGGACTGGCAGCTTAACATTCCTGGATATCACTGTTTTAGAAGGAACAGGAAGTGAAACAAAAGGGGTGGGGGGTTTGCACTGCTGATTAGGGATCACATCACAGCTGTGTTGAGGGAGGACACCTTGGAGGGATCTTGCAGTGAGGCATTATGGGTGGAGCTCAGGAATAGGAAGGATGAAATCACAATGTTGAGAGTTTTCTACAGACCTCCCAACAGCCCACGGGAGACAGAGGAGCAGGTATGTGGTCAGATACTGGAAAAATGTGAAAAGAGCAGGGTAGTTGTGGTGGGTGACTTCAACTTTCCTCTGGTTGACTGGGAATCCCTTTGAGCCAGGGGCGCAGATGGAGAGCAATTTATTAGTTGTGTCCAGGAGGGCTTTTTGAGGCAGTATGTTGACAAACCAACCAGACAGGATGCCATATTAGACTTGGTCCTAGGGAACGAGCCAGGACAGATGATTGATGACAGGTAAGTAGGAGAGCATTTCAGGTTTTGTGACCATAACGCCATAAGATTTCAAGAAGTCATGGAAAAGGACACAAGTGGCTCTCAGGTGAGGGTGCTTAATTGGTCAAGAGACAATTACACTCAAATTAGACAGGAACTGGAGAATATGGATTGGAAGCAGTTATTTGAGGACAAATCTACCTCTGGCATGTGGGAGGCTTTTAAAGACCAATTGACTAAAGTGCAGGGCATGCACGTCCCTGCAAAACTGAAGGATAGGAATGGCAGGATTCCGGAACCATGATGACAAGGGAATTGTAAGGTTAGTCAAAAGAAAAAGGCAAGTATATGACAAGTCTGGGCACTTACAAACTGACAAAGCTCTGGAAGAGTACAGGGAAATTAGGAAGGAGCTTAAATGTGTAATTAGGAAGGCAAAAAGGGGCTTTAGCAAACAAGGTCAAGGAGAATCCCAAGGCTTTTTATGCATACGAAAGTAGAAAGAGGGTAACAAGGGAAAGAATAGGTCCACTCAAGGATGAAGGAGGGAAGTTATACATCAAGCCACAGGAAGTGGGGGAGATCCTGAATGAGTACCTTGTATCGGCTTCACACAGGAGAAGGACATCACTAATGTTCAAGTCAGGGATGAGTGTGTGAATACTCTAGAGAATGTCAACATACTGAAATAGGAAGTTTTGGGAATCCTAAATTGCATTAAGATAGACAAGTCCCCAGGACCAGATGGGATGTACCCCAGGTTACTCAGAGAGGCAAGGGATGAAGTAGCTGGGGCACTGGCAGATATCTTCACATCCTCGTTGACCACAGGTGAAGTTCCAGAAGACTGGAGATTAGATAATGTTGTTCCCTTGTTTAAGAAAGGATGCAGGGATAATCCAGGAAATTGTACACCGGTGAGCTTGACGTTTGTGGTGGGGAATTTCTTGGAGAAGATACTGAGGGACAAGATATATTGGCATTTGGAGGAAAATGGACTGGTTAGTGACAGGCAGCATGGTTTTGTCCAGGGATGGTCATGTCTCACCAAACTGATTGCATTTTTTGAAGAGGTAACTAGGATAATTGATGAGGGAAGGGCTGTGGATATAGTTTATATGGACTTTAGTAAGGCACTTGATAAAGTCCCACATGGAAGGTTGGTACAAAAACTAAAATCACAAGGGATTGGGGGTGGCCTGGCTAGATGGATAGAAAACTGGCTTGGTCATAAAAGACAGGGTAGTGGTGGAAGGATGTTTTTCAGAATGGAGACCGGTAACTGATGGTGTTCCACAGGGTTCAGTCTTAGGTCCTTTATTGTTTGTAGTATATTTAAATAATCTGGAGGAAAATGTAGGTGGTCAGATAAGCAAGTTTGCTGATGACATGAAGATTGGTGGAGTTGCTGATAGTGCCAATGATTGTGAAAGGATACAACAGGATAGAGATAGGTTGGTGACTTGGGCACAGATATGGCAGATGGAGTTTAATCCAGACAAATGTGAGGTGTTGCATTTTGGAGGATCAATTTTAGGTGTGAATTATGTTGTAAATGGCAGAACCCTTAGGAACACTAACATTCAGACGGATCTGGGCATGCAAGTCCACAGTTCCATGAAAGTGGCAACACAGGTAGCCAAGGTGTTTAAGAAGGCACATGGCATGCTTGCCTTCATTACCCCGAGCGTGAAGTACAAGAGTTGGCAAAACATGTTGCAGCTATATAAACCCTTGTTAGGCCGCATCTGGAGTATGGTGTGCAGTTTTGGTCACCACACTACCAGAAGGATGTGGAAGCTTTGGAGAGAGTAAAGAGAAGGTTCACCAGGATGTTGCCTGGTCTCCAGGGCATTGGCTATGAGGAAAAGTTAAAAAGACTAGGATTGTTTTCACTGGAAAGACGGCAGCTGAGGGGAGACCTGATGGAAGTTTCAATTACAAGGTGACACAGGTTCAACGTGCAAGGGAGACGTGTGAGGGAGACGTGCGAGGGAAGTTTTTCATGCAGAGAGTGGTAGCAGCCAAGAATGCACTACCAGAAGAGGTGGTGGAAGTGGGCACAATGAAGACATTTAAGAGGCACCTAGATGGGTACATGAATATGGAGGAAATAGAGGGATACATACCGAAAAATGGCAGGTTTGTTTTTAGATTAATTAGGACATGATGGTCAGCACAGGCTTTAGGGCTGAAGGGCCTATTCCTGTGCTGTATTTTTTCATTTGTTCATTTGTAAAAACACTTTGGAGCTTTTAGGGAGGCCCTAAAAATCAATGGAAAGGTGGGTAAATAAGGGTGGGAGCTCGATGCAACGGAACACTGCTGCTCTGGAATAAAGGAAACATTAGAAGATACGGACACAATAAAGCCAGCAAAATTCACAGTTCTAGCTGGCATTTGATTGATCAATGCAGATTCAAAATTATTGTACAGAAATGGCACTGCATTGAAAGAATTTTGGGGCCTGGTGTCATGGATGAAATCTTAGGCTTCAAAGCTTGATTTCCGCATTCGTACACAGTTAAGGTTAGCCTTCAACTTTACATTATATTTTCTATTTTCTGTTTATTCTTCATTATTAGCAATGTCACCTTTTTTTTTGGTGTTCTGAACTGGTGACTTGTGTGTGGATTCTTTAAATGTTTTTGCATGGTATGATCATACAATAACTTAAATGGGCCAAATTTGTACACGGCCAAATTGCTATGCAACTTGAAGGGAGCACTGATCATCAGTATATCCTTTCTAAAGGAAATGTGCTCCAAAGTTAATTTTTTAAAAAAAGAACTTAGTCATAAAACTTTGCAGCAGTTGAACGTTTATCACCAAGTCACAATCTGTTTTTTTGTACATCTTCCCCATTGAATCAATGAACACAAGTATAAAGGACATACAGATTTGAGATTGTGCAGTTCAAATCGTAAATGAAATTGTGTAGCAGAGGACTGTTCGCTATTTTTCATTAAACAGTACAGGTGTTTTTGTAAAATATTGCCATAAATCTATTAACATCAAACCATAAAAACATTCACCCTTCCCCAAATTATGTGTTTAAAATTTAGGCTGTAATCAGATATTACAGACTGCATCTGACCTGCATTAGGCACATTCTATGCACAATTCCAAAAACATAAGTGGTTTGGCCAGAGGCGGGGTGGGCTCCATAACTTTCTACTTTACATTTTGCAGCACTGTGTACCAACTGAGAGCACTGAATGTTCCAGGTCAAAATACCTTTCAATTGACGATGGAAATTTCAAAGGTCACAGGATGGAAAACTATAGATGCTTGCTGATTACAAGCTTGTGAATGGGAGACAGCTAACCCTGACAAATTTACAGACTTGTGAAGGTTGTATAATTGGCAAATTGGTAAGTGACAAAATGTAAGAGAGGATGCATCCTTAATTAGAACTGTCACAATGATATAAAGTGTGGGCTATTGTTTTTGAATTCCATCATCTGATTTAGTAGCTGAAACTTTAATAGATTGAAATGAGTTAAGAAAAGGAACCAAAACACTGACTTAAAATAGCCACGGGCATCACCTGACCACATTGGTTTACCACGTTTCATGAAACTAACATTAGACCACTGACACCCTGAGCTGAAATTAACATCTTTCCCTTAGGCAATGAATGCAGTCAACCTCCTTCCCAAGAGTTCCACTTATACCATTCCACGTTACCATTCGCACCATTAAAATGAAACTAAACTCAAAGCTGTAAACTTTTATAGTGAGCACATTCGGTAAAATGAAAACCTGTCAATATCTGATTAGCACCATGAGAATTTTTCCATGTTGGAGATGAAACATTGTCTGCAGATGGGTGTACTAGCAGTTTGGTGGAATTTTGTACTTTTTAGACTAGGCAGTGGCAGGTAGGGAGGTAGAAAGCTTGGTCTGCTGACAGGACCAAATTTCTGGCTGGTTTATTTAAAAGACATCCAGAAAACACTTCATTCTCTGCAGCCCAAGGGCATCATTCAATCTCACTCATCAGAGACTAGGAAAAATGTATAACCTTGCTTTAGCAAATCCTACAGGTGCTCCTGAAGGCTATCCAGCAGAAAAGGGAAGTTGTTTCCCTTTGGATGGTTAAAAAAAGGCCATCTTGAGTGATAAAGGTAGTCTGGTCAGAGGTCACACCTTGTGGCAGATCAGTGAAACTGGCTTCACTGCTGCAAGAGAGTGAACGCTCCACAGTACTCTGCCATGGTGGGTGCTGCTGCCTATTCAATGCTTCATGTTCCTACGTGTGCAAGCTAGTATTGTCAGATTGCCACCACATAGAATTGTCATACACAAGATGGATTGCTAAGATTCTCCATCAGTACCTCATGTTCAATCAATGTCTGTCACTTCACTGCACTGAGCAACGTAGCACTCCTAGCACCATAGCTGTAGTGCCTCTCACACATCTGTTCCTCTCAGCTGCACAGTTGCACAGCCACTCCAAGATTCTGCACATGCCAATCAGAGTGCAGATGCATCAACTTCAAGTTTTCGAAATCACTGCCGTGGACAAACCTCAGAGGTCCGCACACTGAACAAAACAGGTAGTATTGCTGAAAGGGTTCACACTTGAAACATAAAGAGAGCTGTAAGACTTAGCAATTCACGCACCATCAGGTCAGTGACCTTTCATCACAAATTGGGAGAATGTACACATCTTCTAGCTTCTCACCAAAGGCTGGCAGGGGACAGGCAACAACCCATAAAGGATGGTCTTTTGAGATAAGCCCCCTTCAGAGTTCAACCCTGCTTGCCTGCCCTGGTCAGGTTTGCAGGCATCAACCAGTGCGGCTGCTTTGCTTGAGCAGGTGTGTTGGCCCAGTCAGGTTTGACTACTAACAATAAGTATTTAAAAATAACAAGCTGGACCACATATGATTGAGACTACTCATGAGGTGATCGACATGGAGAGGCTTCCAATGTAATTCGGTAAATAATTACACAAAAAAAAACTGCTTGTTTCTGAAGGGGTCAAGTTAGTGAAGATGTTTGTACTAATTGGACTTTGGAGAAAGATATCTGCCCCACCAGGTTCACTATGAGTTTGTGACATGTTTCCTATTCTTTGCCAACAAGATTGTGCACTTGAACACATTTCCAGAAGCTTTGAAATTTTGCTCACTTGTATTTGTCCTGATGAATGCAAGATTAAAAGTTTTAACAATATTCTCTACTTGATCATTATCACAGGTTGTTGAATTAGTCAATAAGAATTCAAGAGTTTCTAGTGAAAATATTAAGATTCACATAAAATTGTATAAAAATATCAACACCATAACAATTTCATATTGATGTGAATCTCACATGCGAGCAATAGTAATCCTTTGTGGCAACTTTGTTCACAAATTCCTTTATTGTTCTTTTCCTTTAATCAAGTACTAAACCTCTTCTTAAACATATAAAACCAGGAGATTGCTTTAAAAACATTTCATAGAATTTGAAAGTAAAGAAAGGCCATTGGGTTTTTAATGCTGCATTGGCTTTTTGAATAACTTATCCAGTTGGTCCCATTACCTTGATCTTTCCTTATAGCTATGTGAATTGCTACTTTCCAATTATATATCCAATTCCACATTGAAAGTTAAGAATGAATCTGCTTTTGCCACATTTCAGATAGCACATTCTCAAACGTAAACTATCGCAGATGTGAAGTTCAAAATGTGTTTTAGAGGTATCTAGGAATCTGAGAAGGTATGTAAATGTAAATGTAAAATAAAATAGGAACAGGAGTAGGAAAAGCAGTTTTGCCACTCAATCAGAGCATCGCTTATCTGTACCTCAATTCACCAGTGTTTGATACCTAACAAATATCTAGCAATATTAGTTTTGAAAATTTCAAATGGATCAGCTCACAATCTTGTGGGCAACAGCAGTGGTGAACCTGAATATCGACATCCCACACAACAGGCACATGCATTCTGCCCAAATTCGGATTCCTGTTTGCCTTATTTGGAATGACATAATAAACTGATATAGACAGAACAACTCCTTTTTCAGGTAGTACACCACTATTGTCTTTACTTCGGGCTGAATTGATTTCTTTGAGCGTTAAACCATCTAAGCTGCTTCAGGCTACAAGGATACTGGGTCCCTAGGGAGGAGTATAAGTTCACAGCAGAACATTAATCTGAACAAAATGCCCAATTCATAGTCTTTCCTTTTATTTCAAAACCACCATACTCAAACATTTCAATGCTCTATCACTTTTCTACCTCCACTGACTTGAGCTGATCCAAAATTCTGTTGCATACACTTTAACTCGCAACATGTCCATGTTCACTGAATGGCCTGTGCAAGCTGACTTAAGGTATACAGCCTTGTAACGTCACTGCTTAAAAATTCTCATCTTCATGTTCAACTCCCTGAATATCGTTATTCTTCCGCATCTCTAGCCTCTGCCTGCTCGATTACCCTGGAAAATTTCTGTCCTTCTGCACTCTGTGTGAAGTCATGATTCATTCAGCACAGAAACAGACCCTTCGGTTCAACTTGTCCACGCCGACCAGGTTTCCCAAACTAAACTAGTTTGGCCCATATCCCTCTAAACCTTTCCTATTCACATACATGTCTAATTGTTTCTTCAATGTTGTAACTGTACCTGCATCTTTCACTTCCTCTGGCAGTTTGATCCATATACACACCACACTGTCAAAAAGTTGCCTGTCCCATCCCTTTTAAATCTTTTCCCTGTCACCTTAAACCTATGCCTCTAGTTTTGAACTCTCCTATTTTGGGAAAAGGCCTTTGCTATTCACCTTATCTATCCCCTTCATGATTTTATAAACCACTGTAAAGTCACCCCTCAACCTCCTATGTTTTAGGGGAAAAAAAAATCCCAGCCCATCCAGCCTCTTCTTATAACTCAAGTTCTCCAGTTTTATTAAAATCCTTGCATATCTTTTCTGCACCCTTTCCAATTTAATGATATATTTCCTATAGCAGGCCAACCAGAACTGTACACAGTACTCCAAAAGTGGCCTTCCTAATGTCCTGTACAGCTGCAATATGACATCCCAACTCTTATATTCAATGCTCTGACCAATGAAGGCAAGCATGCCAAATGCCTTCTTCGCCACCCTGTCTACCTGCAACTCCACTTTCAAGGAACTATGTACCTGGACCCCTAGGTCTCCGATTGACAACGCTCCCCAGGGCCCTACCATTAACTGTGCAAGTCCTGCCCTGGTTTGCCTTAGCAAAATGCAACACCTCACTTTTATCTAAATTAAACTCCATCTGCCGCTCCTTCTTGTACAATCCTAATTTTCATCACTCCATCCGAGTTGTGCCTGCTGCTGTTTAAGTCCTAAACTTTGGAATTTTATCCCTAACTGACTTTGCCCTTGTAACCTCTCTCTTCTTTAAATTACCTCTTTTAAATGTAGTAATTAGCATAAATGCAAAGATATCCATCAAAATACATAGATGTGTCCAATAAAGTCAATTACTGCTGACAGACGTCCCTAAACCAGAAATAATCTTCACATACATGGCTGACATCATTACATTGTGTGCATAACAACATACCAATGGCTGCACATGCACAGATGTCCCTTCTGGGATTGAAGTTCTGTTTTTCAGAGGAAAAAGGGAAAGAATCTGGGGGAAGATGCAAAGGTCAGGAGTGGAGGCAATGGCTGGGAGTGACGGCAAATGCTGTTGAACAGTTCAGGGCAATTCCTCATAACAGGTGAGGGAGAGATAGGAGCTCAAGTTTTGATTTTAGGGCAGTACTGACCATATAGTGGACTTATCCTTCCTGCACTGAAGGCTCAAGTGCTAGCTCAGCAGATCATCTTGCTGTTCAGAAGGCATTCATAGTTTAGCAGGAATGCAGCAATGCCAGATGGAGTTCTGATGCTCTTGCTTTCCTGTGCTACCTAGAGGTTATGTTCATGTGAAATACTAAAACATTACTGCAACCAAGCTGTTGGTCATTTATTTTAATATTTCATTATGTGGCTAGGTTTCAAGGCAATAAAAATGTCAGTTGTTGTAATTAGCAGGTTCCAGTGGTTGAACAAATCTTGTGATTCAAATCTAAGTAGCACAAAGGTTTTATCATACACATTTTTATTTTAATGTGTTGCTAAATGAATTAAGTCCTAGTGATCACAATATTAGCAGCTCTGTTCATTCCTCAAAAAATAGAATAAAATTATTCAGTTTTTCTTTTAAAGTACACGGTACAAATATCTAATATCTAAAATGATACTGCAAAGCTGATGACAAGAAAAGTCAACAAACATCAAAAGACTTCCAAATTCATTGATGCCAATAATATAGGGATACTCAAGATTGAAACTGAAAAGCACAAACTGGCAGAACATAAATCAAAAAATGCTTTTATTCCTAGGCTGTTAATGCTGCTGCATCATATAGACACTGTTAGCACATCACAAGTTATGGATTGTTAGCATCCAATGAAACTAAATTGATCTGCCTTCAATATCCAGCAGATATGAAGAGGGAAATGTTAAATGTACATCAGTCACAGAATTGCTTGTACTGTTACAGTTCATTATGAATTACATCTATAGATAAAGGTGGACATAATAAAAAGTTCCCTTTAGTTGATGGTACAAGGTTAGAGAAGACAGATTGGAATAATTGGAAAGAGATGCTAGGATAAGTCAGGGAGAACATTTTCTATGCAGCCAGTGACAATGACCAAGAACTTGTTGCCTATGAGGGTGGTGGAAGCAGAGACAATCAACAATAAAGTGGGGAGCAGAACTGACTGGATTGCTACTACAGAAAGCCAGCATGGACTTGATGGATGTCATAATGATTCTATGGTATTGATGAAATCTAGCTAAAGGGCAATTAAAATAACTGGTTAAATCAAATTGCAGTCCAATTACAAAATATGTTCATGCATTTGACTGGATTAGTACACAGAGCTGATATAAAAGGACATTATCTCCATTTTTATTCACTCATGGGATATGGGCACCATTGGCTGGGCCAGCATTTATTGCTCATCCCTAGTTCCACTTGAGAAGATGATGGTGAACTGCCTTCTTGAACCTCTGCAGCCTACTCGGTGTAGGTACATGGACAGTCCTGTTACGCAGGTAGTTCCAAGATTTTAACCCAGTGACACTGAATGAATGATGATGAATTTCCAGGTCAGAGTGGTGTGGCTTGGAGGGGAACTTGCAGCTCGTGGTGTTCCTATGCATCGCCTGCTTTTCTCCTACTGGATGGAGTGGTCAGGGGTTCGGAAGATACAGTCTAAGGATGTATCGCTATTGCTTAAAGAGGTTTTACTTTTCAATAACTAACAACTCTGATCAACAAGACAGCCTATAAAACTAGAAAAAATTGACTAACTGATCGTTCAATAGCAATTTAGACTGGAATCAATACATGGAAAGACACAAGGCGGGCAGCAACCAAAAGACTTAAGACCATAACATATAGGAGCTGAATTAGGCCATTTGGCCCATCAAGTTTACTTCGACATTTGATCATGGCTGATATGTTTCTTGGTTGCATTCTCCTGTCCTCTCCCCAGCATTTATTGCCTTGCCCTAATTGGTCTGGAGAAGGTGGTACTGAGCTGCCTTCTTGAACCACTGCTGTCCATGTGCTGTAGGTAAACCCAAATTAGGGAAGGAATTTCATGTTTTTCTCCCCAATGACATTGAAGGAATGGCAATATATTTTCAAGTCAGGATGGTGAGTGGCTTGGAGAGGAACTTGCAGGTAGGTGGTGTGCCTCTCATGAATCTTATCCTTCCAGATGGTACTTGTCAGGGATCTGGAAGATGTTGACTAAAGATCTTTGACAAATTTCTGCAGTCCATCTTGTAGACAGTGCTGCTACTGAGCGTAAGTGGTGGAGGGAATGGATGTTTGTGGATGTGGTGCCAATGACCAGACTGCTTTATCCTGGATGGTATCAAGCTTCTTGAGTGTTGTTGGAGCTGCACTCATCCAGGCAACTGGGAAGTATTCCATCATATGTATCACTTGTGCATTGTAAATGATGGACAAGCATTTAAGGTTAAGGAGGTTCAGAATTCAGAATACGTGCTGCAGTATTCCTAGCCTCTGACTTGTTGTAGCACGTACAGGGCTGGACCAGCTGTGTTTCTGGTCAAGGATATACTCCAGGATGTTGACAGTAGGGGACTCAGTGATGGCAATGCCATTGAATGTCTCTTACTGACTATGCTCATTGCTTGGCATTTGTGTGCAACAAATGTTAGTTGCCACTTTAAAGCTCAAGAATAGACATTCTCCATGCCTTCCTGCATTTGAATACGGACTGTTTTAGTATCTGAGTTGTTACAAATTGTGAATAATGTGCAATCACTTGCAACATCCCCACTTCAGATTTTATGAAACAGGGATGGTAATTGATGAAGCAGCTGAAGATGGTTGAGCTTGAGGAACTCTTGCAGAAATGCCCTGGAGCTGAGATGACTGACCACCAACAGCACAACCATGTTCCTATATGCCAGGTATCACTCCATCCAGCTAATATTTCTTCCCCTTATTCCCTCTGACTTGTGTTTTAGGAGGTCTCACTGATGCCACATTCAGTCAAACGCAGCCCTGATGTCAAACACAGTCACTCTCACCTCACCTCTGGAATTCAACTGTTTTGTCTAAGCTTGAACTAAGTATGTAATGAGGTCAAGAGCTAAGTGGCCCTCGTGAAATGCAAGCTGGACATCAGTGAGCAGGATATTATTGAACAGTGCTGCTTGATAGCACTGTTGACAACACCTTCCATCACTTTACTCCTCGTGATGAAGGGTCAACTGATGGGGCAGAAACTGGCCGGATTGAATTTGTCCTGCTTTGTCTATAAAAGGACACATCTGGTCAATTTTCCACATTGTTGAGTAGATGCCAGTGTCCTAGTAGTACTGGTATAGCTTGGTTAAGGGTGCAGCAAGTTCTGGAGCACGTCTTCAGTGCTACTGTCGGAATGTTGTCAGGTCCCATAGCCTTTACAGTATCCACAGTCTCTAGCCATTTCTTGATATCACATGGAATGAACCAAAATGGCTGAACAGTAGTATCTGTTAATGCTGGAAACCTCTGGAGGAGGCAGAGATCAATCACTCACTTGGCGTTTCAGGCCAAAGATTGTTGCAAATGCTTCAGCCTCATCTTTTGCACTGATGTACTGGGCTCTTCTGGTATTGAGGATGGGCATATTTGTGGAGCCTCCTCCCCCTCCAATGAGTTGTTTAATTGTTTGTTGAAACAGGGTTGATCCCTTGTCTTGATGGCAACGTTAGAGTGGAGAAGACGCTGGGCCATGAAGTTGCAGACAATTCTGGAGTACAATTCTGCTGCTGTGATGGCCAGCACTTCATGGATGCATAGTCTTGAATTGCTAGATCTGTTTGAAGTCTGTCTCCATTTAACATGGTGATAGTGCCAGACAACCTGATGCAAGGTATTATCAATGTAAATACTGGACTTTGTCTCCTTAAAGACTGTATGGTGATCATTCTTGCAGGCAGATTGGTAAGGATGAGGTAAAGTATATTTTTCCTTCTTGTTGGTCCCTGTTGCAGACCCAGTCTAGCAACAACACACTTTAGGACCCATCCAGCTTAACCAGCAACACTGCTGCCGAGCCACTGTTGGTGGTGGACATTGAAATCCCCGATGCAGAGTATATTCTGCGCCACTGCCATCCTCAGTACTTCCACTAATGTGCTGTTCAACTTGGAGGAGCAATGATTTATCAGCCAAGGGAGGGCAGCCCATGGTAGTCAGAAAGAGATTTCCTTGCCCATGTTTAGCCGGATGGCATACGACTTCAGGAGGTCCAGAATCAACACTGAAGACTCCAAGGGCAACTCCAACCTGACTGTATACCACTGGGCCCCACCTCAGCTGGTCCTGTCCTGCAGTGGAATAGGACATATCCAGGCATGGTGGTGATGGTCTGGGACATAGTCACAGATTCATCCCATAGATAACTGCTGTCAGGCTGTGAGTTAGCTCTCCCAATTTTGGCACAGCAATGGAGGTGGATCAGAAAGAGTTAACTAGATTCACTCCAGGAATGAATGGGTGATCTTATGAGGAAAGATTCAACAGGTTGAGTTGTTTTTAATTGAAGTTTAGAAGAGTGAGGGAATAGGGCTCCTGTGGTGCAATTCCTCCCTCTGGACCAGGAGGCCTGGGGTTCATGTCCCACTTACTCTAGAGGTGTATTATGTCTGAACAGGGTGATTAAAATATTTAGAAGAGTGAGGGGTGACTTGATTTATGTGTATGAAATCCTGAATGGTCTTGACAGGTTGGACATGAAAAAGATATTCTCTCTTGTGGGTCCATCCAGAAGCAGAAGGCACAGTTTAAAAATTAGGGGTCACTCTTTCAGAACAGAGATGAGGAGAATTTTCTTCTCTTAGAATGTTGTGCAACTTTGGAGCGCTCGACCTTAGAAAGTGATGGAGACAGGTTCATTGAATAATTTGCACAGTGAGGTGAGTAGATTCTTGTTAGGCAAGGGAATCAATGTTTATTGGGCATAGATGGAAATTTGGAATTCAAAACACAAACAGATCAGCAATGATCTTACTGAACCACAGAGCAGGCTTGAAAATCTGCATGGTTTACTTCTGCTATTTCATATGTACATATCCAAATAATTGATATAGATTGTGAACAGTTGTCGCCCAAGCACTGATCATTGTGGCATCCGACTGGTCAGAGCAGAATAACTGAAAGTGACTCAATTATTCTTACCAATTCTCAATCCAGTGATATAAGATATCATATTACCCTAATCCCATGTGCTTTAATTTGGTTTAATAAACTCTTATGTGCTACTTCAACAAAACACCACATATACTGATTCCACATTACTAACTCTGCTACAACGTCCTCAAAAAAAAACTTATCAGGCTTTCAAACATGATTTCTCCTTCGTAAATTCTTGTTTATTATGCAATCAGGCATTGATTTTCTAAATGCTAAGTAATCAACTATTTTATAATAGACATTGGTATTTCCTTACAACTGACCTCAGGTCTGTAGTTTCCCCATTTTACTTCTCCCTCCTAGCTTAAGCAGCGAGGTTATATTTGCAATTTTCTAATTTGCAACTACCTTCATCAGTATCTTGCATCTGCAATTGCAAAATTAATATAATTTTGAAAGCGATCACAAATGCATCTATTATTCTTGTAACCATCGTTACCCTAGGCTGAAGATTATTGGGTCTCAGGGATTTGTCACCTTTCGCATTCATTTTTCTGACACTACTTTTTCACCAATGTTCTTTTCAGTTTATCACTCTCATGGATCTTTGGATCGCAATCATTTTAAGGAGACTTCTTGAATCTTCCTCAGTGATTACAAACAAAGTACTTACCACTCTCTCCGTGACTCCCTTATCCGCTCCACACTCCCCTCCAGCTCCACCACACCCGGAGGAAGTGCTACACCTGCCCCCATACCTCCTCCCTCACCCCCATCCCAGGCCCCAAGAAGACTTTCCACATCAAGCAGATGTTCACCTGCACATCTGCCAATGTGGTATACTGCATCCGCTGTACCCGGTGTGGCTTCCTCTACATCGGGGAAACCAAGCGGAGACTCGGGGACCGCTTTGCAGAACACCTACGCTCGGTTCGCAATAAACAACTGCACCTCCCAGTCGCGAACCATTTCAACTCCCCCTCCCATTCCTCAGATGACATGTCCATCCTGGGCCTCCTGCAGTGCCACAACAATGCCACCCGAAGGTTGCAGGAACAGCAACTCATATTCCGCTTGGGAACCCTGCAGCCCAATGGTATCAATGTGGATTTCACAAGTTTCAAAATCTCCCCTCCCCCTACCGCATCCCAAAACCAGTCCAGCTCGTCCCTGCCTCCCTAACCTGTTCTTCCTCCCACCTATCCCCTCCTCCCACCTCAAGCCGCACCCCCATCTCCTACCGACTAACCTCATCCCACCCCCTTGACCTGTCCGTCCTCCCTGGACTGACCTATCCCCTCCCTAACTCCCCACCTACACTCACCTTTACTGGCCCCATCCCCGCCTCTTCGACCTGTTTGTTTTCTCTCCACCTATCCTCTCCTCTATCTGCCTCCCACTCTCTCTCTATTTATTTCAGAACCCCCTTCCCCTCCCCCTTTTCTGATGAAGGGTCTAGGCCCGAAACGTCAGCCTCTCTGCTCCTATGATGCTGCTTGGCCTGCTGTGTTCATCCAGCCCTGCACCTTGTTGTCTCGGATTCACCAGCATCTGCAGTTCCTACTATCTCTACTTACTTAGTTTCCCTGCCAATTCTCTTTCTCATTTAAATTCTCCCATCTTTGACTGTAATGGACCCAAAAACAAAAAGAATGGCCATAACATGATAGAATTCTTCACCAAGATAGAAAGTGAAGTCAACCAATCCAAAACTGAGGTCCGAAATTGAAACAAAGGAAACCATGATGGTTTGAGGGAGAGTTGGCTGTGATGAATTGGGTAACTTCATTGAGAGGCAAGAGAATGGATAGGTAATGGTTAAAATATAAGGAATGAAAACAGGCATTATAACATCTATACAATCATTCAGACGAAAGATGATAACAGGAAAAATGGCCCTACCATGGTTAGCAAAATAAATTAAGGATAGTATTAAATACTATAATATTAAAGAGGAGTCATACAAGTTGCTAGAAAAAGTAGCAAGTCTAAGGACAGGGAGCAGTTTAGAAATCAACAGGGGAGATCCAAGAGGTTGATTAAGGAGGGAATAACTGAATACGAGAGTAAACTTGCAAGGAACATAAAAGCATACTGCAATATCTTCTATAAAAAGATTAGTGAAGTCAAGTATAAGCCGATTAGAATCTGCAACAGGATAATTGGTAATGGAGAACAAGAACGGGCAGAGCAATTGAACAACTGCTTTTGGCTCTGTCTTCAAGAGAAGAATGAACAAGTAACTTCCCAGAAGTGCAAGGATCTTTTGGGAAGGAAATTCGTATTAGTAAAAGAACAAATGGAACTGAAAGCCAATAATTTCCCAATGGCATTATTACACAAAGTCAACATGGATTTATGAAAGGGAAATCATGTTTGGCAAACCTACTGGAGTGTCTTTTTTAAAAAAAAGAACATAACTAGAAAACACAACAGAGAACCTAGATGCAGTATATTTGGATTTTCAAAATGCTTTTGAAAAAGTCCCATGTAAGAGTTTCTTGTACAAAATCAAGTCACAATATATACAGGCATTGATTGAGAATTAGTTAACAGACAGGGAACAGAGTAGGATTAAATGGGTTGTTTTCAAAGTGGAAGGCAATGACAGGTGAGGTACCAAACATATATCAATCATTTGGATGACGGAACAGAATTAGAATTCAAATTAGAATTAGATTTTATTGCCACAAGTACTCAAGTATAGGAATACATGAGTACAGTGAAAAGTGTATGAAGTTGGCATTCTCTGGCACCATCTTGGTTACAAACCAGAATATTAAAAAAAACAGAAAAAATAAAAAGCCAATAGGTAAGAAAACATCCAGATCTTAAAGTCTAAAGTCTTATCTCCACAATGGTGTTGCCATTCCACACATGGCCCGCTCTTGCTGCTGTACCGATGCTCTAAATCACCGCAAAAGGCTTTAAAGAAAAGAATGAAGAGAAAAGAGAAACAGCAGAAGTAAAAAGAAGAAAAGATAAAGGAAAAGAAGCAGACAGCAGCGGACGAGCTCTGGGCTCAGTCCTGCTACTCCGCCACCATCTTGAATAGTGTTTTGAATGTAATATTTCAAGTTTGCTGACATTGTGCAAACTTAGGTGGGCGTGGGAGTTGTCAGGTGGACATAAAGAAGCCTCAGGGGAAATTTAAGCAAGTTGAGGGGCGGCATGGTGGCACGGTGATTAGCACTGCTGCCTCACAGCGCCAGGGACCCAGGTTCAGTTCCACCCTCTGGCAACTGTCTGTGTGGAGTTTGCACATTCTCCCCATGTCTGCGTGGGTTTCCTCCGGGTGCTCCGGTTTCCTCCCACAGTCCAAAGATGTGCAGGCTAGGTGGATTGGCCATGCTAAATTGCCCCTAGTGTTCAGGGATGTGTAGATTAGGTGGGTTATAGGGGGATGGGTTTGGATGGGTGCTCTGAGGGTTGGTGTGGACTTGTTGGGCTGAAGGACCCGTTTCCACACTGTAAGGATTCTATGATCTATGAGTAAGTGGGCAAATGCACGGCAGATTCACTGTAATGTGGATAAGTGTGGAGTTGGTCTGTTCAGTAAGGAAAAAGAATAGAATGGCAGGGTGTTATTTAAAGGTAACAGATTGGGAAATGTTGATGTACAAAGTAACCTGGATGTCAATGACTCCAATCATTGAAAGCAAACATGAGGTGAGTAAACAGTTGAGGGCAAATGATACATTTGCCTTTACTGCAAGAGAGCCTGACTAAAGGAGAAAGGAAGCCTTACCGCAGCTGTACTGCACCTTAGCAAGATCATACCTGGAGTATTGTGTGCAGTTTTGGTCTAAGAAAAGATACACTCGACATAAAGGGAGTGCAGCAAAGATTCATCAGACTTATTCCTGGGACAGTAGCTTCGTCATACGAGGAGACTGAATTGACTGGCCTGTATTCAATGGAAATTAAAAGAATGAGAGGGGATACCACTGAAACATGTGAAATTCTGACAGGGCTGGACAGATGGAATGCAGACATGATGTTTCCCTTGGCCAGGTTCCAGAAACAGGGGTCACAGTCTAAGGATATGGGCAAGCCATTTTGGGCTGAGATGAACGGTAGTTTCTTCACCCACAGCGTGGTGGCCTGTGGAGCACTCTGCCATAGAACGTGTTTCAGGAGAAAGCAGGAATAAGGTATTGAGTTGGATGATTAGCCATTATATTGAACGGTGGGGCAGTCTCAAAGGCCAACTCCTGCTCTAATTTCTATATAAAAGTGTCAAGGCATATGGGAACAGAATAGGAGCACAGCATTG
Organism: Rhincodon typus; assembly: GCF_021869965.1. Taxonomy (NCBI): domain Eukaryota; kingdom Metazoa; phylum Chordata; class Chondrichthyes; order Orectolobiformes; family Rhincodontidae; genus Rhincodon; species Rhincodon typus. The sequence goes on from NC_063336.1 coordinate 34,833,959, forward strand.
AGATAGAGGATCAGCCATGATCATGTTTAATGGCAGGGTGGGCTCAAAATGCCAAATTATCTACTCCTGCTCCGGTCTTCTATGTTTCTTGATTTATAGCTATGTTCTGCATTACCAATACTGTTTGGTGGCCTATAAATCACTATGAATAACTGCTGCCCCTTGCCATCTCTCAGCCCCACTCGAACAGATTCCACATCCTATTCTTTGGATTAGAGATCCTCTCTTGCTACTTCATTGATCCTGTCCCTTATTATCAGCACTACCAATCCATTTTTCTTTCTTTCTCTGTACTTTCTAAATGTCAAATATTCTTAAATATTCAGTTCATAGTCTTGGTCGCCCTGCAGCCAAGCCTGGGGACATTCAGATGGTGTTTTGTTAATTCTGCCTTTTTAAATTTTTTGTAATAAGACCCTGGTTGCTTCTTGGAACTGGTTCTGCTGCTTTCCACTTTCATTTACAGCTTTTCTAATTCCTATAACCAAATTTGTTTCTCATAAATAAGTTTCCTCTCAGGTTCCCATCTCCCTGGCAAGCTAGTTTAAACTCTTCCCAACAGTACTAGCAAATTTCCCTGCTCATATATTTGTCCTGGTCACATCAAAATTCTAATTTCTGTACTTTCAAAGTCAGTATATTTTAAAGACAGATCCTAGTTTTAAATGAAAAGCAAAACTGAAAAAGGATACTAGCCTTCCCTTTTGAGGTAGAAAGGCCACCTCATTCAGCCAGAGACTGGCTAGGCAAGATATTGGAATCAATGGTCAACCTTCCCAATCAGTACAAAAATATACTGTTGAGCCTTTTTTATGGTTCTGTTTATCTCAAGATAAGAGGAGTCAGTGGTGACACTTAATAGTAGCAAACAATCCTATACCAGATACAGTACACAATCAGACTCCGAGTAAAGTCCCTCCAAGTACAGTTCAATAGTTAGCTTATTTTCTAAGCACACATATACCGTGTACTTGCAATTTCCTTTTTCTTATCAGCTATTCTTTACAAATGAGAACATATGAATGGGACTGCAATTTGGTGCCAATTCACAACACCACTATCTGCAAGTTCCCCTCAAAGGCAAACCACTCCCGATTCTGTTCTCACTGAGTCAAAATCCTGGAACTCCCTTCCTAATATCACTGTGGAAGCACCACCAACTTCTCAAGGATAATTTGAAATGGACAATAAAAACACATGTAGAGTATCTTCTAGCATCATTCCTGAAAGGCACAACTCCATAGCGTGAGCAACTCTTTGTCCTAAACTCCCCAAGCACCCAAAGCATAGTTTCTCTTTACTGACCTCATCACTTCCCTTTACTATCATGAAAACTGTAACGAAATTATATTGTAACCATTTCAATTCCAGGGTATAAAAGTTTGATTTGTGTGATCTCTTCTTCAAAAGTAACTCAGAGTCCAAGACTAATACTACCGTTCTAAGGTGTGGTGTCCAGAACTGCACACAATATTCCAGGTGTGGTCTAAGTAGGATTTATACAGCTGCAATATGATTCTGACCCTTACTATCTCAGTGCTTAGGTATAAAGGCCAATATTCTGTTAGCCTTCTGCATTATTTTATGTACCTACCTCTGGCATCTGTAGAGAAACAGAAACAGAGTTAATATTTCAGGTCTGTAACCTCATCAGGTGAATAGGTCTTTGATCCAAAATATTAACTCAGTAGATCTGACAACTCTATGGAGAGAGAAACAGAGTATTTTCAGCATTTTCAGTTTTTACTTTAGATTTTGAACATTTGCAACATCTTACTTTTGTATCTTCAGCCACTGTTTTTTCACTATTTACTAACTACACTAATACTTAGAGTACTTTTCAGATTCAAAGTGAATGACTTGAACTTCCCTATATAGTAGCCCGACTCTGACCCTGCTTCGGCTCACCTGCTGCTAAAATCTTCATTCATGGGCTTTTTCTAAAGGCTCCACTATTCCAAAACATCCCTGCTCAGCCTCACAGCTACTGTCATACTAATCATTGAAACCCTCCTAAATATTTGTATTCTGATTTTGGCCAATTGAGCATCCTGAACTTTAATCACTCCAGCAATGGCATCCATCCTTCAGCTATGAAAATCCTAAAGCTGTGGAATTTCCTCTCAATATCTTCACCTTGCTCCCTCTAGTTCCTCTTTCAAGATGCTCAAAACATATCTCTTTGACCAAACATTTGGTTGTCTGCCCTAATATCTCATATTAGTGTCAAATTTTGACAACATTCCTGTGAAGCACCTTATGACATTTTACTATTTGAGGTATTAAATAAACACAAGTTATTGAGGCTGGGGGAGACAGTGGAAGGAAAGAAAAGTTTCCTCAGTGATTCTTCGCTATCATCTGAGCCAATCTATGCAAAATTACAAAATCAGCAAAAACACTTAAGTATCCCTCAACAACAGATTCCTCTAAGACCTGCTACATTTGTGTCTTTTTTGTATTGACAAAGTATGACAAAGGAAGAAGATAGTGATTTACCATTAACAGTGCAGGAGCTCTGAAGGAATCTAAATAAGAAGAAATTTGTTCTAATATGTGTTGATAGGAAACTAAAATGAATCTGGCAGTGCACAAGTAATTAACGTTACAACAATATTTTAACAAGCAGTAATCAGCATAATTTGGTGACAACAAATGGGATTTATTTTGTAGAACTTGATATAAAACCCCACAATACACTTAACAGCCAGTAAATATGGCCTTGTAATTATGATGGATCTTGTGTTGTTTGCTGCAGATTAATGATATAGTTAGAAGATGAGTTTTGAAAATATTAGAAATGTAATATTTTTGCTTTTGGAAAGATAAATTTCTTTACCATTGTTATCTCTGTCAAACTCCTGTACATCAACAATGCTTGATCAATCAGTATGCAATTGAACCTATGCTGACCCTGGGGCCTTGCTCACAATAAGGCTTATCAGTTTTGACTGACAACCATTTATAGTTCCTTCTTTCGGAATAATTAATTCACAAGAGATTCAAAGAAAACAGGCATATTGCAATAAGGCTGAGAACGACAGCACAGTAGTGACCTTTAAGTGGACCCGTAAATGAAACACAGAATAATTAAAAGGCCATATATTATTTAATTAGCATACTGTTTCAACTGACCCGTGACTGATGTGCAGTAATGTAATAAATTTTAGTTAATTTTGCAACATATATGGAACATATATTTATTAAATATTAAAACAATGTTGTAAAAATAACAATTTTAAAAAAGACTTTTGCTGAAAAATTAGCTCAAAATGTTTAGGGAACTTTTTAGGCTTCATTAATAAAGAATAAAGTCCATGTAAAAATTGGTGATTTTGTAGGTGAACAACTTATTTAAAATATTTATTTTAAAACAAATCTTAAAATAATTTTAAAAATGCAGGAGCACCAATAGCACAAGCAAGTTGCATCCAACAGAGAAGGAGACAGTAATATAAAAAGATGATAGACACTGAGGGAACTGTGGAGACAAAGAAGTCTGATCGGAAAACTATGGAGAAAATGTTGGGAGGAGGGGAGATTGGAAAAAAGAAAGAAATAAGGCACAAGGGAACAAGAACAATATTATGCTTTATGATGAGACTTGTTGAAAGGGAGGGGTCAGGACAAGGGTGATAGTAAAAGCTGAATGAAAAGAATCTTGTGTCTAAAGTTAACTGTTTTCATTGCAACCTCATTCACTAGTATCATTGTGCTTTTTCTCCCCAAATAATCCAAACATTTCATAGCAAAATTCCCTGCTATCTACATGACTAATTGATAGCTTTTTAAATCAATAACTAGCCAGTGAGAGCAACAGTCCCTCTATTACTATAAGAGCTTAGTATTTGAATGCTCGTCCCTTCATTCAACCAATTCTTCAATTGATGCACAATAGTAAATATAAAACTACGTTAGACACACAATATCCAGTTAGTATCGGTCAACTGAGCCTGGACATACAGTACAGGTAGGACTATAATCCTACATCACCCAGTAATAAAAGCAAGCTGTTTTAATGTGCCAGATTTTCCTAACAGGCTTCCCAGGAATATTATAAAGTTAAATATGACACTGAACTATCAGGGACCTATCAAGGCGGATGACCCAAAGCCTGGTTGGAGAGAGAGATTTTAAGGAATATCTTAAAAGGAGGAGAGAGATTGAGCAGTATTGGATGTTTGGGGAAGGAATTCCATATTTTAAAGCTTGGGTAAATGAAGTCACCAACAGTGGAGCAATTAAAGCCTGGGTTGTTCAAGAGACCAGAATAAAAGGGGCACAGACACCTTGAATGGCTGTAGCATTGGGGATTATGGAGATCTAGGAGGACTAGGCCAGGGAGAAATGTAAAAAGGATGAATTTTTACCATCAAGCCATTCCTTAACTGAGCCAATGTAAGTAAGTGAGAGCTCGAATGGTAGGTTTGGTGTGAATAAGAACGGGCAGCATATTTTTGCATGAACTCAAGTGTATGGGCATTAGAAAACTGAAGACTGGCCTAGAACCTGTTGGAACAATCAAGTTTAGAGATAACAAAGGCATATGAGCTGGAGCAGGAGTAGTAAGGTGATAGTACGAAGGCAAAAATAAAGTCTTACAGCTGGTATGTATTTATGGTCAGAAACTCATCTCAGCACACCAAGGTTGCGAACAATCTGGATTAGCCTGAGACTGAGACTGTGGCCATGGAATAAAATTTGTAGTGGGAACAGAAAACAATAGCTTCAGTCATCCCAACAGTTAACTGGATATATCACATCTTCGCACTTGTGGACATTAAAGTTATGTTACTTCCAAATAATGTTTAGCATCAGCTGAGCTATGAAAATCCCACAACACTGTTCACACTTTGGTTACATCCACTCTTGATATGGTTTCTACAACAACCATTGTATTGTTAAAACATGACAGTGCAGAATTAAAAGTATCATTGGCTAGGTTACTGATGTTTCCTCTACTAATTAACCTGTCAAGATAACTTATTAGACAAGTAAGATCATGTAACTATAGTTTGAAAATATCATGGTCTGGCTTCCAAAAGTGCATTACTCATTCAGCAAATACTTGATAAAAACACATTTTACTTCAAAATGAGGTCATAATAATGCGTTAGACTAATCACAGACAGGTCAATAACAATAAATGTAATTGGGAGAGACAGCTGAGAAAAGACAGATCCCTTTGGTATACATCATTCCATCATATCTGTTCCATTGTTAGGTTGCTGACAGATAATCTCCACACAGAAATTGTGCCACAGGATTATTGTTGAGGCGAAGGGGAAGGAAGACTATTCAGAAAGATACACACACCTGAGGCTCATTTGTAGTTAAGTACTTAGAATTATTTGTCCTCAGTAACACACAGTAGACCCCTTATAACTTTAAATCAGTTCTGCATATTTTGCAAAATAAATTTGCATTGGGAATAACTGCATAGCTAAAATTATCAATGCTCCAAATATTAATTGTTTTATCAATGTTAGCTCATATCACTAACAATTTCTTGAACTGAATTTTACAATCCAGACTGGCTCAGCTGTCTAGTTACATGCCTGGAATCTGACGATTTATGTTGTGCAAATGTATGAATATATACTAGAAATATAAACTAGGTAGTAGATGTATGTACTTTACTTTTCAAAACAAATTAAAATGCATTTCATTTTTTGTAATTTCAGAAGGTCATTTAATAAAACACCAATGTTATGGAGAGCTGTCTCACGAACTAGAATGCAAGCACATTTTATATGGAACACATTGCAGTCCATAACACATTTACTATGATTTTAAATCTGGATTTGAAATGCCGCAAATAAACGGGTGCTGAAAGTAATTAAGCCGTTATCGGGTTAGTTGATAAACATCTAGAGATCACTTAGACATTTTCCAGCCCTCTGTGAAGATAAATACCATCAGGAACAAACACCATCTTATTTGAGTAATGCAAAAATTTAATTTCTCAAAATAGCTGGCAGGACAGATTGTTTATATTCCAAATCTGTCTACACTTGGAACTAAATTGTGATTGTCCCCTGAAAACCATTAGAAAAGGGTCATTAGGATGAATAGGAGTCAGGTACAAGTCAGAGTTTTAACAGCATTAAAACAGGGCCCTTCAGCCCATCATTTTCATGCTAGTCATCGAACAGCTATCTATTCTAATCTCATTTTCCAGCACTTGGCCCATAGCCTTGAATGCTATGGTGTTTTAAGCACTCATCTAAATACTTCTTAAACGACTTGAGGGTTCCTGTCTCTACCACCCTTTCAGACAGTGAGTTCCTGATACCTAAAAGCCTCTGGGTGAAAAAAAACCTTTCCTTAAATCCCCTCGAAACTTCCTGTGCCTTACCATGAAACTTTGCTCACCTGAAGGGGAGGCAATGACTAGTGGTATTATCACTGAACTATTAATCCAGAAACTCAGCTAATCTTCTGTGCGGACTCAAACCCCCATGGCAGATGGTGAAATTTGAATTCAACAATAAAATTAAGAATCTACTGACAACCATGAAACCATTGTTGATTCTCTGAAAAATCCATCTGGTTCACTAACGCCCTTCAGGGAAAGAAATCTACCACCTTCACCTGCACCAGTTTATATGTGACTCCAGAATCTCGGCAATGTGGTTGACTTTCAACTCCCCTCTGAAAGGGCCTAACGTGCCACTCAATTGTATCATTGTATAATTGCTATGAAGTCTCAACAAAGAAATGAAACTGCACAGACCTGGTATTGTCCAAGGCATCGGAAAAGACAACGGTAGTAACAGCCCTGTCAACCCTGCAAAGTCTTTACATAGATCTGGGTGCTAGTGCCAAAATTGGGAGAGCTGTCGTACAGACTAGACAAGCAACAGCCTGACCTAGTCCTACTCATAGCATCGTACCTTACAGACAATGTCGCAGATACCACCACCACCATCACCATCCCTGGATATGTGCTGTCCCACTGCTAGGACAAACCCAGACGAGGTGGTGGCACAGTGGCATATAGTCAGGAGAGAGTTGCCCTAGGAGTTTTCAACATTGGCTCCAGACCCTATGAAGTCTCATGGCTTCAGATTTCACTCGGGCAAGGAAACTGTCTGCTGATTACCATGTATCGCCATCCCTCAGCTCTTGCAGGTCAGTCGTCTCAGCTCCAGGACATTGCTGCAGGTGTTCCTTAGGATAGTGTCCTGGGCCCAACCAACTTCAGCTGCTTCATCAATGACCTTTCCTTCATCATAAAATTAAAAGTAGGGATCTTTGCTGATGATTGTAAATGTTCAGCACCATTTCTGACCCTCAAATACTGAAGCAGACCATGTTCAAATGCAACAAGGTTTGGACAATATCTAGGCTTGGGCTGAAAAGTGGCTAGTAACATTCGTGCCACACACACGTCAGGCTATGACATCACCAATAAGAGACAATCTAACGACTGTACTTTGATATTCAAATGTTGTTACCGTCAATGAATCCCCTCTCAACATCTTAGGAGTTACTACTGACCAGAAACTCAACTTGATTTCACCATATAAATACACAGTGGTTACAAGAGCAAGTCAGAGGCTGGGAATACAGGGCCAAGTAATTCACCTCCTGATTCCCCAGACTGTGTCCACCATCTACAAGGCAGAAGTCAGGAGTGTGATGGGATACTCCCCACTTTCCTGGATGGGTGTATCTCCAACACCACTCAAAAAGTTTGACATCATCCAAGAAAAGGCAGCCCACCTTATTGGCACTACATTCACCCTCCACCACCAACACTCAGTAGCAGCAGTGTGTACCATCTACGAGATGCATTGCAGAAATTCATCAAAGATCTTTAAATAGCACCACTAAAAGCCATAACCGCTTCCATCCAGAAGGACAAGGGCAGCAGATACATGGGAACAGCACCACCTGCAAGTTCCCCTATAAGCCACTCACCATCCAGACTTGGAAATATATCACTGTTCCTTCACCGTCACTGGGTCAACATCCTGGAATTTTCTCCTTAAGGGCATTGTGGGTCTACTTACAGCACATGGCCTGCAGCGGTTCAAGAAGGCAGCTCACCACCACCTTCTCAAGGGCCACTAGAGATGGGCAATAAATGCTGGCCAGCCAACAACACTCATGCCTGAGTTAATTTAAAAAAAAATTAAGTTTCTCCTTAACCACCTTGTCATTGGCCCTCAGAACTTTGTACATCTCAAACAGATTCCCTCTCAGCTTTCTCTGCTGTAAGGAAAATAACCCCAGCCTATCCAGTCTGTCTTCACAGCCCAGGCAACTTCCTGGTGAAGCTCTTCTGCACTCTCTCTCATGCAATCACATCCTTCCTTACAGTGCAGCGACCAGGACCATACATGGTACTCCAGCCAAATCCTAATAAGCACTCAGATGAACACGAAGACTGAATAAAGATTTTTTAAAATGTGCACTTTTTTTTGTTTTACGTAACCACTAATGATTTTAGATTGCACCAGGTGAGAGGGGGCAGAATGGCTCCCTCCTTTTCCACTCCTCACCCGACGGCAACAGTTTAAAAGGAGAACAGCAAAATACTGTGGATGCTGGGATTCTAAAAATGAAAACAAAAAGCTGGAGAAACTCAGCAAGTCTGGCAGCATCTGTGGAGAGAGAAACAACAGGTAACATTTTGTGTTCAATAACTTCTTTGGAATGGTTCTGTTTGTCTTAAAAAAGAAGGGATATGCTGAGCAATTCAATCAGCATTTCACTGTTTATGTGCTGTGACTTTACAAGACACATGATGATAGCATTTATCGTTTTTTTAAAAAAAGAAAAGAATACAAATTATTCATTAACCCGACTGTAATAACTCAGGAAGCCCAACTAGAAAGGAACATTATTTATTGTTGACGACCAAAGTACAGCCACTACTTGTGGTATATATGGGCTAGTCCCAGCCTGGGGCAGATAGTTCTGCAGAACCATCCCTGGCTCAGTATTTTTTTTGAATATATTCTAATCAATCTGTTCAAATGGTTATCACACATCTCCGCAGCAGGTACGACTTGAACATGGGCCTCGTGATCCAGAGATAGGGACGTCACCATTGCACCACGGGTCTGCTTTTGCTTTTAATATATCCAGCGGTATCACAACCAACTGAATGACTTTCCCACCAAAAATCACCGTTACGTTTTAGCATTTTTGTAAAACTACTAACCACCACCAGAAATCACCCATATAGCCATTAAGCATTTACAAACAAAGCGCATCATGGGCACCCACATGGGCTGCAGTTATGCTGGTCTCTTTGTGGAGTATATGGAACATTCCTTGTTCCAGACTCCTCCCACAACTCTTTCTTCAATATAATCAATGATATAATCGGTGCTGCTTCCCTCTCTTGTTCAGAATTGGAAAATTTCATCGATTTCCCTTCCAATTTCCACCCTGCCCTCACTTTCACTTGGTCTGTCTCAGACTCCTCCCTTCCCTTCCTCGACATCTGCTACCATTACTGGAGACAGATTGGCCATTAATATCCACTATAAACCCACTGACTCCCACAGCTACCTTGACTATACATCCTCACACCCTACTTCCTGTAAAGACTCCGTTCCTTTCTCCCAGTTCCCCCGCCTCCATCGTATATGTTCCGATGTTGCCAACTTCGACAAGGAAGCCTCCGAAATGTCCACTTTCTTGCTCGACCGAGGATTCTCCAGCACTGTTGTTGACAGGGCCCTCAACTAGGTCCGACCATCTCCCGCACTTCCACCTTCACCCCTTCTCTTCCCTCCTGCAACAGCGATAGTGTTCCCCTTGTCCTTACCTACCATCCCACCAGCATCCACATCCAGAAGATCATCAGACGCCATTTCCGCCACCTCCCACAAGATACCATCACCGGACACATATTCCCCTCTCTTTCCATGCCTGCCTTCCGCAGGGACCGTTCCCTCTGGGACACCCTGGTCCACTCTTCCTTCACTCCCAACAACCCCCCACAGCCCCATGGCACCTTTCCCTGCAACCCCTGTAGGTGTAACACCTGCCCATTTACCTCCTCCCTCCCCATTATCCAAGGGCCCAAACATACCTTTCAGGTGAAGCAACACTTCACCTGCACTTCACACAACTCACTCTATAGTGCATTTGCTGCTCACAATGTGGCCTCTGCTACATTGGGGAAACGAAGCATAGACTCAGTGACCGCTTTGCAGAACATCTGCGGTCAACTCGCAAAAATTACCCTGAGCTTCCAGTTGTCTACCACTTTAACACACTATCCTGTTCCCTGGCCAACATCTCTGCCTCAGGCTTGCTGCAGTGTTCCAGCAAGGCTCAGCGCAAGCTGGAAGAACAACACCTCATTTTCCACTTGGGACCCTGCAGCTCTCCAGACTCAATATCGAGTTCAATAATTTTAGGGCCTGAACACTTCCATACTCTAGTCATCAACCCTACACACAAGGCTTTATTATCACATAGTCTGCCATTACACACAACCTGTGGTCAGCCACTAACAGTCTCCATTAACAGCTATTTACCCTTCTAGCCAGATCATTATCAACTCCTTTGCCTGTCCAACTGTTCTTCTGTCTGTTTGGGCTCTATTTACTCTTTACCCCATCCCTCCACATAAACCAACATTTTCTTACCTACCATCAGTTCTTAGGAAAGGTCACTGGACCCGAAATAGTAACTCTGATTTCTCTTCACAGATGCTGTCAGACCTGCTGAGCTTTTCTAGCAACTTCTGTTTTTGCCCATTATGGGCAAACTGGGTCTGCTTTATTTTCTTTTCTCTGGGTTGCTTCTTTTTCCCCCTCGTACCCATAAGTGTTATCACATACCTGAGCGACTTTCTTATCGCCAAATCACTGTGACCATTTTGTTTTGTTTTTAAACTATTAACCACCACCAGTAACCAACCCTGTAGCCAATTAGAGGTATACATCCTAAGCAAATTATGGGCAATCTGGGTTCAGCTTTATTTTCTTTTTCATAGAGCCATAGAGTCCTACAGCACGGAGACAGGCCCTTTGTCCCAAATTAGTCCATGCCAACCAAAATGTCCATCGATGCTAATCCATTTCCCTGCACTTGGCCCATATCCTTCTAAACCTTTCCCATCCATGTATTTGTCCAAATGCCTTTTAAATGTTGCCTCACCCACTTCTGCTGGCAGCTCATTCCTCTGTGTAAAAAGGTTGCCTCTCACGTTCCCATTTATTCTTTCCTCTCATCTTAAACTGATGCCCTCTAGTCCCCAATTCCCCAACCCTGGGAAAAAGACTGAGTGCATTCACCCTATCCATGCCTCTCCTGATCTTACACACTTCTATAAGATCACCCCTCAGTCTCCTATGCTCTAAAGAAAAAAGTTCTAGCTTGTCCAACCTTTCTCCATAACTCAGTCTCGAGTCCTAGCAATAACCTTGTAAATTTCTTCTACTCTTTTTCCAGTTTAATAACATCCTTCCGATAGCAAGGTGACCAAAACTGAACACAATACTCCAAGTGTGGCCTCACCAACGTCCTGCACAACTGCAACATAACTTGCCAAGTTCTATACTCAGTGCCTTACTGAAGGCGGCCAGTGTACCAAAAGTCGTCTTCACTGTCCTGTCTACCTGTGACTCCACTTTCAGAGAACCTCGTATCTGAACTCCAAGGTCTCTCTGTTCCACTACACTCCTTAAGGCCCCACCACTCACCACGAAACTCCTACCTTGACCTGACTTTCCAAAATGCAACACTTCACACTTATTGATATTAAATTTCATTTGCCATTTCTTGGCCCACTTCCCCAGCTGATCAAGGTCCTGCTGCAATTTCCGATAACCTTCCTCACTGTCCACAATACCGCCTATTTTAGCGTCATCCGTAAACTTATTAACCATGCCTTGTACATTCTCAGCCAAGATGTGGAGGTGCCGGTGTTGAACGAGGGTGGACAAGGTCAGAAATCACACGACACCAGGTTACGGTCGAACAAGTTTATTTGAAACCACAAGCTTTTGGAGCCTCGCTCCTTCTCCAGGTGTTAGTGAGAGAGGTGGAATCAGATACAGAATTAATAAGCAAAACTCACAACACTGATATAGTGGATATAGCAAACAAACTGAAGATGCTGTTAAATCTTTATGCCGTTAGAACGTTTTCATTGATTAATATGTATATGTAATTCCCTGTATTTCTTTCAAATCACTGCCCTGAGAGAACAAAAGGTTTTATCAGTTTGAAGAAGAGGTGGCATTTTAGGTCAGACAATGCATGTTAGGTGTGAAGCCTTGTTTAGAATCTGTTTGTGTTCTGGTATGGAATCAGACTGCTATTATTTCTAGAGGAGGAATTCATAAAATGCCATGTTCACTGACTATCTATAAATTGAGTGCATTTGAACAAAATACAATACATCTGCAACCGTGAGTGAGTGGGGCAGAGAGCGTGCGTGGCAGAGCGAGCGCGCGCAGGGCAAGAGACAGCCTGCCCAAGAGCGAGACCGCGTGTGAGCAAGAGGGGGAAAAGCGACAATGTGTGTGTCTGTGTCTGTGTGTGTGTGTGTCTGTGTGTGTGTCTGTGTGTGTGTCTGTGTGTGTGTCTGTGTGTGTGTCTGTGTGTGTGTCTGTGTGTGTGTCTGTGTGTGTGTCTGTGTGTGTGTCTGTGTGTGTGTCTGTGTGTGTGTCTGTGTGTGTGTCTGTGTGTGTGTCTGTGT
>NC_063336.1:34846734-34922209 GCF_021869965.1 Rhincodon typus
CACACAGTCCCTCCACTCCCTCCCGCACACACACACACACAGTCCCTCCACTCCCTCCCGCACACACACACACACACACACACACAGTCCCTCCACTCCTACACACCCACACACACACCGTCCCTCCACTCACCGCCTGTCCCCCCCACTCCCGCCACACACGGTCTCTTGCTCCCTCTCTCATTCACATGCACACACACATGTGCATACACAAACACATTGAATCTATGAGGTGAATTTCTATTTTGTTCAGAAAGCACAGAATTTATAGACAGTCAGTCGGTCGATGTGGCATTTTAGAAATTCCCACTTTAGAAATAAAACCAGTCTGACTCCAAACCAGAACACAAACAGATTCTAAACAAGGCCTTACACCTAACATGCACTGTCTGACCGAAAATGTCACCTCTTCTTCACACCGGTAAAACCTTTTGTTCTCTCAGGGAAATGACTTGAAAGAAATTCAGGAATTTACCTATACATATTAATCAATCGAAACCTTCTAACGGAACAAAGATTTAACAGCACCTTAGGTTTGTTTACTTCATCCCGATCAGTGGTGTGATCTTTTGCTTATAAATTCTGTGTCTGATTCCACCTTTCTCACTAACCCCTGGAGAAGGAGTGAGGCTCCGAAAGCTTGTGGTTTCAAATAAACTTGTTGGACTGTAACCCGGTGTGGTATGATTTCTGACATTCTCAGCCAAATCATTGATACAGATAACAAACAGCAATGGGCCCAGCACCAACCCCTGATGAACTGGACATATCTGGTCAAGACCAGGAGATTTATCCACCTTTGTACATTCTAATACATCCAACACCTCCTCTACTATGATATGGAGTGTCCCCAAGATATCACCACTAATTTCTTCAAGTTCCCAAGTTTTCATGTCTTTCTGGCTCTGCTTTATAAAGGGCTCAGGAGATGAGTTCTAGCCAGACAGGTCACTGCCTGTTACCAAGGGAAATCACTCAAGTGGTTGCACCAGTTAATCGATTAGATTCCCCTTGGGCCTTGTAGAGGTTATCACGTTCCTCCTCCTGTGTCTGAGGGTTCCCTCTTGTTTCTGCGCCATTATGGCCTCCTGCAGCGTTTTGCCCATGGCACCGTTACTGTTGCTTTCCAAGTCCTGGTCAAGGGGCTTATAATAAGTCGGCAAATGTCTCTCGTGTGAAGACTGAAGAGTCACTGAAGTGTCCGCACCCTTGGTGGCATGCAAATCGAAGCCGTCAGCTCAATTGTGGAAGGCTTCCACCAGATGCGATCAAAGTGCTTATTTTTGCGGCCTTCTCCCCAGTTTTCACTGTGTACAATATCAGTCCTTTTTTTTTTTTTTAAGGATAGCTCCCAGGGTCCCTAGAGTTTCTTACATGGACGATATCTTCCCAGAGTAATTTTTGGGACCTAAAAGAAACTTTGACTTCGTTGTGTTCCTTGGAGTCAGAGTCCCTTTTTAAAGCTTTCACCTCTTCTTTGACAGGGCATAATTCATTCTTGTCAATTCTATACCCGAGGTACTTTATCTCGTTTACCTGCCCCTTTCAGGGCAGCACGGTGGCTCAGTGGTTAGCACTCTGTCTCACAGCGCCAGGTACCTGGGTTTGATTCCACCCTCGGGTGACTGTCTGTATGGAGTTTTCACATTCTCCCAGTGTCTGCGTGGGTTTCTTCTGGGTGCTCCGGTTTCTCTCCGAGGGAGAGTGGGGCAGAGAGCGCGCACGAGGGAGAGCGGGGCAAGAGACAGCCTGCCCAAGAGTGAGACAGCGTGTGAGCGAGAGTGGGTGGGGGAAAAGAGTGAGTGAGTGTGTGCGTGTGCCTATGTGTCGGGGGGTGTGGAGAGACTGTGTGTGTATGTTGGGGGCGGTGGTGTGTGTGTTGGGTGGGTGGAGAGAGAGAGACACACAGTTTCTCCACTCACTCCCCCCACCCCCCCAACACACACACAGTCCCTCCACTCACCCCCAGTGGTTAGAACTCTGCCTCACAGCGCCAGGGACCTGGGTTCGATTCCACCCTCGGGTGACTGTATGGAGTTTACACATTCTCCCCATGTCTGCGTGGGTTTCTTCTGGGTGCTCTGGTTTTTTCCCACAGTCCAAAGATGTGCAGGCTAGGTGGATTGGCCATACTAAATTGCCTGTAGCGTTCAGGGATGTGTAGGTTATGGTGGCGGGGGGTGGGATGCTCCGAGAGTCGGTGTGCACTTGTTGGGCTGAAGGGCCTGTTTTCACACTGTAGGCATTCTGACAGAAAATCTTTTCCCCCCGTTTTAGGCAGATGCCAGCCTCAGAAAAAATAGTGCAAGTTCTCCAAATTCTCCACATGTCCCTCTGCAGTAGCTACTGAAAACACCATCGAGATAGACGGACACTCTGGGACTTCCTTGGAGGATGTTCTCCATTACCCTTTGAAAGACAGCACAGATATTCCAGAGGGCAAGTCAGTGTACTCATGCAGTCCTTTGAGTGTATTTATAGTAACATACTTCCTGGATGACGTGTCAAGTCTCTGGTGGAGGTAGGTTTGGCTCCTATTCAATATAGAAAATATATGATCCCCAGCCAGCTTTTCATAAAAGTCTTCAACGTGTGGCATTGGGCATCTGTCTAAGCAGGAAACCCATTTGATTATGATCTCATAATCCCTAAAGAGAAGGACTGTGTTGGCAGCTTTTACAACTGGGAGTACTGGTGTGACCCATTCAGTAAACTGTATTGGGAGTGTGACGCCAAGTTCCTCCAGATGTTTCAATTTGACCTCTGCATGGGATTATGCCTTGAAGCATTTAGATAAAGCTTCTGAGTCTACATAGACCTTGGCGCTGGTGCATTTTGTCTTTCTGAGGCCCTCTTGGAACACTCTGGGATACTTCCCAATGACTTCATATAAATCACTAGTACCCAGTTTAAAGATCTGTTTCGCCATCCAGGTGGATTTTCTGTGGGGAGTCCCTTCTCAACAAGGTTGGGACCTGGCCTTTGCACCGCCATTAAGAGTCAGACTATCTGTTGCCCAATCTAGCCTTGTCTTTAAGTTTGCGAGACACCAAGATGCCATATTGATGTTTCCTAAAGGTGTGCTCCGCAACAACAGAGATGGTGGTACTAGTGTCTACCTCTATGTCTACAGGGTGGCCATTTGTCTGGATTTTTATCTTAATTGGGACCACTTTGGGAGCAGTGATGTGATTTAGCCATATTAATTCCTCACTCTCGGACTGATTTATTTGCAAATCCCTGCCTTGAGATGAATTCACCCTTCGGCCTGTGTGGTACGCATTTTGCCCGTTTCGTTAGCCTTATCTGCGGTGGATCCCACAATTACAAGTCCGGCATGGACCTTCTTGCTCCTTACTGTATTTTGGAGAAACTTCCTGTCCCATTCTGGAACCTTGCAGCCTCTGTTTCCAATAGCCTTTCCTTGGCAAACAACAGTAGCCATGAAAATTGTTCACTGCAGACTTTTCCCTCCGGTATGGGGGCAGCCAAGGCTGAGAACGGTGCTATCTATGGACCCCTGACGCTCCCGAACCCCCTTTTCAATGTTTTCGTAGGAAAGGGCCAGTTCTTGAGGTCCAGATCTGGTTCAGTCAGTAGCTTCCTTTCAGTCGCAATATTATCAATTTCACAAACTCAGTAACCTCTTAGCATTTCCCAATGTGCTGCCCATACTCACTGTTCTGCCAACTTCTACAGTTTCATTAAGAATTCAGTAGCTGGTTCCCCAGGAAGTCTATTTGTCATACTAAACCTATAACACTGCAATATAACGGATGGTTTGACGTCATAGCGGTCCGCTACCATATCTATCAGTTCAACAAAGGATTTTGACTCTGGAGGTGCCAGGAAGGTTAAACTTCTTATGATGCTGAAAGTTGGGGCCGCACAAGTGGTCAGGAGAATGACATTTTGTCAGCGATCCCCTTCTATCCTATTTCGCTAAAAACAGTATCTCATTCTATTGGCAACACATGGCACACATAGACTAGTCCCAGCCTGGGACAGAAAGTTCTGCAGATCCATCCCTGGTTATGTATATAAGGTATCCAGAAGTGTTATCACACACAGCCGAACATTCTTTTCTATGAACCATCTATGAACCAAAACCAGTAAAATCACCTGTGTTTCCAATTGAATACGGTTTGCTTGATTTTTTTTAAATATCCCTGGGTCTGCTTTATCATATTTCTAACCAATTTGTTCAAACAGGTTATGACACATCTCTGGAGTAGGTGGGACTTCAGTGAGCACAACCATTGAGCCACAGAAGTCCTATGGTTTGGTTTATGCGCTTTCCTCCTATACCCAGAAGTGCTATCACGCACAAGAGTGACATTCCCACCACCAAAACCACCAAGACTCTTTTTTTTTTAGTTTTCTTTTCTTTTAGTAAAAACCAGTAATCACCCATGTAGCCAATTAAATATTCACATGCACGGCCTGTAAAAGGAAATGCAAACCATCAAATGTGATGGAGAGGTAGGGAGAGAGGGAATCAAAATAGAGTTGGTGGTGGTGGTGGGGGGGATAGTGGAAGCACTGTACCCCCTGCATGTTCACCTCCATCTGAAGGCATCGACAAACCTGATGGACACCACGTGCTCCCTCTCCAAGTGCACCTGGACTGCTTTATGTATTTTTAATTAACCTGTTCAGCAACACTATTACAAATCTCTGCAGCAGATGGGACTTGAACCCAGGCCTCCTAGCTCAGAGGTAGGGATGCTATTGCTGTGCCACAAAAGCCCTCTGAGTCGGTTTTGTATTTTTTAAACTGTTTTATCTCCACCCAGAAGTATTGCCACACACAACTAAGCGATCTTCCCACCACCAAAACCATCCTGACTTCCTTCTTTTGCATTTTTTAAACTACTAATCACCACCAGTAACTGCATCAGAGTTATCTTATTTTCTAATCACTGGAACATGTGGGGCTAAAACCCAGGTCTCTCAGTTCAGGGGTAGGAACGCTACCACTGCACCACAAGGCTCCTTGTGTCAGCTTTATAAAAAGCTCAGGTGATGAGTTTCAGTTGGGTAGACCACTGCCTTTATCCAAAGGAACTCAAATGCATGAGCTCCTTGAGGAGATTCCCCATGAGCTTCTAGGGATTATCACACTGATCTAAGTAAACAAAAAAAGTTACTCTATCTTCCACATACCCACATATAACTTACCTAACCAGAGAATAGTTGAGACAGTCCTTTTAAGAGCGCTATTAAAGACTGGTGGGTATTGTGAGCTGATTACTTGGATGGATTGAGCTTGTGGGTTCCTCTGGATTCTGCATCAAGACAGCCAAAGTGTGCTGGCACACATACATACATATGGCTAAGAGACAGACCTTCTGCTTCTGTCTTTTACGCTTTTCTGCAGGCCATATCTGCCAACATAAGAGACAGTTAGCTAACTTGTCACATAATCCTCTCTCCAATTGACCAACGATCCAAATGCAGTCATGTGGATTCCTGATACATCGGTTCAACTTGATCAGATGATGACTGGGAGTGTTCGTCTCTTAGTCATAGACCATTGTATGAAATTATTACAATTAATGACTGGCTCCCTAACCCTCAGCATTTCTGGAGATGGGGCTCATTCACATTCTTCTTGGGTGATTGTCTTTGATGGGTTTCTGTAAACAGGCCGACTCAATTTTAATAGCTTTGGAATACGTACATACAGCCATGTATACATTCGGCCATCTTAGAAACTGCTATTTCAAGTCTTTGGATTACAGCTGCAATTTATTAATACTGAAGCAGTGATTTTCACTTTGCATGTATCCAAAATATTAAGTCATCTTCAATATAAATCATGGAACTACGACACTATTTAGAAGGAACATAATCAGAACATAAATGCTTCAAATATTTGAAAAACAAGACAACCCACACCTGTATTTTAACCCAATTCTGGGCACCCTGAGAAAATGAATGGTCAAAAGAAAAGGGGCACAGAGAAATCAGAACTAGAAGTAGGTAATTCATGATATAATTGCCTATTTTAATTTCCCCCCCTAACAATTAAATCTCTGTGTTCAGACATCACTGTTTTCTCCCTCCAATTGCTGACAAAGACAGAGAACATAAGATTTAAGGTAAGATTTTCAGGGTGTAAGACTGTACATGAATCAAAGACCAAAGACCTTCGATATACGTCAGCCACTTTGTCTATTCAAATGTATACGTGACTAGCATCCTTAAAGTTAACAAATGAAGAAGATGTGCAACAAATGCTTGCTAATTAATCTCTCAAAACAATCATACAACAGAACTCTGCATGACAGATAACGCTGCATTCAAAATGACCCCAGTATAAACTAAGCATGCATCTTTGTGTAAAATCCTTGAGAAAACAAACGCACAGACAACAAATTTTAAAGGAGAATGCAAGAAAACATAACAAAAGGCTGTCAATCGTTGGTTGTGCACATGTAACGTGAAAGGCCATTTATAGGTTCCCGTGGAGAGAGCGGTCCTGTTGTCATCTTTGCCGCGGGCACTCTGGAGTGTAATGAGCATATGCTGAACAGTGAGGTGTCATTTTAACGGTGTGTGTGTAGTAGATATGGATGTTTAGTTACTAATAAGTCACAGAGCCGTGAACGATGCAACACAGGCATAAAATCAATACAAGTGTCACCCAGCATTGGTAATGTACTTCTGCTAGATCCACCATTTCTTGGCTTCACTAACACACACAACTCAACTCATTATCTTAAAGACACAACTCCTGCACTCAACCAAAACTGGACTGCAACTTCCAAAAAAAATTAACCCTGCTTTCCAACGAGCATCAAGAAGAACACCTAATATTTAGTCTCCTCGAAACATACTGGTACATCTTGTGGATCAAGTGCTAAATCAACACTTACAAGCGATGATATTCTTGTACTGCTGTGGGGAAAAGAGGAAATGCTACTAACAATCCTGTAACTAAATTTCCACTTGGATGCCGGTTGATGTCCAAAGAGCAGCTCTGAGCTCTAGACAGGAAATCTCACTATGTGATAAATCTAATTTCATTGCATTGAAACCTAGAATCAGTGATGGATTAATTGGCAACAAATCAAGGTGAGCAGAGTGGAGAAGCAGATCTCTTAACTCTCTTTCAGCAATATTTATCCTAGGTCTTTGAACTAAGTTTCTTCATTATGCCTGTTATGAAAATAATTTTTTAAAAATTCATTAAAGGAATGAGGGCATCGCTGGCTAGGCAACATTTACTGCCCGTCCCTAATTACCCTCATGGCATTTCAGAGTCATCACTTTGCTGTTTGTCTGGAGTCACACATAGGCCAGACCAGGTAAAGATGGCAGTTTCTTTCCCTAAAGGACATTAGGGAATCAGATGGGTTTTTCTGTCAATCAACAATGGATCTATGGTCATCATTAGATTTTATTGAATTCAAATTCCACCATCTGCCATGGCGGGATTCGAACCCAGAGTCCCTAGAATGTTATCTAGGTCTCTGGATTAACAGTCCAGCAATAATACCACTAGGCCATCGCCTCCCCACAATAATAAATTCCTGTATTTTGAAGTAGTGAACTGGATAGGATTACATTTGCAGCAATCTATGGAATCAAAGTGCGTAATTGCAAGATCATTCAGAACAAAAGATGAAATTGAAACATTTTAATGTAAATGTCAATTGAGTCAGTGACTGAAAATATTATAAAAATAAATTAGGTAAGTTTTGAAAAAGAAGCATTTTGAAAGTCACTGGGAAAGGGAAAGAAAGCAAGATTAGATACTCTCATTAAAGATATGGTAATGCCTCAGGCATTATGTGTTGAAAGAACTCTTGTAATTTTAACCTCTAATATGGAATAATAGAAATTTATGAGTGAGGAGGAGGTTGTGAGAGCGCACGTGCGAGAGAGAGAGAGCGCGCGCACGTGCGAGAGAGAGCGAGCGAGAAATACACTTGCACATCCAAGACAGAAAAGGGAAGTGCTATAAGCACCTTAAAGCACCGCAGTCAAAATTATTTACACATGTAGCAGTTAGCAAACACAGTCTCAGTTTAATGTCCAGCGTGACTAACAACACTGCTTCCAAACCCGCACCCTGAGTGTCACGTCTGAACGTCATCTATTCATGCACTCAAGTCTTGAAGGAGGCTATGAATCCATAACTTCTGACACAAGATTACTACTAGTTCAATCACACTGATGATCCAACAAATAAGATATAAAATGGAGCACTGAATAAAAAATGGTTCATAACAGAAAATCAAGATCTGCTACCATGGAAAACTTTCAAAGGGTTACATGGTAGGTGCCATGCATTGTTCTTGAGAACCCACTCAATAGCTTGACTGATGATCTGAAAACAAGACCAGCTGCAGAAATAATCCACCAACTTTAGGACTTGGATTTTTTTGTAATTAAACTTGGCAGTAGACGGTAAATGTAATTTGTAAGGCTGCAAATGTAAGACTGTGTACTTAGCCCCCTACTGTACTCCTTTTACACACACAACTGTGTGGCCAAGTTCCACACCAACTCCATTTACAAGTTTGCTGACAACACCACCATTGTAAGTCACATCTCAAACAACGAGATAGAGTACAGGAAGGAAATGAAGTGCTTTAGGGGATGGTGCAAAGACAACACCTTCTCCTTCATTGTCAGCAAAACGAAGGAGCTGGTCATTGATTTCAGGAAGCGGAGTGGACGGCATACCCCGGTCTGCATCAATGGTGCTGAGGTAGAGATGATTGAGAGCGTCCAGTTCCTGGGAGTGACAATCACCAACAATCTGTCCTGGTTCACCCACATTGGCACTATAGTCAAGAAAGCACAGCAATGCCTCTACTTCCTCAGGAGGCTAAGGAAATTTGGCATGTCCATAAAGACTCTTGCAAATTTTTATCAATGCACCATAGAAAACATCCTATCTAGATGCATCACTGCCTGGTAGGTCAACTGCTTCCCAAGATCAAAAGAAACCACAGAGAGTTGTGAACATAGCCCAAGTCCAACAGGCAAATGAGCCCCCCCATCCACTGACTTCATCGATACTTCCTGCTGCATTGGGAAAGTAACCTACATAATCAAAGACACCTCCCATCCCCATTATACTCTCTTTCACCCTCTTCTGTCAGGCAGAAGATATGAAAAATTTGTATACACGTATGAACAGATTCAGGAGCAGCTTCTTCCCTGCTGTTACTGGACTTTTGAATGGACCTCTTTGATATTAATGTTGATCTCTCTCTGCACCTTCGACAGTTGTAACATTGTATCCTGCACGGTGTTCAGTTAACCTGATGCACTTGTATAGTGCCATCTGTCTGTAAAGCACATTGGACACCACTTTGCACTGCATCTTGGTACATTTGAAAGTAATGAAACAAATCAAATTAAATATGCTCGATGTAAATTTATTTACAAGTAAGGAACTAATTACAGATTGTTGTTAAGTTGGGTAGAGTATGTGATGTTTGTAAAATGATGGGAAGGAAGACTGCTTGGTCCCTTTAAAAGATGATGTGTTTTTTCTCTCAGCTTGGAGATTGAAAAAAAATGCGCAAGTGCACACAGAGTTCCTGAAAATGAAATATCGTATCAAATGGCTGTGTGGTTAACAACCCAGACAGTACTTTGTTTTATTATTAAGGCAACCAGTTTGAAAACAAGCCAATTAATTTAAACCAGGCACTTAGAAACCGATTAAATTAAGATCTGATAGTTTTGACAACCTAGGACCAATCTTATTCTAAGAAATTAATAGGTCATCAACGTTATAAAAGAAGAGGGCATTTGAAAATCTGAGAGAGAGCAGCTGCCATCTAATAGAATTAACAACCCATCAGCTCTCAAGAGAAAATCACTGGCTCTCACAGAATTCTCAGCTAAGCTCTCAGAAAACCATCATCTAACGAAAAGTATAGTGGCACTCTTAACTAATATTCGTGAAACAAGACTTCGACAGAGAAAAGTGTTCCTGACAACGGAGGGGGCACAGGGCATTCTGGAAGATGTATCCTGGCTGTAATTTCGAGAGATTAAGTTTGAATGTATTTAATTTTGTTTTATGTAAGTGGGATCTGTATTTATTGGAACAGCATACCATTTGAATTTTGTTTTATTTGGGATTAGTAAGTAGTTAAGGGGGATTTGTTTGGTTTGTTAATAGTTCTGTTAATTTGTGCAGTTAGAGTTAGATGAATAAATTATTACTTATTGATTATAGAGTGAGTGAAAGGATTTTATTTTATTTAACTACTCCTTAATAATAGATTGGGAGCGGAGAGGTAGGTTATACCACTTTTCACACTTCCTTTAACAGATTATGAGGTGAGGCCTGCCTCCGAGTGTTTCGGTTTTAGTCACCTAGGGGGGTCAACCTCTGCTTTATAACAAGATGATTGTGCAATGGATCTGAAAAGACATTATCGGAAAGATCAGTCATCATACAGTTGTAGTGGAAAAGGCAAACAAACATATAGATGGAGAGTGGCATTGCAATATGACACTCATTACACTCTACCTGCAGTACTGTGTCAGAACTGCCTTAAACTTTATCATTGTTGGATAAGGTGAAGTTTGTTTGGGGTAGGCTCGAGAAGACCTTGGAATACTTGAGTCAGAAGGCAAAGGGACGGATAAGAGTTTCCGCTAGAAGTAGAATGAGGTCAGTGGCGAGGTGTGAAAAACAGTACTGAATTGAAAGCAGGGCAGTCCTTGTGTTAGCAAGGATTTTAGATTGAAAGATCAGATCAAGGTTAATGTGGATCCTGAAATTAGGAACAGTTCAGGTAAAATCACAGGGCAGTACCTTTTACATGACATGATTTACGATGAGCAATGTGGCAGAATCACACAAGATCTGGCAAGGCCGATCTTGACAACAGGAGCAACTTGAAGCAATTTAGTATATCTTCAATTAGGTTTTGGGCATCGAGGTGAGATTCTCACTACGCAACTGTGTGTTGCCTATTAAGAGGAGTATTGTTTATTGACATTAACTGCCACTCTCACTTCATTAATATGTACATGGCTATCCACAGTGCACATCGCTGTGAGCAAACTCATTGCCGAGAATTCTCAACATGCAAGTCAGAGTGGGTACCAAGTGACTTTAGCATGCTGCTTGTCGCAAGGAACCTCCACATTGCTTGCCACACAACAGCATCTCAGGGCATGATCTACACGCACCAGCCACATTCACTCACTGCCCACCGACACTGGCATCAAATATCTTCAGGAACTTCTCTAGATTACTTGCAGAAAGCAACCAGCAGCGAAAGGCTGCTGCAAGGATACTTTGCGCACAGGAACATTCACCCAGCCCACAAACTGAATTACATGTAGCTGCACACTGCAACCTCTGGGCAATGAGGGCTGTTTCATCCCACATGGCTGTCTGTCACTCCTGCTCCTCCCTGTACATATGGATTAAGTCCCTGATTGCAAAACCACAGCAGCCTTTCCTGCCTAGAGATGACCAAGTGTCTTGTGACTGGAAGCCCTCCAAGTGCCAATGCTTTAGGGTGTTTCTTTTTGGGCCAGTGGTGGAGCTGTCATAATGAGGTGCTCACCAGATCGTGCTCTCACACTGTCTAAGCCTAAAGTCCCCCCTGACATGTCAGTATGAGAGCTGTGGGGATGCAGGAGCCAGCTATGCTTCCTCTGAGATCTCAGTCCTCTCAATTCTCAGAGGCCGAGGAGGTGGCTTCTCCACTGGGGTTGCCAGCATCCCACTGGTATCTGCGAGACATACGGGAGAGAAGACATCATGACATTGACAGTGGATTTAAGGCGAGAGTTGCAGTGGAACAAAGAATAGTGCTTACTCAGTTTGTGGGATATGGGTATCTTGGCAGCCATGCAGAAATGGCCCTAGTCTTCAGCAGTGAGGGACAGGATTGTCTTCTCACAGTGGCTGAGAAGCTTGATGTTGGGAGCCTTTCCTGCCCTTTTGGGGGCTGCCTTCTCCTGGAATGAGAGCAAGGGAGGGCCTCTGAGTGTGATGAAAGTGGGCAACATGACTGCTAATGCTGGTGCAGGTGAGAGACAAGTGGTGAGATGTTCCAGACAATTGAGGAGGCCTGGCAGGGTTAGTGGTTGGGGAGGTTTAAGGGAAAAGGGAGAAAGTGAAGAAAAACATTGTGGGCCATAGTCAGAGTGGCAAAACATGAGCCTTGGGTGGGAGTAGGTGCAGTGGTAGAGGTAGAGAGACTGAGGTAGCAGAGTATGCGCTCTTTGGTCATTAATTTTGTTTTGCCACTGCCAACTGTTCTTCCAGACTATGTAGACTGCACTGACCTGGTGACAACTTTGGAGCAAGCTGCCAGGTCTGGTGGTGGGGCCTTCTCTGCTGGGCCCCTGGGAAAAGGATGGCCCACCTCTGCACCATTCTGTTGAACAGATCCTCCCAGTCCCTGGTGGAGAATCACAGCAGCATCTTACCCTTCTCTGGCATCCTGTGGCTAAATGTCAGTCACCAAGCAGGGCAACTTCAAAATGTCAGGACTCAGCCAGGTACACAGCGACAGACGTTGGTTTTTCAATGGATGAGTAGCAAGTTCTTCCAGGAATGCAAGTTGCAAGATGAGACAAGAATTGGGCAAGGGGGCAGCACTGGGGTGGGGTAGATGGTCAATGAGGCAAGTTTCATCTTACTCGGCTTTCAAAAAATTCAAAAAAAACTGACACTTAGCCAAAAAATGCAAGATTCAGCCCATAAATTATTTCAGTCCCCAGTAAAATATTTTAATATCTAAATGACATTTAGGTATTGTGCCTGATGCAATAACAACTTCATATAAAATTCTTGTTTTATTTTAACAATTATTTAACAATCTGACAGAGGTATTTTTAGTGACATACAAAAAACCAAACAACCAGATATGCAACCATGTACCAATAATAGCAAACTGTCAACCTGATTTTAGAAACATTTCACAATGGGTTACAGTCCCATATTTGTATTTTAAAGTAGAAATATTTGCATGTTACATACACATTAAGGTGATAATGGCCACTTTCATTGCTTCTTCAATTAATTTACCATCTGCAAATAATTTATTGAATTTTTCCAGAAGATGGCAAATGCAAAATGATGCTTCAGTGCAGGTCTTACCTTTTGCTGCTAGTTTAGAAAAAGATGACCATTGAGCTTTCAAAATGGTCTTCAGCTCATCAAGCTTCTTTACCTGAAGCATACTGTTTAGGGAAAACCTATCCCTGAATTTACTGTGGATTATTGTATGGTGGCCTTTTACTTATCAATATACTTTGCCCTTCCCTTTTACAATTCTTAACAGAAATCGGGTTTCCCATCCCATGTTTTTGGTTTCTTTTTAGATGGTACAGGTTCATCACTTGTCATTATTGCTTCATCTTGTCGTTCGTGACACCCCTCTGTCACTGGTCACACTCCGGGTAGACCTCTGGTTCTGCACGTCTGGAACATCTAGAATGTTGCTGGCTGTTTTCAAGTATGGGGGCACAAAAGGTCACTTCTGTGGTTGTGATGAGCTGATCATCTTGTATTGCTATGTTACTGGATGTGTGGCATGGCAGAATTCCTTGTAACTTTTCTTCATCTTGCACAGATTGATTAAATTAGCAGCCGAAAGAAAAAGACTGCAGGTCTACAGAGACCAGGCAGAGGAGTGGTACCACTCTTTATTAGACAGCATGGACACGATGGGCTGAATTGTCACCCATCTTTCCAGTACTGTATTATTCTAGCTTCGTACATCACTTACTAGTACATTTCTTATTAACTTGTTTGCACTGCCTTCACAAAACTTGTTATCCTGCAATGATAGCCTGACAGGACCAAACTGGAACACAATGCAACAAGCTGGCAAAGTCTGTTAACAGCATGCACTCTTCTCTAGGCATGTAGCTTCTAGAAAATGGAAATCAAGTAGCAGCATGCCAAGTGATGTGTACACGGTGAGGAAACGTGGACAAACGATAAGATTAGCTGACAGAGAAGCAGGCTGCAATAGAACACAGACAGGCAGGAGAATTGACAGACAGACACTCTGCGATCGACTAGTTGACTGCGATCTACATGTTGGTGACCATGGCTCTATAATGAAGTAAGAGTGTTGGTTAGTTCAGTTGGCTGGATGTTGCATTTGTAATGAGAGTAATGCCAACAGTGTGGGTTCAATTCCAGCACCAGTTGAGGTTACCATGAAGGACTCTCATTCTCAACCTCTTCCCTTTGCCTGAGACATGGCAACCCTCAAGTTAAACCACCAGTCATCTCTCTCTGGTGACTGAGCAGCCCTGCGGACTGGTAAGACTTGACCTTTATAACTGAATAACAAAAGCTGCCATTTGATGTATATCATGTATCCCATTCGTCAAAAATGTTTATATTCACATTTGAATAATACACCAAGAAGTATGTTCCAAGACAGCAACATAACCTGTGGTTAGGATGTGTTACTTTATTGTAACATGCTTTTAAACTGTATGCAATGTATGGATGACATCTTTGCTTTGCAAGTAAATTTTTTTTTGAGCCAATTAAATTTATTAGTTCTTTATAAACAAAACAAAAAGTTCTGTAGAAGCATCACTGGTCTTGAAACACTAAATTTGCTTTCTTCTCCACAGAAGCTGCCAGGCCTGCTGAGGTTCTCAAACAATTTCTGTTTTTGTTACACATAATATACAGGGTTGCTTGGGATGCTGTGTTGCAGGAAATGTATCCTTGTACACAGTTTTAAAAGCACACAAGATATAATTTCGGCTAAAAGAAACCACCATATTTTGTAGTTAGTACTGTTTCTGAGCCACAATATAATTTTGCAACCTACCCTCTCAAACATTATTCAAATATAATTGCCTAGTTATAGTCAAAAGAAATCATATGCGCAAGCTAATCTCATATGACATGATGCACATATTGACTGGGGTTTTCAGCACAGTCACAATGGTCAACTGGAAATTGTGCCTGTCCTTTTAAGCCCACTACTCAGTTACTTTGTGGGAAAATGGTCAAAATAGATAGAAAGCCAATAGCAGTTATTGGAAGTCAACAGTGGCAATAGCATCTAACTGTTGTTTCAAGGTCAGAAAAGAATGGGAGGAAATAAACAGAATATTCACTTAGGAGTGTAACTTCAGATGACTCAGCAATAGTGATATTCCTGACCAAAATCAGCCCTGAGAAGTCAAAAGTCAATTTTATTCAAAATGGATAACTGTAAAACTACTGTTAAACAAATATTTAACACAGGATTGAAGTCCATGTCAGAGTATGCTTGATAAATACCTACTTTATTTACAAGGACGACGCTAATACCAAAACATTATGCCAGTGAGGAAAGATTAAACAGTATAGGAGCTAATCTGAGAGAGATGTCAAGGATTGTGAAAGACGTAGAGAAGTTGTCTGGACTTGATGGACTCAAGCAAGGAAGTAAAAAAAAAAAAGGCTGTTACCATCAGTAAATTCAGGAGAAAAATCTTAGTCAGAGAGTGGCTAGGATGTGCAACTCACTACTACAAGGAGTAATTGAGCTGACGAGCCCAGATGAATTTAAGACCAGTTCTATAATCATCAGGATGAAAAGAACAGGAATTGTTAATGAAATTAGAAGATGTGTGGGAGTAGGCTCGTGTGCATCAAAACACTAGTATGGAGCAATTGGGCCAAATGGTCTGCTTCTACTCTTGTATTTAATGAGTGATTATTTGGAATATGATAGATACTTTTATAGAATTAGAGCTCATGTAGAAGTTTCAAGGCATCAGCGGATACAATGGCACAATGTACAATGCTGCCACAAACATGCTACCAAAATTTGATTACACAAACTTCAGGTGTATTTGATTGCACAGGTCTTCAAGGCAAAACCAAAAAAACTTAAATATCTTAAAATATGTAGGTATGACTTTAAACATAGTGTGAATTAGGTATTTACTTGATGCATTGCAAATGACTACAGGTTTTTGACATTTTAATGGTTGTGTTGTTTAAATAATGATAAGATTTAAATTCGGACATGGGGAAGAGCCATATAACGTGAAGGTCAAAGTCTTAATTTTCAACAAGAACCTCAATAGAAAGAGAAGCCTGAGGCTCGGTATTGTAGTTGCATCTCAACTCAACATGTACATTTGCAGTTTTCACAAATTAATTAATTTACTTATAGTTTCAGTCTTTCAAACAACAGAAACAAATACTTTCGTCTCCATTGCGCAATCATTCCAAATGTAATGCTTGAAAACTATGTGCTTATGAATATCATGAAAAAAACGAGTTACAGCACAAGCAGTCCACCCACTGGTTTAAGAGACAATATTTCACATCATGCTTTCAGAAAATCAGATCAAAGGAACTGAAATACATTTTTCTAGAGATTACTTACCCTTCTCCTCCAAATTTAGTTATTTTCAAACGGAAGTCAACAGAATTTTGGCTTGGAGGTTTCCACTTCAATATATCATCACATCGACCAGGTTTGTATTTCTATATAAAGTTTAAAAAAAGAGTAATTTAGTGACATTTATTCTTTTACTTGTGAATCAAGCAAATTCAGAACAGTTAAAGTATTTAATAATGGGATATAGGCATAATTTACAAACAAAATACTAGCATATCAAATCTAAGCGATTATAGTTTCTAACCATATGTCAGGTGATTCATTTGTAAGACCTCAAAAAATGCATTACATCATGCTACTAATGGGTCTATAATTTGAAATCATGGTACCATATCAGGCTGTTGTGTCTGAATTTGAAAGCAAGTGTATACAATGGTGGAAGCTATTCAAGTACAAGTGTATATTATTTGATATCTTTCCCAATAACTGTACAATGTATCAGATACAGAAAATTATCTTCACATTGTCCAACTTGAACAAGTTAGGTCATTCCTAAAGTGTCAACTTGAAATATGAAACATTAATGTTGGATATAAAAATGGGATAAAACTCAATCAAAATCACAATTTTTATTAATTTTGAAGAATTACAATTTATTCAATTGAACTTACCAACCTTCGTTGGCAAAGCCAGTATTTATGCCTGTCCCTAAATGCCCTTGAAATGAGCTGCTTAATAGGCCATTTCAGAGGGTGGTTAAGAGTCAACCACATTGCTCTGGGCCAAATCAGATAAGGACAGCAGATTTCCTTCCCTAAAGGACATTAGTCAAGCAAATGCATTTTGACAACAATCAACAATAGTCTAATAGTGACCGTGGAATTATCTCTCTATTCCAGATATTATTAATGTAATCTAAAATCTACCAGTTGCTGTGGCAGGACTTGAACTCAAGCCCATAAAGCATTATCAGGGGCTTCTGAACAAGCAGCCCGGTTATATTACCAATACACAACCATTTCTTATTAAAACTTGCAATGTATAAAGAAGCAAAATTCTTTTAAGGGACTTCAATGAGCTGCTTTTACTGATAATTATTTATGGCACTTCAAGTTGCCACTAGAAACAGCTGATCTTTTCCAGATAAAATGTATAAATGTACTGAATTACTGGTGTTGCAAAATACAAATGAACTATTTTCACCCCCCTCAATTTTTCACAGGGACCAATGAAATAGCATGAGGCAATTTCCCTTAAAGATAACAGATTGTGGATATTAAAATTTTGGCTAGATTTTCTTTC
This sequence comes from Rhincodon typus, assembly GCF_021869965.1. Lineage (NCBI taxonomy): Eukaryota > Metazoa > Chordata > Chondrichthyes > Orectolobiformes > Rhincodontidae > Rhincodon > Rhincodon typus. The sequence continues at coordinate 34,864,353 of NC_063336.1, forward strand.
TGTTCACCTCTCAGAACTAAACCACCACAAATGCAAGATAACCCTGGCTATAGAAATCACTGTACATACAAACAAATGACCAGCAGGATTTCTGCTGTCAGGACCAAAGACAGAAGCAAGTGTCAAAGAGGGATGCATTTGTAGCATTAGAGGTCTCTAAAGATAAATGCTCAAGGGAAATTGGAAGTTGAGAAATCCTATCTCAGATCATAGAGTCAAAAAGTCATACAGCACGGAAACCTTTTTGTCCAATTCGTCTGTGCTAACTAGACACCCCAGTCACACCTAGTCATATTTACCAGCATTTGGCCCGTAACCTCTCCGTTTGAATGGAATAGGGAAATAAGAAGGAAGAGAATGCCTAAGTTAGATGACAAGATCATAAGATGCTGGCACAGAGTTAGGTCATTCAGCCCATCAAGTCTGCTCTGCCATTCAATCATTGCTGACATGTTTCTCAATGCCATTCTCCTGTTTTCTCCTTGTAACCTTTGAGTGTCTTTAAGACAGGGATAGATAGGTTTTTGATTAGTAAAGGGATCAACAACTTGGCCTCCACAGCCCTCTGAGGCAATGTGTTCCATGGAATAACACCCTTTGGCTGAAGAAATTCCTCCTTATCTCAGTTCTAAGGGTTGTCCCTTCACTCCAAGACTGTACCCTCAGGATAGAGTCTCTCTTACTAATGGAAACATCTCTCCACGTGTGAGAACCTTGGAAGATGCAAGTGGGGAATTGGTAACAGTGAACAGAGAAATGGCAGATGATTTAAACCAATATTTTGCGTTGGTCTTCACATTGAAGGACACTATAAACATCCCAAAAAAAAGATAAACAAGGTGCTAATGGGAGGAAAGATCTTGTAACAATCCCTAATATGAGAGATAAAGATTTTGACAAACTAATGGGAATAAAGGCAGGCAAGTCGCCAAGACCTGAACGTCCGCATCCAAGGTTTATAAAGTGGCTGCAAGAAATAATGGAGGCATGTATTGAAATACTCCAGAACCCATTGGATTCTGACAAGGTTCCTTCAGATTAGGAAACTTCATGTGATGCTCCTGTTCAAGAAAGGAAGGAGACAGAAAGCAGGAAACTACATGCCAGTTAGCCTAACACTTGTCATGGGAAAACGGTAGAGTCCAAAATGAAGAAAAAAAATTGCAAGGCAATTGGTAAGGGTAAACATGGTTTTGTGAAAAGGAAATCATGTTTGACAAATTTGCCAGAGTTCTTTGAAGATACAGCAACCAAAACTCATAAGCCAGCAGATATCGGACATTTGAATTTTCAGACAGGCATTAAACAATCTTGTGTAATAGCCATGTAAAAGGCTATTACACAAGACTGGAACTCGTGGTATTTGAAGTAATTTAGGACCACAGATTGAGGGTTAGTCAACAAATAGAAGACAGTCAGGATCAGTAGATCTTTTCAGGTTTGAAAGACATAAGCAGTGGAGTGCTACAAGTATCAATCCCTGGCCTCAATTATTTCTCATCTATATTAATGACTTGGAGGAGGGGAAAAGTGTGTAATGTATTCAAGCTTGCTAATGATGTAAAAATAGGTGGGAGCGCAAGTTGTGATGAGGACATAAGGAACCTGCGTAGGGATACAGATAGGATGGGGTTTAATATAGGAATATGTGAGGTGATGCACTTTGGCAGGAAGAATCACCAGGCAAGCTATTATTTAAATGGAGAGACAGCCCACTCTGTAGAGGGATAAGTGTTCTTGTGCATGAAACACAATATGTTAACATGGAGGTGCAGCAAGGAATTAAGGAGGTAAATGGAATTTTGGCCTATATTGCTAAGGGGTTGGAGTTTAGAACAGTACAAGGTGTTGATGAGTCCACAACTGGAATACTACGTACAGTTTCAGTCCCCGCACTTAAGAAAGGATATCCTAAGCATTGGAGGCAATTTAAAAGAGGTTCACTAGACTGACTCCTCAGATCAAGGGTTTACTTATCAAGAATATAGTTAATAAGAAAGCAGCACTTGCAACATGAGATGCAGTTGAGCAGCAATAAATTACTCTTAACAATGTTCACTGAATTTATGAATGAATGTGAGATATTATTAATTTAAATAGAATACTGTCTAGTAAATTATGAAAACGTTCAGCACTTTTCCATGCTGCACACTAAGTAAATAAATAATCTCAATTTGCAATTCACACAATAAACTTGTGAATTAAGAAAACATTTGATTTGTGTTTGATTCTGCAATAACTTACTGCCTACTGCATTCACAAATAATTCATTTACATGCAAATATCTCGTCAATAGTAAGAAACAAAAATATGATTTACAATAGAAGCATAGGTAAGATCTTTGCTCAGGCTACCTATTACAGTCTGAAATACACGTCTCTAGTCCTAGGGCTGTATTTAAAAATAAAATGAAAATGGTTAATTTAGTACATTACAAAAATATTCAGTTAATCTTCCTGGCATTGCTCTCAAAAGAAACTAAAATTTCTGTCAAGCAACTGTTCTTGATTACATTAATCCCTTGGTGTCTTTCGCTTATTTTTCATTTGTTCTTTGTCTTTGTAAAGGGGGAAGAGAGGGAGGGGGAAAAAAATGAAAGAGGGGATATGACAAAAAGAGGAGCAGGCTAGCAGGGACCAGAGCTTACATGAAAAGGATCTGGTGTATGGGATAATGAAAAAGGGAAGGAACAGCAAAGGCTGGGGAAAAAAGAGAAAGGGAGAAGTAGGGACAGAAACAGAGAGGCTATGTTGCTGGAGAAAGCCTAGAAATAAGCTAGAAGGTAAATAAAGAAGGAAGAGAAAGACATGACGAGAAAACAAACAGAAAATGTCCAGTCTATCATCCTCGCTCGTATGTCTATTGCTGACTAATTTGCACATCAGCCAACAAAAGCAATGAAGGGAGTCTTCAGCGCACTTATTAACCATACAGCTGGAGGACTGGCACTACGCAAATCTAAATTTGAAATGGAGGGTAAAATAAATAGAAAAACACAAAATTAGCAATTTAAAACAAATAAGTCAGATGTTTCAGATGTGGAAGTTATCATACAGTACAGGTATAAATTTATAAATGACAATATCAGTTGTGAACTGAAAGTCAAAAGAATACAGACTGAAAACATACAGATGAGGAACAATACATTCAAGGTTAGAGATCTAATACAGCTAAGTATCATAAAATATTTTAGGAAGCAATTAATTTATGTTCAATATAAGTTAGCATTATATATTTCTATCTCCTTCAAAAAGTTGCAACTCCCATTAAACTGTTCGTACGGTTTAATATACAAATGAGTTTAGTTTTGTACTGGGATGGTTTACAGCTTTTATTTGGAAACAGTTTTCATTGATGCAAATTTAGAATGGTCTGAAATGGACTGAACAGTATATACATATATATATAACAATACATGGGAATGTTCTGAGCCAACCCCAACAACTAGAATATCATGGATGGTTTCTAACGTGCAGTTGCATCAATATCAAAACTGCATGATCTGTACTTATATTGTTAATGGCCAGGGAGCAAAGCAGATCTGCAAAGTAGGAGATATAGTTGGACAACAGGTCCAAGCTAACCCTGGAATGAAGACTAAGGCACCATATATCTGGCAAGGCTGACTTACAGAACGCAGGCTAGTAACACATATAAATATTGAAGACTGACAGAATGTCAACAACGTTAACAACTCGAAAACCAAGACAATGCAATGCTTTTAAAATGAATAAGTTAGTCAAGTTTCTCCTCATTTGTAAGATTTCCAATTTTATGAATCCAGTTTTATGAATCAACCCAACAACTGCCATCTCCATGTGAAAAGATAAATGATCCTTCAACATATTTTAAATTATCTCAATGCCGAACCTAGAGGAACCATCTAATTCAGCCTGAAACTATCCAAGTTGCCAATCTTCAGGATCCATATACCCTAACTTTTCTTGAACTTTAAAATAATGTTGAACCTATCCTCCTACTTCGTAACTTTGCATGCTATTTCATTCATTCACAGTATGTGGGCATCGTGGCTTTGCCAGCAATTATCACCAATACATAACTGCACTCAAGAAATTTGTGTAGCTCACTGAATTGGTGGGCATATCCTTATTTAAGATAAACCTAAGTGGAAACAGGCAAAGTGATAATGTTACCACATGAGTATCAAAGAGCTCCAGGAGAACGGTTTGTGGGCATGGGTTTGAATCAGATTATGGCATATGGTGAAATTTGAATTCAATAAAAATTCTGGAATTAAAAACTAGTCTAATATCAACCATGTAACCATTTTCAGTTCTGTTTCACGAATGTCCTTTAGGGAAGGAAATCTGCTCTCCTTACTTCATCTGGTCTCCAATGATGCAAGACCATTAATTGAAATGAACCAGCCATATAACTACCATAGCGATAACAGCAGGTTTGGAATACTGTAGTGAGTAACTCACCTTCTGTCTCCCCCTTACGCTATTTATAAGGCACAAGTCAACTGTGTGACGGAATATCCTCCATTTGCACAGATGAACGAATGAATGATTTAATGTCACATATATCTAGGGAGACACAGTGAAAAGTGTTCTGTCGTCATGATTCAGCACCATTTTGAGGTACAAGAAGAATAAAAGGAAGTACTTAAATAGAGTCCAGCTTTATCAGCCAGGGTCCCAAACACAGTTCTGGGACTTCAGCAAGGTCCCTGCTTCAGGCCCGCCGCAGCCAGGAGTCCCGACTACACCAGCGCTGCAAACGCCATTCCAGGAGTCCACACATTGGGCCTACAAAGCCAGGAGTGCCCACTGACACTGCTCCGGCCTCCCCACAACATCAAGAAGATGAAGAAAATAAGATGAAAAAGAGCGAGAGAAAAAAAATGCCAGCCTGGAGAGCATGGGTTCACCCTGAACTGGACCTGCACCTCGCTCATCGGGAGACCCCGGGTGCATCTTGAGAGGAGTGTAATTTGAAGAATACTAAACACACTTGACATCATTTTGGAGAAAACAGCCTGCTTGACTGGCACCTCATTCACCAACTTCAACATTCACTCCCCTCAATACAAACTCTCAGTGGCAGCTACATGTACCAACTACAAAATGACTGGAATAACTCACCAAAACTGCTCAGATAGGCCAGAGATTTTGAAAAGACTGTTTTTTTTAAAACTGCTGAAGTATTTGAATTACCCCATCCATTTTTAATTTGATGTTATACATATTAACAGTAAACAGTGCTCTTTTGCCTCATATAGCGGGAGCTCTTAGTGTTTATGTTTGCACAATAAAGTGAAGGTATTCAATAATTTGAACACCTAGAAGATGGCGACATAATGCAACCAAACCATTCACTTTACTGTTAAAGATATGTTAATATTTTCCTGATTGAAAAGTACGACAATGGAAGAAAGAGCAAATTGTGTGCTACGGTGCACAGCACTGAAGGTGTTAAAACCCTTGAGAGGAGAAAATTCATTGCTCATTATAGGAAAATGCATGGTACGTTGGGAATTCAATTAACAATTCGATGAAAAAATTTCTATCAAGTTCATATGTAAAGCTATTGAAGTTTAAAGTTGCACATGAATTTATAAATACTTCATGAAAACAAATTGTGCCAGAAGTGGACAGCTAATGTTATTTCTAAATTTTAAAAGGGAGATAAACCAATTCTGAAAGAGTGTAGACCAGTTAGCTTCATGTCTGAGGCAGCATTTAGGAAATGCAAATCAGGGCAGGACTTATACACTTAATGGTAAGGTCCTGGGGAGTGTTGCTGAACAAACAGACCACGGAGTGCAGGTTCATAGTTCCTTGTTGGTAGAGTCCCAGGCAGGCAGGATTATGAAGAAAGCGTTTGGAATGCTTGCCTTTATTGGTCAGTGCATTCAGTACAGGAGTTGGGAGGTCACGTTGCGCTGTACAGGACATCGATTAGGCCACTTTTGGAATACTGCGTGCAATTCTGGTCTCCCTGCAATAGGAAGGATGTTGTGAAACAAGAAAGGGTTCAGGAAAGATTTACAAGGATGTTGCCAGGGTTGGAGGGTTTGAGCTATGGAGAGAGGTTGAATAGGCTGGGGCTATTTTCCCTGGAGCGTCGGAGGCTGAGGATGACATTAAAGAGGTTTATAAAATCATGAGGGGCATGGAAGGAATGAATGGCCAAGGTCTTTTCCCTAGGGGGGAGGAGTCCAAAACTAGAGGGCATAGGTTTAAGGTGAGAGGGGAAAGATTTAAAAGCGCCCTAAGGGGGCAACTTTTTCACAGTGTGGTGCATGTATGAAATGAGCTGTCAGAGGAGGTGGTGAAAGCAGGTACAATTCCAACATTTAAAAAGGCATCTGGATGGCTATATGAATAGCAAAGGTTTAGAGGGAAATGGGTCAAATGCTGGCAAATGGAACTACATTAATTTAGGATATCTGGTTGGCATGGACAATCTGTTTCTGTGCTTTACAGCTCTAAGACTCTATGAACAAAATCAAAACCAGTAAGTTGTTCAGGGTTAACACAGTGTGGAGCTGGAGGAACACAGCAGGCCAGGCAGCATCAGAGGAGCAGGAGAGGTGATGTTTTGGGTCGGGACCCTTCTTCAGAAAATCTGCAGAAGGGTCCCAACTCGAAACATCAACTTTCGTGCTCCTCTGATGCTGCATGGCCTGCTGTGTTCATCCAGCTCCACACTATTATTTTTGACTCCAGCATCAGCAGTTCTTACTGTCTCTGAGAAGTTTAGGGTTAGCTACTCAGACTTGCAAAACATGGAACGCAGTTTTTCCACAGGAATGTGTCATGGAGTACTGTTCCTCACAAGCTAAGTTAATGATTTGGACTTGGAAATTGAAGTAAAACATCAAAATTTGCTAACACAAAATACAGAAAGTCATCAATAGACATGGATAATTAGAATGTGATTGTCAAATCAATTTTAAAAAACAGAACTGTTAAGGAGGACAATAAAAACCTTGGCTGCATTCCTTGGCAAGTATATCCTTCCTCAAGTATTTATTAAATTATTCTGTGTCCTTAACCGGATGAATCTTTATGACAAGAGTTATAGAGTCATGGAGTCATGCAGCATGGAAACAGACTCTTCAGTCCAACCAGTCCATGCCAAACATAATCACAAATTAAACTAGTCCCACCTGCCATATCCCTCCAAACCTTTCCTATTCATATATCTATCCAAATGTCTTTTTAACATTGTAATTGTACCCACATCAGCCACTTCCTCACTAAGTTCGGGGGGTTTTACAGAATATAAAGGTAGATAAATCTCCAGGATCTGATGTAAAGTATCTCAGAATACTGTGGGAAGTAAGGGAGGAATTTGTGAGACCTCTAGCAGAAATATTTGCATCATCTATAACTACAGGTGAGGTGCCTGATGACTCGAGAGTGGCTAATGTTATACCTTTGGTTATGAAAGGTTGTAACGAGAAACCGGGCAACTATAAACCTGAGAGTCTGACTTCGGTTGTGGATAAATTGTTGGAGGTGATTATAAAATATAGGATTTATGGACATTTAGAGAGGCAAAAATTGATTAGAGATCGTCAGCACGGTTTTGTGTAAGGAAAATCATGCCTCACAAACTTGATTCAGTTTTTTGAGGAAGTTACCAAAAAGATTGCACATGGTAGGCTCATTCAGAAAGTAAGGAGGCATGGGATTCAGGGAAATTTGGCAGTCCGGATACAAAACTGGCTGTCCAGTAGAAGACAGAGGGTGGTAGTAGATAGAAAGTATTCAGCCTGGAGCTCGGTGACCAGTGGTGTTCCACAGGGATCTGTTCTGGGACCTCTGCTCTTTGTGATCTTTGTCAATGACTTGGATGAGTAAGTAAAAGGGTGGGTTAGTAAGTTTGCCGAAGACACGAAGGTTGGAGGAGTTGTGGACACAGTGAACGGCTGTTGTAGGTTGTAATGGGACATTGACAGGGTGCAGAGCTGGGCAAAGAAGTGGCAGATGGAATTCAATCCAGAAAAGTGTGAAGTGATTCATTTTGGAAGGTCAAATTTGAATGCAGATTACAGGGTTAATGGCAGGATTCTCGGCAGCGTGGAGGAACAGAGGGATCTTGGGGTCCACGTCCATAGATCCCTCAAAGTTGCGACCCAAGTTGATAGGGTTGTTAAGAAGGTGTATGGTGTGTTGGCTTTCATTGGCAGGGGAATTGAGTTTAAGAGCCGCGAGGTTATGCTGCAGCTCAATAAAACTCTGGTTAGACCACACTTGGAATATTGTGCTCAGTTCTGGTCACCTCCTTACAGTAAAGATGTGGAAGCCTTAGAGAGGGTGCAGAGGAGATTTACCAGGATGTTGCCTGGACTGGAGGGCAGGTCTTATGAGGAAAGGTTGAGGGAGCTAGGGCTTTTTTCATTCTAGCGAAGAAGGATGAGAGGTGACTTGATAGAGGTGTACAAGATGATGAGAGGCATAGATAAAGTGGATAGTCAGAGACTTTTTCCCAGGGCAGAAATGACTATTACGAGGGGGCATAATTTTAAGGTGATTGGAGGAAGATATAGGGGAGATGTCAGAGGTAGGTTCTTCATACAGAGAATGGCAGGCGTGTGGAATGCACTGCTGGCGGTGGTAGTGGAGTCAGATAGTTTAGAGACTTTTAAATGACTCTTGGATAGGCACATGGAGGATAGTAAAAATATAGGGTATGCAGGGTAGATTGATCTTAGTAGGATAATAGGTCAGCAAAACATTGTGGGCCGAAGGGCCTATACTGTGCTGTACTGCTCTATGTTCTATGTTCGATTGATGATGGCAGAGCAGTAGACGTTTTTTTTTGGATTTTAGTAAAGCCTTTGACAAGGTTCCACATGGTAGACTAATTGGTAAAGTTAGGTCACATGGGATTCAGGGTGAGTTTGCCAATTGGATATATAATTGGCTTAATGGGAAGAGACAGAGAGTAATGGTGGAGGGTTGTTTTTCGGACTGGTGGCCTGTGACCAGCGATGTTCCACAGGGATTGGTTCTGGGTCCTCTTCTGTTTGTCATTTATATCAATGATTTGGATGAGAATATAGAAGACATGGTTAATAAGTTGGTGAACGACACCAAAATGGGCAGCATAGCAGACAGTGAAGAAGGTTTTCTAACATTACAAAGGGATCTTGATCAAATGGGTCAATGAGTTGAAAATAGCAGGTGGAGTTCAATCTGGATAAATGTGAAAGACTGCATTTTGGTACAACAAACAAGGATAGGGCTTATACAATTAATGGTAAGGCCTTGGGTAGTGTTGTAGAACAGAGAAACCTAGGGGTGCAGGTACATAATTCTTTGAAGTTTGCGTCACATATAGACAGGATGGTTAAAAAAGCATTTGGTACACTTGTCTTCATTGCTCAGTCCTTTGATTATAGGAGTTGAAGTCATGTTGAGCTCGTACAGAACATTGGTGAGGCATCTTCTGGAATACACAGTGTCCAGGTCTGGTCGTCCCATTACAGAAAGGATATTATCAAGTTGGAGATGGTTCAGGAGAGATTTATCAGGATGTTGCCTGGTATGAAAGATTTGAGTTACAAAGTAAGGCTGGAAGGGCTGGGACTTTTTTTTCATTGGAGCATACCAGGTTGAGAAGCAACTTGATAGGAGTTTATAAAATAATGAGAGGTATAGATAGAGTTAATGGTCGTTATATTTTCCCTAGGATGAGGGATTTCAAGACTACGGGGCACATTTTTAAGGTGAGAGGGAGAGAGATTTATGAAGACATGAGGCAAATCTCTTTAGGTTAAAAGGAATGAAAGGAATGAAAGGATATGGGGAGAAAGCAAGAACAGGGTACTGAGTTGGATGATCAGCCATGACCATATTGAATGGTGAAGCAGGCTCAAAGGGCCAAATGGTTAAACCTGCTCCTATTTTCTATATTTATATAATTTCTTCCATTGTTGCTGATCCTCTTGACGTTACATTTTCTGAGATTTGTTCTTCCCAACTTCAAAACACAACCTTTTGGGGATTGGAATTCAACAGCTATATAATATAAATTCTGTTTGCTTGTTGACAACTCAGAAGGCTAAAACGTGATGGGCAATCCATCCACAAAGACCTACTAGTGGTGTTAAAGTTCAACGTAAGCACCTACCCCATCTATGAACTACATGTACTCCTACTAGGACTACCAATTCAGAGTAAATTGAGAACAGAAGCCTAACTTGTACTTATAAATTTTCATTGTGGATAGTGGCCCCAGTTGACCTTCATTCAGAATGAGAACAGTGTTCATATGTTGAAACCCACATACAGATAACCATCAGTTTGAATAAGTTGAAAGTCAGCTATATGTGTGCTCAATGCAATTGGTAGAATCACGAGAAGGCATTTGATCTTGCTTTTAAATTTCATGTTGAAATTATGAGTCTAACCAAATGATGTTACGGTATTCATGAATTAGTCACTGTGATCCTTCCATTCGATTTGAAAGATTTCATACTCAGTTGAGGACACATCTTTTACCAATTTACTTTAACAAATTATAATAAAAAAAATCCAAAGTACACAAGTAACAAAATGAAAGCACAATGTACACAAATGTCAATTTCCATTTTATGCAATGCTGGAAAGAAAAGTGTTAGAAGTGACAAAGTGACTGAATTGGTCTGCTTGATATCCTTAAAAACTTCTGTCCATCTCAGTGCCAGCACATTTTTCGTTTAAATGGACAGAATTTCAGGAAGCCTATGCAAACGTACTCATTTACATTTCTTAAGACTGGTTAAAAACACTTGAATAATGTCTTGACCTCAGCTGAAACCAGGCAATTATGCAAAAGCACTTCTGGAAATCTACATTGAATCTCTTTCCTTCTTTACTCTCACATTTCATTATAAGCTGTGTTTTTAAATTCCTTAATTCAGATTTCTGCATGGTGCTCACCATTCAATAAATATAGGGAGATGGCATTTGCAGATTTCTGGTAAAACTCTATGATTTTATAGGTGAAAGATGATTTTCAAATCTGTCTTTTTCTTGATCTGTCTTTCTCTTGATCTGTCTACGGAGACAGGCCACTAATGTTACTTCCCTCAAACAACGGGAGCTTGACAAAATTATTTTTCAAAATATTTCAGCCAGAGGAAAAAAAAAGGTGTTGTAAAAGAAAGCCTGAATAATTTTCACATTTCTCAGAAATGGTTCTGCTTTTGTCCCTTTGTGTGATGGCACACATTTGTCACAACACAGAAACACTGCTGCCCTGCTGTGTCGAAGGAGTTATAAGAGCAAATGCAAAACAAAATGAGGCTTATTACTACCTATGGCTGTGATAAACACAGCTTTCTTTCTGCCTTCTTTTTACAAAATCTATCTTATTAGCATTTTCAGAACTTCTAAGATGCTGCTTGTTAATCAGAATTTACCATTCTGCCAGTTACCTTTCTGGTGTCAGTGACAATATATGCTATTTTTACAAATTGCAGAAATTGAGGGGCATGTCAGTAATTTCTCCTCTTCAAAAATGATATTCTTCAAAATAATTTAAATCAAAAATAAACAAAACAACAAGTGTGAAATTCATTGACCTAAAGGATTCAGATATGAGGGCCAACCCAACCAATGATTTGTTTTTCTGTACATCTCAGAATCTCAATGTGTACTTCAGTTATACTATTGATTTTATGTTGCTATTTTAAGAAAGACAATATAATGGTTTTATTCTGCAGGGACACAACCGTATGAAGGGGTCCTGTATATTCAGAAATATAATAGTTCTGTTAAATGGTTACTAAGAGGATTGGAGGTTCTGATGGAAGGCATGACTGCTGTTTTAACGGCAACCAATTTGTTTTGAGTTATAGAATCATGAAACCTCAGGAAGTAGAGACTGGATAATATATAAACAGATGTAGCTGCTTGAACAAATACTACTGTAAAAGAACAGATTTCAAAGAAACTGAAAAATACATGCACACGTCATTGAATGATTTTAGGAGTTAAAGCAGTAAGGACAGAATCAGAGTAGATTGTGATGCTCTCAGTTTACAGCTGAATGATCTGTCAACATTCTCCACATCTATACTCACATGAACAACAACTGTTTGAGTGAAGTTGCAGAAACCCATAAAAAACAAAGTAAAGGTCTGTAGTATAAATTTGAGAAAAACATGTATCTCCACCTCCAACAAACAGAACATACACATGCCCATCAATAAAACAAACACAATTTAAGCAAAATTTGTCAAGTGAAAAAAAAACGAAAGCAAAGCCCCATTATGGAAAGCTGCAGATTTTATTCAGTTCTGCCAAATGCAGGTTAATATGAACATGCTAGTCAGCTGATCCAAAACTAATTCTTCCCTTTCCACATAAGATCACTCTGCAGAAAAATTCAATTCATTCAAGTAAAATTCAATTTATTCAAGCAAGAAAACAGCTCATAGATTTGTATTAGTTTTTGATGTTAATATGCCAAAGCAATTTTAGTAGCTAGTGCATGACAAGAAACACAATTTGATCTTTGTTGACTGCACAGACCTGATCTGTATGGCTCATTTCAAAGAAGCAGGGAGTCAAAATACCTCTTCTGTCAGTCAAACAAGTGGCTGATGCTTTATGAAATGATGTTAATAGCTGTATTGATATTCTGTACAGAAAATCTTTCCACTACTCGCAAGACACAAGTCAGGAGTGTGAAGAAATACTTCATCTGTAGCTCCAAAAACACCTGACACCATCCAGGACAAAGGAGCCCAATTAGTTGATCTCTCACCTACACAGTCTTATACATTCATCATAGCCAGCACAATGCAGCATGCAGTGTGCACCAGCTAAAAGACCCAAAGTCCTTCAACAACATCCTACTAACCCAGGCACTCTACCACCTAGAAATCAATGCAGCTGGCACATGGGATCATCACTTAGCTCATCTGCTTCGCCCGTTCTTCTTTTTCTTCTCCTTTTTTATCCACCTCTTTGTAATTTTTTTCATTGTCTCTCCCAACATCAGCGCAGACACAACTAGGAGTGGCCTCCCAGCTTTGCATAATGGCCTCCTGTGGTGGCCCTCCAGCTTGGCGTGGTGTTGCGACCTCCAGCATGGTGTGGTAGCCTCTGGGACTCACTGTGGTCTCCTGGACTTGAGGCAACACTAGAACAATCTCCCAGCGTCATGATTCCCAAGGTGAAGTCTAGCGCGGTCTGGAGCCGAGGCTTGGTGCAGACTGGAGTCTAGGTGCCAGCGTGGTCTGGGTAGAAGACCACTGTTCTGAACATTTATTTCTGCAATGCTGGACATTTTATTTTTATTTTCTACGATCTTCTAACTGAAGAAGCTGTACCTAGGTACCTTTGTACCTAGGATGGCGCTGCAAGTGGCGAAGTACAAACTTTTCACTATACTCACTTGAGTACGTGACAATAAAGCTAATTCAATTCAATTTGAATAAATATTCTTGGAAAATATCTGGCTGAATCACTTGGCTGGGAAACAGCTCAGAGTAAGTAAAGATCGAAGGAAAGTCAGTGACATGAAAACAGAATTCAGGCTTTGACTTCCTTTATCGCATCTTCTGGCTGAGCCTATTGAAGCCCACTTCTGTACTAGCTTAAAATAGAAAGGTAGGAGCAGAAGTTGGCCATTAAGCCCACCAATGCCGCACTGTCATGATGACCATGGTTGATGATACACTTTAATACCTTTTTCCCAAATCTCCTCATATCACTGGTATTTAGAAAGCTGTCAATCTACTTTCTCAAATGATTAAGCTTTCATAGCTGTCTGGGGTAGAGAATTCCAAAAATTTTTAACTGAGTAAAAAGGATTGTCCTACTTTCTGTCCGAAGTGTTTTACCCCTTATTTAATATTGTTTCCTCTGGTTCTAGATTCCTTTATTGGCGAAGTATTGTATCTGCACCTACACTATCTATACCCTTTAATTATTTTGTGAGTTTCAACAATACCACCTCATTCTTTGAAACTCTATCATTCCTTTGGTAAGAGAGCCAAAGCTGCACAGAGAAATCCAGGTGCGGTCTGACCAAGGTTCTATATAGTTGAAGCAACATTCCTCTATTAAAATTCTCTTGTGATAAAGGCTAACATACCATTAGTCTTCCCAATTGCTTGCTGCACCTTCATGCTAGCCATCAGTGACTTATTCACAAGGACACAAATGTCCCTTTGCTCATATACACTTTCTAACATTTTATTATTTGTGAAATACTCTGCACATCTGTTACTCCCACTAAAGTGAATGGTCTCGCTTTTTTGCCACATTCTATTCCATTAGCCATGATCTTGTTCATTCACTGACATGATAAATCTCCAGGGCCTATTCTAATGTATCCTGGGACATTGTGGGAAGTAAGGGAGGAAATTGTGAGACCCCTTGCAGAAATATTTGCATCATCTATAACTGTGGGTGAGGTGCATGATGACTCGAGGGCGGTTAATGTTATACCTTTGGTTAAGGAAGGTTGTAAGGAGAAACCGGGGAACTATAGACCTGTGAGTTTGATTTCGGTTGTGGGTAAATTGTTGGAGGTGATTATAAAAGATAGGATTTATGGACATTTAGAGAGGCAAAAATTGATTAGGAATTTTGTGTAAGGAAAATCACGTCTCACAAACTTGATTCAGTTTTTTGAGGAAGTTACCACTAAGACTGATGAAAGCAGAACTGTAGATGTTTATTTGGATTTTAATAAAGTTTTTGACAAGCTTCTGCATGGTAGACTAATGAGTTCACATGGGATTCAGGTTGAGCTTGCCAATTGGATACAGGATTGGCTTAATGGCAAGAGACAGAGAGTAATGGTGGAGGGTTGTTTTTTGGACTGGAGGCCTGTGACCAGCGATGTTCCACAAGGATTGGTTCTGGGTCCTCTTTTGTTTGTCATTTATATAAATGATTTGGATGAGAATATAGAAGGCATGGTTAGTAAGTTTGTGGACAACACCAAAATGGGCAGCATAGCAGACAGTGAAGAAGGTTTTCTAAATTACAAAGGGATTTTGATCAAATGGGTCAATGGGCTGAAAAATGGTAGGTAGAGTTCAATCTGGATAAATGCAAGGTATTGCATTTTGGTACAACAAGTAAGGGTAGGGCTTATACAATTAATGGTAGTGCCTTGGGTAGTGTTGTCGGGGTGCAGGTACATAATTCTTTGAAGTTTGCGTCATATATAGACAGGGTGTTTAAAAAGGCATTTGGTATGCTTGTCTTCATTGCTCCCTTAAGTACAGGAGTTGGGAGTCATGTTGAGGTTGTTCAGGACATTGGTGAGGCTTCTTCTGGAATACTGTGTCCAGTTCTGGACACCCAGTTATAGGAAGATTACCATCAAGCTGGAGAGGATTCAGAAGAAATTTACCAGGATGTTGTTGGATATGGAAGGTTTGAGCTATAAAGAAAGGCTGGATAGGCTGGGACTACTTTCACTGGGGCATAGGAGGCTGAGAAGCAACCTGATAGATTATAAAATAATGAGAGGTATAGATAGAGTTCCCTAAGATTTTAGAGTAGATTTGTAGCTCGGGTTGTGGATGTTGAGGTTGGTTGGCTCGCCGAGCTGGTTCGTTAGTTTGCAGAAGTTTCATTACCCTGCTGGGTAACATCATCAGTGCAGCCTCTGATGAAGCGGTGTTGTGTTTTCCCACCTGTTATTTAAACTCTGGGGTCTGTTAAGCTGGATTACCTCACTTCCAGTTTTCCTTCACAATGGAGTGTATATGGGGTCTAGCTCTATGTGTTTATTTATGGCTTTCTTAGTGGAGTACCAGGCTTCTAGGAATTCCCATGCTTGTCTCTGCTTTGCCTGTCCCAGGATCCTGGTGTTGTCCCAATCGAATTGGTGGTTCTCCGTATCCATGTGGATGGAGATGAGGGAGCACTGGTCATGTCTTTTTGTTGCCAATTGATGGTCGTGTACCCTTGTGTCTAATTTCCTTCCTGTTTGCCCAATGTAGTGTTTGTCGCAGTCTTTGCGGGGAATCTTGTATATGACATTGGTCCTGTCCATAGTGGGTAGTGGGTCTTTGGTCCAGGTGAGCAGTTGGCATAGGATTGATGTAGGTTTGTGTGCTAATCTGCTGCCCAGTGGTCATAGGAGTCTTGTGGTCAGTCCAGATGTGTTCCTGATGTAAAGTAGAGTGGTGAGTGTGTCACGGCATGTAGTATCTTCCTGTTGTCATGCGTGCGATAGGCATCTTCTGACCCAGTTTTTCGGGTATCCATTGTCTTTGAATACTTGAAAGAGGTACTGTTCTTCTTGGCGTAGCTCTGTGCTGCTGCAGTGTGGTGTTGCCCATTTAAATAATGTTCTCTCGCAACTTTGTTTGTGTGTGTAGGGTGATTGCTGTTGAAAATTCAGTACTCGGTCAGTGTATGTGGCTTTCTTGTGTACCTTTATTAGGAATTCCCCATTTGTCCTGCATTCCACCTTGACATCCAGGAATGGGAGCTGTTTGTCCTTCTCCTCTTCTCTGGTGAATCTGATCCTAGTCAGGGTGCTGTTTGTAAATAGAGTTAATGGTAGTTGTCTTTTCCCTTGGGTGGGGGATTTAAAGACTGGAGGGCACATTTTTAAGGTGAGAGGAGAGAGATTTAAAAAAGACATAAGATGCAAAGTTTCTACAAATAGGGTGGTTCACACGTGGAATGAACATCCTGAGGAAACGGTGGATGCCGGTACAATTACAGCATTTAAAATACATTTGGATAAGTACATGAATAGGAAAGGTTTAGAGGGATATAGGCGAGGAGCAGGCAGGTGGGACTAGTTTAGTTTGAAATTATGTACAGCATGGACTGGTTGGACCAAAGGGTCTGTTTCCATGCTGTATGACTCTGACTCTATAACACATTTATCCACCAAGCTTTGTGTCATCACAAAGTAGAAAGTGATACATTTAGTTCCCACATCCAAACTGTTGATATATATTGTGAACTGCTAAGTCCCAAACGCTAATCCTGTGGTACCCCACTCATCACAATGTGAGAATGGTCTGTTTATTCCTAATCTCTGTTTACTGCCTGTTATTCAATCCTTAACCCATATACAACATCTCCTATCCCACATGCCTTAATTTTGCTAACCAACATCCTGTGAGGGACTTAATCAAAAACTTTCTTAAAATCCAAGTACACCATGTCCAGAGACTCTATATTATCAATTCTATCAGCAACAATATTTCAAGTTTTTCAAACATGATTTTCTATTCAAAAATCCACGCTGACCAAGTCCAAACGGATTTTTATATTATCTAAGCATATAACTAAAATAGATTCTAGCACTTACTCTCTTCCGTAAGGATCGGTGCTGGCACAACTGCTTTTTTTGTCATTTATATAAATGATTTGGATGTAAATATCGGTGGTACGGTTAGTAAGTTTGCAGATGATACCAAAATTGGAGGTGTAGTGGACAACGAAGGAGGTCACCTCAGAGGACAATGTGACCTTGATCAGATGGGCTGATGTGCCAAGGAATAGCAGATGGAGTTTAATTTAGATAAACGTGACGTGTTGCATTTTGGTAAGACACATTAGGGCAGGACTTGTACAATTAATGGTAAGTTCCTGGGTAGTGCTGCCAAACAAAGAGACCTTGGGGTGCAGGTTCATAGTTCCTTGATGGTGGGGTGACATGCAGACAGGGTAGCAAGGAAGGCATTTGGTACTCTTGCCTTTATTGGTCAGTGCATTCAGTATGAGAATTGGGATGTCATGCGAGGGTCGTACAGGACATTAGTTAGGCCACTTTTCAAATACTGCATTCAATTCTGGTCTCCCTGCTATAGGAAGGATGTTGTGAAACTTGAAAGGGTTCAGGAAAGATTTACAAGGATGCTGCCAGGGTTGGAGGGTTTGATATATAGGGGGAAGAGGCTGAATAGGCTGGGGCTGTTTTCCCTGGAGTGTCAGAGGCTGAGGGGTGAGCTTAGAGTTTATAAAATCACGTGGATCATGGATAGGGTGAATAGCCAAGGTCTTTTTCCCAGGATAGGGGGGTCCAAAACTGGAGGGCATAGGTTTAAGGTGAGAGGGGAAAAATATAGAAGTGCCCTAAGGGGCAACTTTTTCCGTGCAGAGCGTGGTGCATTTGGGATATGGGACAAGAATAATTTAGGCTATCTGGTCAGCATGTTGGACCGAACAGTTATACAGCATAGAAACAGATCCTATGACTATGATTCTACAACTCTACTGATGTAAAGCCAACAGGTCTGTCGTTCCTCATTTTCTCTCTCCCTCCCTTATTAAAGAGTGGGATGACATTTGCTACCTCTGTCTGCAGGAACTATTCCAGAATTTTGAGAGTTTTAGAAGATCATCAATGCATTCACTAACTCCATAGTTATGTCTTTCAACATTTCTGACATAAATATCAATTCCTGGGACTTACCAACCTTCTGCCCACAAGTTTCTCCAACACAACTGTCTTGTTAATGCTAATTGCCTTCAAATCCCCATTCTCCCTAATCTCTTGGATATCTAATCCTGGAAGATTGCTTGTATCTTTTTCACTGAAGACAAACACAAAGTAATCATTTAGCTTCTCTGCTATTGCTCTATTCTGCATTATAAATTCTCCTAATCTAGTCTGTAATGCACCCACATTTGTCATAGCCAAACATTTCTTCTTTGCATACCCACAGAAGTTTCTACAGCCCATTTTTATGTATATTGCTAGCTTACATTCATAATCTAACTCCACTTTATTTATTCGTTTCTTGCCCCATTATAATATCTATCAACCTAGAACATCTCCAATAATGTTTACATATTACATTTTCCCAAGAATCCCATTCAAACACACTACTTTCTAAATAAATAAATCCTTTCTAACATCAAGCTTTTATTTTTAAGCCCCACTCATCTCTGACAGTCCTTTGGCATATACCATTTGGCATTTTTCAAACTTCAGAAGGACTCTCAATCCCACGATCGATTTGGCCATCTAATTTTAGATAACCATGACTAAATTCCTCTATTGCCCACCCTCTCTACAATTGTTACTTTTCATTGCATCCTTTTCAAAGAACATATACGTATTTGTAATATCTAGTGGAGCGGATGAGAGACAGAGCAGAGCAGAGCGGAGCGGAGCGGGCTGGAGGCATAGAGCAGAGCATGGATTGCTTTAGGGCTGGGGACAGGTGCAGGCAGTCAGCGGCTTGCGAGGCCGGCCAGACCACGTGTAGAAGCCCCCTGTGCTGATTTACTACAATATAATGTTTATCTGTAATCTGTTTATCTGACTGTAATGTTTATCCTTTTAACTTTTTTTCTTATTTTCTAACTTATACTATGAATCACTAAGGTAATGTAACGTTTTTTTATTCCTCTATTTTGTATCTAAAATTTGTACTAAGTACTTTGTACCCAAGATGGTGCCATGAGGGGTGACATTGTAAACTTTTCACTGTACTCCTACACTTAAGTACACGTGACAATAAACTTAATTCTAACAATTGAGCATAACACCCAGAAATCTACAGAAATCTTACTACTAGCAAATAGGGATATAATTCATCCATAACCAAACAAACGGCTCACACTGACATGTTTGGCACTGGCAGCACTGCTACCTTTATGAAAACCACTTCTTGAGATGGTTTGCAGAAGCTCTTGAGATAACAATAATACCTCATTTTACAGAGCTGCTGCTGAAGTCTGGGCTATGGCTTGAATGTAAAGCAGCCCATGATATTTCAGATATAATTCTGAGTGATACCAAGGTTATGCAAAGAGGATAAAATATTTATTTTCAAACACAACAAATAATGCTCTACAAAACAATACAATCCATCATTAGGACCTAATGAAGTGACCCAAGTTGGTCATATCTTGGTAAGCACACAGTATCTGTTAAATAAAACCATTTAAAATGACCACGAACAGCAGACTTTTTGATGCGGTTTTATTTGACAAACAACTCCACTCTGTGCTGCACTGTAAATGAGGTGGTTTAAAATTAATCCACCTGGTGCCTGGAGCTATTTAAAATGGAGCAGCAGCAGACACCAATAGAGAGGGAAAAAAACCTAACACTCTCCTATGTGCAAACAAATACCAACAGCATCATGGAAATTTTACCCTTGAAGAGTTCAATAAAAAGGCAGCACTAATATGGGCCTGAATGCCAATAAGATACAATGCTAACAATATGATGAAGTGGTGCTGACATTAAACATCCCCAAAATCAAATAAATGCAAGTCAATGAGTTTGAGTCAACATACAGGCTGCTCATTAACGATGTCAAGTTTTTATTAATTATACAGATATAATCACAGATATCAAGCTAAATATTGGCTTAATTCATTCACCATACAGTGATTGCAAATGCAATTAGTATGTTCTGCAGTCACTTTGCACAGCTGCAAGAACAACAGCACATTGCATCAATGTAAGTATTCATAGTCTTATAGTGACTTATAAATTTTATAGATGGGAGGTGTTTGGGAGAAGGTGGAGAAGAAGGAAAATTATGAAGCAGGAGCAGTAGGCATGACCAGGAGAGCAGTGGTAAATGGTTTGATTGAGAATGGTAGCGACATCATCACCTTCCACATTTGCTGTAAAGGAGCAGAACAGATGAAAGATTTTGGTAAGGGGAACTAAAAAGTGAGGGTGCAGGGACTTTAATGAGTGTTCAAAGTGGAAAAAGATAGCAATAAGTCTCAGAGGTGCTAACAAAAAGAGGAGGAAATAGTAGCAAACTAAAAGAAGTAACATAGTAGTAAACTTAAAGGGATAGGGAAACCATGAGATTTTGTGAGTAGAACAATAAATGTGTGGAGGAGGAGGAGATGGTAAGAGAGACTTTTTAAAAAGATTATCCTAATGATTCCCATTCTCACCACATGGCCCAAACAACCTGCATTAATGAGCTCTTTGGCAATATCACATATAAACTCCAGCTATTAAAAAGGGACGAAAATGTGCCAGAAGCAACTATCGTGAGTCAGGGACAAACAGTGACATGAAGACATCGGAATTAAGCACAGAAAGAGAGTTTTCATTAATTTAGTGCACGGAATTCCACAAAAGATCAATTAGTTTTATCTGTTCATTCTAATATAGTGATTAAAGAAATAAAAATACACACCAAGATGAAAAATTCTCAAACATGCAATATACCAAGCCCTAAACAGATGGAAATTTAACTACTAGTTAGCAATTTAGGTTATTCTCAAGAATCTTCTTGGGTCGGCAAAAACCGCTCTGCTTAATACAAAGTTTCAAACAAACTGAAATCAGCAGTTCAAGCACTCAAGTATAAATTCTATCAGAATGAATAATCCTCCCTAATTGTATGCACAAAAGATTTAAGTTTCAGAAATGTTCTACACGTGCCAAAGTTGGTGAATTAGTATAAATTCTTCATATCAAACATTGATTTTAGTGCACTAAATTATTGATCTGTGTTTAAAAATACCAAAATTCAAAGAGAAACCACATGCAATCTGCTTGCTCCAACCCGACCTTTCAGCTCCTATTTCCTAAAGGCAGATGATGAGATACGCTTCCATCTAAAATCAATACCTCACTCAAGTTGCCATATTTTCAGGTATAATCCTAACTAACAATCAATCCTACCAGGGTTAAGAACACAGTTATATTAGAACATAAAAACAGGAGTACATCATTCAGTCCATTGAGCTGGGTTAATATCATAACCTTAAGTTGTGTTTGATTCAAAAACCTATTTGCTGCAAACAACTGTAGAAGGGTTCAATGATTTGCTCACCAATAGCTTCCAAATCTTGTGTTGTATCGCTACAGAGAAAATTCCAACATTTTATTCTCCTGCCCTTTGCATCATCCTGGTGCATGACATTCTTCAGCATAAAGGCCCAAACTATCAAGATTTCTCTGAACTTAACCAATCTGTTCTTCAACAGCTTATTTTATATAGTACGTATTAATATTGCAGAACATCTCAAGGCTCTGTGCATGAACAAAATTTGACATTGAGCCACAGAAGGAGATATCAGCTCAGAGGATCAAAAACTTGGTCAAAGATTAGATTTAAAGAGATTTAAACAAAAAATACATTTACCTACATAATGTTTTAATGAAGATCTGCAGCTCGGGTTGCCATTGGAGTTGTTGGTTGGTCCGCTGAGCTGACCAGTTTTCTCGCAAATGTTTCATCTCCCTACTAGGTGACATAGTCAGTGCTGTGTAGCCTCTGTTGAAGCGCTGCCCACCGTGACAGACTGGACCGTATAAATTCAGAGCGGGATAGAACAACAGCGCTTCAACAGAGGGTACACAGCACTGACAATGTCACCTAGTAGGGAGATGAAACATTTGCAAGAGAACCAGTCAGCTCAGCGAACTAACCAACAACTCCAACATTTACCTGCACTTCGGAACACAAGCTCCCAAATATTGGTAATATTACAAACCTTCATCACACAAACTCCATTGGTTCCCTGTCGCTACACCACAATCCCATCACTAACTTGAAGCCACCACTTAATTGTTATATTAAACAACCTTCACGATTTACCCCATCAGAGGTCAATCTTCCAGCAAATACTTTCCCACTCTTTGCAATGCGTTTCCCAAATTGCTTCACTTTAGCTTCACTGTCTCCACCTTCAAAAATCTCTGAAAGAAGTCTCTTATTCTGCCACATTGTCCCTGTCAAGTACATTCTGCATAAGGAACACTTTAAAAATAAAGGAAATTGTCAATGCTGTGCTGTCGCTAAGTATTATAATTCAGGCTTCCAGTTCTCTTTCCTTCAACGCAGGCTAGCGAGGCAGTTTCCATTATCTTACTAAGCCTACTGCCAACATCTGCATCTTTATTGGTGGATAGCTTAAAACATGAATTATGGTTTAACAAAGCAGAGATTACATGTGGCATAAAACAAATTCTCATGGTATTTTTGTAAAGTCATTATATCCCACTTTGTTGCACCTTAAATCAAGTGTAAAATTAAATCAGGCCTTTTTACAATAAGAAAACGTTTAGAAATAGGAAGACACCAAAATACAAATACAGAGCTAACCAATTTTTTAAAAAAAATCACTCGAGATGAAAAATATGCTCTTAAGAACAAAATTCTTAAACAGTTTATTGATTTTCAAAATTTGTTCATGGTATGTGAGCATTGCTGACCAGGGCACTATTTATTGCCTACCCCCAGTTACCCTTGAGAAAATAGTTGAACTTCCTTGAACCACTGCAGGCCTTGGGGTGTACAGATACCCACGTTGCTGTTAGGAAGGGAGTTGCAGGATTTTGATCTAGCAACAGTGAAGGTATGATGAGATAGTTCAAAGTCAGGATTGTGTGAGACTTGAAGGGGAACGTGCAAGTGGTGATACTTCCATACATCTTGTGCCATAACCTTTCTAGATGGTGGAGGTTTCAGATTTAGAAAGCAGTGTTAAAGGAGAGTTAGTGAGTTCTACATGACTGTTCAGTTTTACTTCCATATTTTCATGCTACTCTGCCTAACAGAGCTCAAGTCAAAATATGATCATGTTTTTGACGTGATTGCTGCCAAGAGGCCAACATTAATACCGAGCAGACACCCAATGCATGCTTACAAGTGTGCCTGAAAAAATTGAGAGGTTCACCTGTAAAAGTAAAACCTTATTTTCTTAAACATAGACACTGCCCACTCAAGTATGTTGTAAATTGCACATCCTCCAAAATTATAATACAATAAATCGAAGAGATGCTGAAATTCACAGCATAAAATCAATAATCTTTGAACAGAGATAGCAGGAACTGCAGATGCTGGAGAATCTGAGATAACAAGGTGTAGAGCTGGATGACCACAGCAGGCCAAGCAGCATCAGAGGAGCAGGAAGGCTGACGTTTTGGGCCGAGACCCTTCTTCAGAAAAAAAAAGTGTCGGGTCTAGGCCCGAAACGTCAGCCTTCCTGCTCCTCTGATGCTGCTTGGCCTGCTGTGTTCATCCAGCTCTACACCTTGTAATCTTTGAACAGACTTCACTTTAAAAAGCATTATGTTTAGTGACAATTAGGAAAACTGTACCAAGATCCAATGTGTTTTAACACTTGTTCCTTGAGAATATCTAATTAAATAAGTAGTTCAAGGGCATGGAGAACTAATTTTCAGAGAGAAACATTTAAAAAGCCCTAAAAATTAATGAAATATTTAATGTCTTGCCAAAAACTGCAAAATCAATTTAATGGTCTGCCATTAGCACATCATGATAATTTTTTCCCCTTAGATTCCTAGCTATGCAATACATAAAAGTAAGCTGCTTATGTCTTGAGAAGTGTCCATACACATGATGCATTAGGTGATGGTCTCTGTACAGAATGGGATCTTAAAATTCAAATGCAAATTAAAGTATTAATGACACTTTATGGTTAGTACCAGTTTAGTGGCTTCGTGCTTTTGGTAATTCTTAATCAAAAGTCTCGAGTTCATATTCTACCAGTGGCAAGTTGTGAAATTACATGTCATAGTTTCTCAGTTGCAAAAATATACCAGTTCATTAATGTGCTCAAGACCCTTTCTCTATTCTTCTTGACAAAACGCATAACCTCACAATTTCCCACATTATGTTCCATCTACCATGTTTTTACCCACTTGCTTAATCTGTCTTTATCCCTCTGCAGACTCTATCACCCTCCCCACTTGCCTTCCCATCTATTTTTGTTTCACCTGCAAACTTAGCTGTAGTACATTCATTTCCTCAAAGTTATTAATATATGCTATCAATAATTGCAGCCTCAGCTCTGATCCTTGTGACACTGCTAGTTACAAGGTGCCATCCTGAAAATGGTACTCTTATCCCAACTCTCAATCTTCTATTAGTTAGCTAATTGTCTATCCATCCTAATGTGCTACCTCCAACACTATCAGGTCTTTTCTTGGGTAGTCCAACGAGTGGTACCTTCTCGGGTAGTCCAACGTGTGATATCTTATTTAAAGTCTTCTGAAAATCCAAATATGTTACACTCACTGCAACCCTTTTGTGTATCCTATTTGTTAGCTCCGCAAAGAATCCTAGTAAAATAACAGGCATGACTTCCCCTTGGTGAAGCCATGCTGACTCTGCCCGACCCATATGTATTTCTAAATGTTCTGTTATTACATCCTTTATAACACATTAACATTTTCCTAATAACAGCTATTAAGCTAAAAGGCCTATAGTTACCTGTTTTTGTCTCTTTCCCTTTTTAAATAAAGGTTTAAATTGACAGGTTTCTAATATTCTGGGAGTCTTCCAGAGTCTAAGGATTCCTGGAAGATTACTGCCAGTACGCGCACTATCTCTGTAGCTACTTCCTTTAATATACTAAGATGCATTCCATCATGTCCAGGGACTTATCAGTCTTTAGCCTGATGAGCTTCCCCAGCACTTCTGCTCTGGTCACAATTATTGCATTTAATTTCCTTTCCTCCTTTCACCCCTTGAATATTTAGTAATTTAGGAATGCTATTTGTGTCTTCTGCTATGAAGACTGATGCAAAGTATTTATTCAGCTCCTCTGCTATTTCTCGATCCCTGATTATTTCTCTAGCTTCATTCTCTAAAGGGCCGATGTTCACTTTGGCTTCTCTCTTCCTTCTTCCGCCTCTAATCCAACAGTATGCCACTTTGGGAGGGCCATTAAAGATACAGTGGTAACATATCCTTTGGGCCAGGAGGCATGGGTTCAAATCCTAACTTCTCCATAGTTGTGTAATAACAACTGCAAACAAGTTGATTAGTAATAGCTATCCATTTTGGTGTTCAGACATCCTGATGAAAATGATTTCGAAAATGATTTCAAGTGGCACCGATGAAAAACAACTACTCTGATGTCCACTGTACCTACTAACAGTTGCATTGTTACACTTAGAGAAACAATTTACCACAACCTTAAGTAGTATTACTATTTTAGATTCTAATCAACAACCAATTCATCACCAACATAAAACAATTAGAACAATGTCTTTTTTAATCCATTTCTAAACCTTATCAACTTTATTTCATTCATAGGATGCGAGCATTGCTCACTTCGCCAGAGAGAAGGGTCCCGACCCGAAATGTCAACTTTCCTGCTCCTCTGGTGCTGCCTGGCCAGCTGTGCTCCTCAAAATCCACACTGTGTTATCGCTCATTTGGCCAACATTTATTGACCATGAGCTGGTTGACTTGCTCACCGAGCTGGCCTGTTTTTGTTCAGACGTTTTGTCACCATGCTAGGTGACATCATCAGTGGAGCCTCCAATGTAGCAATGGCATTCTACTCCGCTTGGAATTTATACTGTCCAGTCCGTTATGGGGAGTACCATCATTTCCAGTTTTGATCTGTATGGGTTTATATATGAGGTCCAATTCTATATGTTTGTTGATTGAAGTATGGGTGGAGAACCATGCCTCTAGGAATTCCTGTGCGTGTCTATATTTGGCTTGGACTACTATGGTTACTTTGTCCCAGTTAAACTGATGGCCTTCATTGTCTGAATGTACAGATATTAAGGAGAGTTCATCGTGCCATTTTGCTGCTAGCTGATATTCATGTATTCTGGTGGCTAGTTTCCTTCCTGTCTGTCCGATGTAATGTTTGTGTCAGTTGTTGCATGGTATTTTGTAAACCATGTTCGTTCTGCATGTTGTGGGAATGGGGTCTTTAATCCTTGTAAGTGGTTGCCGTAGAGTGGCTGTGAACTTGTGGACTACCATGATTCGTAGTCCAGGTGATTGAGGTGATAGGACTACTAGGTGCTATCAAAGGAGCCTTGGTAAGTTGCTGCAGTACAATCTTGTACATGGTAATCACTGCTGTCATTGGTGTCAGTGATGAAGGAAGTGAATGTTGAAAGAGGTAGATAGAGCACCATTAAAGTAGGTTACATTTTCCTTGGTGGTCCTGAGTGCAGTTTGAGCTGTACCCATCCAGGCAAATAGTAAGTACTGCATCACACTCTTGACTTGTGCCTTGATGGTGAACAGGCATTCTGAAGACAGCAGGTGAGTTATTAACTGAATTCCTAGCCTCGTATATCCATATACACCTTGAGTTTCACAGTTTTTAACGCAAAGAATTCAAAAGATTCACCATCCTCCATGTAATGGTGAATTTGTCAACAACCATAACATCTGAAAAGGAGTACAATATTTCTGTATTGTCTATAAATGACTCTTCAAAAGGTCCTTCATAAGACTATCCAAAGCACTGAAGACACAGAATAGGATAAGTGATGTCGGAATAATATGCTTCACCACTATAGTGAGGAAGATGGACTCAGTTCCTTTAACATGGGAACATAAGAACGTGGGAACATAAGAACGTAGGTACATAAAAACTAGGAACACGACTAGGCCATCTGGCCCTTCAAGCCCACTCTGCCATTCAGTAAGATCATGGCTGACGTTTTTATGGCCTCCGTTCCACTTACCCACTCTCTCACCATAACCCTTAATTCCTTTACTGTTCAAAAAATTATTTACTTTAGCTTTAAAAACATTCAATGAGGAAGGCTCAACTACTTCATTGGGCAGGGAATTAAACAGATTCACAACCCTTTGGGTGTACAAGTTCCTCCTCCATTCAGTCCTGAATCTGCTTCCCCCTAATTTTGAGGTTAGGTCCTCTTGTTCTAGTTTCACCCACCAGCAGAAACAACCTCCCTGCTTCTATCTTATCTATTGCCTTTGTAATTTTATACATTTCTATAGGATCCCACCCTCATTCTTCTAAATTGAATAATGAATATAATCCCAGTCTACTCAGTCTCTCCTCAGTTGTTAATCCTCTCAACTCCGAAATCAACCTACTTAATCTCCTCTGCACCCCATTCAGTGCCACTACTATGTCCTTTCTCAAGTGAGGAGACCGAAACTGCACTCAATACTCCAGGTGTAGCCTCACAAGCACCCTATACAGCTGCAACATAAACTCCCTGCTTTTAAACTCAATCCCTCTAGCAATGAGTGACAAAATTCCATTTACCTTCTCAATTAGCTGTTGTACCTGCTAACCAACCTTCTGCAATTCATGCACAAGGACACCCAGGTCTCTCTGCACAGCAGTATGCTGCAATTTTTTAACTGTTCAAATAATAGTCCTTTTTACTGTTATTCCTAACAAAATGGATGACTTCACATTTATCAACATTGTACTTGATCTGCCAGACCTTTGCCCACTCACTTAAACTATCTATATCCCTTCTCACCGAACCTTAAATTGAATTTAAGGCCACAGTGGACATCAAACACTTTGTCATGAAACCTCACTGTTTCTAAATTCTTCACAAGAACTAAATAAAAATTCATATAATCCTTAAAAAATGTGGAAATGCTTTCTCTTGCAGTATTATAATACTCAGCAATCCCACTTTGAGCCATAAACTCAACCCAGGAATAATGATCAATTATTCCTTTCTGACTGCTCTGAGGAACCCTGAAGCATCATAAATGCAATACGACACTAGAGGTCCATCTTTAACATTGTTGAGATTTATTAGGAACCAGCAATATTCCACTCCCTACTCCCAACATTCAGGTTTTGAAAGCACAGGTTTTCTCTAGATATGCACCTTTTATTCCCCAACCTCAAGGGGCAGCTTCAAACTAAAATTGTACGCCCTGTTATCATTTTTTTTAAAAAAAAATCACACACCTACACCCACCCTCCTCCCCTCCCCTCCCCCCATGACATCCCCTTGGCTAGAAAATTTTAAGAATTTAGTACATCATCCATGCCTGTGATCCAGGCAGGTAATACACTGTAAAACCGGTTTCTTCCCACTGATCTAGCTCATTAAACCCTGCTATCTGTGCAGCACACTACTGGAGAGCAATAACCGTATCAATTATAAGCACCAACCCTGAGAAGACATTGACAACAAAGTCTGGTCAAGCAAAAAACAAATTACAAACAACTTATGTTTTTTTAAAAATGTAATTACATGAATTCCATCAACTGATTCATGACATCCCCTTATCAGTCTCCAGGCCGCAGAAACAGACTTCATTATCATCTCTCACTGCTCTTGATTACTCCAAAAAGGCTTCAAATGCCACATTAAAAGCTTACTAACAGCTTTCCGTCCCTTTGCAGTTACCTTGAAAGGCTACTTCTTAGTGATAAACAAGTGGAGGCTGCATGTTACTCATGACTTCACCTGCAGACTGGAAGTTAATAGCTACATTAGCTGCCATTTTACCAACCCCAAAGACATATTGAGCAACACCTTTAGAGACCAAAGCGTGGATAGTCATACATTTGTACCACAAAGGCTAACTAACTTGACAATAATCTGTTATGACAAAACACGCATCTTTAACAAGGACTGATCTAAAAAAAGTTAGATTAGTGTTTCACAGCTTTGCAGGACTACCAAATGACACCAATGGAAAACAAAACAGATGACAAGTGTTACACCCTTTTGAACCTCTTGCTAATACCACCTTATTGGCAAATCTTGAAAATAAAAGCAGAAAGCACCTGGTGATCAAGTGATTTTGTATGGTGTTTGAAGCTTTAGGCTTCAAGTTGCATGTGCAAAGTGATACAAGAACAATGAGATGAGGCAATATGAATATGATATAAGAACAACGAGATAAGGAAATATGAACTAAAATGATACAGCTTTATGGAGGGTGAAGGAAAAGAGACCCTGGAAGTGCATGAAAGGCAAGGACTGATCAAGGATAGTCAACATGGTTTTGTGCATGGGAAATTGTGTCTCACTAAATTGATTGAGTTTTTTGAAGAAGTGACAAAGAAGACTGTTGAGGGCAGAGCAGTAAATGTTGTCTACATGGACTTCAGCAAAGTATTCAAAAAGGCTCCACATGGTAGACTAGTTAGCAAGGTTAGATCACGTGAGATCTGGGGGAGCTAGTGAACTGGATACAAAATTGGCTTGAAGGTCGGAGACAGAGGATGGTGGTAGATGGCTGCTTTTTGGATTGAAGGCCTCTGACTAGCAGTGTGCCACAAGGATCAGTTCTGGATCCACTGCTTTTGTCATTTATATAGATGATTTGGATGTGAATACAGGAAGTATGGTTGGTAAGTTTGCAGAAATCACCAAAATAGGTGGTGTAGTGGACAGTGAAGAAGGTTACGTCAGAGTACAACAGGATTTTGATCAGACGGGCCAATGGACCCAGGAGTGGCAGATGGAGTTTAATTTAGATAAATATAAGGTGTTGCATTTTGGTAAGGCAAACCACAGCAGGATTTAGAAACTTAATAGTACGGCCTTGGAGAGTATTGCTAAACAAGAGACCTAAGGATTCAGGTGCACAGTTCCTTACAAGTGGAGCCACAGGTAGACAGGGTGGTGAAGAAGGTGTTTGACACGGTAGCCTACATTGATCAGAATATTAAGGAAAGGAGTTGGGATGTCATGTTGCAGCTCTATAAGACATTGGTTAGGCCACTTTTAGAATACTGCACACAATTCTGGTTGCCCTTCTTTAGAAAGATGTTGTTAAACTTGACAGGATGCAGAAAAAATTCACAAGAATGTTGTCAAGACTGGAGGGTTCGAGTTATATTGAGAGACTGAATATGCTGGGGTTTTTTTCCCTGGAGCTTCGGAGACCTGAGGTATGACCTTATGGAGGTTTATAAGATTATGAGGGGCATGGATAAGACGAATGACCAAGATCTTTTTCCTAGGGTGAGGGAGTCCAAAACTAGAGGCCATAGGCTTAAGGTGAAAGAGTGAAGATTTGAAAAAGGACCTCGAGGGTAACTTTTTCATGCAAAGCATGGCGCATGTATGGAACGAGCTGCCAGAGGAATTACAACGTTTAAAAGGGATTTGGATGGATAGATGATTAGGAAGGGTTTCGAGGGATATAAGCCAAATGCTGGCACATGGATCTAGGTCAGACTGGGATGTCTGGTCGGTGTGGACAAGTTAGACCGAAGGGTCTGTTTGCGTGCCTTTTATGACTCTAAGTCTTTGAAGTCAACATGACAAGTAGAAAAGGCTGTTTAAGAAAACAAAACAGAGCAGGACCCCATGCACCAGGGATTGAAAAGGAACAGCCACAGAAAAATAAATGAAGATTCAGTGCCACATCACAATCAGAGGGAGGAGCTGCTGAACTCGAGGCTTTTAAGACAGTTATACAAATTGACGTTCAATAATTCCCTTTTATCTTTATGGAGTGCTACCAGAAAAAGATACATAAGCACCTAAAATGATGTTAGTATAAAGAAAGAAGCTAAATGGTCAGTAGCTGAACAGCGTGATTTTAGACATCAGGTTTATTTCTGATTCATCAGTCAATAGCGTAACAAATAGAAGGATGACAAGACACTTCAATGCCGAGGAATGCCTATGCAGTTCCATGTGGGAACTCCAGTACAATTCTTGCATCCTGAAACATAACAGTGTAATTTCTTAACACGGTCCCTTGCACCTTACATGCATGCAAACAGTGTGAATGGGTCATATCAGACAGCAAAGGAGAACCAAGCCAAACTTTCTCCTTGGTGCACCTTATTCTCTAACCAGTACTCAGTTCTGAATACTACTGAAAGCAATGGTTTATCTGGAGAAAAATAGCCAGAGTTAAATCCACATGCAATGGTGACAGAAGACTGCATGGACCGCTGATGCATTCTTTTGAACATAAGAGACCATGGGGAGATTTCACTGAGGTGCATAAAAATATTAAGAGATGTAAATTGGAAAGATTTATTTCTATTATCAGAGAAATCAATAATTAGAAAGCATAAGGTTAACTAGTAGAAAACTGAGGAGTGTTGAGGAGACTTCTTTTTACTCAGAAGGTCTGGAGCTCACTTCTTGAAAACGATGGCAGAAGCAGAAACCCTCATCATATTTAAAAAACCACATCAAGTGCTAATCCGGTGTCATCACCTACAGGGCTTAGAATCAATGGCTGGAAGGTGGGATTAGATGAGATAGCTTTTTCTTGGGGCTGCCAGAGGCCGGACGTATTGAATCAGCTCCACTTTTGCTGTTAATCTTTCTGCTTTCCTCGACTTTATTAACAGAGAAATAGAATTTTTAAAAAGTTTTAAAAGTTATGCTAAGCCTTTGACAAAAAAAAAAAGAGTTTCTCAAGGATCCACATGGCAGACTGGTTAGCACGGTTAAACCACATGGAGCCCAGGGAGAACTAGCCACTTGGATACAAAATTGGCCTGAAGACAGGAGACAGAGGGTGACAGTGGAGGGTTGCTTTTCAGACTGGAAGCCTGTGACCTGCGGTGTGTCGCAAGGATCGGTGCTGGGTCCACTGCTTTTTGTCGTTTATATAAATCATTTTGATGTGAATATTGAAGGAATGGTCAATAAGTGCGCAGATGACACCAAAATTGGGAGGTGTAGTGGACGGAGAAGGAGGTTATCTCGGAGTACAATGCGATTTTGATCAGATGGGCCAATGGGCAAGGAGTGGCAGATGGAGTTTAATTTAGATAAACGTGAGGTGTTGTATTAGGGTACGGCCCTGGAGAGTATTGCTAAACAAGAGACCTAAGGATTCAGGTGCACAGTTCCTTACAAGTGGAGCCACAGGTAGACAGGGTGATGAAGGCGGCAGGATTTGTACATTAATAGTAGGTCCTGGGGACGACTGCCGAACAAAGAGACCTAGGGATGCAGGTTTATCATTCCTTGAAGGTGCAGTCACAGGAAGACACGGTAGTGAAGAAGGCGTTTTGTACAGTTGCCTTTATTGGGCAGTGCATGGAGTATAGGAGATGGGAT
Organism: Rhincodon typus; assembly: GCF_021869965.1. Classification (NCBI taxonomy): domain Eukaryota; kingdom Metazoa; phylum Chordata; class Chondrichthyes; order Orectolobiformes; family Rhincodontidae; genus Rhincodon; species Rhincodon typus. The sequence continues at coordinate 34,897,020 of NC_063336.1, forward strand.
GTCATGTTTGGTTGTACAGGACATTGGTTAGGCCACTTTTGGAACACTGTTCAATTCTGGTCTTCCTGCTATATGAAATATGTTATTAAACTTGAAAGGGTTCAGAAAAGATTAACAAGGATGGTGCCATGGTTGGACAGGAGAGGCTGAATAGGCTAGGGCTTTTTTCCCTGGCGCATCGGAGGTTGAGGGGTTACTTATAGAGGTTTATAAAATCATGAGGGGCATGGATAGGGTGAATAGCCAAGGTCTTTTTCCCAGGGTAGACGTGTCCAAAACTAGACGGCATGGGTTTAAGGTAAGAGGGGAAAGATATATTTCAGAGAGGCCTTGGCCTCGTGGTATTATGTCTGGGGACCCAGGTTTGAAACCTGCCATGGCAGATGATGGAATTTGAATTCAATAATTGGAAAAACCTGGTTCACTAGTGTCCTTTAGGGAAGGAAACTATTATTCCTACCTGGTCTAGCTTACATGTGATTCCAGACTCCAGCAGCGTGGTTGATTTTTAAGTGCCCTCTGGGCAATTAGGAATAAGCAATAAATGTTGGCCTAGCCAATGACTGCCTCGTCTCGTGAATGAATGAATAAGTAAAAAAAGGGATCGAAGAGGCAATGTTTTCATGCAGAGGATGGTGCATGTATGGAATTAGCTGCAACAGGAAGTGATGGAGGGATATGGGCTAAATGTTGGCAAACGGGACTAGATCAATTTAGGATATCTTGTCAGTGTGGACGATTTGGAGTGATGGGTCTGTTTCCGTGCTGTAAAATTCCACGAATCTTAACATTACTTTTGACTCAAATGGAACAATGTGTTGAGTTCTGGGCACCTCACTATGGTAGAAAGATGTCAAGGCCTTGGAAAGGCGTATAGAAGGGATTTACTGGAATCTACACCATGGATAAAGAGACTTCAGTTACACGGAGAGATTAAAGAAGCCGGGTAGAGATCGTCACTGGGAGATATCATCGAGATTTCGAGAACAGATCTGAAAAACTTAAGGAGGAACCATTTCCAGTAGAAGAACATCAAGAGCATACATTTAAAAAGTGATTAGCAAAAGAATAATAGGTAACTCAAGATTTATTTTCTTTTGCACAGTGAGCTGTAAAAACATCAAACTTACGGTCTGAAATAGAGATGCAAATAGATTCAATGGCAACATTCAAAAAGGCTTACTAAGGTAGCTCTATCAAAGAATTAGCACCAACCCAATGTGCTAAATGGCCTCCTTTTGTCCTATATCATTCTTTAAATGCTGTGCTCTCCTGAACATTGTTAATATTCTTATTCATCAAATTTCTAAATTTTGCATAATCTGAAAAAATTGAAGCGATGCCCTTGATGACAGTATATATCTGAAAAGTACCAAGGTTTTAACACCGACCCCTGGGAAAGATCACTTTATACTTCACCCTACCCCCAGTATGAGAAAATAACATTTATCACTCCTCATATTCACAGATGCGTTAGGTTTCAAATGGAACTCTGGTTCTCTCTCCACAAATGGTGCCAGATCTGTTGAGTATTCCAATACTTTGTGTTTTTAAACCTTCCAGAACACTCTGCTTTTTGTCCCTCAATTTCTTATTCACATTGCCACTATTCCTATAACTGATTGGCTTTAATTTTGCAAATAAATCTATGCGGTACTTTATCAAACAGCTCTTTGAAAGTCCATATATATGTTAAACATGTTTTGATTTACTTTATTAGCCTGCGTTTTTCCAAATACCAATTAATTTCGTTTTTGCTTACTGTTTCCCAATCAATACTAGGCTGACTGGACTAGCACCATTCCTAAACCCAAGAGAGATTGAAAAATTGCAGTCAGAACCTTCACAATTCCTTCCCTTACTTCCCTCAATAACATAGGATACAACTCATGTGGACTTGCTTTTCTACTTTGAGGATTGCCAATCTTTTAATTGTCTTGGGACATTTCATTACTTTAAAGCTGTTAAATAAATACAAGTTACATATGAATATAGGAATTCAGAGCAAGAATAGCCCACTTCGCTCCTCAAATCCATTCCCCCATTCGATATAATCATGGCTGATTCCGATTACTCCACATTCCTGCATATTTCCAATAAGCTTTAACTGTCTTTCTTATCAATAATCTATGTCCTGCCTTAAACATATCCTAAATCTCTGCTTCACTGCCTTTTGAGGAAAAAAGACAACTTTCTATCAGGAAAAAAATTCTCATTTCTGACTTAATTGTCATTGTTTCCAATTTACCTATTTTCAGCCTGTCCATTATTGCTATGACCACCTCAGTTTACTGCTGTATTTGAAACATTCTCTTCTCTCATGAAGGTGAATACAAAGTACTCAATTTACACCTCAATTATATCCAATGCCTCCAGAAGAAGATCTGTAATGATGCCACCCTTCCTTTGACTACCATTTTATTGTTTATAGGCTTAAAGATGACTTTTGGATCTCCTTTTACATTCATCACCAATTCATTCCTTCTCTTTGCCTCTCATTCTCTTTTTGGATCTCCTCTACTGCATGAAATGCAAATTTTACCTTGGCTCACTGTCTGGTCTAGGAACCAGGGATACCACAAATAGCAAGTCTGTTGGTGGCAAAACATCCATTTCAAACAAGAATCAGCTTGGTTTCACAAATAGGAATTTGATGCTTGATTTGTTTCCTTAAGATGCATATCCGATTATCTTATTTAACAGCTATTATCATGGACAGGACAGCTGTTTAATACAGTACTAAGAGGGTAGTGTTTGTATTTATCCCACTGTCATGATGCTTCTGCTACATACAGCTGTACAATACAGCCAGTTGGAAAAGACCATAGCAATTATATTGATTGACAAAGCATAACAAATTAAAAACAGTAGAACCATTACATGGAGAATCAAAACAGGAAAAGCAGCTTTGATGATTATTTTCTGTTGCAAAAGAAACAGATACATTAGTCAAAGAGCAGATGATTCTTCATGAATGCACACAGCTTCTTTGGTAAAAATAAATGTAACCCGTGTCTTATGCCAATCGAATGCACTCATGTACAGTGTACATAATGCAGAATTTAATGCAAAACAAAAACAAAAATAAATATTTGTTACAGCTCTGGATGAAATTCCATGAGGTTAATGTTCTCAATAGAAAGTCAGCCACAGCTACAAGCTACATGTACAAATGTTAGCAAACACACCCTTACATGCAATAAAGGTAGACATGCTTCATGGGTATACGGGCACACTATCAAATGCTGCAGTCTAAAAACCTGAGTTGTCTGAAAACTGGACGTTTTTAGAATGTGCCATGCATGCATTTTTTAATAACATCTTATTCTCTTACAATGAAATTACCTGGACAATTTGGCTAAACATTGCATGGCACTGGACTTATTACCTTTCACTCACTTGCATGCCTGCCGGTTCCTGTACCCCCAACAACTTCTCTCTCCACCTGCCCCAGATTTACCCAAGCTTCTCACTGCTTTAAGTGCCTAATGCGAAATTGGACAGAATTCAAAATCCAGCAAGGCTTTAGTCCAGATATTGCTGGATTTTGGGAGCATACTGAAGCACTCACTACCAATATCTATAAATTTACTCAATCAGTAGGTGACCTTTACAGAAGCTCTTTGGCCTGACACAGGATACCTTAATATTCTTTCATAGGATGTAAACATCATTGTGAAGACCAGCATTTATTGTTCATTCCTAATTATATATGAATGTACAAAATATGAAAAGTAAGTCATTTGGCCTTTCAAACCTGCTTCTCAATTCAATAAGATCATGGGTAATTCCATAACTAATCATTCCCACCTGATCCAATGAACTTTAATCCCTTTACTTATCAAGCATCTATCTATCCCTACCTTAAAATTAGTCCAAAAAATTGCTTCCACATCTCTTGAGGAAAAGATTCGAAGTCCCAAAGATTCTCAACCCTCTAAGAAAAAAATCACATCACTGACTTGATTTTTGACCGTACATAATGGACAAGGTCTGGGGAATCAGGAAGCAAGTTACATGTCACAGAATTCCCAGCCTCAGACCTGCTCTTGTGCCCTCAGTAGCTGTATTACTGGTCCAGTTTAGTTTCTAAACCCAGGATGTTGATGGTAGGTTATTCAGAAATGGTAACAAATAGCTTAATTGCTATTGAATATCAAAGAGAGATGGCTAGATTCTCACCTTACCTAGCACTTGTTTTGATGTGAAAGTTGAAAGCAGTACTTTGACTTCAGAGTGTTTGTTGAGAGGGTTGACTCTCAAAATGAATTATATCAGACCCACACTTTCACTCTCCATCCAAAACATGATTGGATGCTGCTTAACCTTTATTATAACATACAGCATAGAACAGAACAGTACAGGCACTTCGGCCCACGATGTTGTGCCAATCTATTATCCTACTAAGATCAATCTACCCTGCATACCCTATATTTTACTATCCTCCATGTCCCTATCCAAGAGTCGCTTAGAAGTCTCTAAAGTATCTGACTCCACTACCACTGCCGGCAGCACATTCCACATGCCCACCACTCTCTGCGTAAAGAACCTACCTCTGGCATCTCCCCTATACCTTCCTCCAATCACTTTAAAATTATGCCCCCTCGTAATAGTCATTTCCGCCCTGGGAAAAAGTCTCTGACTATCCACTCTATCTATGCCTCTCATCATCTTGTACATCTTTATCAAGTCACCTCTCATCCTTATGACATGTCCTATTCAAGTTGATGGTTACTGGCTGACTCTATTTTCTTCTGCTAATCCCAAGGTATTATTTGTGATTAACCAAGCTAACTTAGACAGCAACTTCTCATTAGACACAATGTTTTCATGTTTCCCCTTTCACAAATCTTGCACTTACAAATCATGTTTTACACCATTTGAGTAGGCAAGCAACAAACAGTACTTGGGAAAGTGAAGGATACATAACAATCAAAAAGCACTTATAACTCAATCGCCTCTTGCACGACCATTTTACAACTATGTGTACAGACAGTTAAATTTCAGGTGCATGTACCATGTGGATGAACATTAAAATTACATAAAAATGAGCAGTATAAAACAATTGGTTGTGTATCAAAAGAATGTTGTGTTTGTGCCTAAAATAAGATCATGAGAAATAGGAGAAAGTGGCCAGTTGGCTCATAAAAGCCTCCTTTATTATACTCCTTTACCATGCAATACAGGCCAAAATTCATTTAACTTCCAAACTACTGTCTTTAAATACTCACTGTTTTTACTTTTTTATTTTTATGTTTTTGTAGAAGCTTTTATTGTATTTTTATAATTTTTGCTACTTTTCTCATACTCCAATTTCTCAGTGTTACAGCCATCCTTTACTGAAGTGCTTCCATTCTTCCAACCAAATATCTTCCAGCATATTTATGTTTTTCTTTCAATTTTATACCATTTTTAACTTCTTCACTTAGCCATAAATGAAAGTCCTCCATTTTGATCAGTCACAAGCCAGCATCTTCCATTGATGAAACAGAGATGTTTGGGATAGTCTGAGGACATCCTTGAACCACTTCCACTGTTCTCCTCGGAGTGTTTTGCTGCAACCAAGTTCTAAGAAGAAAAGTTGTCTTGGGAGTCTAGTGGCAGGTATAGAAATTACATGTCCTGCCAAGTGAGGTTGGCTGCGAGTGATTATCACCTTGATGCTGCTGGAAGCTGCTGTTGGGACTAGCTACCTGGTCACTTGATCTGAAAGATGTTGAAAAGGCACAACGGGTGGTAATTTTCACATGCTTTGAAGTATTTGCTGTCAGTTATTCAAATCTCCAAAGCATTTATGAGTATGGGAATCACTGCTATTCATGGCTTTATTCTCAGGTTCGAGGTCCTAGTCCTCAAATGCTCTTTTCCTTAGTCAGCTGAAAGGCAAACTGACCCATTGGAGGAAATGATGAATTTTGACTTTTCTGCCGGCTTTTGCTAAAAGTAGGCTTCTAATATACAAGAAATGGTCCATATATTGATCTTAATTGACAGCAGGGATGCCTTGTGTTACAAAGTTATGTAGAGTAAACGTGAATTGCAATGCAGGAAGCGAGAATTTGTTTGTTAAAAAAATGATAAAGGGAGAAGTGTGTGTGGTTCCTTGAAGAAGTAAAATGCTTTTCTAACCTTAGAGATTTATACAGAACATATATCTAAGCAGCTGAAGGGGTACAGACAGTTCTGAAATTGAAACATGTATCAGTTGGCTATGTGATTGGAAACCTTAGGCTTGTTTTGACGTTTTAGCAACTAGCTGGAATCAGCCAATTAATTTAAACCAAACATTTAGTGATTGAAAGCCAATTAAATTTAAATCTGATGGTTTTGACGACTTCGGACCAATGCTGTTGTAGGAAAATTGATATGTCATCCAAGGTATATAAGGAGAGGGTTTATTGAGAGAGAGTAAACTGCCATCTGAGAAATAAACATCCAGCTCTTACAAGAAATCGCTAAGCTCTCTAAGAAAGCATCATCTATCCATAAAAGATACCACGGCACTTCTAGCTAAGAGTCCTCACGGAAGACTTCACAGAGAAAACATCCCTGACAGACAGATCAGTGGAAGAAAGGCGTTTATGACTTGAGAACAGCAGAAGAAAGGCATGTAGACTTTGAGAGACTAAGTTTTAATTTTTTTTTTTCTTGTTACTTGGGTTATATAAGTGGGATTTGTGTTTATTGGAACAGCATACCAGTAGAATTTATTTCAGTTAGGAAATAGTTAGTAGTTAAGGGGAATTGTTTGGTTTGTTAGTAATTCTGTTAATTCGTTCACTGTTAGGGTTAAATAAATAAATTGTTACTTGTTACTTATAAAGTGAATCTTGGGGATTTTCTTTCATTTAACCTCCCTTTCTCCCCAACAGTTTAACAGATTAGATGAGGTCGGGCGAGCTTCTCTGGGTGTTTCAGGTTTAATTATTAGAAGGGGACCTCTACTCCCGCCATAACAGATTGGGGGCTTGTGTTTCAGTTTTAATTATCAGAGGGGTTCAACATCCCCTTCTTAACACTTGTACTCTAAAAGCTGTTTGAGAAGAAAAGGAGCTCCAGATTATTGCACTCTAGTTGATCTGCAGGGGAAAGCTTTACATGTTGCTTTGAAAAGAATTGTGCAAAGAGTTTCTCTGTTCCCTAATTATCCTATATCACTAACAAATAGCAAAATATACTGTAACTACGCTCCTAAATGAAACACCAAAGACACAGAATTGTATTGGTGCAGAAGGAAGCCATATGGCTCTCTGAATGAGCACTATAACTGAGGGTTATGGGGATAAAGCACAACAACGGCACTATATTATATCCTATACTGATGAATAATCCCTTGTTCCTATTTATGCAAGCCAAAAATATGCATAAATTCATCAAATTGCACACTTAGTTGAGAGAATAAACAAATTTTTGTCATCACAAATTTTTCTAAGGTAATGACCTCATAGCTACAGTTGATGAAAAGTACCTATGTATGGGTCATCCAGCAGTTCACTTACCTGCTAAACATATGATATACGGACTCTGTCATCAAGTGCAACTTAATGACAAAATTGAGGCAATTAAAATAATTAATTTGACTGAAAGCTCACAAGAACTCAAGCTCAAAACTGGACACTACATCTTGTCCTACAGCTAAGCCTGCAGTTAGTATTTATTACAAATTGCAGCAAAATCAGTTGGCGAGAATCCATAACAAAAGGGTTTCAGATACAACAACGTTAAAATTATATCCTATCTCAATGCAGTAAAATCGCATATGTCACAGCACTGATAACATATCAAATCTCAATGCATTAAAATTGAGAATCTTGACAACAGTACAAAAAAAATTCCATCAGAGGCTAAAAGCCTCAGATTATAGTGAGAGCTTTTTGTGCACAGTGAGCTAATACAACAACAGCACTCAATGACTTACTGCCTCTCCTCTGCTTATAGAAGGCAGGCTGGGAGGTTCCTGGCTTGACTCAGAGGTTGTCCCCTCATTTGTGAGTAAGAATGTTATCGCTTCAAGTGACATTGCAAAATTTGAGACATGTTCTAGGTGGATACTACAATGCAGTTAATTGGTGGGCAGGGATGTGGGGGTGGGGCTGCATGTCTGAGATGCCATTTTCCTGCTGAGACATGAAACTGAAGCCATGTCTACTTGTCCAGGTGATTGTAAAGGATGCCTCTAAAAAGGACACGATGGTCTACACCAAGAGAGTGCCAGTGAGCACGGAGTTGTCTAATACCCTGGCTAACATTTATTTCTCAACCAACACCACCATAAGCAAATTAACTTGTCAATTTATCTCATGCCTGTTTGTGGCACCTTGTGTTTGTTTAATTTGCATACAAATCGACAATAACTGATCTTCAACATCAATGTATTGAGCTATGAAATACTTTGGGAAATATTAAGAACACAAAAGCCTGACGTATAAATGCAAGATCATTCTTTTTATGCATTACATTCACTGGTCTTAAAAAAATCCTTTTATGAACCATAATTTTCTGGAAGGGCATAAAACAAAAAAATGCAGAATAAATAAAGACCATTTTCGAATATCTGAAAAATACTCTGTTTCAAAATTAATGCTTACTTAACAAAATAGCAACCTGCATCATTCAGCAAGAGACTTTTAAATAAACTACTGGCCACGTTCTAAGAAAAGCTATACATTCTCTTTTAATAGTAACACTTTTGACTTACAAAACTTCACAATTAGAGCCATCTTAGATCATCTTTCCAATACGAATCCAGAGTTACTTGCAACTGAATTCTGGTTTTTTTAAAAGTGTTAAATAAAATCACTTTTATTTATACTGCATTATTATTTCAACAATCCTAAAAGAAATTTCATAAACCACTGAAGAGATTTGCAATGAGAAACCAAAGCAACTTTGTACAGGCCCCATTACAACTGTTTCCATATTAATCAAATAAAGAGTGAACACACTCAAATAGGGACTTTAACAAGACCCCATACACATACAAATGCACTGATCTTACCCCAGTTGGTTGAAAAATTAGTCCATCCACTTCATGGCTGACTTCACGAGCAAAACTTCCTTCCAGAAGCTAAATTAGGAATGGAACAATTGAAATAGACAATTTCAATTACTAAACTGATTGTCAAATAACTGGAAAAGTTATTAAGCTGCAAATTGCAGATGATGAAAAAGATGACATTTTAATTTGATGATAGGTACTTCAAGGACCACCGAAATATTTTAGTTGAAAATAAAACAGAACAAAGTTTATCTAAATCCATATCTAAATACCTGCCCATGGTAGATTAATAATTTATTCCTTTGTCAAGGTAGGCTAAATGGTCATAATGGTTTTATCATCATTTTGAACAGCTTGTTATTCTGGGATAAATCTAGTCCAGATAATCCATCCTTAAAAGGTCCTCATTAGACCAGCAGTGGGATGTATACCCGTGCTGAAAAGGCACATACAGTCAGTGATTAAACTCCACAAAACATACAAATGTATAAATTAGGAGCAGAAGTAGGCCGTTTTGCCCCTCAAAATTACACTGCCATTCAGCGAGAACATGATGTGCTTCAAACACCACATAGTAAGTTTATTTTATTCTAATATAGGATGTGGGCATTGTCGGCTAGGTAAGCATTTATTGCCCAATCCTAAGTTAAGACACAACCACATTTACTGTGGTTACTCGAGGGGAGGCGATGACCTAGTGGCATTACTGCTGGACTGTTAATCCAGAGACCCAGATAATGTTCTGGGGACCCAGGTTCAAATCCCACCAAAGTAGATGGTTGAATTTGAATTCAAATTCAATAAAATATCTGGAATTAAGAATCTAATGATGACCATGAATCATAGAATGATCCACTGTCGATTGTAGGAAAAACCCATCTGGTTCACTAATGTCCTTTAGGGAAGGAAACTGCCATCCTTACCTGGTTTGGCCTAAATGTAACTCCAAACCCACAGCAATGTGGTTGACTCTGAACTGCCCTCTAAGCAATTACGGATGGGCAATAAATGCTGCCTAACCAGTGACGCCCTCATCCTGTGAATGAATAAAGAAAAAAAGCCGTGGTTCTGTAATCACATGTAGGCCAGACCAGGTAAAAATGCCAGATTTCTTTCCCTAAAGGACATTAGTGCACTGGATGGGTTTTTTTTCCAAATGATAAGCAACAATGGCCACATGGTCACTATTAAGTTAGCTTTCATTCCAGACCATTACTGAATTCAAATCTGTGGGATTCTAACCCATGTCCTCGGAACATTAACCAGGGGTTTTGGATTGCTAGTACAATGACACCGTCTCCCCTTTTGCAGTCATCTTTGTTGCACTTTAGTTTACAAGCATGTTTCTGTATGACAGAGGCTCAACTGACACTCCAGAAAAGCGTCTACGGCAAGTTTATGAAAAACAAATCGAGCTTTGTGCATATTTTTATTGCTGAAAGGGAACTGCAGTTCACATCAGCATCAATTCAGTGTACAGCACATATCTGAGAACAATTTGATTTGTACATGAAGTCTACTTCTGCATCAACCACATATCCCTTTGATAGTCAGTAAACTGTGAATTAATATGACCCTCTTTTTCCAATTTATATGATTTTAAGTTACAGTATTCCAGCAGGCAAACATTTTTTAAAAACAGGTTAAACAAGATTAAAAATGATGATTGAATGCTTAATAATAAAGAAATACAGTCTATTAATCAAAATAATTATAGATACTAAGATTATGACCAATACAGAGACGACAGAATAACTCCTCCAAGGATAAAGCCTCAGTACGTCTCTGTGGTACACTTACAGGAGGGAATTCCAGCAGTATCCGCCTGCAGCAATTCAAGGAGGCAACTTACCACCACATTTTCAAAAGCAACTAGGGATGGGCAACAAATGCTGGCCCAGCCAGCAACACCCACATCCCAGGAACGAATAAAAAGTTAGTTGTGCTGAAACAGGACACAATCTGTAGATGATTCTTGAAGCAAACTCTTACTGAAAACATTGTTCTCTGAAGATGTTGCCTCTCAATGACCTTCCTCAGGGACTTCTCATTTTTGAAAAACAGGATTTCACAGATTTACAGCAAACTTAAGATGGCTGCTGTAATGTCTGATGAATCATTGTTCCACAAAGCAAAGTCAATTACACTGAATTGTAGGGATTTCTTCCAGTCTGTTGCATGTCTCAAAAACTTTCCATTTCCATATCCTAAAAACAAGTGCGTTGTGTAAAGGTAATCAAACTCAAAACGGCCCCTTTTGTGGCTGCTATTAAGATAATATGGTTAATGGGTCTGCTTTATGGATGGTTGAGGTCAGAATCAGCCACACAACTTCTGGCTATCTTTTAAGCTGATGTGTCAATTATTTAAAGTTAAATTTTCCTCCTTTGCAAAATATACAACATTATATCACACAGTTATGACATTAGTTTCAGAGAAAACTAAAAGGAAACTTACTGTGATATTTGATTGATAAATGATGGGTTATACAATTAAATAAAAAAATATCAACTGTAAAGTATGGAGGCTTCCCAATTTCTTTTGCATTCAATAGACCATAGTCAGTTACAGGACAGCTTCTTCTCATTCTAATACAAGTGAAAACTTGAAGTCATAAAAAAAAGACTGATACTGAGAAAAAAGGAATAGCAACAATAGAAAGAAACAGCCAGCTTGAATTCCTGCATTCAAACTAACTATAGAATTATCCAATTGAGCAGACTGTAAATATGGAATAATTACTTAACCAGAAAATTAACCAGAAAATTAAACAGTGAATGATTAATTAACTGACAGGCAAAATAACTATTGAATAATTATTTTCTAGTTTATTGGTAAAATAGATAGGGCAGAAGAAACTGGCAATATACAGAGAGAGAGAGACAGAGATACAGAGACACATCAGCAATCAGAACTAAAGTGACACAGGGAGTGATTGGTTCGTAGCAAAGTCAGAGAGATCTACAGCACTGAAAAAAAGACACTACAGCCCATCAAGTCAGCACAAGTTAAAAACAAGCACCTAGCTCATCTAAACTCTTCTTAAATGTAATGAAGGTTTCTGTCTCTATCACCTCACAGGCAGTGAGTTCAATTTTCCCATCATGCTCTTAGGCCACCTAAAGTATTGTTTGCAGTTCTGGAATCCACATTATAGAAGGTATGTGATTATACTAGAGAGGGAGCAGAGGAGATTTACCAGAATGTTTGCCTGGGCTAGACAGTTTTAGTTAGGACGAACATGAACTTCATTTCTGGAGGGGGTAGTTACGATATGGAATAGCAAGCATTGAGATAAAGTTTGAATGTTAATAAGGATTTGAGATCTGAAGATTAGTTTCAGATTGAACAGGTCACAGAATTCAATTTAGCCCAAGAGAGAGGTGCAGACAAAGAAGGAGTCAGTGATAAGCAAGAAGACGACACAGGAGCCACAAACTAAGATGTTAGACTGTCTTATGTTGATTTTGAGGGAACTATTACACAAAAAGAACTTTTAAAAAAAAGATTTCTGGAATGTAGGCAACAGCGACAAAGTCAGCATTTATTAACCAAGCACATTGTTCTTGGGAAAGTGGTGGTGAGCTACTGCCTGAGTTTTGAGGAATACTGTGAAGTCCAAGAATGAACATGACTGCACAGACCAGTGGTCCTAAGAAGGAAAGTATAGACTAACTCAGTTACTTCAGAGTGAAAAGTCAGAAGTGCTGGGATAAAACCCTAGAGAGGTTACTGCACATCTAAACTCTGATGTATATCTCCAGGAAGATATCTGCAGTTCCAGTCAAAATATTGAAGTCACACATACATCACTTGCAGCCTGTCAGCCGAAGCCTGGATGTTATCCAGGTATTGCTGCGTATGGTCATGGATGGCTTCACTCTGAGGAATGGTGAATACCACTGGACATTGTGCAAACATCAGCAAACATTGCCATTTCTGATTTCATAATGGGAAAACTTTTGCCATTCAATCTTGAGTGTGCAAAGAACTAAATGGGTGACAACCCATTTAGAATTTCAGTTGAGCTTACAATGTGGCACAGTGTGGTACTGCAATATGTCAAAATGAAGACAGTGTTCTTTGCAGAAATAAAGCACACACAGAAGTAGTACAGAAAAGAAAAACATTAATGTTTAGATAGTACCCAAAACACACCCTTAATTGTACCCAAAAACACTACTCATTCATTACACATACCAGAGTGATACCTCAATAGGTTAAAGTCACTTGGAACTCACCAACGCTCCTTCAAGCACACCTTTCAAAATCATCTCCTCAACAACACTGGGAACAGCACCGTCTCCAAGTTCCGGTCTAAGTTACACACCATTCTGAAATGGAACCACAACTGCTTTTCCTTCAGAGTCGCTGGGTAAAAATCCTGGAACTCCCTACTATCAGCACTGTGGGTGTCCCTACATGCCAAGAATAGCAGTTCACCATCACCATCTCCAGAATAGTTAGAGATGGACAATAGATTCTGATCCAGCCAGGGCACCAACATTTCAAACAAATTTTTTAAGAAGCATGTTAAACCTGTATCAAACACTGATATAGCCTCAACTGGCACAGTGCATCCAGCTTATGGCACCCCATTTTAGGGAGAATAAGAAGGTATTACAGATAGTGCATAAAACATTCATGAAACTGGTTTCAGGGATGAGGACTTTGGTTATGTAAATAGTATTGAGAAGTTGGAACTGGTCTCCTTGAAGTTAGAGGTTTGCAAAGTCATGAGGGGTCTGGACTAAACAGATAGGGAGAAACTTTTCCTAATGATGGAAGGATCAAGAACTAGAGGGCACAGAATTAAGACAATCGGCAAAAGAAGCAATAGGCAACATTAGGAAAAAGTTTCTTTTCACAAAGCGAGTGATTAAGATCTGGAATATACTGCTCAAGACTATAGTGGAAATATTGTCAACTGAAACTTTCGAACTAAAATACAATCACTATCTGAAAAGGAAACATTTGCAGGGCAATGTAAAGAGGAGAGAGGAGTGGCATTCAAAGACTTCTTCCTTCGGTAGGCCAGATTTTTATCTTAGACAAATGATGGGCCAAATGGTCTCCATCAGTGCTGTAATCATTCCATAGTGCAAGTGGTGAAATTCCCATCTTTCTGCTGTTCTTGTCCTTCTAATTAGCATAGGTCAAGAGTTTAGGTGTTGCTGTAGAAACCTTGTAATGAGACAATGTCCCAGTTGCAGAGGGTGTCTGCTAAAGATGATCAATAGGGTAAAAGGTAAGCCTCAGATGGAAACACTGAAGGAGATTCCTGCTGAAATAAGTTATGTAATATCCTTACTAAGACAAGGGAAAATACTATTGTACCCATCATGATCGTTCCATTCATAAATAGATTAGGCACGTGTACAGCATTTCATGGATAGAATCATAGAATCCCTACAGCGTGGAAATAGGCCCTTCGGCCCAACAAGCCCACACTGGCCCTCACAGCATCCCACCCAGACCCATATTCCTATAATCCACCTAATCTACACATCCCTGAACACTATGGGCAATTTAGCATGGCCAAACCACCTAGCCTGTACATCTTTGGACTGCGGGAGGAAACCCACACAGACACGGGGAGAACGTGCAAACTCCACACTGTCGCCCGAGGGTGGAATTGAACCAGAGTTCCTGGCACTGTGAGGCAGTAGTGCTAACCACTGAGCCACCGTGTCGCCCCATTAATTTCTTCAAATTATAAGACTTCAATTGGTTTTCAAATCATAGTTGTATTTTACTCTGCCTGTTTGCAGACTTTATTTTCTAATTTCATGCAGCTGCTTGGTTTAATGTAATGCAACTTAAATAAATTAAATCCATGACCACACATGAAACTAAAAGACTGCATCAATTGTTTTATGAAGAATATTAGCAACAATGCATCCATCTATGGCATTCTTTTCTCCTGAAACATTTTTCTAAACCTGCTGAAATGCAAACACAAATGAACTAATAGTTGCTGAACCATGCTATCAGAATTCTTGGATCTGTCACAACCTCAAAACTAATGTCTGTAATTTATTCTATGTACTCAACAATCAGCAAAGTCAATCTTGTGAGAAATAACATGCCCTTTTGGAACTGTTTCAGCCTGTACTCTTTTGTTAGACATGATTACGTTTTTGAAAGCATGTGTCACATTTCATTTAACATTCATTGAAGTAGTACCATCCGCAGGCTTCAGTGCAGTGATAAATCACCATTGTGCAAAAGTTATAGTTTCAGAATACTGAAAATTAGTTTTCTGCTGTTGGTTGGTTACGAGACAAAAATGGCAAGAAATGTCAGATATCACAAATACTTTAGATTTATACATATGCCAACTCCAAGACCCTGAAAGGAAACAAATTCATTTCTGTGACCTGACAATCAAATAGTTCTTCTGAATGGAAGGAAATGGCACAAAATACACAGCAAATCTGTAGCTGTGTTCAACTGTGCTTATGTCACAAAATAAGGTCTCCCTGACAACTATTTCCTACCCCATCAGTGTAGAGATGGTATAACTGTAGTTCCCTTATATATTTGTAGCAGAAATGCAGAAGACATCAAAAATACTTGCTAGGGTTGCACTTTATTCATTGTTCAAGTGGCTCCTACCAGTGACAGCTTATACCAATTACGTCATACCATGCCTTGCCTGCAAAGCAAAAAAGAAACCCAAAAAGAATGGAAAGAAGATAGCTCTGTGACAATTTCAAGGTAAGGCCAATAGTCACAGGGCCAAAAATCTAAACATTTATAGAAACTGGGAGCTCCAGGAAGTATTTGGAATATATTACCACGCCCTGAAGAGATTGATAATTTCAATTTATATTCCTCCTGGTCTTGCTCTTCTCTGCAATGCCCACTTTACATAGCATTTATAGGAAAAACATTGTCCAATTACCCTGTGGCAGTCTTTAGGGTCCACAGAAACCTCCTAATACCATTCTTAACTGAACCCCACCAACATACTTTTCTATTTCTTTTCTCTCGTGTGTTAATCTCGCTGACCCGAAAAGCTTCTATAATATTAGTGTCAATTACAGCTTGCGCAGCACATTCCACATTCTAACCACTCTTTGGATAAAGAAACTTTTATTGGAGAGTTGCCTTCAATGGGATAAGAACAGAACTGAGTAGGATTGACTGGAACAAGAGGTTGGCAGAAAAAAACATGGTTTGGATACAGTAGAAGTACATTTCCTCAAATGAGCAAGGTGGAATAAACAAAACCAGAACTCCTTGGATGACAAATGAGGTAGAAATTGGCATCAAGAAAAAAGTGTGGTTATGACAGATGTGAGGCATAAAGTTGAGAACCAAGAGGAATAACAAAGGCCGAGAAGGGAGGTGAAAAACAAATCAGAAAACACAGGAAGGGCCTCCTTTGCAATGGGAAGGACACAATCAAAAAAAGCCAGGCCTTTGTCAATAATGGACAGCAATGCTGGCTCCATGTAATCATTACAATTTGCCATGTCTCCTCTCATGAATATTGTGATCATGGCATCATTAAGGCCGTTTGAATTTCTTCTTTCTGCTTCACAAATAGTACATTTATGTAAAGATCAGTACATCTCTTCCATATTTCAGTACTTCAATGGAGAAATTGTCCGGACCAGAAGCTTTGTCTGTTTTCACCTGGACAGGAATTATCATTTTGTCGACTGGATCATCATCCCACTCGATTCCCACATTGATCTCTTTAATAGAGTCACAGAAGCCACATTTAGAGTCATGAGATCCCCCATCTCTAAAGCAGCAATGGTAAATTTGGGACAGGATATCATTCAGCACAGAAACTCTGGCAAGACAAGCTTAAGTGCATTGAATCAGTGCCTTCAATAAAAAAGGTCGGACAGTGTGATTTTAAGGAGCGTGTTCAAGTGGGCTTTGGACATCTCTGCAATGACTGCAGGCCGAAGCCAACAAATGTAAATTAATCACTGACTGAATGGGGGAGAAACAAGGAGATCATGAGGCTGAACCAGCAAAGTGAGAGGCAGATTCAAAGTTTCAAGTGTTCCTGTTCCTGCTCCTGCTGCAAAGGCCCCTTACTCTGAGCTGATGACCTTGCTTCCTAAGTACTGACAAATAGATCATAAGGGCAGAAGCAAAGAGTGGCTGATAAGTATGCATAGGGAGGAGGGGGAGTTTGGGAAAAGGTGATGTTAGTAATTAGGAAAAATTGGGAGAAGCGAACCAGTGAGGAGTGTGATGTTAGGAAGAGAGGTGTGTGTTTGGGAATCACTGGTCTTGCTCAATTCTGATTGTATGTTGTGTGAAGTTCTCCATCAGGTGTATGTTCACCGTGGAATACAAACCAAGCAGTGCTCTTAGCAGTATGTGTTGAAGCTGTCAAATCACTTTGAAGAAAAACTTGCCGTTTTTGAGTCAATGATCTTGAAGTTACTGTATACGGATCACTGAAGGTTCATGACTGTTGCTTCTGCAACCTATAGCTAATCCTACTAGAAAAGCTGCTGTCACGATGTATCATGCCTGTCTGGCTTATATCACTCTTAGATCCACAATAGCTTGTCTGCAACTGCTGTGATCCCTCTTTCTTCTGCTTTGCATTTTGCCCCTTAGCTGTTCAGCTCCGCTTAAATGATCCAAATACTTATGTTTTCTGTTCTGTATGTCACTCTTTGGTGTTGTTTTGCTCTTGCAATTTCAATTTTGCAATTGCCTCATGGCCTGTATATGGATTCACAGTTCAAAGGCCTCTATAGATACCATTCTTCTGGTATTGTCCTGGTTTCTGAAACATACAGGAAGGTGAATAGAATGTATTATTTTAGATGTTTCCCCTTGTCAAATGCTTGAGTTTTCTTCTTGTTAACACATCCTTCATCTTCACAAAATTACTTCTGGCTATCTCCATGATTCTTCTGACTTTGGCACTACATAAATGATCTTTTTTTATAACTGACCTTTATTTATCCACGTGTTCAAGTATGACACTATCCACTTCAATCTTCATTGCAAGTTTGTCAGAAATGTCTAATGCCATTTTTGGTGTTCATACTCATCCATAGTCTAAAATTCTAGATTTTACTCTATCTAGCCTGAAGCACACTATTTGTCCCAAAATAGGCTCCAGATAAATATCACATCTCGATTATCAATGTCAGATTTCAACAACATATTTGAGCTTTTTGCAATAAATACAATTGAAAGCTTTTTTCTTATTCTGTGAAGAACATGTAAATACTTGTGCTCACTACTAGATATTTATCAAATTATCACTTTTTCTCATTTTACGTCTAAATCCAGACTTAATTTCACCAATGCCTGACTCAAAAGCACAATTATTTCTTTTTACAGTACTGCTGAGAAAAGGATATTTATAGAGCCATAGAGTCGTAAACAGACTCTTCAGTCCAACTCATCCATGCCGAACAAGTTTCCCAGACTATACTAGTCCCACTTGCCTGCATTTGGCCAATATCCCTTTAAATTTTTCTTATTCATGTACCTATCTAAATGTCTTTGTTGTAACTGTACCTGCATCTACCACTCCCTCTGGCAGTTCATTCCACACAGGAACTATTCTCTGCATGAAAACATTGTCCCGCAGATCCTTTTTAAATCTTTCTCCTTTCACTTCAAAACTAGGGGACAGTTTTAAGCTTACCCACCTTGAGGAAAAGGCCTTCGTTGTTCACCATATCCAAAGCCCCTCATGATTTTTATAAACCTCTATAAAGGTCACCCCGCAACTTTCTACTCTCCAGTGAAACAAGTCCCAGCCTATCCAGCCTACCAGCTATAGCTCAAATGCTCCAGTCCCAGCAACATCCTGGTAAATCTTTTCCGAAGTCTGTCCAATATAATAACATTCTTCCCACAGAAGGACAACCAGAACTGTACAAAGTATTCCAAAAGTGGCCTCACCAACATCCTGTACAATTTGTTAAAGCTTTTTAATTTCATCAGGACAATTTGCAAATAACTATAAAAGTATCGCAATGGGCCAGGGACTGGAAAATGACAGTACAATAGTTAGGTGGTTATTTTTGACTGGCATAGACTGGATGAACCAAAGGGCCTTCATCTGAGTTGTAGAACTCTATGACTTTAAGTGGGAAGTAATATTTACACTGTATGACAGGAGAGTGCAAATTTGTTAGCAAGCGGGTCGATTAGTAGAGACATTACCGTGGAGAAGGTGCCAGTTAGATAATGACTGACAGTTGCCTGCCAAGTTTTGTTTAAATTTTAAACTAGGTAGGTTCATTATTGTTGGTCAAGGCACTGCAAAATGAACCACAGAACGGCTGCCAACTACTTTGCTAAGTTGTACACACACAGTGCCTGTTTCAAGTTCTTTCTTCTGCAAGGAACAGGGCCATGTATTTTAACATATCTTTCCTCCAGTACATACAAGTATGTCACATTGTGATTCTGACTGACAATCATAAATTTGTTGTCAGCATGATTCATCATATAGTCAGGATCATTCCTCTCATGCAAGATTTTTACATTAGCTTTAATGAGATTACTCATTAAGGTTATGGTTTTAAAATGATTGCATTCCAATGCTTTAGGTTTCTTCAGTACCTGAATTATTGAACATCTCAAATCACTAGGAATATATCCTTTGATATATACTTGATCAGAAATTTCTGGTATCACTTCTAATTCTGTTTTCCCAAGGAATTTTAGATGTTCTTGTTTCTTGACCTATGCCTCCAGCTTTTCCTGTACTCAACAATTTTAAAGCATTCTGTACCTGTAATGCCTTAACATTTGGACAGTTATTTGCCTCTATATCTTGAGGACAAGCTCAATTTGGGCCACCATATTCGTTTATAGTTCGATTCATCATTTTGCTTCTGCATCCCTTTCAAATAATATTTTACCACCTTCATCAATAAAATAGGGGTTGCATGACATCAATTTCTTTCTAGCTAACAACAATCACCTTCTGGTATTTAACTCTAATTTTACAATTTCTTTCCAATTCCGATGCTTTATCAAATCTCATTGTATCAATTCATATGTATCCTGGGCTCAGAACTAAATGCAAATCATTGTCTTCTTGTGGCAAACAAATTGAAGATGAAACTGAATACGGCAAAAAAAAACGTGTGACCATTTTGACTTAGATAAGCTGAAGGATAAGACCATCAGAGAGGCAGTCTTCATGTAAAATTCAGATAGAGATATGTTGCCCAACATTTGGTCAGTTCGGAGAGACACAATGCCAGTTGTCAGATGTTCGATTAGCTAGTCAGTATAATCAAGTTGGTCAAGGCGCAACAGAAGTACAAGCCATGCAATCCATTTTCAGTCTTTCAGCTCTCTCTCAACGTGGGGTGTGTGCTTATGCGGTGGAGGAGGAGGAGGAGACAGACGGGGAGCGAGAGAGAGAGAGACAGAGACGGGGAGAGGCAGAGAGAGAAAGAGAGGGATGGGGGCGGGGGGGGAGGAGAGAGAGAGACACTCACAGAGAGAGAGAGAGAGAGAGAGAGAGAGAGAGAGAGAGAGAGACAGAGACAGAGACAGAGACAGAGACAGAGACAGACAGAGAAATGTTGCACTGTCCTTGCCCTTTGCAGATCACCAAGCACACTCACATCTCATCACTATATACCAACTGATCTTCTGTTTAGAGTTATGGCCAAAAGCCATGTGGCCTGGGCCATGCGTTCAGGACTGGTTTCATATATTGCCCAGATATGTTTGCACTAAGTGAACCGATACAGTGTATGGGAAGATCTTAATAACATACAAACAAGGAACAGCAGTAGGTTAATCAACCCTTCGAGTCTGCTCTGCTATTCAATAAGATCATGGCTGAACTAATTTTAACCTCTAGCCTGCATTCCTGAACATCCCCGATAATCCTGCATTGCTCTGGTAATCAAGAATCTATCTACTTCTGCGTTGAAAATATTTAAAGAATTTGTGTCCACTTGCTTTAGAGAACATGAATTCCAAAGACCCTCAACCCTCAGAGAAAACAACTAGACACAAAACGTTAACTTTGATTTCTCTCCACAGATGCTGCCAGACCTGCTGAGCTTTTTCAGCAATTAATGTTCTGGGGACCGAGGTTCAAATTCTACCATGGGAGATGGTTGAATCTAAATTCAACAACAGAAAAGAATCTAGCATTAAGAATCTACTGTTGACTATGAAATCATTGTAAGAAAAACCTTTATGGTTCACTAATGTCCTTCAAGAAAGGAAATCTGCCATCCTCACCTGGTCCAGCCTCCATGTGATTCCAGACCCACAACGTGCTCGATTCTCAACTGCCCTCTGAAATGGCCTATCAAGCCATTCAGTTGTGCCAATCGCTACAAAGCCTCAAAGAAATGAAACCGGATGGATCACCTGGCAGCGACCTAGGCACCAGAAAAGACAGCAGCAGAAACAGACTTGTCGACCCTGCAAAGTCCTCCTCACTAACATCTGGAGGCTAGTGCCAAAACTGGGAGAGCTGTCTCACAGACTAGTCAAGCAACAGCCTGACATTGTCTGTAAAGTATGATTTCATGAGTATGACTATGTTCCAGGCACCATCGTCACCATCCCTTGACACGTCCTGCCCCATCGTCAGGACAGGCCCAGCAGAGGTGGCAGCACAGTAGTATACAGTCAGGAGGGAGTTGCTCTGGGAGTTATCAACATTAACTTTGGACCCCAAAGTCTCACGGCTTGGACAAGGAAACCTCCTGCTGACCACCACATAACGTCCTCCCTCTGCTGATGAATGGGTAGTGCTCAATGTTGAGCAACAGACGGGGAGATGATGGCTCAATGGTATTATCGCTGGACTGTTAATTCGGAGACCCAGATAATGTTCTGGGGACTTGGGTTTGAATCCCACATGGCAGATGGTGGAATTTAAATTCAATTAAATATCTAGAATTAAGAATCTATTGATGACCATGAATCCATTGTCGATTGTCGGAAAAACCCATCTGGTTCACTAAAGGCATTTAGGGAAGGAAACTGCCATCCTTACCTGGTCTGGCCTACACGTGACTCCACACCCACAGCAATGTGGATGACTCTGAACTGCCCTCTGGACAATTAGGAACAGGTAATAAATGCTGCCTAGCCAGCGACGTCCTCATCCCGTTAATGAATAAAGATTAAAAAAACTTGGAGAATCACTGAGCATGATAAGGGCTCAAAATGTGCTCTGGGTGGGGGTTTCAATTTCCACCACACAGAATGGCTCAGCAGCAGTACCACTGATCAAGCTGGTCATATCCTAAACGACATAGCTCCTGGGCTGATTCTGCGGCAGGTGGTGAGGGAACCAACAACAGGGAAAAACAACTTGACCTCATTCTTACCAATGTGCCAGCTGCAAATGCATCTGTCCATGACAGTAATAGTAAGAGTGACCACTGCAGAGTCCTTGAGAATTGAGAATAACCTCTGTTGTGTTGTGTGGCACCATCACCATGCTAAATTGGACAGACTTGGAACAGATCTAGCAACTGAGGACTGGGCAGCCATGAGGCACGGTGGGCCATCAACAGCAGAATAGGACTCCAGCACAATCTGCAACCTCATGACATGGCATATCCCCCACTCAACCATTACCATCAAGCCTGGGGATCAACCCTCGTTCAATGGAGAGTGCAGGAGGGCATGCCAGGAGCAGCACCAGGCACACCTGAAGATGAGGTGTCATGCTGGTGAAGCTACCAAACAGGACTACTTACACGCCAAACAGCATAAGCTGCAAGGCATAGGCACAGTTAAGTGATCCAACAACCAACGGATCAGATGTAAACTCTGTAGTCCTGCCATGTCCAGTTGTGAATGGTGGTGGACAATTAAACAACTCACTCGAGGCGGCGGCTCCACAAATATTCCCATCCTCAATGATGGAACAGCCCAGCACATCAGTGCAAAAGATAACGCTGAAGCATTCTCAGCAATCTTTGACCAGAAGTGATGAGTGGATGATCCATCCCGGCGTCCTCCAGTGGCCCCAGCATAACAGGTACCGGTCTTCAGCCAATTCGATTCACTCCATGTGATATCAAGAAACGGTTGGAGACACTGGATACTAAAAAGGTTAAGGGCTCTAACCACATTCCGGCAATAGTAGTGAAGGCTTGTGCTCCAGAACTTGCTGCTCCCCCAGCCAGCTCTTGCAGTACAATTATAACACTGGTATTTACCTGAAAATGTGGAAAAATGCCCAGATATGTTATGTACGTAAAAAGTAGGTCAAATCCAACACAGCCAATTACCACCCCATTAGTCTACTCTCGAGCATCATAATGTGATGGATGATGCCATCAACAGTGCCATTAAGCAGCACTTCCTCAGCAATAACCTGTTCAACGACACCCAGTTTGGGTTCCACCAGGGCCACTCGGCTTCTAACCTCATATCAGTGTTCGTTCAAAAGAGCTGAATTGCAGAGGTAAGTGATAGTGATTAGTCCTTGACATCAAGGCTGCATTTGACCAAGTGTGACATCAAGGAGCCCTAGCAAAACTTGAATCAAGCATATCAGGGAGGAAGCTCTCTGCTGGTTCGAGACATAGGAAGATGGCCATGGCTGTTGGAGGTCAATCATCTCAGCTCCAGAATATCTCTGCAGGTGTTCCTCACGGTAGTGTCTTAGGCCCAACCATCTTCAGCTACTTCAATGATCTTCCCTCCATCATAAGGTCAGAAGTGGGGATGTTCGCAGTGTTTATACAATGTTCAGCACCATTCGTGACACCTCAGATACTAAAGCAGTCCATGTTCAAATGCAACAAGGTCTGAACAATATTCAGGCTTGGGCTGACAAGTGTCAGGTAACATTCGCACCACACAAATGCCAGGCTATGACCATCACCAATAAGAGACAATCTAACCACCGCCCCTTGACATTCAATAGTGTTACCATCACTGAATCCCCCACTGACAACATCCTGGGTGTTATCATTGACCAGAAACTCAACTGGACTCACTAAATAATTGGTCCAGCTCCAACAACACAAGCAGCTTGACACCATCCAGGACAAAGCAGCACACTTGATTGGCACTCCATCCAGGAGCATCCATTCCTTCTACCACCAACACTCAGTAGCAGCTGTGTCCCATTTGCAGAAATTTATGTAAGTTCCTTGGAGAGTACGTTCCAAACCCATCACCATTTCCATCTAGAAGGAAAAGGGCAGCAGATACACGAGAACATCACCACTTTTGAGTTCCCCTCCAAGGCATTCAACATCCTGACTTGGAAACAGATCCTTCATTGTCGCTGGGTCAATATCCTGAAATTGTCTCCCTAATGGTATTGTGGGTCAACCCACAGCAGGTGGATTGCAGTTATTCGAGAAAGCAGCTCCCCACCACCTTCTCAAGGGCACCTATGGGTGGGCAACAAATGCTGGCCAACCAGCGATACCCAAATCCCACAAAAAAAATGAATAAATAAGAAAAAGCCCCTGTGGCATACCAGTTATGAAATGCTGCCAGCGTGAAAAAGACCCATTTATTGCTACTTTCTGCTTCCTGTTAGCTAGCCAATCTTTGATCCATGACAATATGTTACCCCCAACACCATGCGTTACAAATGCTCATTTCATTTACAGAGAGATGGTGGAATACCACAGCCACACTTTTAAACAATACAAGAGTCAGACTGGCTGGATGTTCAGCGATTCTTATTTTGGATAATGTGGTGAATGTTTTTTCTCTGTGTGCCTTCTAGCAGGAGTTATATCACTTCTTGACAAACAGAAAGTAAATGCTTTGATTGGCAGTTACTTTTTCCATTTGACCTCCTGGACTTGTTGGATCGTCTCAGGAAAGTCAGAGAGGAATGTTACAGAGTATTTCTTCCCTTGGTCACTGAGGAATTGCATATTTTAGGTCTCTCCAAGGATATGCCGGAGTCAGGGTATTGGAGGTAATAGTGGCCATAATAACAGATCTTCATTGATCTTTCTGGTGTTGTTAGGTTCTTGGCCATTTATTTTATATGGCTTTACCAGCAAACTACAAACTACATGTCGGGGAGGTGATGGCTTAGTGATATTTTCACTCAACTGTTATGCCAGAGACCCAGGTCATGTTCTGGGGACCTGGGTTTGAATCCCACCATGGCAGATGGTGGTATTTGAGTTCAATAAAACAAATCTGGAATTAAGTCTCTAATAATGACCATTGGCACTTGTTGGAAAAACCCATCTGGTTCACTAATGTCCTT
>NC_063336.1:34922609-34945072 GCF_021869965.1 Rhincodon typus
AAAAAAAAAAAGCATCTGCATTTAAAATTAAATTACTTCACCAGAAAAGAACAAAGGCCAACTACCTGGCTTATTAACCTGAAAACCTAAATAAGGTAAAACAAAATTCCAGCAAATATTGACAATTTATCACTGTTGTAAAATATGTATTTTAGATAATGCAGTATAGTGATAGCAGCACATATTTACTCGTTTACAATCAGCAATGCAAAAAAACACACATTTGCAGCAATGGTGTACCTCCAACATGTTAGTTCTGGGCAAATGTGATTTTCTGCAGTAGGTGCAGAGCTCTTCTGTTAGCCCAAAAGGCAAATGTATCAAAGTGGTTATGAGACACAGAAACAAGAATTTTCTGTGGATCAAGGAGTGAATCACACTGAGTTACTGCAAAGGACATGTGCTTGCCTGGTTTTCAGGGGTGTTGCCAGTAAAGATCCCACCACTGATTTTTAGCCAATGGTCTCCATAGGCAACTGTAAATAAGATCATAAGATGTTGGAGCAGAAGTATGCTACTCGGCTCATTGAGTTGACGCTGTCACTTAATTAGACCGTCGCTGATCTGAAAATCCTTAACTACACTTTCCTGCCTTATCCCCACAGCCTTTGATTGCCTTACTGATTAAGAATCTATCTCAGCCTTGAATACAGCCTTCTGGGGTAGAGAATTCCATACATGGGCTATTCTCAAAAAAGAAATTCCTCCTCATCTCTGCCTTAAATTGGCAAACAATTACTCTGAGGTTACGCCCTCTGGTTCTAGACTCTCAAAAAGGAAAAGAACCTCTCAGCATCTACCCTGTCAAACTGCTTCAGAATCTTGTGAGAATCAATAAGGTTGCCTCTCATTCTTCGAAACTCCAACGGATACAGGCTTAACCTAATCATCTTCTCCTCATAGGGAAATCCTTCCATACCTGCGATCAATCGATTGAGCCTTCACTGGTCTGCCTCCAATGTCAACACATCTTTCCTTAGATACAGGGATCAAAGCTGTTCACAGGGTTCTATGTATGGTCTGATTCATCCTTGTATAGTTTTTGCAAGACTTCCTTTTTTTTTATAATGCACCATTCCCTTTGAAATAAAGGTCAACATTCCATTTGCTATCCCTATCACCTGATGCTGTATAATAGTTTTTTTATGACTCATGCACAAGAATCCCCAAATCTTGTGTTACAGCTTTCTGAAGTCTTTCTTCATTTAAATCATATTCAGTTCCTATATTCTTCCTGCCAAAGTGCATTACATCACGTTTCCCCACATCATATTCAACCTGACAAGACTTTGCCAATTCACTTAACCCACCTTTATCCCTCTGTAACTCAATGTCATCCTCAGCATTAGTAATTCCGTGACAGTACTTCATCTCTCAACTGTGCGTCCACCATCTACAAAGCACAAGTCAGGAGTGTAATGGAATACTTTCTAATTCCACTTGACTGGATGAATGCAGCTCAACCAATACTCAAAAACTAATCACATCATCCAGGACAAAGCAGCCCAATTGAAACATTCATTCCCTTCACCGCCAATTCACTGTGGCACAGTGTGCGCCAGCTACAAAATGTACTTTAGTAACTCATCAAGCTTCCTTCGATAGCATCTTCCAAACCTATGATCTGTACCACCTGGAAGGTCAAGGACAATAGATGCATGGGAACACCACCAGTTGCAAATTGCCCTACATACCACACATTTTCCTGACTTGGAATTGTATCACTGTTCCTTTCTGCTGCTGGGTTAACATCCTGGAACTCCCTCTCCAACAGCACTGTGGATGTCTCTATACCCCAAGGACTGCAGGGGTTCAAGAAGACTGCTCAGACCAGCCTTTTATAGGGCAATTAGGGATTGGCAATAAATAGTGGCATAACTACCAATGCCCATGAACCAGTTACAAAAACAAGTTCCAATCTCAAGATCTCCAACACTAGATTACATCGGGCACCATCAACTTGAGGAATAAATAGGCAGAGAAGAATTCTGTGGTTGCCGACATGCACAATCCTGTATACATTGGCCCAGATATTCTGATCTCAACAGCAACAAAAGCCAAAATGTTTGTTGCTACTGAGGGTTGCAACAGCATTGGACATTCCAGAGTGCAAAATTACACTGGTACCAGGAACCTCTGACACCTCCGACATGGTTTGGTGGGCCACAATTTGCCCTATAACTTGCATGATTTGGTTTTACACTGAACTGAAGTAGAGCTGTGCCTCTGAGAGGACTTTATGGAAATCAGGTGAGGAATCAAAAATATAGCAGCACAAAACAGTAATTCTGACATCCCTTAGTCCCCAATTTCCCAACACAACTCAGTACTTTATATCCCAATACTCCTCTTGCCCTCAATTCCCAACTTGCTTCAGCATCCTGACACCCATCATTATCATCTATGTTACCTCTCTGTGTTACCACATGGACTCCCCTCATCATTCCAGTGGACCACATCCCACCACCCCGTGCTACCCACTCCTACCTCCTCACCGGCCACCATTACTCATCACCCTGATGCTACTTGATGAATCCAAAAAGGATCTACAACCCAGACAGTGGTTAGAACCTGGAATCTACTACTGCATGAATGGCTAAGGCAAACAGCATAGATGTTTTTATGACAAAGTTAATTAAATACATGACAAACAAAGTAATACAAAGGGTACATTGATGAAGCAAGATGAAGTAGAGTGGGAGATTGTTTATGTGACTCACGAACACCAGAGATCAGATGCAGCAAGGGATCTGCAAATCCTATGTAGTTGTATAATTGGCCACATAAGAATCAAAGTGATCGGGGGGATACATGGGGTCTTATCACTATGTTTATCATGGAAACTAAGTCAATAGTGAGTTTTTAAACTGTCAAAAACAATCAGTGCAACCAAATGTTGTGATGCTGACGTGACATTGCTTTAGTATTTCAAATATGGTGCTGGCACCATTGAATCAAACACAAAATACAAATATTCATGAGGAAATTGTCTTTTTTTAATAAAACTAACTTGCATATTAGTCAATATTTCTACGGGTTTAAGACAATAGCTTTAACTATCCAGATTATATTTCAAAATATAATTCTCAAGATCTAATAGTTGCTTCAAACTGAAAAATTAAAGGGAGTTCAGTACCAAGTAAAAACTAGTTTACGTCCACAAACCATTGTTGGAAAATTCTATTTTAGGGACCTCTACAGATGAGTTTGAAATGTGTGCTAAATGCATTGATAGAGCTGCAAACATATTCTTACATATTTGGATCATTATTTGATTACACTTTGTATATTATAATGTTAATGTGGTTAAACAGCATCTATGTTCAGACAACCCATCTATAAAAACATCAAAAACAATAATATTTTTTAAAATCAGATTATGATTCATGAAAAGGAGCCTGTTAAAATCAGGTGGTTTTCAGATCAGCTGTTTCTCCTAGCATTTGGTGGCAAAGAGCCTCTCATGAATGAAACTTAAGTTGCGTACATCAAAATTCATAGAACCATTGAGTGGTTATAAACAAGGTGGTTTTTCAGCCAGTCATAATATGTCAGCTCTCTGCAACAGCAACTCACCTAACGAGTCATGGTCATTTTCCAAATAATTTTCATTTGATTAACTACATGCTTAGGTTCATTATATTTCTGCAACGCATCATTCAGAAAGAATATATACTTAATTAGACTTTGGTGTAAAGTAAAGTTTGTCCTCATGTCTTCATATTAAATTGCTAAGGCTCAGAACATAGATGAGGAAGAGGACGTGAGGCAAAAAAAAGGATCCTCGGGAGTATCAAGGTGTGGGACGCAAGAATAAACTACGATGCAAATGTTCAAGTTACAACTGGATATGCAAGTGTGGAACTGTACGTGGTTCCACTCAGCTAGACACTTGGAGGGCTGTGCCAGAAGGAGAAGGGTGCAGTTTACTAATTTTAAAGGTGCAGAGCGGTTGGAGAGGAGAAGAAAGAATGACTCTGGTGACCGAATCAGATGATGTTATTTGTGACTTCAATTCAGACAGTTGCAAGGACAAAGATCTGATTACAAAATTTCAAATGCAGAATTACAGAAAAAGTGAGATCATTTATGAAAGATACAAAGACTTTCAAAGGAAGGTTGGAAATGGGACTTAATGAATGTTTTTAAAGAAGTGGTATTTCCTAAACAGACAGAACCACCGATACTGGGAAAGGAAATTGGGTGATCAGAAAGTTAAATGTATTAAACGCTGTCCTGAGAAAGATTTACTGGACCTGCAACGAGCATAATGCTTTAAAGGAATGGAGACCGGTAACCAATGGTGTTCCACATGGATCAGTGTTAGGTCCTCTGTTGTTTGTAGTATATATAAATGATCTGGAGGAAAACGTGGGTGATCTGATTAGTAAATTGGCAGATGACACGAAGATTGGTGGAATTGCTGACAGTGCCGACAAGTGTGAAAGGATACAACAGGATATAGATAGTTCGGCGACTTGGGCAGATGGAGTTTAATCCAGACAAATGCAAGGTGATGCATTTTGGAGGATCAAATTTAGGTGTGAATTATACGGGTAATGGCACAACCACAGGGTGGATAGTCAGAAACATTTCCCAGACTTCAAGTTTCAATTACAAAGGTGAGAGGGCAAAAGTTTAAGGGAGATGTGCGAGGGAAGTTTTTCATGCAGAGAGTGGTAGGAGCCTAGAATGCACTGCCAGAGGTGGTAGTGGAAGCAGGCACATTGGCGACATTTAAGAGGCATCTGGATGGCTACATGAATAAGGAGGGACAAAGGGATACGGACTGAATAAGGGCAGAAGGTTGCTTTTTAGTTTAGTCAGGGCATGATAATCAGCACAGACTTGGAGGGCCAAAGGGCCTGCTCCTGGGCCATACTTGTCTTTTGTTCTGTTCTTTTTAGACAGGCTAGATCTGTATCCTCTGGAGTTTAGAAGTTTCAGAGATGAATTAATTGAAACATATAAAATCCTGAGGGGATTTGACTGGGTGAATGTAGAAAGGTCGTCTCTTCAATGGGAGAATCTAGAACCAGGAGTCGTAGTTTAAAAATAAGAGATCACCCATTTAAGGCAGAGATGAGCTTTATTTTCCTCTTAGAGGACTGTGTCTTTTTTTAAAGAATTCCCTTCCTCAAAATATGGATACAGAATTTTAAATATTCTTGGAGGTAGAGGTAGATATAGATTCTTAATGAAAAAGGGGATGAAAAATTATCAGGGTACTAAAGGAATGTTAAAATCAGATCAGCCATGATCTTACTGAATGGGGGACAAAAGCAATGCAAACAGAGGAGAAGGGTTAAGTACGCAGTTGCTCCTGCAGAAAAGATGGTGGGAGTTACCTCTTCCAGGATGATTCTGAAGTCGTGAGTGATTCGGCCAGACAACAGCAACCATTCAGTGTAATCTATCCAGATTCAATAATGAATGAATCTGAAGCAGTAAGGGTAACAGCCCTTACTGGGAACAAATAGCAAGGACCTGGCTAGGATAAGAGTTATCAAAGTCAAAAAGGAAGAAATAACTTAGGTCAACAGCTGCAGGAGTTAGAGACAAACAAACAGGCCAACAGTTAGATAGCAATTCCAATATGAAGTTGTAGATGACATGAGGAAAGATATGCTTTCCCTAGAGTAGATGCAGTAAAAAAAATTCTAAAAAAAACTTCAGAACTTTAATAACTGTTCATGGATTGAAAGAATCAGTAACAACTCTTTCTGGAATAAACTGTTAAGGGAGAAGGACACATTGTTATACAGGAATTAAAAGTCTAGGAAAAAGGAAAAGTCAAATCTACATAAAGAAAACTGATTTAACAACTGCTAGATAATCAGCTGCCTTGTGACACAAAGACAAATGATTGTCCTGCAGAAGTATTTAAGGAACTAATTGCAAGAAAGCTGTGCCTTCAAACAGACAGTCAATGCCAAACGTAACTAGGAACAGAGAAGCTACTTTTGATAAGAAGGGAAGCTTCAGCATTGATAACCCCAGAGGAGTAGTTAGTATTATGGATGAAAGAATCTAAAGGATTATCAACAGTGTCATATCATAAACCTGAAGGACAGAAAATGCCAAACGAATTCAATTCCAGGATTCTTTAGTAGCAGAACTCTGGAGAACACCACTGCACAAGGATTGAACCCAGAATCCAGAGACAGACACTCTTGGTTGGAATCGCAGCTAAATTCCATCATTAAAATTGGGTAATAGCCAATTGGATTGTGAGGCTTAACTTGATTTCTTGTGAGGTTTTATTTTGGTTGTTAAATGCAATAAAGTTTAAATAATCGCTTCAGTATTTGATGTCTGTGACGTTTCTTAATAAGTAGCCAAATTAAAGGTAGTTTGTGATAATTTACCCACAACAAAATGCTGTTAAGAAAGTTGTAAGGGATTGAGTTATGCGAGATGTAACATAGGAATCAGAGACATTTTCCATTAATGAACCAATAGTAGTGAGGCCACATGAGTTGACATAGGTGAGGAAGCTGACTGTGAATATGGGTGAAGATCTTTATGTGAGGGAGAAGATCTTGGAGGGTGGAGAGAACAATGATTTAAAGAACACAAAAGGGGAGAAATAAGACAAGATAATCAAAAGAAGTGTCAAATGTAGGGAAGAGACCAGAACATGGTTTGGTATTGAGAGTCACCAGAACAACTTGGGTAGGAAGATGATGAAGCATGTAATCAGTCAGGTAGGGCAGCTTCCCTCACAAGTCAGGTTTCCATCCCTATCAACACAATTATCCGCAGTAAGATAATGGATAGAACTTTGGCTTCAATCAAAAACTACATCAAACATTTTGATAAACTTACCAGACACATACTTTTTATTGAATTTCTAACTGCTGTTCTTCCATTAGTCCTCATTAAAATTCACAGTATTTTGTAAACCTATTACTGTCTGCAGTGTGGAAATACCATAATTTCACCGGAACGTGCAACAAACTGCAAGAATGCTGGTTATCAATAAAAATGATTCACTGCATGCAAGGCAGAGAGACTCCCTCCAACTGAGCAAGCGTTAATTAGCATCTCAGCAAGTTAAAACAAAATTACTCTGCGTTTCCCCAAGAAATGTTCATTCTTTGCCTAAAATATATCATAGCAACAGGGAGTGAATGAGCTACAAAAAATGAGGAACACAGGAAATTAGCCTGTTAAGTGCATCAAAAGGAGAAAACAAATCAATAAAGCTGCACATTTGTAAGAAACTGGCATACAGTACTCTTGACACTCTTGTCAAAGAGAACTCAATGTGTCCCTCAGTTGAGTGTACTTTCTGGGGCACATTCACACATTATTAAGCGAAGATAAAGGAGTATGAAGTTCCAGCAATATGCACTTTAAAAATTCGTAACTGATTTTCAAATTGATTTTCAAATCAAAGTTTTAATTTGTTTTCAATCCAAAAGTTAACCAGATAACCCTGAAATGTATCTACCACAGTTGATGTACATTATTCAGTAATAATGGGTTTTAATTTTAAGTCATGGAAACTGCAAATCAAGATAACGTCTGAACCAATATACTGTGGCACCATACAGGCAACAAAAACATTACATAGCCACAATTGTGTTTCCTTGCCTTTACCTAGCTATCTTGCACCGCAAAGGCCTTGTCAGATTTAAAGCACAGCTCTGCTTTTATGAGGAAGCCCTGATTGAAATCTCACATCAGAAGAAATGTTGGGTTCCTTTTTAACCTAAAGAAAGGAGCAAAGTAGCAATCTGCGTGTGACTGCCTCTCAAAACCTCTGGTCCAGCAGGGTATATAATTTTAATTCCAAATCATAGCTTGAATATTGACCAGTATTTCTGATTCTTTTATAGTAGGTGTACAAAAAATTGTTTATTTAAAGTACATTTAAGAAGCTGTCTATCTCAAGTCTTGAATATATTCAATGATCCAGCTTCAACAGTCCTCTATAATAAATAACTCCATAGGCACACTACACTCACTGTAGGTCAGTGGTTAGCACTGCTGCCTCTCAGTGCCAGGGACCCGGGTTCGATTCCATCCTCGGGCGACTGTCTGTGTGGAGTTTGCACATTTGACCCATGTCTGCATGTGTTTCCTCCAGGTGCTCCAGTTTCCTCCCACAGTCCAAAAGGTGCGCAGGGTAGGCGAATTGGCCATGCTAAATTGCCCATAGTGTCCAGAGCTGTTTGGGTTAGACATGGGAAACAGGCATGGGTGCAATGCTCTTCGGAGGGGCGGTGTGGACTTATTGGGTTGAATGGCCTCTTTCCACACTGTAGGGATTCTATGAAATTCCTCATCTATCTTAAAATGTACAATCCCTTGTTCTGAGATTATGCCCTCTGGTCCTACATTCTCACACAAGGGGAAGTAACCTTCTGCATCCACCAGTCAAGTCCCCCAAGTATCTTCTATATTTCAACAAGGCTGACTTGCATTCTTCTATACTTCAAAGAGTACAGGCCTAATCTACTCACGTCTCCATGTCCCTTCATACCTGGTATCAACCTCGCGAACCTATTTCCTCCAATGCCAGTATATCTTTCCTTAGAAAGGAGCCCAAAACTTTTCAGTATTCCAGCGATGTCCAACTAGTGCTTTGTACAGGTTTTTTGGAAAGCCTCTCTAATATTCCATTCCCTTTATGTTAAAGGCCAATTTTCCATTTGTCTTCCCAATTATCCACTGGACATGTATGCTAGCTTTTTGAGATTCATGGACAAGGACTCCCAAATCTCTCTGTTCTGTTGCTTTCTGCAGTCTTTCTCCAGTTAAATAATAATCAGCTCCTCTACTCTTCCTGCAAATGACATATGGATTCTACATCTTCTGATTCAAGATCATTTCTTGCTAACATACTTATTCCATCCTCTACCAATAATGCTACCCCAACCACACTTTCCTCCCTGCCTGTCCTTTGGAAAGCCACATATCCCTAAATATTTAGTTCCCAGATTTGATCTCTTTACAACCATGTTTCTGTAATGGCTATAAGATCATTCCAAATAACCTGTATTTGCGTGGCTAACGCACCTATTTTGTTCCAAATGCCACATGCGTTCAAGAGCTATTCATTTTGCCTTATTAATCTATTTTCTCCCTTTCAAGCCTATTTACTGCTGTTTTTCTATGTTTGTATACTCTGTCCCACTCTGGGTCATTATCCTAATAAGTGCCCTGAAATTATGCCCTATCCTCTTACTTTGTAAGCCTACATTACCCCTTCCCTAAACCCCTTGGCCCACCACTAATGTTTAAAGCCCTCTTCACAGCCCTGGTTATTCAATTTGCCAGGACACTGGCCTCAGCACAGTTCAAGTGAAGCCCGCCCCAGCAAAACAGCTCCTATCTGCCCCAGTACTAGTGCCAGTGCCCCACGAACTGAAAGCCTTCCATGCACACCAACCTTTGCGCCATGCATTTAATTCATTTACTTTATTTATCCTAGGCCAGTTTGCAGTGGCTCAGGTAGTAATCAGAGATTATCATCTTGGAGGTTCTGCTTTTTAATTTAGTTCTGAACTCCTGAAAGACTTTCAACAAATCCTCCTTTCTAGTTCTACCAATGTCATTGATACCATGTGGACAACGCCTAATGGATCTCACCCTTCGCTTTCCAAGTCCTTCTCCAGCCCCGAGTTGTCCTTAATCCTGGCACCAGGAAGGTAACACTGCCTTCACAATTCTCCCTCATCACTGCAGAGATCAATACCTATTCTCCTTAATTATACTGTCCCTCTGTCCCCTACGACAACTACATTCCTATTTCCTTCCCCACATGAATTGCCCTGTACCAAAGTGCTGTGGTCAGTTGCTCATCCCCTCTGCAGTCCCCTACTCTCACTCATACCACTTGCATTTGTCAAACGGTTACAAGGTTCTTGCAAGGGATGAGGGTACTGGGATCTCACATGTGGCTCACCCGTGGTCACATCCTGCAGTCCCTGGTCAGAGGCCAATTTTGAATTTGTTAATCTGAAGGTGCGACCACCCCCTGATGCAGAGTGTCCAGGTAACGTTGCCCTTTCCTGAAATGATGTAAGGCTTGCTCCTCAGACTCCAACTCCTCAACTCGCAAGTTCCACAAGCTACAAACACTCACTACAAATACATTCCCCTTTGATCACATTGGTGTCCAGCAGTTTCCACGTGTGCAGCAGCAACATATCACTTGTCCTGCCATCACTGTCAGATTTGATTTAATTTATAAATTACTCACTCATGAATCCCTGCCCTTCACACTTCACTGCACGGACATATTGTTTTTATTTTAGCAAAGATCTGTAGCTCGGGTTGTGGGTGAGGTCGTTGACTTGCTCGCCGAGCTGGCTGGTTTTCGTTCAGACGTTTCGTCACCATGCTAGGTGACATCATCAGTAAGGCCTCCGATAAAGCGATGATGTTCTACTCCACTTGGAATTTATACTGTCTGGTCTGTTGGCTGAGGTCCCATACTAAGCATGTTCCTTTCCAATTTGATTCAAACCTTGGTTAGGTTACATTAAAAAAAAATTACTGTGTACAATTATGACGACTATAGTAAAGAAAGTATGTTGCTGCACTGAAGAGAAAATTTACAAGGATGATCCTGGAAATATCAGTTTACATATCATAAAAGGATAGCCAAACTGGGTCTCTTCTTTCTTGCAATAAAAAAGGCTGAAAAGGTCTTCAAAATTATCAAAGAATTTGATAAGATTAATACAGAAAGAAAGTTCTCTTGTGGGGTAGAGCATAATATGAAGCCATCAAAATAAAAATACAGGTGGTTCTGCTATGGCACATGTTTTGATAACGCAAATAGGCTGTAACACTATTGATGAATAGTGGACGCTGTTTGGATAATGCAAATTTTCTGCTGTACAGGTACAGCGATTTTGTACAGTAATTTCCTTAATACACAATTTTCTAAGGCGATTTTTTATAGCGCATGGTCACACAAGAACATAACTATCATGTTACGGGAGAACTACCTGTAGTCATAAGGAAGCCCAATACAGATTTCGGGAGAAACGTCTTTATTCAACAGCAGTGAAAAGGTGGAACTCAGTCCTACAGGGAGTGGTCAAAGAGAATAGTAAAAATTTATTTTAAGGGGAAATTAAGCAATCATAAAAGGAGAATGATATAGAGAGTTATGACAACAGGTGAGAAAAGATAGGTGGTGGTTTGAGTGAAGCGTATTCACTGGATAGACAATTGGTTAACCAATAGAAAGCAAACAGTGGGAATAAATCAGTGTTTTCTACTTGGCAATCAGTGGCTAGAGGTGTACCTCAGGGATCAGGGTTGGGGTTGCAATTGTTTACAATTTACCTAAGATGATTTGTAGTTGGGGACCAAATGTAATGTATCAAAGTTCACAGATGACACTAAGTTGAGTGCTAGAGCAAAGTGTGCAACAGACACAAAGTCTGCAAGGGATACAGACAGGTTAAGTGAGTGGGCAAGGGTCTAAAAGATAGGGTATTAACCAAATCTCCATCCATATCAATCCTAACTCCAGATGCCCTTTCCTTGGTTGTTAATTTTTGTTAACCTTCTGGAAATCAAGATATATGACATCTAAACAAAACAAAACCAAAGAACTCCGTTTGCTGGGAAAAACTCAACACATCTGGCCGCAGCTGTAGAAAGAAAGCAGAGTTAATGTTTCAGGTCCAGTGACTCTTCTTCAGAACTGATCTGAATCATTCTGAAGGAGGGTTACTGGACCTGAAACATTAACTCTGCTTTCTCTCTACAGTTGCTGCTAGACCCGCTGAATTTTTCCAGCGATTTCTGGTTTCATTACATATCTACTTAACTAGTTAGATCCTTAAAAAAAGTCCCCTTCAATAAAACCACGTTTAACTGTTTTCATCATATTATGCTTTGCAAAGTAACATTCACACCGCACAATTGCCAAGCAATAACCATTCCCGACAAGAGAAAATCTAACCATTGTTCCTCGACATTGAACAGAACACCATCACTGAATTCCCCACTACTGTATTCTGCACTCGGTTCTGTTACCCTGATGAACTTTTATAGTACATAAAGAACGCACGACAACACTTTTCACTTAGTACATGTGGCAGTAATAAGTCAAATCAAAAGCAAATATCAACATCCTGGGGGTTACCAACGACCGGAAAGTGAATTAGACTTGTCATATACAGTGGCTACAAAAGCAGCTCAAGAGGCTGGGAATTCTGCAATTATGTTGGTGCACTTCGAAATTACTTTCTGGGAACAGCAAACATTTTATGCATTAAAGCCCTTCATAACTTTAAAGACCTGCATTAGTCACTACTCAGTTTGCACTTTTTAAAGAGGTCCAGCCTGTTAATTCACTACCCCATTCTGTTTTCTTCATCCACGTTGCTATACTATTCGTTGCCTTAACCTCTCTCTTCAAATTTTTAAAATCTTCCTTCACCTGAACTTTCCTCAACCTGTTGGTTTAAAGGTCTGTTCCATCCCAATTTAAGTGCAGCTCATCTCAATGGAATTGTTCATTCTTCCTTGACCACAGATGCCAGACCTCCACAATCAAAGCCCATTCTTCTCATACCACTCTGAGCCACAGGTCTAATTTGCTTCACCATATGTGAACTGACAAGTCACTCAGATGATAACCTGCAGATTAACTAGATTTACATAGATGCTTTGTAGTTGGGGACCAACTGGATTTAATTTGATGCCCAACTGGTTTTTGAGAAGATTTTGAGAACATTATTCCTGATTCTACCCATGTTGCAGATTCCCATATAGACCATGTCAACTGGATCCTCCACCTCCTGTTCCAAGCTTCTCTTCAGCAGCAAAAGTGTCCTTAATGCAACCACTGGAAGGCAAAACAACCTACGGATCTCAGAGTTGTGAATGCAGAAAACAGTATCCACCCCCAACTATAGTATTTCCAATCATTACCAGATTTCTCCTCTTCCCTGTCCCAGCACCTGACAACTCTTTTTTAAATTCATTCACAGGGTGCAGGGGTCTCCGGCTAGACTAGCATTTACTGCCCATCCCCAATTGCCCAGAGGGCAGTTCAGAGTCAACCACATTGCTGTGCATCTGAAATCAGACCAGGTAAGGATGGCAGTTTCCTTCCCTAAAGGACATTAGCGAACCAGATGAGTTTTTCCTAACAATTGACAATGGATTTATGGTAATCATTAGACTCTTAATTCAGATTTTATTGAATTCAAATCCCACCATCTGCCATGGCAGGTTTCGAACTTGGGTCCCCAGAACATTATCTGGATCTCTGGATTAACAGTCCAGCAATAATGCCACTAGGCCATCACATATCACACATCAGCTCAGTGACTTTGAATAAAAGCTCCTCAAACTACATACACTTATTGCAGACATGTTTGTCCTGGATCACTGGTAGATATATGGCAGCAAAGTAACATGGCTGCGTGTGGGCTCTTGGTCCGGGGCCTATCTGTTCCCATGTGCTTTCCTACAGTTTTACTTTTGCTTTATTTTCCTTTTCTTTTAGTCCTTTCTTTTTCTTCTTTTCTATGACGGGTTGTTCGGCAGCACCTGCGCGACAGTGAGAACTGGCTGTCTGCAGAGTAGCAGAAATGGCATCTTCCAGCAATAGGAGGCAGAAGCAGCAAGGATGTTCTCCCAGTGATAGGGAGCCAGCTGCAGCGAGTGCACACTCCTGCCATTTGACGAGATCATTCTCCCAGCATCGGGGCTAGTAGCAGCAGCAACAAAAGTCTTTCTCCTGGTGTTCAGGGTTGGCGGCAGCAAAGCTCCTCCAGCGATCCGGGATAGCAGCTCAAGCAGCAGCAGACTCTTCAAGATGGTGGCGCCGGCAAGGCAACATCTGCAGACGAATCAGGACTGATGGGCTAGCAGCGGCCTGGCCTGGCAGCAGAGCCAGGGACTCTTGGTTCAGCAGGTTCAACAGTAAAGAGATGGCGCTTAAAGTGGGATGATTTGTACATTGGTGGGCCCGGTGCAGGAGGCAGCAAGGCAGTGGAGTTTTCACTTGAGGCTATGTACCAGCAAGGACTGGCTTAGAAAGACTGATATTCTATACTTTTCACTTTTTTATGTTTCCAGTTTACTCCTATGATCTCTAAAGCTGGACTATTTATTTCTTTATTTTTGTAATTTGTTTTGTTTCCTAAAAATTTGATCTTAAGCATCTGTACCTAGGTACCTTTGTTCCCAAGATGGCACTA
This sequence comes from Rhincodon typus, assembly GCF_021869965.1. NCBI lineage: Eukaryota > Metazoa > Chordata > Chondrichthyes > Orectolobiformes > Rhincodontidae > Rhincodon > Rhincodon typus. Next base: position 34,936,796 of record NC_063336.1, read on the forward strand.
TAATGCGGTGACTGTAAACTTTTCACTGTATTCATTTCAGTACGTGACAATAAAACTAATTCAATTCAATTCAATTCAATATAAGCTATTTATTGAGTGCACATGTAAGCTATATATAATCAATGGTCTCTCTCATGGAGAGGGATTCCAAAGCTCCTTCGAGAGGTATAGTTATTTAAATTATTTGCATATTACATAAAAGGAATATCCACCAGTATTTTAAAAGGGCTTTTTCAGGACCAACCAGAACCATCATAACAGATTCAATTTTAAAAAATGACAGTTAGGATACAGTTGCCCTTAGAGGTGGTTAAACTTTTTAGTGCAATTCTAAATGTATAATCACATCAATGTAAGGTTCAGTGCAGATCTGGCCAACAAATCATGAATGATAACACCATATTGCATTGGTATATAGCCATATTAGGTCCATCCTCCACTTATGAAGAAATATGAATGAAGTTTTTATACCACTACGATTCACAGAAAAATTTAGAAGGCTTGCCTTTGGAGGTTTAAGACTCTTAGGTGCAAACCATTTTCAGCAAAGCACATGAAACGTTGCATAAATTTATTTTGAACTTGTGTTGAGGCTTCAGAAACAAATGGAGTATGAGCAATTACTGTATGAATTTTAAAATAAACTCAGAAGTAGCAAATGCAAATTCAGATGGAAAACAACATTCAGATCTAACCAACAGCTGGATTTTGCAACTGTAATGACAATAAAACTCTCATTATCCACTGTAAATACTCTGCGACACTGATAGAAACATCTGGGGTCAACAGTACATAAACATCAAAATCCAGAGGGTGGAATTCCATCCAGAGGATACACTGTGCTCACAGACTGAAATCAACTGGAAATCAATGAATTGACAAGAACATCCACTTTTTACGCTACTTTTGTTCTGTAAAATCCTTGTTCAATGTGGTATAGCTAAGTTTTTAATGGCATATCAAGTTATAATTACTGCTGAAAAATCTCTGGCCCTGAAAAAACAATTTTATGTTTGTAGACTGCCAAAATACTATTAATTTAATTATAAACATTTATGTCAATTCTGCTTCTGCCTTACCTCTAACTTCAGATGCGAATCTATATTTCACTGTCGAATTACAAAACGTGAATGATAAAATGCACTTGTTACTACTTGGTTTTGTAATCTGAGAATGCTTAAATATTATTAGTTGACACCACTATTACTGGACACTCGAACATCCCTAACACCAGAGTGAAATTAACACCGGGTAAGGTTTCATACTACAGAGTTCATTAGATTGTGAGGACTGCTTTGAGGTCAGTGGTGAGCACTATTATGGCTGCTGCTAACTGCAAAATTCAAGACATTATGTTCATCGATTTGCATGCTCCAAACTGAAATCAATATTCAACAATGTGTATATTACTTGGAATTGCAGCATTTACAGCAGAGCCATGCCATTCAGCCCAACTAGTCTATACTAGCAAGAATGGTGTTAAGGAAAAGCTGGGGAACTATAGACTGGTGAGCCTGACATTGGTGATGAGCAAGTTATTGGACAGAATTCTGAGGGACTGGATTTACATGTATTTGGAAAGGCAAGGAACGGATTAGGGATAGTCAACATGGCTGTGTGTATGGGAAGTCATGTCTCACTAACTTAATTGAGTTTTTTGAAGAAGTAATAAAGAGAATTGACGAGGGCAGAGCAGTGGATTTGATCTATATGGACTTCAGTAAGGTGTTTGGCTAGGTTCCTCATAGTAGACTGGTCAGCAAGGTTAGATCACATGGAATATAGGGAGAACTAGCCATTTGGATACAGAACTGGCTCAAAGTTAGAACTCAGAGGGTAGTGGTGAAGGGTTGCTTTTTAGACTAGAGGCCTGTGACCAGCGGTGTGCCACAAGGATCGATGCTGGGTCCACTGCCTTTCGTTATTTATATAAACGATTTGGCTACGAACATGTGGTTAATAAGTTTGCAGATGACACCAAAAATTGGTGTTGTAGTGGACGGCCAAGAACATTACCTCAGAGTACAATGGGATCTAAATCAGATGGACCAACGGGCCAAGAATGGCAGATGGAGTTTAATTTAGATAAATGTGAGGTGCTGCATTTTGGAAAGGCAAATCAGGGCAGGACTTATACACTTAATGTTAAGTCCTGGGGAGTGTTGCTGTGCAAAGAGATTTTGGAGTGCAGATTCATAGTTCCTTGGAAGTGGAGTCACAGGTAGATAGGATAGTGAAGAAAGCGTTTGGTACGCTTGCTTTTATTGGTCAATGCATTGAGTATAGGAGTTGGGAGGTCATGTTGCAGCTGTACAGAACATTAGTCAGGCCACTTTTAGAATACTGTGTGCAATTCTGGTCACCCTATAGGAAGAATGTTGTGAAACTTGAAAGGGTGCAGAAAAGATTTACAAGAATGATGCCAAGGTTGGAGGGTTTGAACTATAGGGAGAGGCTGAACAGGCTGGGGCTATTTTCCCTGGGGCGTCGAAGGCTAAGGATGACCTTATAGAAGTTTATAAAATCATGGAGGGGCATGGATAGGGTAAATGGACAAGGTCTTTTCCCCGGGGTGCAGGAGTTCAAACTAGAGGGCATAGGTTTAAGATGAGAGGGGAAAAATTTAAAAGGGACCTTAGGGGCAACTTTTTCATGCAGAGGGTGGTGCATGTATGGAACGAGGTGCCAGAGGAAGTGGGGGAAGCTGGTACAATTACAACCTTTAAAAGGCACCTGTCTGGGTACATGAATAGGAAGGGTTTTGAGGGATATGGGCCAAATGCTGGCAAACGGGACTAGATTTATCTCGGATATCTAGTCGGCATGGACGAGTTGAACCAAAGGATCTATTATCTCTATGACTCTATGACCAATTCAGCTTTGAATGAGCTTCCTGCAATTTTCCTCACCTAACTCTCACTGGATGACCCTCTATCCCCTTCTTCTTTGCAGGTTTATCTGGCTTCCTCTTAAAACACATTTATTCTAATTGCCTCAATTAGCCCTTAATGGAAGCATGTCCCAAGGCTTCATTACTCTATTGATAAAGTAGTTTTTTTTTTAATTCCCTGTTTGATTTCTTGGTCATTTTATGTTCATGCCCTTTGGGATTGCTCTTTCCTAGAAGTGTAAATATTTTATGCGTCAGTCTTTCTTAATTTTAAAAGGCCTACATTTGTCACTACTCAGGTTGTTCTTTTTTAAAGGGTCCAGCCTTTTTCAGTCGGTAAAACCAGCATTTATTGCTCAAACCAACTGGTGATATGCTAGCTCATTTTCAGAAGGCGACTAAGTGTCAACCACATAATGTGGCTCTGCAGTCACATGTTAGTTAACCTAAATTAAGGATGTCAGATTTACTTAAAAACAAAGATGGCAGATCTGGAAATCAAATACAAAAAAGTGCCAGAGAAACTCACGATGTCTGGCAGCGTCTATAGAGAGTAAAACAGAGTTAATGTTTCCAGTCCAGTGAACCATCATCAGAACATGTAGCACTCCCATCTACTTTCTTCAAAATTCATCCCTTCCATCAGCAAATATGCCACAGCAGCTGTAAACACAATCTACAAGATGCAATACAACAACTCAGTGACCTGTCAGGGTCAAAATACTGGAACTCTCTCCTTAACAACCCTGTGGGTTTACCTACCCACAAGGACTACAGAGGATCATATAGGTAGGTCAAGACCACCAATTACGAAAGGCAGTAACTGCTGACCTCGCAGGATGCCCACATACCATGATTTCTATCCCACTCCTGACATGTGCCTTGTAGATGATGGGCAGGCTTTATGGAGTCAGGAGGTGAGTTACTCACTAAAGAATGCTAGGTCTCTGACCTACTCTTGTAGCCACAGTAGTTAAATAGTTGGTCCAGTTTAGTATATGGTCAATGGTAGCATGTACAATATTCATAGTGAAGAGGTCAATGCTGATAGCACCACTGAAAGTCAAAGATGATGACTGGATTCTGTTTTCCTCCAAATGTAAATTAAAGGTCAAGTATATATTAAATAAAAACGGAAATAACTGCAGATGCTGTAAACCAGGAAACAGAACAGAAATTGTGGAAAAGCTCAACAGGTCTGGCAGCATCTGTGAAGGAAAAAACAGAGTTAACGTTTCAGGTCCGGTGACCCTACCTCAGAACTTTTGAGGAAGGGTCATCGGACCCAAAACGTTAACTTTGTCTCAAGTATATTTTCCCTAGTAAAAAGCTTGTTTAGAGGTTGTGGGTCTGATCACAATCCCACAACCTCTCTTTGAGGGCTGTGCAGCTACAGGTTGACAAGGACAAATTTCTTTACCACGCCTTCGGAGGTTAAACAGATTTCAAATTTATCCCAGTTAAAAGTATTCAGGGGACAGGGGGTGAATATTTTTGCAAGTGAGTAAAAACATGTCAAACTTCACAGTATTTTGTTAGCTTTTTCAAATCATAAATATACACTGACTAATCCCAGCAATAAGTCAGGTATGATATTTTTCTTTTGGTAGCATGAAAGCCTGTAACTCTCCGAGCAATGAAGTTAACTTTTGTCTTCTGCAACTTCATCTCATGTCCAGACATTGCTACAACTAGTAAGCAATTCTATTTATTCAACAAGCATTTATCTCAGGGAAAATTTGCAAGTACTTCATAATCAACATTAATGAATGTCACATTCATTGTAGAAGACAATTTTAAACTGATTAATTTGCATCAGCAAATTTATTCACCTTGTGGGCAGTTACATTAATCATGCATGCAATAGCATGCCAGTGAATGATGTTAATTTCCAGTAGTAATTCTTTGTCAAAACAAATTGACAAATAATTAAAAGATCAAAAACATGCGATGTGAAGACTGCTTTAACCAGAGCAACTTGTCTGGCAGTGCTGTGGTTTCACCTTCACCCAAGAGAATGCAGCAGTTCAAAAAGGCAGGGTGGCTGGAGATGCACAATAAATGTTAGCCTTGGGAGCAACGCCATATTCCAGGAACAAATAAAACAAGTAAAGAAACCCTTGCCTAACTAGAAGTCACATTTAGTCATTCCATAGTTGAGCATAAAACACAATGCATATTTCTGCATAAATAAACAGAACTTAGAAAGTGGTAGGACAAATTGAAAGAATAATTAGTTGAACATAAGGCAAATTGACCTTCTTAAGCAGAAGTATAGAGTATAAGAGCAAGGATATTACATTGAACATCCTCAAAGCTTTTGTTGGTGTACAATGACAGCATAGTATCAAATATCAAAGACAAACTTATCCCATTGGCCACTAGGACAAGATCTAGGGAACATAGATACAAGACATGCAGGGAGAATTTAAGCAAATGTTTTATTATGCAACAAATGGTATAAAGACCTGTAGCACATGGTCTACAAGAGTGCAGACACAGAATGATCACCTGGAGAACGAGGAGATATCCTACAACCAGACTTCTGAGGAAGGGTCACAGGACTCAAAATATTAACTGCATTCTCTGCACAGATGCTGCCAGACTTGCTGAGTTTCTTCAACAATTTCTGTGTTTTTGTTTCATATTTCCAGCACCTCCAGTTTTTTTTCCTAACTGAAAAGCAGTCAATTATACAAAGAAAGAGTAAGCACCACCTTAGTGATTTTGACTGTTGACATAAATCACATCCATCTGAATTGTAATGGCTGGACATTTGTTATGATTTGATCATGTTCGGATTTCTTCGATGAAACAATTGATGCAACAAACAATAAACCACGCATGGCTACTGAGGGGTTATGATGGCACTCGTTTGAGGGGTGAAGAGATCAGATAGCTGAAGAGGGTAGTTTACAAGGTGGATGTAGTGGGTACTGGACTAGTTGGGTGAGGTCAGTAAGAAGCTGGGTGAGTATGATGCCACAATGCCAGGTAAGCAAAAGAGTGCTTATGGTTAGACTAGAGTCAGGAAGAGGAGTTATCGAGCTATGGAACTGTCAAATAGCAGTGGGGTGGAAACGGATAGGTCTGGGGTGGTGTTGAGGGGTGCCCGGGTTTTGGTTCTCGATTGCAACAACTGGGTCATGATGTTTTACGCTATTCTACATCAATGAAAAATAAAATTCAGGATAAATAGGGTGCTATCAATGTCATAGTACAAGGTTTGGAAAACATCCAACCTTAGGCCTCCAAATGACAGGCTACATTTGTGCCATTTGTGCTAGATAATGGCCATCTTGGTCTCCAGTGATACCAGACGTTAATCTTTCACTATAACATCAGGTGCTCACCACTAAACTGTGGCTGCCAAACCAAGACCACAGAAACAAGAACAGATTATTCTTGGTAAGTGGCTCACTACCAAACTTTCCAATGTTTCGATCATTTTTAAGACTCAAGTCAGGAGTATGATAGAATAATCACTGATGAAGTATAGGGGTACTGACATAATACTAGACTTTAACCTCATGCAGGACACAGCAGTTCAATTAATGGATCCTAACTTCTAGACTTAATACCCAGCCTCTCTAATATGGCTGTTATATGCACAACTTACAAGAAGCACTGTTCAAACTTACCAAGGGTTATGCCAAACAGCACCTCCATGAGAAGGGCATATAGCATTACTATTTTTTCCATTTTTCTCAATTTATTCTTTTTACAATTTATTCATAGGGAATAGGCATCATTGTCTAGATCAGCATCTATTGCACATCCCTAATTACCCATGAGTTCCTCCATGACGTTCCCACACTAGAGATGTACATATATCTCCATTTCTTCATTCTTGGTTCATTAGTATCCTGGAATTCCTTATGTAACATTATTGTAGAGTGCACTGTAAGTTTATCACCTTCACAGAGAAACCTATGAATTAGTGGAGCGAGGAACTGGAGAAGACAAATATTAGTCAAAATTAGTAAAATCAATTGATGTTAAGATTGATAAATCCCCTGCAACAGATAAGCTTCATCTCAAAGCATTGAAAGCTAGAAAGATAGTGCATGCATTGGTGGTTAGTTTTCATTATTCTATAGATTCTAGAAATACTACTTTACAGTCTGCAAGAGCAAGTTGAACATTATTTACAAAGGAAGGATGAAGAGGAATGGAGAACTACAGAGCTGTTAGTCTGATGTCAGTAGAAGGGAAAATGGTAGAATCTACTACCAAGGGTGTAATAACTGGACATTTAGAAAAGAATGGGAAGAGTGGGGAAAATTCAATATGGATTTATTGAAGAAAAATCATGTTTGACAAACCAGTTGGGAGATTTTTTTTCAGGATATTACTTGTATCATTACCAGAGAATAAGAGAGGACAGAGTGCATTTGGATTATTGGAAAGTGCTTGGTGAGATCCCACACAGGAGATTAGTAAATAAAATTAGAGCTAAAAAGATTATACTTGTATGGATTGCGAATTGGTGAAGACAGAAAATGGTAGAAACAAAAGGGAGCAGTCTCAGGATGGCAGGCAGTTATTAGTTGGATGTGTTAAAAATAAGATTAGCAGACTAAACGAATGGCATAGAACATAGAAGATGGAATACTGAAATGAATAAGTATGAAATTAGTCACTATGACAGAAAAAAAATCAAAGATAATTTCTTCAACTAGTAAGAGGTTGGGAAGTGCAGTGTCCAAGGGACCTGGGTGTCCTCCTTCTTCAGTCACTACAAGTTGGCTTGCAGGAACAGCAAGCATTAAAGGAATGCAAACACTGTGGTAGCCTACAGTGCAAGGGGATTTAAGTATACAGTTAAAGATATCTTGATGCAACTGCATAGAGCCTTGATGAGGTGGCATGTGGAGTATTATGTAAAGTTTTGATCCCTTTAACTAAGGAAGTATTATATTTGCCAGAAGAAATGCAATGGAGCTTTTACCAGGTTAATTCCTGGGATGGCAAGGCTGTTTTTATGAGGAGGCTGAGGAAACTGATGGGACCTGATGGGATCCAAAGATATTAAAGGAATTTGCTGCCGAGATAGTGAATGCACTGGTAGTAATCTTCCAGGAATCCTTAAATCCCAAAAAAGTCCGAAAAGGATTGGAAAACTGCTAAGAAACATTTTTTTTAAAAAAGCAAAAGGAGGTTAAAAAAAAAAAAGGTAATCATAGGCCAGTTAGCTTGATGCATTTGTGGTAAAAATGTTAGAGTCTCATATAAAAGATGTAACAGCAGAGCAGAGACAGTAGGAACTGCAGATGCTGGAGAATCTGAGATAACAAGGTGTCGAGCTGGATGAACACAGCAGGCCAAGCAGCATCAGAGGAGCAGGAAAGCTGACGTTTCGGGCCTCGACCCTTCTTCAGAAAAAA
>NC_063336.1:34945472-35005149 GCF_021869965.1 Rhincodon typus
GCAGGCCAAGCAGCATCAGAGGAGCAGGAAGGCTGACGTTTTGGGCCGAGACCCTTCTTCAGAAAAAAAAAGTGTCGGGTCTAGGCCCGAAACGTCAGCCTTCCTGCTCCTCTGATGCTGCTTGGCCTGCTGTGTTCATCCAGCTCTACACCTTGTTATAACAGCAGGGCACCTAGTTGATCCCACATATGGACCGTGTACCTTGCGAGGAGAGGATGAGTAGGTTGGGCCTATTCTCATTGAGGTTTAGGAGAATGAAAGGAGATTTTAACAGGGTAAAAGCAGAGAGGTGTTTCCCTATGTCAAAGAGTCTAGGACCAGAGGCAATAATCTCAGAGTAAGAAGTCACACATTTAAGACAAAGATGAGAAGGAATATTTTTTTCTCTCAGTGGATGGTGAATTGGTGGAATTTTTTTTTGTTACAGCAGGGGGCCATAGAGGCTGGACTGTTAAGTCTATCCAATCTGAGATAGATAGATATTTAATCAGTAAGGGAATTAAGGATAATGGATAAGTCAGCAAAGTGAAGCTGAACTTTATCAGATCAGTCACAGTCTCGCTGATTGGTTAAGTGGACTCTACAGGCCAAATGACATACTTCTGCTTCTATGTCTTATGGTTTAACCATTGCTGATTGTCTTAAAAACCTAACTGGTTCACGAATCTCAGTTAGGGAAGGAAACTACCATCTCTACTTCATCTGAACTACATGGGACTTCAGACCTACAGCAATTTGGTTGATTTGTAACTGTCATCTTCGAATGACTTAACAAGCCACTGGAGTTGTATCAGCCAAGACAAAGTCTAAAGAAAGGAAAGAAACTGGACAACCATTGAATAAGTCAATGGAAACAACAGTAACCACAGCCTCATCAACCCTGCAAAGTTCCTCCCCACAAACATCTGGGTGCTAGTGCCAAAGTCAGGACAGCAGACTCACCTACTCGTCAAGCAACAACCTGACAGTTGTACTCATGAAATCATACCTTATTGGATGTTCCAGGATTTTGTCCCAGCAACATAGAAGGAACGTCAATATATTTCCAAGTTAGGACTGAGAGGGCTTAGGGGAGAACTTGCAAGTGGTGGCATTCCCACATATTGACCATATTGTCCTTCTAGATTGGAGTGGTCATGGATTTGAAAGATGCTGTCTGCGAAGCCTTAGTGAAATTCCGCAGTGCATCTTGTAGATAGTACACATTGCTGATACTGATTTATTAGTAGTAAGGGTGTGAACTTTTGTGGATCATAGAATCCCTACAGTGTGGAAACAGGCCCTTTGGCCCAACAAGTCCACATCGAACCCCAGAGCATCCGACCCAGACCCATCCTCCGAGAACCCACCTAATCTACATATCCCTATGGGCAATTTAGCATGGCCAATCCACCTAACCTGCACATCTTTGGACTGTGGGAGGAAACTGGAGCACCCGGAGGAAACCCACGCAGACACGGGGAGAATGTGCAAACTCCACACAGACAGTCGCCCGAGGCTGAGAATCGAATCAGAGTCCCTGGAGCTGTGAGGCAGCAGTGCTAACCACTGAGCCACCGTGCCGCTCCATGTCATGCCATTCCAGCAGACTGCTTTGTCCTAGATGGTGTTTAGCTTCTTGAGCATTGTTAACGCTGCACTCATCCAGGCAAGTGGGAAGGATTCTATCAAACTGGACTCGTGCCTTGCCTTTGATGAACAGGAGGAGAGTTACTCCCTGCAAGACTCCTAGCCTCTGACCTGCTTCTGCAATCCGCGAGATTCAAGGACAGCCACAGTATTGTTAGGAAGACTGTTCCAGGATTTTGACACAGCAAAAGTAAAAGAATGCCAATGTAGTTCCAAGTCAGGATGATGTGTGGGTTATAGAGAAACTTGCAGGTAGTGATATTTCCATACAACCTGCCGTACTCTCCTTTCCAAGTGAGAAATGTCACACGTTTGGAAGGTACAGTTAAAAGAAGCCTTGGTAAATTATTACAGTGCATCTTCTAGACAGTACACATTCCTGCCACTGTATATTAGTGGTGAAGGGAATGAATGCTGAAGTAGAAAGTAAGGTCTTAATCAGCGGCGCTGCTTTATCCTTGATGACATCAAGTTTCTTGAGTGCTGTTGGAGATACATTCACCCAGGTAAGTGGAGCATATTCCAATCATCCCTGATATATCCTTTGGAAATAGTTTCAAAGGTCACTTTCCCCTCAATTCTGGAGTTCAGGTCTTTTGTTTATGTTTGGATGAAGGATGTAATGAGGTCAGGAGCCGAGTGTCCCTGCCGTAAACCCCAGTCAGCATCAGTTATCAAGCTATTCCTTTGCAAGTGCCAATTGATAGCACTGTTGATCATTTCTTCCATTACTTTTCCGATAATGGAGAGTAGAATGATAGGGCAGTAATTGTCTAGGTTGCATTTTGACTGCTGTTTGTGAACATGATGCACCCAGCTAATTGTCCACATTGTGAAAGGGGTGACAGCATCGTAGCTATTCTAGAACAGTTGGTAAGGGATATGGCTAGTTCTGCAGCACAGATCTTCAGTACTATTGTCAGATTGTTTCAGGGCCCATAGCCTCTGTAGTATCCATTGCTTTAAGCAATTTCTTGGAGTGAATCAAACTTCAGCTGGCATCTCTATGTAGGGATCCTTATGAGGAGGCCAAGAAGGATCATTTGTTCAAGAAGGGAGGAAGGGTAAAACCCAGCCAAGAGGAGACTGATACGATTTTGAATACCTCGGTCAAATCTCCTAAAAGGTATAGATAGGGAGAAATTGTTTCCATTGGTTTAAGGATTGAGAATGAGACAGCAAAGATTTTAGGCAATTGGTAAATGCAGGAATACTGACATGAGGATAGGCTTTTTCACAGAGTGGGTGATTAAGATCTGGGGCAGCTGGTTCAATTAAGGCATTCAACAAGGAATTTGATCATTATGTGAAAAAGAAGAATGTGTAGGGCTGCAGGAAGAAGGTGGGAGAATAGCTCTGTGTCAACTACTCTTTCAGAGAGATAGAATAGACATTATGGGCAGAATGACCTTCTGCTGTACCACAACTATTTGATGATTCCATATGTCTGAATCCTTGTTTACAGTTACAATTAAATCTGCTTCCACCACATGTTCAGGTAGTACATTCAGATCATAACAACTTACTATATACAAAAATTGTCTTCTCCCATCAGTTACTTTCCTAACATACGTGGATGAATAACATGTCAAAGTCTTCCAAATTAGCTTCACAGATAGGTAATTATCATGTCCTTTCTCCAAAAGGTTATATTTTATTACTTCATTATAAATGCAAACAAGCTTAATAGCGGACACGTGGATTTATTCTTACTGGTTCCGTTCTTGGCATGAAACCACAGATGTTTGGAAGCATACTGTTCACTCACTCCAACTCATCCAATTTTCATCTACCAACAGCTGTAACTTGACTGTCAAAGCAGCAACATAGCATGAGCTCACCATCTTAAGAACAAGAAATTCATATGAAGGCTAAAAATGGAAAAAAGGGATAGAGAATCAGTTTATTCAATCAGAATCAAAAGATTTTTTGGAATAATGCTTCAAATTCCATCTAAATAAATGTTCAACAAATTCTAAAGTTATCAGTATTGACTCATTCAATGCGTAAAAAACATCAATCATCGATACGGCAAATTTTAAATGATTTGAAACAATTAATATTTAACATGTAGATGCAAGCTCTATTGATTAGTAAAGACAGAAATGTTAAAGTGGCACTCCAAGGTGACCCTCCCATTGCAATCTATTATGTGAGCATGGATTGCCTACAGGCCTGCCAAAAATTCAAGTTCAAAACAAACACACAACTGACTCCTGACAGAAGATAGTCTTGAAACTAACTTAGTAATGCTGAGCAGAAAAATATAAACTTTTAATATTTGACACCCACCTAATTTACTCACTGAAGGCGACAGGGAATTGCAATTTTAAAGGTTACTCTATCAGCCTAAAATTGGTAAGACACCAGGCTCCAGCCATGAACTCAGCTGACAGAGAGCAATGCATGAATGCAAGGAGCTTGCTTCACTAATTATTTTAAGACAAAATTCTTTCTTCTTTGTTCATGGGACGTGGATGTTGCTGGCTAAGCCAGCATTTATTGTCCATTTCTGATAGCCATGGAGAAATTGGTGGTGAGTTGCATCCTTGAACCACTGCAGTCAGTCCTTGAGGTGTACGAACATCCATTATGAATGATTTGGAATGATTTCTCATTCTGACAACAGCATTAATGTAGGATTAGATAATTTAAAATCAAGCAAAAGTATTAAATACTACCATCAATGTAAATAATTGGTGCACCAGCACAGATTCTTCTGGTACCTGCTGTTTGTAGTTTGGCAACCTGAAAATGACCCATTTATCCCAACTTGCTGCTTCCTATCAGCAAATCCTCTAAACATGCTAATACAAAATTCCCAACACCATGAGTTCTTAAATGGTGCAGTAATGTTTAATATGGTATCTTATCAACAGCCTTTTGGAAATCTCAAGACACCATATCTAACGGTTCACTTTATCCTCTTTGCCTGTTATAATTTTCTTTCATAAAACCATTTGTTACGTATTAGGATTTTCTAATCATACACACACTTTAGTATGACGTGCTTTGTTTCAGAATGCTTCCAGCAAGAGTGTAATGATCATTTCAAACCCCTTAAGTAGCATTTTATCAAGGAATTTATCGCCCAACCTGAACAAGCATAAGGCAGACAGACACCAAAAGGCAAAATTCTACATAGCTGAAAATAAATTGTTCACATCATGACTTCTTCCAGAATGCATCTGAGAAGTAGATTGTAAAAAGAATGAGGACACTGTTATCTAAAGTTTTTCACACTCTAAGGAAGATAATTTTCAACCTCCAGAGTTCTTCTTGGCTGGTTTCACGGAGTTTGAGCCAACAACCCAAAAATTTTTATGTTAGAACATCTACCTCATACAACTGCATCTTAAATCAGCAAGTCTATTTGACATTGGTCGTGAGATAATTGGCTGCAAAATCAGTTAGACCTGTATGTACTAATGCAATAAGACAAAATTGTTACCCACATAACTTACTTTTAGCCCTTGAAGGCAATACTGCAAGCTAGAGATAAAAATTTATCTATCCAATTTAAAAGTGAAAGGTTGAATACCTTCCACAGAACCAAGGCTAATAATTGTCTAACAATGGTTCAATCTTATTAAGGGATACTGACGTGTTCTGCTTTTGGTAATTAAAATACAATCCATATCTGTTAATTGAAAGCTGTTTCAAAGCAAAAAAAAAGTGAGTTAGACAGCAATTCAAATAAAGCAATTTAAATTAAACAACACAAAGTATTAACAATCTGAAAAAGAAAAACAATCCATCTAGTCACCCAAATTACTGTACCAAATTAGTTCTCATTCCCTATTCTATAGGAAAAATGAAAACAATAAATTGAAAATGAGTGGACAAACAAACTGTATTAGTAGAAAAATGTGGAGTGCTCAGTTGCCATTCTGAGCTGTACCTGGCTCCTATCTACTGCTGCTGTTGCTTTGGGATTAACTTTGCTACAGGCAAGGAAAGGAAAAACTCATAATCACACATAAAATAAAAACGTTGAATTATGAAACATGTACTATTTGTTTATAGCATTGGTTCTCGTAAGAGTAGCACTAAGCAAAGCTAAGAATGAAGTGCTATGCTAACATGATGAAGCTGTAACACAGAACTACATACTCAACAGTGAAAGCAAACTGCTTGACATAGCCAAGTGATCCTACATGCAACAAATCAAATCAAAGCTCTGCAGCACTGCTACATCCAGTCTTGAATGGAGATGGAGAATTAAACATCTAATGTTGGGGGAGCAAAATTCATGCTCATTATCAGTGATACTGAAAGCCAGCATCCAAATTCAAATCCACTCTGGTCAAATGACTATCCATTTGCATCTTCCCAAATATAAGCAAAGTGATGGAAGCAGTGTTTGACAGTGCGACCAACCAGCACTTACTTACCAATGCTTTGTCTGGATTCTTCCTGGGAAACTGGCCCCACACCTCCTTATAGCCTTGGTCTGAATATTCCACTGATGAAAGCAACTGCTCTTGATAGCAAGGCAATATGTGATCAAGAATGGCATCAAGGATCCCCAACAAAACTGAAGTCAATGGGAATGGGGAGAAAACACTTCAATGTCATACACAGCAGTAAAAAATGCTAGTTCCGATTTCACAAACTAAAAGGACCTTAGCTAAGACTTCACTTTTTTAAAAAAAAAAAAATTGTTCATTGGATCGGGATGTGGTTGACCAGACCAGCATCTATTTCTTGCTCCCAATTGTGCTGGAGAAGGTGGCAGTGAGCTGCCTTCTTGAAATGCTGCAGTGCATGGCAGTAGAGACACCTGCAGTGCTGTTAAGAAGGGAGTTTCAGGATTCTGACCCAGCAGCAGTGAAGCTTGGAGGGTAACTTAAGGTGGTGGTGCTCCCATGTATTTACAGGCCTTGTCCTTTCAAGATGGTAGAAGTTGCATCTTTGGGAATTGAGAAAAAGTACAGACAAGGCAAATTAGATTAAATCATAAGTGAATAGAAATAGAGTCGCAGACATTTAAGGGTATATTTCAGAATACACAGAATAGATATATTTCAAAAACAAAGAAAAATGTCAAGGAAAGGATCCACTATCTGTGGTGGCTAAGTAAAAAAAGTAGTAACAAACCCAGGGAAGGGTAGCATCAAATTGAAAGAAAAAACACAATGTGGCAAAGATTAGCGAAAACATAGGAGCTTGGGCAAGTTCTATAAACCAACAATTGATGATCTAAAAAAAATGAATAACACAGAACATCAGAGTAGCCATGCAGTTTAGAAAGAACATTGATGGCCACCTGTACCTAGTGCGGTATAAGGATCAGTGCTGCGGCCACAATTAATTATAATGTATATAAATGGTTTTGATGAGGAAAGTGAATGCACTAAGTCTGACAATGACACAAAAATAGGTGGAAAGGCAAGTAGTGAGAGTGACACAAAGAGTCTGCAGAGAGACAGAGACATAGAACATAGAACCCCTACAGCGTGGAAGCAGGCCATCCAGCCCAACAAGTCCACACCACCCCTCCAAAGAGCATCCCACCTAGACCCGTTCCCCTACCCCTGCATTTCCCATGTCTAACGCACTGAACCTAAACATCCCTGGGCACTATGGGCAATTTTATCATGGCCAATCCACCTATCCTGCACATCTTTGGACTGCAGGAAGAAACTGGAGCATCCAGTGGAAACCCACGCAGACACGGGGAGAATGTGCAAACTCCAGACAGACAGTCACCCGAGGTTGGAATTGAACCTGGGTCACTGGCACTGTGAGGCAGCAGTGCTAACCACTGAGCCACCATGCCACCCCTTTTTTTCTACTGCAGAAATAGGTAGATTAAGCAAGTGGGCACAAACTTGGCAGATGGAAGATAATGTGGTAAATGGAGAAGTTATGCACTTTGGAATGAATAATATTTGAGCTAAATGTTACTTAAATAGAGAAAAACTGGAGTAAGCTACTGAACAGAGATTTGGGAGTCATCGACCATGATTCACAAAGAGCTAGCATCCAAGTTCAGTGGGTAATAGGAAAGGCAAATGGAATGTTGATCTTCATTTCAATGGGCATGAAATATTAATGTAAATAGGTTTTACTAAAATTATACAAGTCACTCGTCAGACCACAACTGGAATACTGTGAACAGTACTATGAGCAATAGTCCAAAAGAACTTAAGTCTCAGGAACTAATAATAGAAAATAAGGAAAAGGCAGATGAAACAAACAGATATTTTACATAAGTCTTCAAAATATTTCTCAGAAATAGATGTAAATCAAGAAATGAAAAGGAGGGAAGAACTTGAGATAATTACAATCAGGAAAATGGTAGTGATCAAATAGTTGGACTTGTGGACTGACAAGTGCCCAAGTCCTGGTGGACTTCATCCGAGAGTCTCAAAAGAAGTAGCTAGTGAGGTTGTTGATACATTGATTTAAATTTTCTAAAATTCCCTGGGTTTGGGAAGGTTCTAATTTAAAAATGCAAACTTAAACCCTTTTCTTCAAAAAGGAAGGAGCCATAAAGCAGAAAACTACAGGCTAGTTAAATAATCATCTATCATAGAGAAAACGTTTGAGCTTTTACTGAAGATGCCTGTACCAGGGCATTTTGAGAAATTCAAGGTACAGTTGGTTCTGCTATTACGCATGTTCCGTGAATGCGAATTGGCTGTAACGAGATTGACAAATGGGGGAACGTTATTTCTAAAATGCGAACTTGTGTTGGCTATAACACGATTCCATCGGTGCGCAGAGGAGTACACATCGACATTACATGATCGTTTCACGGGTTTTGTCGCGAATATGTACAATATTAGCGCTGAAAGTGTCTCCATGCTGCCATCATGTGATCATTTCATGGGTTTTGTTGTGAAGGGCTTTCTGTGAGAAGTACAGTACAACCTCCTCCCCCAACAAGCCATCTTGACATTTTTTCAAAGTAAAGTGTTAAATTTACTTTTATTTCATTATTAGATACGAATTAAACATTAATTCAAATTGTGCTATCCTTTGCGTTAGGCTTTTGGGTGATTTTTGAGCAATTTTGAGTGATTTTTTTGTGGTCTGCCCCTAAGCCCACTTTTCTCATAGGCTCCGTTGTTTCTATTGCACGATTTTCTATAACACGATGTTGCACGGGATAGCGACTATCACATTATAGCAGAACTGACTGAAATCAGGCAAAGGCAACATGGTATTGTAAAGGGAAATAATTTTTAACTAAATAGTTGGAGGTCCTTGAGGTAACATGTACTGCACTTCAATTTTCAGAAGCCATTTGAAAGGGTTATTGGGGAAAATAAAGGCCAAAGTGCAGGGGATAATATTTGGGCATGAATAAAAGATTGGTTAGTTATCAGGAAACAATAGGCATAAATGGGCCTTTTTCTGATTGGCAAGATACATTAAGTGGCACGCAACAGGGCAAGCTAATAGAATGTTATCATTTCTTGCAAGTTGAACTGAATGTAAAAGTAAGGAGGTTATACTAGGCATTAGGGAGACCATATCTGGGATATTGTACACAATACTGGTCTCCTTATTATAGGAAGAATGCAAATGTCTTTACAGCAGTTCAGGGGAGGTTTAGTAGACTAATACTGGAAGAAGGAGGTTGTCTTATAAAGGAAGGGTTAGACTGTTTAAGCTTGTATCTGCTGGAGTTTAGAAGAGTGAGAGGTAACTTGGTTGAAACTTCAGAAGATCCTGAGGGGTTTTGTCAAGGTGCATGTGGAAAGAATGTTTCCTTTCATCCAAGATTCTAGAACTAGGCACCATTATTTAAAAATACAGGGATACATATTGTCGGTAGGCAGGAATGTATAGAAATCAGATCAACCATGATCTCTTTGAGTGCAGGAGCTGGTTCAAGGGACTGACTAGCCTATTCCTGCTCCTAATTCATGTGTTTACACGCCAAGAAATTTAAAAATTTTAATGTGTAACTT
This sequence comes from Rhincodon typus, assembly GCF_021869965.1. Lineage (NCBI taxonomy): Eukaryota > Metazoa > Chordata > Chondrichthyes > Orectolobiformes > Rhincodontidae > Rhincodon > Rhincodon typus. The sequence goes on from NC_063336.1 coordinate 34,955,027, forward strand.
TAGGCCTAACTAACAGAAAATGCCATTAGATGCCCAGCTGCAAGAAAATCTGGCCCAATACAACTCAATCAAAACAAACTCATGGCGTTATCACTCACATATATCATGCAGATGGTTCATTAATTTAAGTTATCCTAGGTCCCATATGGTATCTTTCCAACTCTACATCACTAATGATGTAGCCCCTGAGCTTTTCCAATTGAGGAACAATCTGCTTCATCACAAAATTTCTACATTAAGCATAACTTGAGCAAAAATTCCAAATTCTGTTGGCTGAGGAAATGACAGATTCTACTTTTTCTAATTCAAGGTAATGGCTCATTGCTTATTAGAAAGAGATTTTGAGATGTGAATAAATTCACATTTATTGTTTCTTCAAAATATAACTCATTACTATATTATTCCTTAAAAGAAACAATAAAATTTAACTGAATGATTGATGATTAATGAAAACAAATCAGTGTTTTTTTTTCCCCAATTTTACCAGTATTCTCTCCTGACCAAATGAGAGATTTCTTGGTAAACAGAACTGACTGTATTTGTATTATTTCCATCTGCAAAAGTGGGGTGGCTTATTCCTCTCAAAACCCCTTGAACCTGGGTCAGAAAAGACGAGAAACTTTAAAAGCTCTCAACCTTGACCCAAACATGCCAAATTTCAAGTTTAGCAGAGACAGGGGAATGGGCTAGCAGCCAAACCATCTCTATGAGGCAGGTTACGTTTAAATATTACACAATTGGGAGCTTCATGTTTTTCATAGGTCTAATCGCTGCCCAGGCTCACGAAAGGCAAAAATCACATCCTGAAAAAGGTTCACTGCATTTACAATACAGTGCTTCACATACAGGGAGGACCAGAAGTGCAATCCCTCAGCCTCCTAAGAATACCCTTTCCCCTTTGATGAGGCATCCCCTACCATCTGGAACCCGTCCCCATCCTACTCCTAAAACCCAATATCCAAGAATAGTACAAACCTTACTCTGCAACCTGCTCCAGAGTGCTGCTTGCCTGGCTGGAAACCAAAGCTGTCAATCAGGCTGATTTCAGACTCCAGCCTAACAAGCCTGTCTGTCAATATCAGGGCCACTGACTCCAGAAAAATCAGTGTTAGTGAAGTTGAGAATGCAGATTTGATTGAACTTCAGTTGATGAACCAGTATAAGATAAATCTTAGCAAAACATCAAAATAGGCAAATTTATACAATAGATTTTAAGTTAACTTCCTTGTCTCATGCTGATAGTTCTCATTATCGTGTACCCCACCATATTTCTTTTAATCAAAAGGCAATAATAGTCAAAATGGAACAGACAATGGCTATTCAGCCCACTAAATCCATATTGGTTCCTCTGTTGAGAAATCTGATCAGCCCACTCTATTCCCAAAGCTCTGTAACTTTGTATCCAAGTACCCATCCAATATCTTTCTTAAATTGTTAAGTGCCTCAGTTTCCATCACCTTCATATGGTAGCAAGTTTCAGGTTATTGAAGTTTTCCTTACATTCTCTCTGCATCTCTTACCTAAACCTCATATCTATGTCCCCTAATCTTGAAAAAAAAATTGAGGAAAAGGCAATTGTGCTTCTTTGAGGACCTTATCATCTAAATTTGACTTGATCCTGTACAACTTTTTCAAATCTCCCAGCCATCACTTTATTCCTATATCAAAGTAGATTATGTATGAGGAAAATGAAAGTGTTCCTCAGGAAAGTGCACTGCCCACCATTCTCTAGTCAGAAAAACAACATTTACCAATTCTGTTGTTTTCTATCCTGAATCCGAATTTCATTCACACCACGCCTCCCGCAACCTTCCTATTGCATCAGCTTCAATTTTGTTAACAGGCCTTAGCTCTTGGTCAATAGGTTTCTTCAATTCCGTATAGAAAACGGCCACTGATGTCCCTTCAATATCAACCTTTGTTACTTCAAAATAATGCAATAGGACTTAACATTTGTTCAATTACTTCAATGGTTTTGACTAAGGACTAAGAACTCTAGTTCCTTTACAATGTTACTGTGTGATTCGGTATGTCACCATTATTTGCTTCACACTTTTTGTTTGTAATAACTCTAGAGCAAGACTGCCCGCATATAGTGGTATGATATACTCCATTGACACCAGATGCACATATTCTCCAGTATTCAATTCTTTATCACCAGGTTAGTTTTTCAGTTCAAGTTAAACTCAGTTAAACTCAGCATGGAAGAAAGTCATAAGCTGGGTTCATAAATTCCTTATGTCAATAAAGATCTCTTGTGGATGAGCCACTTACATGCAACCTTCTGGGTTGAAGGGCAGGGGGGCATGGCATAACAAACAGACCAAATCAAACAATGCAACACTTAAGGCATGCAAGTAAGATGCCAAATATGCAGCCAGTAGGCACTTAACTGTAATGTGGTAATATTTAATACAATCAGCAATGGAATCACCCAAGCCAATTCACACACAGCTTTTAAATGCGTCACGCAGTGGGAACCTTCACCCAAATCATTGTGGATGAGAACTCAAATTCCAAATGTAATTTTCAGGTATTAGTTACCTTGTTGCAATGTGTTACATACCAAAGCATTCTATACTGGATGTGAAGTACACAAAAAAAACCCACACAGCATATCTACTATGTTGGACAGTTACACCACCAGTCATGGGGAAACTGTACAATAAATGGAAAGGTCACACGTACACTATGAAACAACAGATGTGCAATTAAAACCAATGAACGTCTTAAAACTATGCAGAAAAAAGATGAATATGTGATCTACAACAAAATGAGGACAGATTGACTATGTTGTTCAATATATTGAGATCATACTTGAAGCAGCTGTTAATTTTATGCTTCAGTGACTAGCATATGTTATTGGATTGAAGGTTACTACTGAGTATGCAGTACTGTTTGGAGAATTCAAATTCAGATCAGCAACAGCTACACCATAGAAAACAGCTGCTCTAGGAAGGAATGTATTGCAGATATAGTCAACTAGCAAAATACATGTCTAGAAAGAAGTTGGAGCAGTAATTTCAAAAAATATTTTCTACAAGCTGTAAATAAGTCTACCATAGCATGGATATTGTGCAAGTGAAAATGGGACCTTGACTTCAGTGGGATATCAGTATTCCTTATTATAAGGCATAACAAATCCATGAAAGAGCTTTTACCATAAATTTTACCTATCGCATTATATTACAAAAACACCATTCAAGGTCCTCGGACAGGGTCTTGTCATTTGCTAGTCTTCTTCAAAAGATAGTTCTGTATCCCTGTCATTTTTTTTCATGCGAAATATGTACCACAATGCTTCTAGGGCATCAGCACATGAGGTTATTCACACTACTTTCCCAACAAAAAGCCAAACCAAAGTCATTCTGACTGATCAGCTTAAGCAAAACAGGTAATTTAAGTTTCCTCAGTTCTGGGGTTCCATATTGATTGACATAGCAAATTGATATATTGCAGAGTTGAGCTCTACAAAGTTAAGTGGAAGTGTATATTTTTTGCAATGTTATAACTGGGAACTGGCAGAGTGTTTGGCTACAAGATCTAAAGTAATGTTGGCACAGGCAGTGTTTATCCTGCACCTGAACTGAATACAGAATGACTTCTAGCCAGGAGCTCACAAGTAGAGTGCATTGTCAGGATGCTTCAGTATAAACAAGGCACACCACTTTATTTAGGCGTGTTATGCACCAGACCAACACCCCATGCCCTCAAAATATATTAAGAAGATAGTCTAGACCCTAACTTTTTCTGATTTTAATGGTAAATGTAAGGCATTATATTCTGGGTGCAATTCTATTGGCTAAACTACCAGGCTTGAAACAAAACACACTTCAGTCATACACCACAATTAAAATACAGACAAAATAAGGAGAAAAGAATTGGCCTAACTGTAATTCTATCCAAATGTTTAACAAAATAATATATATAAACTACTACTAATTAACTGTTCCAATATTCTAACATCCCATAAACATACCTTTGGCAAAGGCAAATTCAGTAAAATAGATTGTCTAACAGCAGGAAGAGAACCACAGCATTTAGCTGTAACAGAGAAAAGAATAAAAGCTTCCACATCCAGCTTCAATACCCCAGCAACTGCTACAGAAGGCTAAAACTAAAAAGAAATGCTGGTTCCGTGCGAATTTGACCACACCCATTCAGGCTGCTCGTAACGTTCCAACTTGTAAAAAAATACCTAAGGCCTCACAAGCGGTTCATTGGCTTCAGAGCAGACTGCTCGGCACCTGTGACTACCTTAGTTTCTTCATAAACAAAACCAGACAAAATACACATCTTAAAGCCATTCTATTGTCCCATGTGTCACTTAAAAAGTGCCTGTGATTACATACAATATTACAGCATGGAAAAAGATTGCTTGCAACAACATGTTTGTGTTCCACACAAGTCTCCTCCCAACTTAATAATATATTCATCTCTCTCACATGTATCTAAATAGCATTGATATATTTAATGGAAAGCTATTTGCCTCAACTATTCTTTACGGTACAAGTTCCACATTCTCATCATTCTCTAAGGACATAGGTTGTGTCAATTCCTTCTCAGGTTTATTACAGATCTGGTTGCAGATCCCTAGTTTTTGATTCACACAAAAGTGAAAATATCCTCTGGACGCCATCGAAACTCTTCATAATTTCGAGGACTTTTATCAAATCACTTCTCAGTTCCTTTCTAGAGAAAAGGCTGCAGGCTCTTTCCTGATAAGAAAAAAATTGATAGATGCATCTTTTTAGTCTAAGTTGACAATGTTCTTGTAAGTACATTTTGCAACTATATTAATGCTAGTTGTTATGGTATCATCTTTTTTGAATTTTCTCTCTTTTTTTCCCCCAGAATACTTACATATGCTTGTATACGGACCAAACTATGTACAATATCTATAATATGATCGAGGCAAGATTTAATACACATAAGGAAGCAATTATAAAATTACCAATATATTCCTAAGGTGAAAGGAGAGAGTTTAAAAAATAAGACAAGGGGGAAATTTTTTTTTTTTTTTTTTTTAAAAACACAGATGGTTGTTCACATGTGGAACGAACTTCCTAATGAAGTGGTGGATGCGGGTACAATTACAACGTTTAAAGGACGTTTGGATAGATATATGAATAAGAAAGGTTTGGAGGGATATGGGCCAGGAGCAGGCAGGTGGGACTACCTTAGTTTGGGATTATGTTCGGCATGGACTGGTTGGGCCAAAGAGTCTGTTTCTGTGCTGTATGACTCTATGACTCTATTACGATTGGAATATAGGAAAATAACTGTTTTACAAACAATTGCTGGTTGTAGAGAACTATTGCTGAATATTTAAAAGACCAGTGGCTCAATGGTTAGCACTGCTGCCTCACAGTGCCAGGATCATGACTTTGATTCAAGCCTCGGGTGACTGTCTGAGTGGAGTTTGCACATTCTAGCCATGTCAGTGTGGGTTTCTGCCAGGTGCTCCAGTTTCCTCCCACAGTCTAAAGATGTGCAGGTTAAGTCAACTGGCCATGTTAAATTGCCCCATAGCGTCCAAGGATGTGCAGGCTCGGTGGGTTAGCCATGGGAAATGCAGGGTCTGGGTGGGATACTCTTCGGAGGGTCCATACAGACTCAATGCACTGAATGGCCTCTTTCCACACTGTAGGGATTCTATGATCCTAGAGAGTGATGTTACTAGAGGCTTGCATCCTACATTCACTTGATGAATGCCAAAGTTCAAACAATCACAACAATTTATATATTTATATCACAGAAGAACAGGGTGCTGACTGAATGTCTAGCCATACATCAGGTACCTCACAAAAGATTAAGTGATCAGATAAGAACCCATGACATTGGGGGTGGTAAACTGGCATGGATAGAGAACTGGCTCATGGGCAAGAAACAGCAAGTAGGGTTGAGGGGTTCTTTCTCAGGTAGGCAACATGTAACTAGTGTGTTCCACAGAGATCAGTATTGGGACTGCAGCTGTTCACAATATCTATATTCAGCGCTTGGAAGAAGGACGCAAATTTACTGTAGTCAAATTTGCAGACAACTGAGGCAAGTTGTGACAGAGGGACTGAAAGAGTTTACAAAAAACTATTGATAGGTTAATTAAGTGGGCAAAAGGTTGGCAAATGGAGTACAATGTGGGAAAATGTGATGTTGTTCATTTTTGTAAAGGAGAACAAAAGAAAAGTATTATTTAAGTGGAGAAAAGGTGCAGAAAGCTGAACATAAAAAGGGACTTTGGGTTACTTATACATGAGACACAGAAAACTAGCACATAGGTCCAGCAGATAATCAGGAAGACTCATGGAACAAAGAAATTGTTGGAAAAACTCAGCAGGTCTGGCAGCATCTGTTCCTCAGATTCTGAGTAAGGGTCACCGGATCCAAAACGTTAACTCCGATTTCTCTCCACGCTACCAGACCTGCTGAGCTTTTCTAGCAATTTCTTTATTTGTTTCTGATTTCCAGCATCTGCAGTTCTTTTGGTTTACATACCCTCATTTCAAGGGGGTTGGAATGTAAAAGTCTTACTGCAACTGTACAAGGTGCTGGAGAGATCACATTTGGAATACTGTGAGCAGTTTTAGTCCCCCTATTTAAGGAAAGATATCATTTCATTGAAGGTATTTCAGAGAAGGTCCACTAGAATGATCACTGGTACGGAGGGATTGTCATACGAGCACAGATTAAACAGGCTGGGACTCAATACATTAGAATTTAAAAGAATCAGAGGTGATTTCACTGAAATGTATCACATTCTTAAGGAGCATGACAGAGTAAATGTGGCAAGGATGTTTCCCTTTGAGTGAGAATCTCAGACCAGAGGACATCGTTTCTGAACAAGGAGCCACCAATTCAAGATGGAGATGAACAAGAATTTCTTCTGAGGGCTGAGAATCTTTGGAACTCCTTGCCACAGGGAGAACAGTTTTTATGTATATTTGAAGCTGAGATAGATAGATTCTTAATTAAGAGGAGATCAAGGGCAAGTCCAAGAAAATGGATGTGAGCAATGTTGGATCAGCCATGATCCAATTGAATGGAGGAGCAGTCTCAAGGGGCCAAACAGCCTACTCCTATTCCTATTATTTATGGTCTTAGTCCACTTTAATTAGCTGAGGCATTGCCATGGAGAAGGCAACAAGAGACTATCGGCCAAATGGAACATCCATGGCACTGAAATGAAAAGCTTTTATTTAAAACTAAATTCAGTAAGTTTTTTTTTTGTTTTAAAATTCCAAGATAAAGTAGCTACAGACAAAAAAAAAAAAACTGCAAATGCTGGAATCCAGGGAGACCTGAAGAAGGACATTTCATAGAATCCCTACAGCGTGGAAACAGGCCCTTCGGCCCAACAAGTCCACACTGACCCTCAGAGCATCCCACCCAGACCCATCCCTGAACACTATGGGCAATTTAACATGGCCAATCCACCTAACCTGCACATCTTTGGACTGTGGGAGGAAACCGGAGCACCCGGAGAAAACCCACGTCGACACGGTGAGAATGTGCAAACTCCACACAGACAGTTGCTCGAGGGTGGAATCGAACCCAGGACCCTGGAGCTGTGAGGCAGCAGTGCTAACCACTGAGCCACCTTACCGTAACACCGTAATACCTGAAACATTGACCGCTCCTTTCCTCCAGATGCTGCATGGCTTGTTGTGTTCTTCCAGCCTCCTGTTTGTCTCTCCATAAAGTAGCCACAGCTTTGGCAAGTGCTACTACTATCCATAACAATGGGATTTCCTAAATTAATCCAGTCCCATTTGCCAGCATTTGGCCCATATCCTCCTAAACCCTTCCTACTCATATACCCTTCAGATGCCTTTTAAATGTTGCAATTGTACCAGCCTCCACCACTTTCTCTGGCAGCTCATTCCATACACACACCACAGTCTGTGTGAAAAAGTTAGTCCTTATGCCTCTTTTAAATCTTACCCCTCTCACCTTAAACCTATGCCCATAATTTTGGACTTGCCTAACCCCCGGGGAAAAGATTTTGACTATCCACCCTGTCCAGGCCCCTTATGATTTTATAAAATTGTATAAACTCCGAGGCTACAGGGAAAATTCAGCACATTTAGCCTCTCCCTGTACTCAAACCCTCCGTACCCCAGCATGATCACTGATTCTTTTATGCACCCTTGCTAGTTTAACTACATATTTCCTATAGCAGGGAGACTAGAATTGAACACAGTATTCCAAAAGCGGCTTACCCAATGTCCTGTACAGCTGCAACATGACATCCCAACCCTTATACTCAATGATCTGAACAATAAAGCCAAGCGTACTAAACGCCTTCTTCGCTACCCTAATAAAAACCGAAACAACTGCAAATGCTGTAAATCAGAGACAAAAACAGAAATTGCTGGAAAGCACAGATGCTGCCAGACCTGCTGAGCTTTTCCAGCGATTTCTATTTTTGTCTCTTCTTCACTACTTTGTCTACCTGCAACTCCACCTTCAAGGAACTATGAACCTGCACCCCAAGGTCTCTGTTTGCCAATACTCCCCAGGACCCTAGCATTAAGTATACAAGTCCTGCGCTGGTTTGCCTTACCATAATGCAACACCTCACATTTATCTAAATTAAACTCCACCTGCCACTTCTTGGCCCATCAGCCCATCTGATCAAAGTCCCGTTTTATTCACCGTCCACGATACCTCCAAATTTGGTGCCATCTGCAAACTTACTAACAAATCCTTCTGTATTCACATCCAAATCATTTATACAAATGACAAAAAGCAGCAGACCCAGCACCAATCCTTATAGCACACTGATGGTCAAAGGCCTCCAAGTCTGAAAAATAACCCTGCATCACTACCCTCTGTCTCTTACCTTCAAGCCAATTTTGTATCCAAATGGCTAGCACTCCCTGGATTCCATGTAATCTTAACTTGTTAACCAGTCTACCACGTAGAACCTTGTTGAACACTTTGCTGAAGTCCATATAGACAATATCCACTGCTCTGCCTTCAACAGTCTTCTTTGTCACTTCTTCAAAAACTCAATCAAGTTAGTAAGACACGATTTCCCATGCACTAAGCTATGTTGACTATTCCTAATCAGTCCTTGCCTTTCCAAATGCATGTAAATCCTGTCCCTCAGAATCCCCTCCAACAACCTACCGACCACTGATGTCAGGCTCACCAGTCTATAGTTCCTTGCCTTTTCCTTACCACCTTTCTTAAACAATGACACCACAGCAGCCATCTTCCAGCATCTCATCTCGTTGACAATACAAATATCTCAGCAAAAACAGGGTGGAGTCGGGGGGGGAAGGGGTGGAGAGATGGTGGGCAGCAATAACTTCCCTAGCTTCCCACAAAGTTCTGGAAATACAAGCCCCAGGCATTTATCCACCTTTATGCGTTTTTAAGATATCCAGTACCTTCTCCTCTGGACACTTTTCAAGATATCATTGTTTACTTCTCCAAGTTCTCTAGCTTCCATACCCTTCTCCACAGTAAACACTAGCAACAAATATTCATTTAGAATCTCACTCATCTCCTGCTGTTTCACGCATGGACTTCCTTATTGATCTTTAAGGAGCCCTATTCTCTCCCTAGTTACTCTTCTGTCCCTAACGTATTTGTAGAATCTCTTGAGATCCTCCTTAACCCTATTTGCCAAAAGATAGCTCATGTCCCCTTTTTACCCTCCTGATTTCCCTCTGGAGTATACTCCTACTACCCTTGTACTCCTCTAGGGATTTATTTGACCCCAGTTGTCTATACCTGACATATGCCTCCTTCTTTCGCTTGGCCAGAGCTTCAATTTCTCCAGTCATCCACCATTCCCTACACCTACCAGCCTTGCCCTTCATACTAACAGGAACATACTGCCTCTGGAATCTCGTTATCTCATTTTTGAAGGCCTCCTACATTCCAACTTCGCCTGTGATTAGCCTCACCCAATCAACTTTTGCAAGTTCTTGCCTAGTACCATCAAAATTGGCCCTACTCCAATTTAGAACTTTATCTTTGAGATCATTATCAGCTCATGAAATATTTTACTTACTAGAGATATACTTCTTGTTACAGCATGGAGACAGACAGCCAAACTAAATCAGCCTTTCTGCCTCTGTATTCGCAAAACAGCAAAACTAAATCAAAGATTCCCAAAAAGTCACTACACTGGCTCCTAGCCAGCCTTTTGAATCATCTATCCCAGACTTTGCGAATAATTAATTTCCAGATGCCAATTTTGTATCTTAACAAAATACTTAATATATTAAATACACAATAACTTTGGCAGAAAGAAAATTAAACAACGTTGAGCTGATTAATATCTATGCTTTCAACCAAAAACATTTATTTTCAGCCCCATTCACTCAAAAGACAGACAAGCAGACAGTTAAGGAATAAACAAAAGAAAACAGCAAAACTGATCAGATTATTTAAATGGATTTCTCAATCTGTTTCACAGGCATAAATTTGGACTCCTTGGTTGCTTTGCTGTCACCTTCTCTGTTCACCCAGGCAAAGGTATCAATACTTCTAACTCAGCTCTCTACTCTTTGGCCGTCATGAAGCTGGTGTAGCAGGATAGGCAGGGAGCTTTCAAATGTTCATGCTGTCTCAGCAGCAGCCGAGTACCATCTCCCACAAAATATAATTCAAGAAAACACTGTGGTTCTGCTTCTGTCCGGAAAGGCTCTTCCGGAGGCCTCAAATCACCATTCATATTGGTCATATACTTGAACACAGGGTCTCTTCCAGATTTGACAAAACCAATTCCCAAAATCAATTCCTTGCTAATAGCCAAATTCTGCTGTTTAAACACAATGCTCTCCCCAGCATTGCTGGGTCTGTTGGAACCCCTTTAATCAAGAATCAGCCTGCAAGTAGCATCCAGGCCTGGCTTCACAAACAAAACTTGTTTGATCTGTTCCTTTTACCACAAGCTGTCCTAAAGTTCGCAAGTCATTTCCAGCTCACAATTCAAAACAGATAAAAGAAAACTAAAATAACGAAAAGTCAGCGAGGGTTCTCACACTTGGCAAGGCACGATATAACGGAAAAGGATGATCAGAGAGGTTACAATTATTTGAAATTGCAATGGTGAAGGAAGAAAGGTTTGATTGATTAGTTACTTAGCTGATTTCAAGTTATCAGATTAGGTAGTCAGGTGGTGCAGTCAAGGCAGATACCAAAACAAAAAAAATACGATAGCAAACATATTTCGTTACTTAATAAAAACTGAAAGAACTGCAGATGCTGTAAATCAGGAATAAAAACAAATTTGCTGGAAAAGCTCAGCAGGTCTGGCAGCATCTGTGAAGGAAAAAACAGAGTTAACGTTTTGGGTCCAGTGACCCTCCCTCAGAACTGATGGTGGCTGGGAAAATGTCAGAGAGGAACAGAACTTCTTCAAGGTGGGCATGCCTTGAAGAGATGTGGCAGTGAGTTAAATACCAACTAAAAACCGAAAGAACTGCATTACTTCATCGCTCTCTCAACATTTTGCTGATGCCTACCTGGTGACCAGAACTATTTCCTGTTGCTTCAAGTACCTTGTGACATGCTTTTCAGGAGCAATCAAAAAAAAACTTTTTATTGCATTTTTTTCAGAATATCTCAGTATATTCCTCACCAGTGATATACTACAACTATTGACACAAGCATTATTCATGGTGCTGTAATAATTTCACTAACTCCACTAATTTTACTGGGATTTACAGTAATTCACATTGCCTTCACAAATAGTATTTCACTGTTCAATTGTCATTAGATTGATGCAAATTAGATTACACGCAGTAGGAGTTCACAGTTTCTCTCAGAAATACTATTACTGCCATCCTCTATCCAGAAAACAAACAACCAAATTGATGAGTTGAATGCATAACTAGATAAATGTCCATATTCTTGGGCCACGGGTGCCAGTTCTGAGCAGTGAGCATTTCAGATGTTGCAATATACCAATGTTAAAATACAGGATTTTATTAAATTGCATGGAATATAAAAGCAATGAGGGAGTGCTAAACCTACACAGATCATTTGTTAGGTCACTAAATCTGTGGCCTCCAACACTACAAGGGCAAAAAGTTTGTGGAATATCACCACCTGTAAGCTCCCTTCCAAGTCACTCACCATACGGACTTGAAAATATATATCATTTTTGAATCGTCATTGGGTCAAACTACTGGAATTAAATACCTGACAACATTGTGAATGTAACTATTTTGCATGAGTTCAAGTTATTCAAGAAAATGGCTCATCCCCACTTTCTCAAGGAAATGAGAAGTGTGCAAAAAATGCTGGTTTTGCCATAGATGGCTGCAATTCTTGAAAGAGTAATGCGCTCACTGTAAAAATTCACCAAGCCTCATTAGACAGCACTTTCCAAGCCCACAAGAATTTTTATCTAGAAGGGCAAGGGGAGCAGAGCAAATACATGGAAGCACCACCACCAGCAAATCCCCTCACACAAATCCTGACTTGGAACTATATCACTGTTCCTTCACTGTCACTGGGTCAAAATCTTGGAACTCCCTACCGAACAGCAATGTGGGTACCACTACACCCAAGGCCTGCAGTCGTTCAAGAAGCTAATTAGGGATGAGCAATAAATATTAGCCAAGCTTATCCTATGAACAAATAATAAAAGGAATTTGGAGTTACAACAATAGATTTAGATGCGAGGAAGCTCAACTGAAATAAGTGCAAGCAGACAGAGTGAGTCTAAACAGCTTGCTTGTGTTTTATACCTTATGGAATCCTATTTAGAATTAGAATCAGGTTTTATTATCACATGTACTCAAGTACAAGGATATACGAGTACAGTGAAAAGTGTACAACGTTGTTATTTCCAGCACCATCTTAAATACCAAGATGCCCATGTACAAAATCTTAGCTATAAATTAGAAAAATAAAGAAATAAAGCTAAAAATTCAGCATTACAGTCCTCCTAAAGCAGAGAAAGAGAGAAAAAGAAAGCAGATAGAGCAGACGGGTGCACACTGCGGTTCACCCCACTGGGCTTCACCTCAAAGCTGGGAGTATTAATTGGTAAAACAAGGTAGCAGTTGGAAAACAACAGCAATTAAATATTTCTGTGTATAAAACCAATTTTAATTAGACAAAAATCATAGGAATAAAGCACAAGAATGTTTAGTGGCTACCCAAGTAGTGGAAGGAAAAATGAAACTTACAAACAAATTAAGGGAGGTATGTGAATAACTGGGCTACAATTGTAGGACTTTTAAAAAAAAGACTGACAAAGGGAAATTTTGTGGTAAAACCCAATCCTTTTTAATTGCAATGTATTGTGGACTGTTCTCTCAGTCAATATATTGCAATGCCAACAGGAAAACAAACATTTCTTGATCTGGTTCTAAATAATATGGAACAAAAACAAAGTTGCTGGAAAAGCCCAGCAACTTTGTTTTTGTTCCTGATTTACAGCATTTGCAGTTCTTTTGGTTTCTAAATAATATGGTTGATCAATTAGCTCAGTTGGTTACATGGGTGGTTTGAAACACAGTAATGCCAACACTAATTCCCACACCAGCTAAGTGCAGAGGAAGGACTCTCCTTCTCAACTTCTTGCCTTGCCCAAGGCGTGGTGGGTCTCATGTTAAACGAACAACAGTCATACCCCTGTAATGAGAGAGCAGCCCTGCGGTCCACGAGGACTATGGCAACCTGACTTTACCTTTTAATACAGTACAAAATATAGCAACCTAAAATGCTTTTCATCATTAAATCATTGAATTCAATATCAGAAAGGAAAAAAAAGAGAAGGGCAAAAATAAAGTTTTAAAGAAAGATAAACAAAATAAATCACAGCAAAGTAAAGACAGACCTATTGATCTGATTCAACTGTGGGAAAATTGGACTGTAGAAGTGTATATCAGAAATAAGTAGTACTTAAACATAATGGAAAAGTATGAAACAAACAAGATAAAGGAAAAGGACAACCAAAGAATTCTGACAACTTGATTGGGCAGAGAGATTAGATCAGATTTGATATTGAACAGCCATTTACTATTTATACAACAAATGATGAAAATGAAAAAAATAAAAATAGGAAAGCTAGGGAGATGATTACAAAAAATTCATATATGACAGAACATTAACAGAAACATTGTGCAACATGGGCATTCCATCACCAAGTTAATAAATTAAGCATACAGCTGTTAAAGGATGAAGGCACAGGCTATAATGCAAAGCAATGGTAGACAAATCAAACAAGCACCTCAAGGAATCATGCAGTAGAGAAGAAGCCCTTCAGCCCATCAAGTCTGAACCACCAAAAATACTTTCCTGCACTTTGCTCATAACCTTGAATGTCATGACACTTCAAGTGCTCATCCAAATATTTTTTAAAGGTTTTAAAGTTTCCTGCCTCAACTACCCTCCCAGGCAGTGCATTCCAAAACTCCATCATCCTCTGGGTGAAAATGACCTTTCTCAAATCCCCTCTAACCTTCCTGCCTTTCACTTTAAAATTATGTTTCCTTGTTACTGACTCTTCAACTCAGAGGAACAGATGCTTTCTATTCACCCTGTCCATACCCCTCAATCTTCTAAACATCTCTAATAGGTTCTCCCTCAATCTTCTCTGCTTCAAATGAAAACAACCCAAGCTTATCCAGCCCCTCTTCCTAGATGAAATGCTCCAGCCTAGGCAACATCCTGGTGAATCTTCTTTGCACCCCCTCCAGGACAGTCACATCCTTCCTATATAATGTGGTGAGCAGAACTGTACACAGTACCCCAACTGTGGCCTAACTAAACTTCTGTACAGTCCCAACATGCCCTCCCTACTCTTATAATCTATGCCACAACTGAGACAAGCAAGCATCCTGTATACCTTCTTAAACTACCTTATTAACCTGTCCTGCCACCTTCAGGGATCTGTGGACAAGCACCCCAAAATTGTTCTGTTCCTGAGCTTCCTAGTGTCTTTCCATTCATAGAGTACTCATCTCTTCTTTCTTCCAAAGTGTATCATTTCACATTTATCAGGGTTAAGTTCCATCTGCAATTGATCTGTCCATCTGACCAAACAGTTTGCAACTTCCTGCAACCTCCTCACTGTCAATCTTTGAGTCATCCATAAACTTACTTATCATCCCTCCCACATTCTCATGCATTTATAAGCATTTATGAATATCATAAACAACAAGCACTGATCCCTGAGGTACAGCACTGCACACTAGGCTCCAATTGCACAAATCACCTTCTACTACCATCCCCTGTCCTCTGGCCACTAAGCAAATTTTGGATCCATCTTGCCAAGTTACCTTTGAGGATTCTATGAGTTTTTAAACTTGTCAGTTTCCCATGTGGGACTTTGTCAAAGGACTTGCTGAAATCCATACAAAGTACATCAACCGCCTTACCCTCATCTGTACACTTGATTACCTCCTCAGAAAATTCCACCAGACTGGTTAGGCGTGACCTCCCTCTGACAAAGCCATGTTGGGTATTCCTGATCAAACTTTGCCTCTAAGAAGGGATGAATTTTCTCCAATAGTTTCCCTACTGCTGACTTTATACTCAACTGACTGCAGTTCCTCGTCCCAGCTCTACCACCCTTCTTGTAAAGTGGAATCACATTAGCTGTTCTCCAGTCATCTGGCATTTCCAGTGGTCACAGATGATTTAAACAGTTGGGTCAGGGCCATGTTACCTTCTCCCTTGCTCCCACAACAATCTGGGATACAATGCATCCGGAAATGGAATTCATCCAGTTTTAAATCCGCCAAAACCTCCAATACTTCCTCACTTGTTGTATCAATCTGCTCAACAGCCTATTGCCCAGTTTTCTTTTGGCAGTGGCTCAGGATAAAGGGGTTGTACATCTAAGACTGAGATGAGGTGGATTTTTTTCTCAAAGGGTAGTAAACGGACTTTTAATCAGTAAGAAAACCCAAGTTATGGGGAAAAGGCAGGGAAGTGGAGTTGAGGACTATCAGATCAGGTAAGATCTCACTGAATGGTGGAGCAGACTTGATGGACTGAATGGTCTTCTCCAACTCTATACTTGCATCCTCATTCGCTCAAGTAAAGACAAATGTGAAGTACTCACTTAACCAATGTCCTCTGGTTTATGCGCACATTGCACTCTTGGTCCCTAATGGGCCCTACTCTGTCCCTGGTTATTCTCTTCTTATATTTGCAGAATATTTTGAAATGCTCCCTAATCTCACCCATCAGCATTTTCTCATGCCCTTCTTTGCTCTCCTCACTGTTTTCGTGAGCTACCCCCTGCACTTCCTATGGAACCTTTGGTGTTTTATTGCCTTGGTACCAGTTATTAATACCACTTTTCCCTTTTTTCCAGTCCTAAATATTCCTGGACATCCAGGGTTCTCTGGGCTTGTATTGAGCAACTGCTTCAAGAACAGGGACGCACAAAATAATGAGCTCCAAAGCAGAATCAAGGCTCTGATTCCAAATAGGTAACAAGAAACAAACCATGTATTCTTAAACAAATTTTTATAATTAAAAATGTTACAGGACTGAAGGATTTTCTGTGTCTTAGCTGTTTAAAAGGGAGTTTCTGGATTTTGCATATAAACATGTAGTAAAGCATCTGCAAAGAAGAGATATAATCTGGCAGGTAAAACAAACTGATCTCTTTTAACTGGCTGAGTTGACTAGTGGTTTTAGGCAGGGATTTTTTGGAGAACAGGAAAGCGCGGCACGGTGGCTCAGTGGTTAGCACTACTGCCTTACAGCACCAGGGACCCGGTTTGATTCGACTCTCGGGCGACTGTCTGTGTGGAGTTTGCAAATTCTCCCCATGTCTGCGTGGGTTTCCTCCAGGTATTCTGGTTTCCTCCCACTGTCCAAAGATGTGCAGGCTAGGTGGATTGGCCATGCTAAATTGCCCGTCCTGTTCAGGGATGTGTAGATTCGGGTGACCGGTCTGGGTGGGATGCTCCGAGGGTCGGTGTGGACTTGTTGGACCGAAGAGGCCTGTTTCCACACTGTAGGAATCCTAAGTGTGAGCGAGATCGCCTTGTGCTGCTAATTCCAGACTGCTTTGCCGAGTCCTCTTGTGATGCAAGGTGTTAACCACCTCTCCAGGTAGAATTGGTAGTTTTGATGATGGATTTGATGTGGCCACTGATAACATTATGGATTGGAACTAAGGTGATTGAAACACAGTGAAGGAAATGACTGCTATCCTGTGAACATACCATTTATCACTGGCTTACTGAAAACCCTTATTCAACATTCTAACTTCATGGTGCCAACTAAACTTGTAGCCATTTTCTTTTGCACCTAGAAAACCTACTTATATTTTCAAGTAATGTTCCGGATGTTTCATGCCTGTCTGTTCTGAAACCACAAAGAAGTTACCTCCTTTGTTGGAAGTTATCTTGAGAGAAACATGCCCAGCACTCCATGCAATTCCTTTATAAAATAAAAATACAGAGTGCATAGGCCAATTAATTATTTTTATGGGCAATGACAAGACTGTCACCAATGGAATTTACAGTATTGTGGAAATGTGACAAGAGATAATTGGAAGCTAAGAAGCAAAGGGTTAAATTGAAATTTCAGATTGGAAAGATGGGGCGAATGACACATTTTGGCTGCTTTCTATAGTACAATCACTCAAAAAAAAAAGAAACAAATTAGGAATTAAGGTAATGATATTAAAATTTGCCACTGACACCAATTTGGTAAATTTAATAAATGTTGATAAACTAAAAACCTGCAAAAATGCATTAATAGGCTAAGAGGATGTTGCAAATAAATGGTAAAGAAGTACGCTTCAGAGGAAGGATTTAAATGGAAAGTCAGTAGGGCCTTGGTATAAAGGTACACGGACAATAACATTGTTACAATCATAGTGAAAATAGATTATTAATAGTCAACGTCTACCATTTGACTTTAACAGCCAAGACTTTTGTGAACTAAAGGTAATTTTTGAAAAGGAAACTGCTGACCTAAAATAGTTAGTGACCACCTGACCAGCTTGAGGCAACCACATGAAATATAGGAAATGGGCTGCTTCTGAATTAACATTTAATTGTTTTAACCAAAACTCAGTCAGCCGTCAAGAAATTTGCATCTCCTACTTTACATGTGATAACGTCACATGCTGGAAATGAGGAGGTTACCTGTGCAGTGCTTGGTTTGAATAAAAAACAATGGAGTTTGACTTGGAATCTAAAAATGAACCATATTTCAGTAGTTTGCACTGAGCAACGAAGTAGAAAGTAACATTGACTGATAAGAGCAAGCACTAACGAAGCTCTTCTCTCTCTCAGCCTCAAACCGTACCAGTAATGGGAAACTTGGAAAAAAAATACTGTTAGCTAAGAAATCAAGGGTATTTTCAAACTTCACAATTCCTGACAAAACAGGACAACAGTTAAATAGTTGGAACTCAGGTTTCACTCCTAGAGCTCAAAGACTCTTTAAAAAATACCGTAAATGGCAACTGCCTTTACCTTCCTATATTACTAGACATGCCTTCCCAACCTGCACAGGATCACAGAAGTGTTACTAAGCAGGAGGCCACTCAGCCCATTATGCCTGCACTGGCTCATTCAAAACAAGTATCATTACTTAGTGGCAATTGCTTGCTTTCTCCCCATACCCTTGAACATTATTTTTATCCAAATAATTATCCGATGCCATCCTGAATGCTTCAATTGAACCTTTTATTCACCATACATCCGAGCAGTGCATTCCATACCTTAACTACTCACTGAGCAAAAACGTTTATCTTCGTCTGTTTTTATTGTTATGTATTAACGACTTTTTGGGGGTAGTAGTAGATAATGAAACGACACCCTCTTTCACTCAAGGAAACATTGGAATTGACTTCCCTTCATTTCTGACCTGATTAGCTAGGTCTAATTGAAGTACGGTAGCTGCATGCTAAAACTGAAAAATAAAGGCAAGATGGCAGCTGACCAAGAGAAGGTTAACGAAAAATGGAGCCGTGACCCCAGCTCATCTGATAACAATATTAATAAAAAGGCAAGTAAATTACTTGGTTTTGTACAGAGGTATAGAATACAAAGTTAAGGAAGTATTGTTG
Source organism: Rhincodon typus (assembly GCF_021869965.1). Taxonomy (NCBI): domain Eukaryota; kingdom Metazoa; phylum Chordata; class Chondrichthyes; order Orectolobiformes; family Rhincodontidae; genus Rhincodon; species Rhincodon typus. Next base: position 34,974,045 of record NC_063336.1, read on the forward strand.
TACTTCCTAACAAAACGATGCTATGGCTTTAAGAGGTGCATTTTGTCCTGGTTTCTTCCAAGAGAGAGACTGCACAAGAGGTGCTGAGCAATCCGTGGTAATGTAAACAGCTTGAGATGCCTTGGGATTTTTTAAAAATTAGAGCAATAGAAGCAGCCTGGATGGTTGTGGCCAGCTCTCACAGACCAGGATTTCTAGTTTTTTTGTTTAGTTTAGCAGTTGTTGCTGGGGTCTTAACAAGTTTGGAAGGCAGCGAATCTCTCCCAGCTGCTACACTCCCTCGAGTTTTCTCTCCGAATTGTCTTTTGATGTTCTTTCTTCCTGGATTAGAGAACTGCATGTGAGACAATCGGTTTATGAATTTGCCTTTTTGCCAACTGGATGTTGCTTATTTTGAACAGTTACTGGTAGGTAGTAAAGTCATCTATTATTTTGTTAAGCTTTTCAATAAAGTTAAGTTAGTCCAAGTTCCTCTTTCTTTTGTTGTATTTTAACAATAGTGTTTGAATAAATGGTGTTTGCTTAATGTCAAGTAGTTTGACCAATCAAATTGCATCTGGAATATAACACCTCACATTTACCTTCAAAATAAGAAAACATTAGGGTCTTGGCTACCTTCTTAATATATTTTGAGGGGTCGGGTCTGGTCTGGTCCATAATACTAACCCTTCATTCACTTCTCTTCCCAATAACATTGTGGGTGTACCTATGCGACATGGTGTACACTGGTTCAAGGTGGCAGCTTATCAACACACCTGGGACAAGTAGGGATGGACAACAAGTTCTGACCTAGGCACTGATGTCCACACCCTGTAAATGAACACCAAAACAAAAACTTGTAGAAATTTGTAACAGATCACAGTTGGGAGTATTATGCATATTTTGTGTTCCCTATTAGGGAATATACTGAAATAAACAGAAAATGCAGTGCTGGTTACAGCTGACGTAACCAAAAAATGTGAAGTACAGTTACAAAGAAAACATGAGAAATTAGAACACTTGCCCTGGAGCTCAAAAAATTAAAGATAATTATTATAAGGGAAATACTAATAGATCAATTAAAGCAGAGCATGACAGCATTAAGTGGATACGAATTTGAGATGATTGCAGGATAATTGAATGGAAGTTAGAAAAAAAATGGACATCAGATGCAATACTACGAAGTGGTTTTCTTTAACAAAAATAATGTTGAAGCAAGAGTCTATTTTTAAAATGACATTAGATTGTACCTTCAAATGGGGAAAGTGTAAAAAGTATAGGAAAAAACAGAGGATTTTATACAATAAGGTACGTAAGCAATTAATTTTGGTGGTGTTCATTGAGAAATCAATGCTGGCAAGGACACAAAATACCTCCTGCTCATCTATGCCATCTTTATGTCCACTTGAACAAGTGAACAAGCATCAGTTTAACGTCCCATGTGCTGCAAGACCATATCAAAGTATTATCCCACATTACTTACTCTAGTCTTTCATTGGAGCTTGAGTAACAACTTGCTGACTCAGAGGTGAGATTCTACCAACTGAGCTGATGGCAGACACAGAATAATCAGTATTCAGCTAAATGCATGGATACTTTTCACTAGTTACTTGCAGAGACTGAACTGGATGAGTCAGGGATGCATATTTTTAAAGGTGTTATTTATCCATATGGTGGAAGTGAGAAACATTTGCAGAAATTTCCTGAAAGCAAATGCAGAACAACGACAATGGCCCAAAATAATGTAAAAGGGAAAATAAAATCAAATTTTTTAGGCTTCATAAATTGTAGTAACAATATCAGACTATAAATCAATTAAATTGATCTCTTCTACACTTTAGATTACATTTCTCATGGGGAAACTGCAAAGGCTGACTTAGTTCAATTAAGTTGAAAACGTAATGCAAGTTGACTAGTGCAGTTTTACTTCATTTGACTTGCATAAAAACATTTTTACAAATATACGATTTATCTCAAATTCCTGAGTACCCACCCCGGACACACCATGCATGATACAAGTTCATCTTTTTCTATTCTAGTAAGAGCACATAAGAGATTTAGAATTACTTTGGAAATTATTTATATTTACACAAAATAGAGCACACACAGTAAATTAGATTCCACTTTAAAAGTTAACATGAATATGCTTTTTCAGTAGACATTTCAATAAAGTGAACTCAGTCACTGTTTAAATGAATATATTGTCTTTAATTATGTTGAAAACACAACAAAAAACTTGGAAATAATTGGCTTAAACATGACAAAACAGGGCAATACTATACCATAAGAAAAAAGTGACTGAAATTGGATTAAAAGAACATACTGTTTGCATGTTTACACATCCGCGTCACTCCCAAGAGTTACCATTTTTCACCTTAGCTTTTGGAGTAAATTTTATAATACTTTTCAGTTGTACACTCTCAATTTACTCATGTGAAATCATGTTACAACAAATGGACAAAACTACCTAAACATGAAGTACTTGAACTGATAAAAATTTGACCAAAAAGGGAAATTTTCTTTCTTCCCTCTAAAAGTTGACATCATGTTTCACAAAAAAGTATTCTCAGTGTAAATAAATTTAAATGTTAGTGACATACACAGATGACTACATTGCATTGAGCCCAACTGATGTTACTACTTACAGGTCAGATCCCAGACTGAAATCTGGCTTGAAAGATCTCATTTTCATTTATTTTGGCTTTAACAAGGTGGTCCTTAGCTGAAACAGAAGCACTCAATGCTGCATATTTAGTTTTAACAAAAAAAAAGTTTATTGTACGAAAGAAATGAGGATAAAATAGAATAAACCAAACTGGTTACATATAACACAAGTTCAAAGATTTTGAAATACCAAGTGAAATACAGTCCCAATAATTCTGACAGCACTATTTTGCAGTACGAACACCAGAGAGAAAAGTCCCTTCACTATCATAGGAAAGAGATGATTTAACAGATGCTTGAATTCCTTGTCCTGAGAATTTGATAATCTTTTGTAGAACTGAGTATAGACTTTCACAGCTTCAAATAATTCCTTCTGGGTTTTAATCAAACATTCTTTAAGACCATAAGACAAAGCAGCAGAAGTAAGCCATTCAGCCCATCAAGTCTGCTCTACTATTATATGACAGCATGAAATCTGATAACTTTTACCTCCACATTTTGGTCTGGACTTTAAAGCTAAACATCATATGCTGAAGTGACCCATTTCGCAACACTCCTCAAATATCCCCACTTCTCAGGCGGAATTGTTGACACACACAGCTTCAGCTAAGACCTCTGCAAAACCTGCCAAATTGAAACTCAAAAGCTCTTTTTCCCTAAGCTATGGGCATTTCCCCTCAGCAAGTGAAAAAAAAAACTGACCTTGCAAACAATGCCAAATATACAACTGTTTTACTCTGTTTGCACATTTAAAAAAACCTTTCCTGATGAAAACAAAACCCCATGACACATCACAAACTGTCTCTCTCACCTTTTAAAAAAAATTCAAAGGCTACAGAAGTACTTGCATGTTAAGTGTTAAACCTTAGATCAAAACCACATGCAACTAGCTCAAATCTAAACTAAAACAAAAATTCAAATATACATGAATCACACACCTTACATCACGATTGTAAAAATCTTCAATCACAATAATCAGTCCACACTGATGATATCTCATGCCATGCAAATGACAATTCATGGCAGCTAGAAGATTTAATAATGTAGACCCTTTTCTACTTAAGATGAATACAGTCATTCATTATCAGGTTAAAATATTTCTGATGTGTTTAAAATTGCATTCTAAAACTGGTTGTTTCTCAAAGCCAAAATTAATTACACATACATCACACAAACTATTTTAAATGACCTCCAAGCATGAGAGTACAATGCATGTAGTATTATAAATAATCTTTTGCTCATAATAAAATCACTTTCACATCAATTTGACCTATATTTTGGAATATTGGATCTTACAGAATGATACTACCAGAGAAGTTTAAAAAAGCAAACAAGGCCATTTGTAGGTGATAAATGTATTTAAAATTATCAAAAAAAGACATATCTAATTTATGAGTTTCCACCTATATTACACTGAATTCTGGCAAGGTGGCTACTTCAACCAATAGACAGGATAAGCCTTCATTAGATTTTTAGAAAGTACTGCAATTTCTTATAAATGAATATTTCAAGAGAAGAGAAAGTGTTACTGGAATCTATCATTTAAGGCAGTCATTCACTTTGTGGGAGCCCCTGCAAAAATGCCAAGAATTCTCTAAGTGCTAGGACTATCAGATTTATGTTCTTTTTTCTAAATAAAAATGAAATACATTGTAATTTTCAGGAAGTCACAATTGCATTTATTATTGTGAAGTGTTAGTCTATAAATTCCATCATCAGCTTACACAAAACTCCATTTAACTATTTCCAGGTGACCGCAGTGACGTGTGCAAACTGGTATACCAAAAGACAATTACGCTGATACACTTAACAAAAATGCTAAACAAATCTACGAAGTGTAACCACTGTGTTGTTCTTGATTTTTCCACAGTTTTTAACATAAATCTACACACTCAACTATCTTTCATCTCTCCCCCCTCCAGTCTGTTATCACAGTACCATCCTTGATTAGATCAGTCTTGTCTGTTCTCATCCAGTCACCAAATCTCATGCAACAGTTTCCTTCTCAATGCCCAAAGTCACTTCATGAATGGCCATGGTTCCACCTACACACATCTTCAAATCCTCACTTACACGCAACTATTCATCAGCAAGATCTCAACTATAAAGTCTTCTGAATTGCTCCTACATTGGCTTCTATGTATTCCATAAACAAGTATATTCAAGTCTCAAATGTAGATCAACATGTAGAAATTACATGGCTCTTACAAAACAATTTGCTTTTCTACTCATAAGAGTAGAAAGAATAACCTCACTGCTTTGATCCCAGATGATAGTAACACTGGGAGTCATATCCAGAACGAGACCTGGCTTCATAAATCACAAGTTATATTTCACTTTTTGTTCACTATGGAGGTCGGTTACTGAACATATTCACAAGATATGGCCAAAGTACTTTTAACAAAATATAAAAGCTTGAACACACAAAGAAGGAAACAAATGTTACATCACACGAGAAATATTTCAGTTTTATTGCAAATATCAGAAAGACAAATTCAACCTTTTTACCCCAACAACAAACCTACAGACACTGAAACCTCAGCAAAGGGCTCTTGTTCAACTATCACAGTTTTAGTGCCATCTTGTCAGCAAATTTATGCACATACCTGACGCTATTTTCTTTAGTTAATGTCTCCTCCCAAGACCCTTTGTCAGGCTGCTAACTCCGCTCACTTCCTACCAGAGATGGTTGTTTAAACCCATGTGTCAACAAACCTTGCAAGATGTCTTTGTTCTCCGATAGCTCCACACCTGTAACTGGCATTTTCTTCTATGCAACTCAGGAATTATTTTCCCAGCCCTGACTGCTTAGGCTGCTCATAACAGCATCCCTGTTGTTAAACCTCCTCCCTTGGAGTGAACCAGTTTCTGTCTAAATGAACCACCTTCTGGGCACATATCCCTCCACATCGCAAAAATCAAGTCAACGAACACATTAGCAAGTAAATCTCGGAAGGTTGGTGGCACTGGTGGTAGGTAATTTATCATATGTAGCCAAACAAGTTCCTGCTGCTTTGGAAAATTCATTTCTTGCAAAGTTCATGACCAAATTAGCTTATCCACCTGACCAAACCAATTGTTGTAAATAGTCCTCCCAGGATTGACTGAATGCAACAAAACTGCCAATATTTCCAGTGGCATAATCTTTTGATGGCCTGTTGGCTAATCATTCTCAAGTTGCTGATTCATTTTCATTCCAAGCAGTATAAACTTGCATTGATAATGTACATTTGGGGGTTATAAATGTTGGTATTCCTTGGCTGTGTCAGTCAATGAGACTTGCCAATATCCCTTTGTTGAATCAAATTTTGTGACGAACCATGCTTGCCCAATCCTCTGAACCAGTCCTCCAACCATGGTCTTGAATTGCTAGGGTAATATGCCACTAGAATTTTGTGAGCCACTCGTAAAATCTTGTTACGATTTTCAGATAGAACTATCATTAGCTTGTCTATTGCCGATGTCTGGCTGCTTGAGGCAGCCTCCAGTTGCTCTTAAGCACTTTGACATTTAAATAACAGTACTGAGTTTTTTTTTTAAGTGATTTGATTTCTGAGTAGATAGTTTGATACAGTTCTTAGGATTTACCTGTTGCATTTCCGTTAAAGATGGTGGGTCAAACAGGTCAGCCTCATTCTCTTTTATTTATATGTTCAAAGATGGTGTCAGATAACTGAATTTACATGTCAACCATTTTTGTATACACTCTTCCTTATTTTGTTCTATGGCCCTTAGATCAAGTCATAGCACATTCCAATACACTGCTTCTATTGTATCTCAGTTTCTTATACTTTCATTGAATATTCAAATGCCCTCAGAGAGGCTAAAATGTTTGAACCAGGCAGGTCATAACCCAACATAAAATTAATTCCTTCTATAGGGGTTTGCAGTATTACTCCAAATACAACTCTCCACTTACAAAGTCACTCTTCAATTTTATACAACGGTACCGATTTGTAACATCCACATTTGACTCCAATTCATATATTTTCATTAGACCTCTGGAAGACAGACTGTATCATCAGCCCAGATCAGTGACTAGCTCGAGCCCATGTCTCTTAATACACTTATTGGTTTGCCTACTTGATTAGAAGCATACGGAAATACATCCCTAAACTGAAATAAGATATTCAGAACCTCCAGTGATCCAATTCTCTTCAGCAATTATCAAATAATAAGTTCCTCAATTCTTCTGAGCCATTTACCTTTACTCAGTCTCGAAAAGCTGTACATTAAAGATTCCATGACAGTAGTTCAGAGTAAAAGGGGAGTTCTCCTGGACAATGTTAATTCCTCAACTACAAACAAATGTTCTGGTTATAACTGCATTGTCATTTTGAGGAACATTGCTGTACATTAAGCAACTGCTTATTTCTTACATATCAAAATAATTACACTTCCAAAGTATTTCATTGATTGCAAAACACATCAGAACTTCCTAAGGTCATGGAAGATATGATCTAAACGCATGTCTTTCAATAATCTCCTTCATCATGACGTGTTTTGCATTACCACATTTTCAGACTTCACCAGAAGTCCCCAGCATCACAGGTGCTAGTCTTCAGCCAATTTGATTCACTCCACCTGATATCAAGAAACAGTTGGAGACTGCAAAGGCTACGGGCCTCAATAACATTCCTGCAACAGTGCTGAAGACTTGTGCTTCAGAACTTGTTGCGCCTCTAGCTGTTCCCATACAGCCATATCTACCCAGGATGTGAAAAATTACTCAATTGTGTCCTCTATTCAAAAAGCAGGACAAATCCAAACAGGCCAATTACCACCACATCTTCTACTCTCGATTATCAGAAAAAGTGATAGAAGGTGTCAGCAACAGTACTATCAAGGAGCACCTGTTTCGCAAAACTCTTCACTGATGCCCAGTTTGGATTCCATTAGTGACAGTTTCAGACATCAATACTGCCTTGTTTCAAACCTCAATAGAACAGCTAAATGTGAAGTGTCCTGACGTGAAGGTCACGTTTGACTGAGTGTCGCATGAAGGAACCCTAGCAAAACTGGAATCAATGCGAATCAGGGGAAATCATACTTGGCACATAGAAAGATGGTTGTGATAGCTGGTGGCTGGTTATCTCCACTTTAAGACATCTCAGCAGGAGTTCCTCAGGTTACTGTTCTAGGCCCAACAATCTTCAGCTGCTTCATTAATGACCTCCCTTCCAGAAGTGAAAATGCTCAACAATGATTGCATAATGTTCTGCACCGTTTGCAACTCCTCAGATACTGAAACAGTCCACATTTAAATTCAACAAGACATGGAAAACATCCAGGCTTGGTCTGAAAAGTGGTAAGTAATATTTATGCCATGCAAATACCAGGCAATAACCATCTCCATTAAGAAACAATCTAACCACCACTGCTTAACATCCAATGGCATACCATCACTGAATCTCCAACTATCAATATCCTGGGGAGTTATCATTGACCAGAAATTAAACTAGACTCACCCTATAAATACAGTGCCTACAACAGCAATTCAGAGTTAGGAATATTACAGCAAACAATTCACCATCTGACTCCCAAAGCCTGTCCACCATCTACAAGGCACAAGTGACAGGTGTGATGGTATAGTCCCCATTTTTGGAAGAGTGCAGCTTCAACAGCACTCAAGAAGCTCGACACAATCCAGGACAAAGACCTTTTTGATTGTCACCACATCCACAAACATCTGCATCCTCCACCACTGTTGCTCAGTAGCAGCAGTGCGTAGCATCTACAAGATGCAATGCAGAAATTCACCAGAGAACCTTAGGCAGCACCTTCAAAATCCATAAGTAAAACCTAGAAAATAAAAGAAAGCAGATACAGGGAAACACCTCCACTTGTAAGATCTCCTGCAAGTCAAACAAATCCTGACTTGGAAGCATGTTGCTATTCCTTCAGTATTGTGAGGTCAAAAGCCTGGAAATCCCTCCCTAAAGGCTTGAGAGTTTATCCACTGCACATGGTATGCCATGGTTCAAAAAGGCAGTACACCACCACCTTCCCAAGTGCATCTAGGGATGGGCAACAAATGGGCCTGGCTAACGAGACCCATGTCCTACAAGTGAACTAAAAAACACATCTGACCCCTGAACCATAGCCCCTGAATCTGACTTATGCTTGTTAGATGTCTTGTCTATCCACTTTTTCAAACTAAATTTCACTCTACTGCCATTGTCTGAGTGCTGAAATGCTGAATGCTTTGAATATTGTTATAGCTTAATATTATGTTACATAATACTGTTAATAAGGTATACGATTCCACAGACCTACATGTCCATAATGCTTTGCAGAAATAATTAGCATAATATAAAAGAAAAAAAAACATGTGCAAGTTCTTATAAAGGAAAAATAATTACCATATCAAAACATAAAGTTTATCCAGGTAAGTTTGACTTGATTTTTATTTTAGACTCCAGCCTTATGCAACTTCAAGAAACACATATCACTGAGGCATCATAAAACATTTGAAGGGTTTTCAAGGTATGCACAAATTTATAACAAAAAACTTTTCCAATTGAAAATCAAGTTCAAGTTCATGTGTAACTAACGGAAGGTCTTAATTTGCGGAAATATTAATATACATAATGGCACACACTCTTCAGCAACCTTGTGTAGCACTAAGACATGCTGCAATGGCTGTTGCATCTCTTAGCATGTGCCTTGCTAAGACGCTATCATGTCATAAGTAAGGAAAAAGACATCATCAGGACATCAAAAGTTTGTATAGTAAAAAATAACTGGCCCATTCGGCATTAATCTGACAAATGCTGGGAATAGCTCATTGTTACACACAGGTAAGATAATTGTCAGTGGAGGTAAAGGTTTCCATACCTTTGAGTTACCTGCAAAAAAAAAAAAAAAATTTGCAGTCTAACAACTGCCTGTAAATTAAGTACTTCAGCATCATCATAAGATCAAAGCCCTGTCCTAAAACATATAATTGAACTATTAAAGATAAAATAAAAACAGAATCATAAAACATCATTGGAAGAATATAATTATTCACCTTTCTTGCAGCATTAATGTCAAAGAATGGCTTGTTTCGAACACTGAACGGTTCCCTTGTTTTGTCAATCCGCCCACTCTTCATTTTTTCATGCCGTGGCTGTATTATCTCCTTCTCAATACAGCTCAATCGAACATTAAAATCACAGTCGCCAACTGGTTTCCCCTACAAAGAAAGCAATTTTCTCTTTTATAAAAGGTCCAAAAAAATAACATATTTGTTTATATATTTAAAAAACTGATTTTCTTTTTACTTTACCCACTATTTGTAACCTATGAAATTGGAGTGTCAAAACAAAGTAGACTATCTAGCCCCCAAAAGTTGCTTTTGTCATACAACTGGTCATGGCTCATCTGCATTGCAACCTTATACTGACTATTTTAGTTGCATAGCCATGGTGCATTTACCTAAAAAGAATGCTGACTTAGGACTTGAAATTTAAATTCAGCAGGTGGACACTCCAAAATAAAGATCAGAGTTAAGAGGCATGAAGTCAGGTGCTTGAGGCTCATAAGGTGGTATGGGTAAAATAGAAGAGATATAATAGGGTGGGCATGATGTCCACTGTTCCTACACAGTGGGAACAGTAGCAACAACCAACTGAAATTGGTGTGAGAGGAACCACCAGTACATGAGTGAGCAAACAGAGACTGGTAGAATACTGAATGGTCAGCTAGAAGATAAACTAATATTCTCACTGGAAGGTTCTAAGCAGTAGGAGAAAAGAAGGGTTCATGACATGCTTCAGTACAAGTGGCTATCCAAGTACAAACTATATCATTATTTACAAGTTAATATTTGAAAAGGAACAACATTTAATGGATCTGGGAAATGGAGTTACATACAGGAAAATATCAGCACCAGAACAATGAGCCAATGGCATCCTCCCCAGTCCTGTAATTTTTCCCATTCAATGAAAACTTCTTTAGTGAATCTGATCTAAGGAAGTGATTTGGAAATAGAAAAAGAAAATTATGGGAAAGGTCAGTAGATCTGGCAACATTAACCTTTTAGGTTTGTAACTTTTCATCAATATTATTGACTTAGGAAGGTTGATGCTGAACTGACTTTAAGAGGATGTGCTATATAAGAAGTGCCTGATACCTAGTTTCATACAATCTCAGCTTGGTTAAAGTCTGTCTCTATGTTTTGGTTCTGATGTGTTAAGCCAAAGTATAGATAAGTTCCAAACATTAAACAAATTTATGGAGTGGAATTTTGTCTGTAATTACAGGGTAAAGTTACACAGATCATAAGATTACTACTCATTATAAGAAAGCTATCAAGACTTAATAACTACCAATACCAGTTATATATGGTCTATCAGCGAATTACTGAGTCACCATTGATCAGGAGGGAAATCCAAGTGTTTGAAGTATTACAATTAGTTCAATTATAATTAGATATTACAAAACAAAAATACAGAGGACGCTGAAAATGGAAATTGAAAATACTGCAAATACCCAAAGGTCAGTCAGCATCTGTAGAAAGAAATAAAGTTAATGCACAAGATTGCTGACCTTCCTTCATCACGTCTAAGATGCAATATAAATACACGCTTTTATTGGTAAACATTGTGAAAAAAGTTTAAAATGTTCAATGTCGACAAATGCTGCTTTTTACGTTCCTTATAATGTAGAATGTAAACAAACTGATAACAAAAGAAAAAATCAGCAACACGGTGATTCAAGCCTGAGGAAGTCTAATATCTTAGGTCGGATGATCCTGATTTCCGCTTAATTAAGTAGTTGCATTCACACAACAGAGCTCAAGCTCCTTCTTGTTACAGGATACAAAATCAGAAACAGATGTTAATCCCCAGGGCCACAGTTGTATCTGGAGCTATCTACTGATTATGTTTGAGGATGATGCCAACTAAGCATGAAAGCAAGGCACTGCTCAATCCAAAATGCAACGTCCCCTCCGGGAAGGTAAATAAATGTGCTAGTTTTTCATAACGGGTAACCTTTTTTTAAAATCTACAAGCGTGAGACGAATAGAGAGAGGGAAGTGCAATACACAGATTAAAGTTCTACATTCGGCAGTAAGCAAAGAACCAGACTGAACATTTAACTTATTCACGTGAGTCATACTGCTGCAATTCTGACTCAGAAATGACTTCCTGCTCTAAATTTTGGCACAGTGTTATATGTTTTCCTGGATTTGTCATAAACAGCACTTCCTTCAATCAAGACTTGAGCTTTACTGTCCTAATCATGCAGGACTGCGATCCAGGAGCCACAACAATGAAATCTACTATTAATAGCAGAGAAACTCTCAAACAACGTTAATATTATAGCAAGCCTAAGAATCAGGATATTATAATTGATAAAATTAGTAATATGAAAAATCAAAGCCTGCCACTATCACTAGATGCATTTTACTTACAGCTAAGTAACTCTAGAAGTTATGGGCTCTAATCCTAAAAAGATTCTTTTTTACTGCACTTGTTAGTGTCTTTCCTTCTGGCTCAAGTTCCATTCCACGAACAAAAAACAAACTAGGCTGACACCACAGCACAGAATTCAAGGAACTCTGCATTGTCAGAGTAGCATCTTTCTTTTAGGTGAGTTATTAAAGCTGCCCTCTCAAGGAACATTGTAAATTTAATAACACTATTCGAAAGGGAGCAAAGGAGAGCTCCCCATTATTTATTTTAGTGAACTTTAATTAAAGAGGTTTACAGATTGTAACATACTGAGGCATCTCCAAAACATAACCAGAGGTGGCAATGCTAAACTCTGTTGACCCTAGCTCAACTCAACACCCAAATAAAACAAAGGATGCTGGCAATCTGCACTAAAAGTAGAAAGTGCCAGAGAAAAACCAACAGGGCTGGCACATCTTTGGAGGTAGAAACAAAGTTACTGTGTCGAGTTCAACCTGATTTGTCTTGAGAACAATTAGAACTGCTCCAAAGTAGAGTCATGTTGGAGTTGAAACATTAATTTTATTCCTATTGCCATAGGTGCTACCAGATCGGTTGGGTTTTTCCAGCAATGTTTTTATTTTATGATGACACTCAATTTCATCTCTCCACCACCTCTCTCAACCCTTGCCTGGATATTGGACATAAGCTGCAGGCTCATGCCACAATTTGAAACTACAGACAAAACAAAAAAGAATTAGAGGGTAAATTGACAACAAAAGTAAAAACTGCAAAAGAATTTCTTGAGTTTGCAGTGTTACAACATAGAAATTTTTGCATTTGATACCTGTACACTCCTGGCAGGATTAAGGGAAGTCACATTTGAGAAGTTGAAAATTCTGTCCTTCAAAGTTAAAAGATTTAGCAAGGCATTTAGAATTTCACCTAAAAGCAGTAAACCTGAAATTCTGAAAAGGGTGGCAAACTATTTAACAGTGTAAATTGAGGGCACTGAAACAGGAATCATGGAATCCTACAGTGTGGAAACAGACCATTCGACCCAAAAAGTCCACACCTACTCTCCAAAGAGCAACCCACCCAGATTCCCTACCTTATCCCAGTAACCCTGCATTTCCATGGTTAACCCACCTAGCCTGCACATTCCTGGGCTGTGGGAGGAAACCAGAACACCCGGGAGGAAACCCACACAGACACAGGGAGAATGTGCAAAGCTGGAATTGAACGCAGATTCCTGGTGCTGTGAGGCAGCAGTGCTAACTACTGAGCTACTATGCTGCCACAGTGGCAGTGGAGAGATCAAAATATCATAGCGGAAAACAGAATTTCAAGATAAAGAACAGAAAAGAGGAAAAGAAAGAGAAGAGAAAAAAAGAAAGACAAGAAAAGGGAAAAAAGAATGATAAAGGCAGGCAAGAACATGGAGGAAAGAGAGAACTTAAACATAAGCGGCAAGGAAAGTAATTTGAATTATGAGAGTTCAAGCTAAGGATCAGAAAACGAATGCCCCACGAATACACGACTAGCTCTAAGGTTTTATTTTTCATTTGTTCTCCTGTGTAATTAAATGAGAATGGATCTAATCTCATTCATCCTGTGGATCTGTATGATACTGGAAAAGGTGCTATCTTAAAGATGATGCATTGGCCAATGCGTAAGACACTCTTTAAATAATGTCAAAAGGCTTCTCAAATCGCTGGAGAAGTAAAACTAAATAAACATATTTATGTAATACTTTCCATGATGTTAGCATATCCTCAAATATTACAATACAAATGAAGCACTTTCAAATGATTTCCATACCTCGTATAGAAATGAAGCAATCAATGCCCACAGAGCAAGGAACAACAAGCAGCCCCAAGAGAAATGACACGGCAATCTGTAAAGTTAGTTAGGGTCTAAATGTTAGCCAGAAAATAGGGACAGTTGCCCAATTGTTCAAACAGTGGCATGAGATGTTTTTTACATCTACCCCAGAGGATAGATGGGCCTTACTTGTCAATTTGTGTGGAGATAGCACCTTGGCACGTATCCTCAGCAACAAAGCCTTGACAACTCACACCTACCAAACGAACAAAAAAGGCTCAATACTTTAGATCTCTAGTGTCTACAACACAGTCTTGGCATCTCATCAACAATGAAGCGGTCCTTTCTAAGCCACCCATACTATTGCTAATCAAGCAAGGAAGGATTTGAGCTGCCACAGGCGTATACACAAGATGGAAGATGTCCACATCCTCAATGATATTAAAATAACGGCACAGAGACCAGCATCCCCATCAGCAAGTCACTCTATGTACATGCGCTCTGACCAGCCAGCTCATAGCCAGTCCCTAGAAATGAGGAGACTCTCTGAATCTCCCATTTATATCTGTTAGGCAGGGCACCCTGATTGGCCCAGGAAAACAACCCCAATCAAGGATCTCAATCAATGAGATCCACCTGGCCTTTGTTCTAATCACTGCACATATGCTATACAGGGAAGTCACCCATGCCAAGAGACCAGAAGAATGCTGAACCCTACAACACAAGAAAGGACACACAAAAAAATCTTGAGAGCGCTGCTAGGTAGTTTCAAGCTCAATGTAACTTCAATAGGTAAAAAATTTCTCAGAAGAAAGCTCTATCAATTATGCTCAATTTCCACATTCCTTATACTGACCTCATGAGGAGGATATTATTTTCCTGTATGATTAAACCATTTGAATCTCCAGCAAAGTGAAACTGAAATGCCGCTGATGCACTTCCACACTTAATGAAGTCACCTCCCCCACGCCCTTCCCCGCCAGATATTATTGTAGGGTAACTAATAAACTGTCAAAAAGGTCTTCCTTTTTTAAAAACAGCATTTATTCTTTATCAGACAGCAACGATGGAACAGGATAACTAAAAGTAAGTGATTTCCTCCTTTCGATTTAACGGGATTAGCTCTGTTTATAAAAACCTATGTAAACTTGCCTCAAACCGTCCCATTATTTAATGTTTTATGTTTTCAGAATTCATCATCCAAGTCACTCCCATGTTGAAAATCTGATCTTAGGTACTATCATCTGAAACCAAATTATAGCTCGGTTTCTAATGATTAACATTTTCAGACCACTTTCCTGATTTGGAAATAATACCAGAGTTCCATGTAAAATCAATCAATCAGTCTTAGGATTAAAAACTTTTTCTAAACCATCAAACATCTACAACATTACACTGGAATAGAGCATCATGGTGAATGCCGTAGGTTAGACTTTAGCCTGCAGCCTTCGGTAAAAATAAAATTTGCAACATAATAAGATCGAAGTACAATGACAATGACACACTGAAGGTGATGGGGCATCTGGAACATCAAGTGAACAACAAAACAAATAGAACATCTCCTGAGAATTAAAAAAGGGCAACTTAGAAGGAAATACGATGAGTTATAGTCAAATCAGGTGCAAAATGAAATAAAAGATAAGGAAAAATAAAATTTCTATTTTTCTCTCAATCAAAAGATTGGAGAAATCCAATAAGCATTGTGAAGATTTTATGTTTCAGGTTGAGAATCCTGACGTGACATATGACTTTTGAATAACATATTTCTTACTCTCTATTAAGTCACTATCTGTAAAAATGTAGTCTATCACTTCAAACTTGTAATCCTTGATTATTCATTTTGATATACATTTGTATAAAACTTTCAACTTTTTTTGTAATTAAACTTCGGAATATAAAGAAAAACAATTTATTTTACTTCGTTGGGTGCAAGTTTTCCTGGCAAAGCCATCATTTGTTGTTCATCCACATTTGCCATTGACAAGGTTATGGCAAACTTGAATGACTGCAGTCCAAATGGTGTATATACACCAGAGTACTGTTAAGAGTATCAGGATTTTAGTTCACCAAACTGAAGAAAGTTTGTTTACAGGATGTGGGCACTACTAGATAGAGCAGCAATTACTGCCCATCTCTGATGATCTGTAGAGGGTGGCTGAGAGCTGCCTTCTTGAAACCCTGCAGTCCTTGGAATGAGTACACAGCGTGCACTGAGGAAGAATTCTGACCCAGCAGTAATGGAGGAGCAGTGACATTGTTCCAAGTCAAGATGGTGTGTGGTTTCATGAAGAACTTCTCGGGTGAGGTGCAGCCATGCATCTGTGTCCCTGCCTTTCTAGGTGTTAGAGGTTGTGTGCAAGGACTGTTAGAGAAGCCTGAGTGAGTTGTTGAAGTGCATCTTATAAAAGGTAGACTGATGCTACTGTGCAATAATGGTGAAGGAAGTGAATGTTGAAGTGAATGAGGTGCTAATCAAACAGGATGTTTTTTCCTGGATGGTGTTCAGCTTCTTGCATGTTGATGGAGGTGCGCCCAGCCATACAAATGGAGAGTATTCCATCACACTTCTGACTCATCTCTTATAATATATAGGGCAGATACAGGGGAGATAGGAGGTGAGTTACACCTCTGATCTGTTCTTGTGCAACAGTATCTATTTGGCTCGTCCAATTCGATATCTGGTCAATGAGAACGGCCAGGATGCCAACAGTGAGGGGCTATAGTAATGGACATGCCACTGAACATCAAGGGAAGATCATCTGATTCTCTCTCGATGGAGAAAGTAATTGCCTGTCACGAATGTTATTTGCCACTTATGAGCCCAACCCTGAATATTGTCTAGGTCTTGCTGCATATGCATTTGGGCTGTTTCAGTCTCTGAGGCGTCACAAATGATGCTCAATACGTGCAGTCATCAATCACTTTGCCACTGATGCACCGTGACAGCAATGTGCATCATCTACAAGATGCAGTGCAGCAACTTGCTCAAGCTCCTTTGACAGCGCTTTCCAAACCGCAATCCCTTCAAGCTAGAAGGACGAGATCAGCAGATGGATAGGATCACAGCTACTTGCAGGTTCCCCTTCAAGCCACACACCATCAAGATTTGAAACTATATCACTGCACCATCATGGTCACTAGGTCAAAATCCTGGAACTTCCATCATATTAGTGCTGCGATCTACCGATTCCCTAAGGAATGCAGAGATTCAAGAAGGCTGCTAACTACCACTTTTTGCAGGGCAATTAGGGATGAACCACATATGCTGGACTACTCAGTGATGCCCACATCTCAGAAACAAACAGGAAAAACTATATTCGAGTCATTTGGACTCAAAACGTCAACTCGGTTACTCTCTCCACAGATGCTGCCAGACTTGCCGAGTTTCTCCAGCATTTCTGTGCTTGTTTCAGATTTCCAGCATGTAGTTTCATAAAAGCATTTTGCTTCTATAAAACTTGATCATCGTTCCTACAGTGCTGCTGCATCAAAATCCTGGAACTCCGTTCTTAACATTTCTGTGGTTGAGAATACATAATACATTAATTATTCACCAAGCCCAGGCTCATGTCAAAAACATGTCTACCAGCAAAAGAAAAATTAAAAACACGAGATGCACTTATAAGCACTGATAGTAATTTAAGAGTAACAATCCAACATGTACCAGGAACAGGAATGAATCTCAACTCTCATTTTCTTATTACAGAGTACAACCCAAACAATCATTAATATATCCCACAATCCTTTTTCTCTCCAGAATCCTGTCTGTACTCTTCACCTCCAAGCCCTATCCGGATTCCAATCAACGTACACCTTTTCAACCAGAAAAGTTATTGCCAAACTTCCTAATTTTTAACCCATTATCCCCAATATTGACTTCTGCAATAATGACCGATTTTGTCCATTGTCTTCCTAACTTTTAATTCTTAAAACTCCTAAATTCTTGTTCTAGCTTTACGAAATACATCTTGTGCCTACAATATTATCTGAAGACTTAAAAATTCTGCGTGTTTATCTTCATGAGAGCACAAAGTAAACTACATAAAAAAGGAAACATTCATATTGACGGCATTGTGTTTAAGACGACAAGATAGGGAGTATACATGCTAAACATGTGCACTGTATCAATATACACTAGTGTCCTCCGGGGATGTTAGGTTGTTTCCTTTGCCTCAATGTTTATCGTTGCCTATTGCAAATTGATCATAAATTACCCCAATAGACTTCAATATTTTATATTTCTAATTCCAATCATTTTATTTTTAATCATTTTAATATAGTGAAACAAGGAAAAACATCCTACTGCTGTTTCTCATTGCTGCAGATGATACCACTTTTCAGCATGCTTTTATGAAATTGCTTATTTCTGCCTGAAGAAAAAGATGAAATTACAGTTCTGATAACAGCTACTGTGTAATGTTATGCTGCGATTTTACATTCTAGACTCAAGTAAACTTCTAGAAGCCTGGAACATCAAATACATGATTAATGAAATGCTTGTATCGCACAGTATTATAATTCAGTTTTGTAAACTGTTGTTAACACTGAACTCCAAAACTTACATATGATGTGTGACTGGCTTCTAGATATTTATTAATGCTACTCAATAGCCAGACAACAAAAAGACAGTAAGAGATGTGAAGCAACCGTGAAGGCATAGTGATGTAGCTCCAAATTAAGTATACAGTAAAAAGCAGGCAAACGACACTGAACCATAATGCTCATCTAGACAGCTGGTGCAGATATGGTCAAATCGCCTCCTTCTGCATTGCAATGACTGTGTGAATTCTGTGGTTCTGTGAGAACAGATAAAAGAAACGAGACGAAACTGGATGGACACACAGTCAGGGAACATATACGGTTTAGAAAGAAATGTAAAATGAGCTTAAAAGTGAAGTAGAGAGAAAATAATTAAATTGCTTATACAGCAATTTGCACAGCATCTGTACCAAATACAAGAACTGCAGAGAATGTGAATTAATAAGCCAAATTTAGTGGGGATAATTGAAACCTGACTACATAAAGAACAGGACTGGGAGTTACAAAATATACAGAACGATATGGGCGGCGTGGTGGCTCAGTGGTTAGCACTGCTGCCTCTCAGCACCAGAGAGCTGGGTTCAATTCCACCCTTGGGTGACTGTTTGTGTGGAGTTTGCACATTCTCCCCATGTCTGTGTGGGTTTCCTCCGGGTGCTCTGGTTTCCTCCCACAGTCCAAGGCTAGTTGGATTGGTCATGCTAAACTGCCCATAGTATTCAGCGATGTATAGATTAGGTGGGTAATAGGAGTATGGGTCAGGGTGGGATGCTCTGAGGGTCGGTGTAGACTTGTTGGGCCGAAGGGCCTGTTTCCACACTGTAGGAGATTCTATTCTATATAAAAAAAAAACTTATACAAGACATTGAAGAGGGAGATGATGGGGTCACTGTACTAAATAGGGATGCAGTAATGGTTAAAAACCAAAAGAACTGCGGATGCTGTAAATCAGGATCAAAAATAAAGTTGCTGGAAAAGCTCAGCAGGTCTGGCAGCATCTGTGGAGGAGAAAACAGAGTTAACGTTTCAGGTCCGGTGACCCTTCCTCAGAATGGTAGTTGAAAAAGGATGCATAACTAAAGTTAAGCTATAAAGAGAATCTTTATAGATTAAGATAAAAAGGATAAGATGATATTGATCACTGTAATATGAAATTTTATAGACAATCCAAAAGTAGAGTAAAGGAAGAAATATCCAAGCAAATCTATAAAAGACATAGGGTTGGATTTCACAACCTTCTGCTAACATGTTTGAAGACTGAGGCGGTCATAGCATGCAGAAGTGGAGAGCATGACTGGCCCACTGCCTTCCCATCTGCCCCCAATTTGACACCCAATTTATGGGGGCAGTAGGCAAAGGAGGGCAGTGGAGGTGCCTCTCACCTTTAGGCTTTTGGTAGATGCTTAGTGACCAGTCAATGCCCACTTAAGCAACTGATCCCAATACCACCATCCAAAGAAGAATCATAATATATTGGAAACATCAACTCCATTTCTCTCTGGATGGATGCTGCCATCATAGCTGAATTTTTTCAGCACTTCTTGCTTTTATTTCAGAACATATACAGTTAGGGATCACCAGCTGCATAGATAGCCAGCTGGCTACAAAACAGGAAGCAGAGAGTCAAGGGTAAGCTACCAAAGGCAAAAGTTAAGGAGTGGTGATTCACAAGCATCAACATAGTTCACAATTTGCCTTAGGAACCAATAGTACAATTTCAAAATTTGCAGTTAGCAAATTAGGAGATATAGTTAATACCAAGGAAGCAGGAACAAAATATAATACTACTATAATAAGAGTAACCGATAAATGAATTTGAATATATATGAGTGATGTCATGTATTTTGATAAGAATAATTGGGATGCTTTATAGTATTTGTATAATATGCCTAACTGGGTTAGAGCATCAAAAGGATTTAGAAGCAGAGATACACAAATTAGTAAAAGCAGAACTGCAAATTAATTAGCTAAAGTACTAGCTTTCATTTCTAGAAACAGCAGCGAAATCACAGAATTCTTAAAGCACAGAAAGAAGCTAGTTAGTCTGTTGTCTGCACACTGGCTCTCCAAATGAGCAATTACTTTGGTACCATTCTCCAGTCTTCTCCCCATACACCAGCACATTTATTTGAAATGGAACAAAGTCCAAAGTCCAATTTACTATTGAATGTTTCATTTGAATCTGCCTCCACCACACATTCAGACAGCACATTTTAGACCTTAACCATTTGCTATTTGAGCAACTTTTTTCACAAATTGTTTTGGGTTCCTTTGCCAATTACTTTAAATCTACGTCCTCTTGTTCTCAATCCTCTCAAGTGGGAATTGTACACTGTCCAGACTCATGATTTTGAATACCTCTCTGAAATACCATCTCAGCCTTCTCTTCTCTAATCTATCTTCATAACTGAAGTTCCTCAGTCTTGGAACCATCCTCTAAAAGGTTGTCTGCGCTCTCCGCAATGCCTTCACATCCTCCCTAAAGCACAACCAAACTGGATGCAATGTCCCAGCTGAGGTCGAACTAGCATCTTATACAAGTTCAACATAGTCTCCTTACTCTTATATTCTATATCCCCATTAAAGCAGCTTAGGTTATTCAGAATTGTTAAGTGCAAACGGAGACTTTTCAGTTCATTGTGCCTGTTCTGGCCCCCTGGACATTTAGGCTTAGTGTCAATCTCCTGACTTCTCCCCATAATCCTACACTATGCTTCCATTTAAATAATCATCATCTGGCCTGCTCTTGAATGATTTAACTGAACATGCCCCCAGCAAATTTCCAGAAAGTGCAATCCATATCCTAGCTACTCACTGTGAAAAATGTTTTCTTTCTCACCTCTCATTTGCTTCTTTGGCAAAACACTTCAAATCGATTCGCCATCCTTTTATGAACAGGAATTTTTTTTTCCTATTTGCTCGGTCCAGATCACCTTATGATTTTGAAAACTTATATCAGATCTTCTGTTAGCCTTCTACTCTCCAAAGAAAACAGTCCCAACCTCTAACGTATCCTCATAACTGAAGTCTCTCATCCCTACAGCCATTCTTGTAAAACTGTTCCGCACTCTCTCCAATGCATTCACATCCTTACTAAAGTTCCCAAAACTGCATGCAATACTCCAGCTGGGGCGTAACTAGAATCCCAAACAAGTACGGTATAATCCCCCTGCTCTCGTTCTCTATGCTGCTATTAATGAAGTCTAGACTGCTGTATGCTTTATTAACTGGTCTCTCTACCTATCTTGCCACCTTCAACAACTCATGTGCATGCACACCCAAGCCTTAATCCTCCACACACTTTAGAATAGTCTATTTTCTTTTATTCCGTCTCTCGGTGTTTTTGCACAAAATGTACAATCCACACTTCTCCACATTATCTATTAGCTACTTATTCACCAATTCCAACCTGTCATTGCCCTTTTGAAGTTTTCTATGTTGTCTTCCTCAAAGTTTAAAATGCTCTCAAGTTTTGTAATGTTCACAAATTTCTACATTGATTCCTGCACACCAAGATGTGAATTATTTATACATATCAGAAAAAGAACAGATCCAAATACTAACCCCATGTGGGGTACTCCACCATAAACCGTCAGCCACTTTCACTGAACCAACTTTGTAACCATGTCGCTAGTGTCCCTTTCATTCCATGAGCAATATTTTTTCTCAAGTGCATAATACAGCACTGTATCCATTCAAAGTTCGTGGGCACCACATCAACAGCCTTCCCTCATCCACCCTTTCTGTTACCCCTTCAAAAAACCCCAACAACTTGATTAGACATGACTTTCTCATAACAAATCCATACTTGCTTTTCCAAATTAACTCATTTTCCATGTGACTACTAATTCTATCCAGAATAATTGTTTCTAGAAAGAAGCTTCTGCAGCAGTGAGGTTAAACAGAGTAGCCTGTAATAGCTAGGTAAATTTTGACAGCAGAGTTCTGGAAAATTGAAATATTATTGTTAGTGCCTCAGCAATCTCAACCTCCTACGCTCCAGTCAAAAAAGTATCAGTTAAACCGATTGGTCTATAGTTTACTTGGCTCATCTTTGTTTCCTTTTTTGAAGGAGGGAGAAATGTTTTTAAGTCTCTACTCCTCTGGGACAGCCCCTGAATATAGGCAAGCCTAAAAAGTTATGGCCAATGCCTGTGCAAATTCCACTTTCATTTGTCATGCTCATTGCAGTAGCATACTAAAAATCAAGCCCCATTATTCCCAGGGTCGCCATCAAAGTTTAAAAATTACTCAAAATTTACCAATTTATGTATCTTTTAAAACTAGGCTTACCAAAACAACAATTTCACAACAATTATTATTTATTACAAATAAATGGGTTCTATCTACAAGTAAACAACTATCAACATGTAACTCTACTGTTAAAACTCTAATCCACTTATAAACTTCCCCCTACTCACACAGAGACATAAAAATCATTGGCGCTATGGGCGAAAGGAAAATCTGGGATGGCAGTTCAATTGTCTCTGTCCATAGGGTTCACAGAGATGATCCTTTTGGCTTGCCAAGACCTGATGCTCGTCAATTTCTTTTCTCCAGTATTTTCACTGCTTCCAGGGGCCACCAAGCGACTAGTTGAAGTCTCTCACTGATTAAAAACAGGAGCATACTGTAACTGAGGGAAATAAACTGACTTTCTTCATACTTTAGGATTTTTCTTACTGTAGAGAAAAGGACACCAGCTCCCCTGCCAAAGGTCCAAAGGCATCTAGCTGTATTGTTCACACTCACAAACCGTTCACCTACCTAAGGGCCAATCCTTGGACAGAAGGCCTTTGTCATCGACAACTGGTCGCAACCCCACAGATCAATCAGCTACTTGTTGCCAGCCGAATCTTCTTTCATTATGCACACCAGTGCCAGTTCAACTGAAAACAAACCTCCCCGAGTGGTTGAATAAGTAAGTGTAAACAGCACTTACAATAAGTGCTGGTAACTAGCTTTCATAAATCCCCAATCATTGGCTTTCAAAACTGACCTATTCCCTATTTCAGTCCACAATCAAAAATACAGAAAAATAAAAAGATACAATCTTTACACAATATCCTTGGACTCACATCATCTGGTCCTGGTGTCTTATTAACTTTAAATACATACTGCCTAACCAGTTCTTCCTCTCTAGTTTTCAAACCTTACCAGTATCTGACCTATCTTCTCGTTCACCATGCTCCAGGTAGCTCTTTTGTTCTTGATAAAACATGGGTGAATTTAATATTAATTTAATACCTCAAGTATGCCCCTTGCCTCCTTATCAAATTCTTCTTCTTCCCAAATCTGTCCTACTCATTTTACCATGGTTTTTACTATTCATGTGCCTGCAGAAGATTGTGAAATTCCCTTGCATGTTAGCTGCCAGCCTTTTTTCATACCCCATCTTCGCTTCTGTTATTTGCTTTATCGTTACTCTTTTGAACCCTCTATATTCAGCCTATCTCCTGATCATATTTTCTCCCTGACTCCCATGTTAAGCGCATTCTTCTTTAACAATTTGTAACTCTTTTGCAACTCAAGGAGCTCTGGATTTGTGTTCTATACTTTTCCCACACTCAGTGCAACATATCTTGACTGTCCCACAACCATCCCTTCTTTGAAGGTAGCCCATTGTTCAGACACATATTTTCCTGCCAATCTTTAAATCCAATTTATTCAACCAAATCTTCTCTTAGTCCATCGAAGTTGGCTTTCCTCTACTTAGTTGGTCTTGCACTGGATTGTTCTTGGTCCAGTCTCAAAGTCATTCTAAACCTTATGCTACAATGATCAGTGAACCCTAAATGTTCTCCTTCCGACATTTGCTCGACTTGGTCCACCTCATGTCCAATAATCACATATAGTAGTCTAAGAAGTCCCTCCCTTTTCATTGAGCTATAAATACACTGCTGTAGAAAACACCTAAAAGCAGTTCTCTCTCTAATACTTGCATTATGACTCTCCCAGTCCATACTCAGATATAGAAAGTCCCTCAGTGTAAACTATACTACAATGCCTGCATCTCTAATTTCTATACAAATTTCTTCTTCTACATCCTTCTCACTAGTTTATGCCTTTCAATTGCAGCAAGCAATGTGACTGCATCTTTTTTGTTTCTTAGCTTTAACCAAATTAATTCTTGCCTTGCCCTCTCCAGGACCGCATCTGTCTCCATAAGGGGTTAAGACCATAAGAAATAGGATCAGGTATAGGCTTGAGGGGCTGAACAGCCTACTTTGATACACCATTCAATAGGATCATGGCTGATCCAACACTCATTACATCTACTTTCCTGCCTTTCCCCCATAATCTTCTATTCCATCACTGATCAAGAATCTGTCTCAGCTTTGAAGGTACACAAGGACTCTGTCCCCACTGCTTTCTGTGGTAAGGAGTTCCAAAGACTCAAGTGTCGAAAAGAAACTCCTCCTCATCTCAGTATTAAACTGGCACCTTTTATTTCTGAGACTTAGACTCTCCCATGAAAGGCAACATCCTCTCAGCAGTTACTGTGTTGAGTCTATTAAGAATCCTGTATGTTTCAATGAGATCATCTCTCATTCTTCTAAATTCCAATGAGCACAGCCCCAACTCAAAGGCAATCACCCAATACCAGGGGTCGTCTTAGTGAACATTTTCTGAACGGCCTCCAATGAAATAATGCCTCTCCTTAAATAAGGGAACCAAAACTGATTGCAATACTCAAAGTGGTATCACTGGCATCTTGTACAGTTACAGTATGATTTCCCTACTCTTATTCTCCAATCCCCTTATACACCCTCCTGTAATCTAAGGCTATCCTCCTCACTATTCCAACTTTACTGATTTGTTTTAGCTTTTTTAGTTAACTCTAGATGAGGGGTACTCCCTTTGCAACCTTTATTTTTCATTCAGTCTATTCTGAGATATCCTCTTCAATATCTGCCACTTCCTCACTTGACCTCTCCATTAATCTATTCTATCACCTCACTTTAGCCACTTCTGCTTTCATGCCCCTACAATGCCTATATTTAATATTAAAATACTCATCTTGGATCCAAAGTGAATGCAAAATTCAATCATATTATGACTACTGCTATTTATGGATGCCTTCACTACAAAAGTTATTGATTAATCCTATCATGTTGCATAATATCTGGTCCAGTATAGCCTGTTCTTTGGTGGGCTCCAGAAGCTCCAGCATTTTATGAACTCATCCAGGTTATCTTTGACCATCAGACATTTTCAGTCAAGTTGTAGATTAAAATCTCCCCAATGATTACCACTGTACATTTCCGACAAGCTCTCAATTTTTTTTTTCCCTTTCTTTCTACCCCATCCCAAGCATGGCTATGGATAGATGGCCTATTTACTACTCCCACAAGTGACATTGCTTTTTATTATCTCTCATCTTGATGCAAACCACTTCCACATCCTGGCTTCTTAAAAATGAATTCAACCCTCTCTATTGTGCTCATACAAAGAGTAATTATTAATTAGTTACAATCCAAGGCTGCCCAGTTGCTACATAAAATAGGGTGAAGGTCAAAGATAAAGTATTTATTACTCTAATTATTGATGGTAAACATAGCTGTAATTAAATAGAATGTTTACAATCTAAGGGATGTAATTAGCCTCTCAAAATGTAATTCCTCAATGTAAATAAACACTGACATAGATCATAAGAAATAGGAACAGGAGTAGGCAGGTCGGCCCCTTGCGCCTGCTCTGCCAATTTATAGGATCATGGCCTATTTGATGATACAGTCAACTGCAACATTTTTAAAAAGTGCATTTTGTCTTTGAAGAAATCCCTCAAAAATAATGTGCTGTACAATCTCATGCTAAATTTCTGCTTTTCCAATTGCTACAATACCAACAGCTCCCTTGCTGTCTGATTTTTTCGTCTTGACAGACTTTCTGAAGTAAAAAGTGAATAGCTTTATTTCGACATTTTTTTGAAAACCTACTGAAAATCAACCAGTTTTTAGTCACAGAAACTGGAATAAAATTTCTTTTCATTCATTCATGGGATGTGGCTGTCGCTGGTTGGGCCAGCATTTACCACCCATCCCTCTTTGTCTTTGAGAAGGGGGTGGTGAGCTGCCTTCTTGAATCACTGCAGCCCATCTGCCGTATGTAGTTGCACTTACGTGGAGACATTACATAAAAAGTGAAATACTGTTGTGCAGCCTCAATGTGACTTCCCTTGAGAAATATTATGTGTTACTGAAACACCTAACTAATTCAAACGCAATCGAAACCTCAACAAATCTGCAAGCTGTAAACACTGCATGCTCAAATTAAGCGCCACACATACACAGCAGTTCAATTTGATCAAAAACAGAAACTTCCATGAAATAAATATACTTACAGTTGTCCACAAGCTTTTGAAATAAGAATGGAATCCGAAAAAAAAATGTACTGTTGGAATGACAAATGTACGTTTTTGCAAACAGGGCTAATAAATCTCAGGCAATTCATGTGCTGCACTTGCTCAAATTGGAGGATGTGCCCTCAGTAGAATTACAGCAATCATAACTTTTGAAATAGCCATTCAAGTAAAAATCTTTGGTTAAGGCTCCCAAAGTGACGAGGAAATTAAAACGTAATTATTTTGGACGTTGAAAGTTTCAGTTACTGTAAAAATAAAGTTGTGAACAATTGTTTTTATCTCCTTTCTTTTATTAGGTTTTTCTTATTAGTCATTCAGAATTGAATGCTGTTATCAATTCCTTCTCAATGGCAGTTTCCAGCTGCTTTCTTTTTTGACATCTATGCTCTCTACCTCTTTGGTTCAGATTTTCTGCCATTTTACTTTGTGTTCGAAGTGCAACAGCATTAGTGTGATAAACAAAGTATACTTCTACAGATCACTTGTGGGTACAGTGAAATACATTGAGTCAGAGGTTCTACAAGAACAGAGCAGTTAAATGGTATTACTAAGGATACTGTCAGGTCAATATTGAGGATAGCAATGAGATGTGGGAGTACTGGATGAGAGTTCAGGGTCGGGCAGCAATGGGAGTGCGTATGAACATTTAGCAACATTTTGAATGGGGTAAAAGAATCATACAGTAAAGGTGGTATTCATTCAGCTCATTGTGCTTGTACCGACTTTTTGAAACAACCGTCCAATTCACCCTACTTTCCTGTCCATTTTCCATATATCTAAAATTACTTGCCTTTCAACCAAACAATCAAATCTCTCAAAATATATGATCTTCAGAACTGACTGAAATATATTACAAACTATTGAGAAAAGAAATTGATAAAATAACAAGGTTCTAACCATCAGTTACAATAGAAACAGCTGGGAAAACTGTTTCTCTCCACACAAATGCTAACAGACATGCAGAGCCTCTCCAGTGCTTACTGTTTTTATTTCTCATCTGCACCAGTCTGATTTTATTTTAAAGTCTCCACCATAATTATTCAATCCTGTCTGGCTACAAGCATGGCACTAAAGGTCTGCTAACATTGTACTATTTCAGTTAGGCCATCCACCCTGCAGCCCGGACACACTCACAAACAAGCTGAAAGAACCTCAAACTTGTTGCGATAGTTGCAAAGGCTGAGGTTCCTGCATTCCTGCCATCTGGGTATCCTTACCTGCTACAGATTCAGACACACTCCTCTATCTCCTCCATCTGTGGTACCTGAGCAAATCAAAAGACCCTGATGTGACTACATCCTGCTGCAAAACACCCAGACACCTTTGCCTATCCTTGATGCATCACCGTGTTTATAACTCAGCCACCAGATCAATGTCTGAGCCAGAGCTCCTCAAGCCATAAACACCCACAGCAGAAGTGCTGCCCTGTATCACACAACAGTTTCCAAACATTACAGCTGCGACATATCACCTGTCTTGCCATTCTTAATGTGTTTTTAATAACTACTTAATTCTTTTATTTATTTTCACTTTTTTCTATATATTTCATTAACCTTATTACTAGCACCTGTACTACTTTAAACAGACAAATATAAATATACTTTGAATATTTATCAGATACTCACCAAACAAGTAACTTCAGGGTGGGAAAATTTAATTCTAAATTCCTTAATGTATCAATGCCCAGCATTCTGTTCAAAGTTGCACTTAGATCCTTATATTTACATGCTCGGTGTCAACTCAGCCCAAGGTACAGAAAGACAGA
Organism: Rhincodon typus; assembly: GCF_021869965.1. Taxonomy (NCBI): domain Eukaryota; kingdom Metazoa; phylum Chordata; class Chondrichthyes; order Orectolobiformes; family Rhincodontidae; genus Rhincodon; species Rhincodon typus. Next base: position 35,002,561 of record NC_063336.1, read on the forward strand.
ATAAGCTAATTTTCTCAATTAACTAACTTCAGTTGCTTTCCAATGCAAAGCTTGCACCTTCTTATATGAGACTGGATTAATGAACAATCTCATAGCAAAGTGACCAGTGACAATAACACGATTAAATTTTACACTCCATTTCAGGAGGAGGGGAGTGAATCCAAAGCTTTTTAAAATTTAAATAAAGGCAATTATGACAGCATGCAAGAAGAATTGGTCAAAAGTGAATTGGCAAATTTGGTTGAAAGATCAATCAATAGAGATGCAGCAGCAGATATTTTAAAATGATATTTTACAATACACAGAAGAATGCATTCCAATGCACAAGACAAATTCCAAGGTGCATGTCTAGCATCCATACTTAAATACAAAGGTTAAAGATAGTATCAGACTTCAGGAAAATGCTTGTGATTGTGCAAAGACAGGTGATACACCATAAGGTTGGAGATAACATAGTAAAAATTGACTAAAACGAAGGGAAAAGTTATAATGAGAGAAAGCTAGTCAGAAATTTAAAGTTAAAAATAGTTTCTATAAATTTATTTTAAAAAAAGTGAACAAATTAAGCATTCATCCTATAGAAAGTGTCTGGAGAACTGATCAAGGAAAATAAAGAGATGGCAGATGAATTGAACAGGAATCTTGCATCAGTTTTAGTAGAGGATACAAGGATCATCCCAAAAACATTAGTAAATCAGGAAATGGAAGGGAAGGAAGAATTTAGGAAAGTCAAATCACCAAAGAAATGGCATTGAGTAAATTGTTGGAGCTGCAGACTGACAAGTGCTGAGGTCCCACGGACTTCATTCTATGGTTAAAAAGAAAAGCTAGTGACATAGTTGATTCATGGTTTTAATTTTCAAAACTCCCAGATGCAGGGAAGTTCTGACCAAATTAATTTGCAAGAGCAAATTTACTTCCATTATTTAAAAAATGGAGGGAGGCGGAAAGCAGGAAACTACAGACCACTTAGCTTAACATCATTCATTGGGAAAATACTAGGAACTATTAATAAACAAGTTATGGCAGGGCACTTGGATAAATTGAAGATAACAAAAGCAGAATCAACATGGTTTTGCGAATGTGAAAGCAAGTTTAACCAACTGACTGGAATAATTCGAGGAAGTAACATGTACTGGAGATAACAGAGAAACCAATCAATGTTCTGTACTTAGATTTCCAGATGGCACTTGATCAAAGTGCCACAACCATGGTTACTGCAAAAAATAAAAGTCCATGGTGGAAGGGTAGCATGGACCGGAGATTAGCTGGTTAACCGGAAGCAGAGAGTAGACATAAATGCATCAAATGCTGGTTGGCAAACATAACAAGTGGTGTGCCACAGAGAACAGTGCTCAGATTTCAGCTGTTCATAACTTATATAAATTATTTCAATGATTTTCAATGACTGTCAACTTTGCTGACACAAATAGGTAGGAAAGCAACTTGTTAAAAGTACATAAGGAGGTTCAAAAAAACAAAAAATGCAGAAAAGTTAAACGAATGGCCAAAAATCCAGCAAATAAAGAACAACGTGGCAAACAGCAAACTTGCCTATGTTGGCAGGAAAAATGAAAAAGCATATTATCTAAACAGTGAGAGATTACTGAGCTATGGAGATGAAGAGGGATTTGGGTGCCCTAATGTTTGAGTCACAAACTGTTAGTATGCAGATACAGCTAGTAATTAGGAAAGCCAATAAAATATTATCATATTGCAAGGGGAATCAATTAGAAAAGTAGAGTCTCACAGAAGAGTCATATTGATCTCGAAACTTTCCACAGCTGCAGCTAGACTTGGTTTTTCCAGCACTTGGTGTTTTTATTTTGATCTCCAACATTTGCTTTTGCTTTAAAAATGGGGAGGTTATGCTTTCGTTATACAGGGCACTTGTGAAGCCACATCTGGATTACTGTGTACAATATTTATGGTCATATTAAAAGGATAGATGTAAGGGCATTGAAAGCGGATCAGAGGAGGTATAATAGACCAATGCATAGAATAGGCACGTCGAAGAAACACCAAACAGAAACACCAAAAGCTGGAGTTTGGGAGATTAAGAGGTGACTTGATTGGAACACGCAATATCATGCGGGTTCTTGACAGGGTAGATGTGGAAAGGATGTTTCCTTCTGTGGAAGAATATAGGACTAGGGGGTCACTATTTAAAAATAAGGGGTCACCCACTTAAAACAGAAATGAGGCAAGACTTTCTCACAGAGGGTCGTGAGTCTTTGGAAGCCTCTCCTGAAAAGGTGATGGAAAGAAAGTAGGAAATTTTTATGAGAGGTGGATATATTCTTGGTAAGCAAGAGAGCGAGAGGCTATTGGAAGTAGGTCGGAATGTCGATATGTGGTTACAATCACATTAGCCTCGGTCTTGTAAGTGGTGGTGTAGATTCAAGGATTCAAATGGCCTAATCCTGCTCCTCTTTCATATGTTTTTATGTCATATTTAGAGTTTAAATAATAGTTTTCAATTGAATGTTCAAGTGTTAAGCAAAAACAAAATTAGATTTTCAGACAGAGAGAAGACAGGGACAGACAGGGACAGACAGGGACAGACAGGGACAGACAGGGACAGACAGG
>NC_063336.1:35005249-35016128 GCF_021869965.1 Rhincodon typus
GACAGGGACAGACAGATCGAGACTATTTTCTCCACTACTCCCAGCACTTTGTTCAGTGGCATTCACAATCCCAGTCGAGTGTGGAGGAGATTTATACAGTTATTGCCAAGGAGAGAATTTTACTCCTGAGAAAAGATTGGATAGGTTGGGTTGGTCTTCTTTGAAACAGTAACCAGACTGGAGATTTAATTGAGGTTAATCAAATTTTTATGAGGGTCCTGGATTGAAGGAATAGGAAGACCCCAGTTCCTGTAGCACACAGAGGTCAATTACTAGATTTAAACTAAATGGTATCAGAATTTTAGGGAATTGAGAAATTGCTTTGCGCTCAGGGAGTGATTGATGGTTGCAATTCACTGCCTTATAAAGTGTTGTGATCCCAGCTGATGGTAATACTGAACAAGTCTCGTTCCAGAATGACATTGAAATTGATAGAACACAAGTTCTAGTTTTGCAAGTTTTACAGTGGTGGTCAGTCACTCAACATATTCACAAGTATATCAATTCAGTTTTAACAAAAGCACATAAATTTGTTACACAAAAGAAAAGACTATATATGTATAGACTCTTTGGAAAAATCTCATCATAAATAAAATAAATTCAAATCTTTTTCCCAGCAAAACCCTTGACAAACATTTAACCAATGAAGGATTTCTATCTTCATTTTATAACTCCCAACTGAAGTGATGAGGTTGCAAGCGTATTCTTACAACAATTTTCTGCACATGCATCATGAGATTTTCTCCCCAACATGCAGCCAACCAGGCTAAGACACCAACTTTTCTCACTAAGACCTAAGAAAACCAAGGAACTGCAGACCAGTAAGCCTGACATCGGTAGTGGACAAGTTGGAGGGAATCCTGGGGGACAGAATTTACATGTATTTGGAAAGGCAAGGACTGATTAAAGATGGTCAACATGGCTTTGTGCATAGGAAATCATATCTCACTAACTTGATTGAGTTTTTGGAAGAACTAACGAAGAGGTTTGATGAGGGCACAGGACACGATCGCTCTGGATTTCAGCAAGTTATTCAACAAGGTTCCTCATGGTAGATTGGTAGACCACATGGAACAGAACGAGACCTAGATATCTGGAAACAGAACTGGCTGGAAGGTAGAAGACAGAGGGTGGTGGTGGAGGGTTGCTTTTCAGACTGGAGGCCTGTGACCAGCTGTATACCACAAGGATTAGCACTGGGTTCATGGCTTTTTGTCATTTGTATAAATGATTTGGATGTAAACACAGGAGGTATGGTTAGTAAGTTTGCAGATGACACCAAAATTGGAGGTGCAGTGGACAGCAAAGAAGGTTACCTCAGAGTACAACAGGATCTTGATCAGATGGGCCAATGGGCCAAGGCGTGGCAGATGGACTTTAGTTTAGATAAATAGGAGGCGTTGCATTTTGGAAAGGCAAATCGGGGCAGGGCTTATACACTTAATTGTAAAGTCCTGGGGAGTGTTGCTGAACAAAGAGACCTTGGAGTGTAGGTTCATTGTTCCTTGAGAGTGCAGTCACAGGTAGCTAGGATAGTGAAGGAAGTATTTGGTATGCTTGCCTTTATTGGTCAGTGCATGGAGTATAGGAGTTGGGAGGTCATGTTGCGGCTGTACAGAACTTTGGTTAGGCCACTTTTGGAGTAGTGCATGCAATTCCGGTCTCCCTGCTACAGGAAGGACGTTGTGAAACTAGAAAGGGTTCAGAAAAGATTTATGAGGATGTTGCCAGGGTTGGAGGCTTTGAGCTATAGAGAGAGGCTGAGGCTATTTCCCCTGGAGCTTCAGAGGCTGAGGGGTGACCTTATAGAGATTTATAAAATCATGAGGGGCATGAATAGGGTAAATAGGCAAGGTCTTTTCCCTGGGGTGGGGTGTCCAAAACTAAAGGGCATAGGTTTAAGGTCAGAGGGGAAAGATTTTAAAAAGGGACCTAAAGGGGCAACTTGTTCACGCAAAGGGTGCTACGTGTATGGAATGAGCTGCCTGAGGCTGGTACTATTACGACATTTAAAAGGCACCTGAATGGGTATATGAATAAGAAAGATTTAGAGAGATATGAGCCAATTGCTGGCAAATGGGACCAGATTTGTACAGGATATCTGCTCAACATGGACGAATTGGATCGAAGAGTCTGTTTCCGTGTTGTATATCTCTATGACTCTGAATAAAATCAAGGGCTGCTAGGACAGCCTTCGACTTCAACCAAAATTAGGCTACATTTCTACTGGGATGAAGCTGTTCATCTGAATTCAGCCTGTTTGTAAAATGTGGCGCTCTGTTTTTTTGTAGGTCACAAAAAGCTCAATTTAGTAAACACTTAAGCAATTATCTCACCAGATAGCTTCTTTTTTCATTAAGCTAAAGACACATGATTTTTTTGGAATTGTTGTTTTGATCCACTGCTCAAAAAAGTTCTTGACCCTTATAAAGCAAGTCACCTGCACAGAACTAAAACAAAAAAAAAACTTCTACTCTAGAATCAAATTCCCAAATAATATCTTGTAAACTTTCATCACCATATGAAGGAGACAGGTATCTTCTTTATATTTAAAATGTACATGAACATGCACTTCAAATACTGTATTCCAAACTGTAGTCTGCAAGGCTATGGACCAGGAGGTGCATAGTGGGATTAGGCTGGACTGCTCTTTTTCGGCTGTCATTGGAATAAACTGATTGAGTGCTGCAAATGTCTTTCATATATCTTTAAAATGTGTGGTAGGGGACATGTTAAAGGACTAGCAAGGAAGGTCCAAAAATCCAGGTGTTCATGTCAAATTAATTACATGGTTTGAATAAATAAATAATATGTATTAATTGATTGTTCTTGACTACATGTGAAAAAGGAAGCATTGGGACTGGGATTATAGTCATTGGAACGAGGTCGGCCAGCTGAAGCTCACCGAATACAAGTTCCCTGATTGGACCAGATTAACAGCCCCAATCAGGGAGCCCTGGTTTGACATATACAAAGGTGAATCTCAGAGATACATGTATGCTGATGGATCCTCAACTCGACAATATGACCATCTCTCTCATCTCCTCCACTATTGCTCATTTATCTGGGTGTTGTTTCTTATATCCAGTACTGAATGAGCAGAGATTTTCTCCAACTGAACACTGGAGCAACTGCTTTAGTCTTCCCAAACACTTCAAAAGTCTGTTCCCTTGCTACCAACTCCATTACTCTCCCCGATGACAATCTGAGATTGTACAAGTCTGTTCACAACCTCAAATTCATGGCTGCACTTAGACTGCCTATTTCTACTTCGAACACCACTCACTTTCACAATATCTGAGCTATCCGTTACTGAAACCCTTATCCAGGCCTTCGTTACCCGGAGACTCAACTATTCTGATGCACAGTTGACTAGTCTTCCACATTCTGCCCTCGCCACACTCAAAGTTATCCAAAACTTGATTGTCCATGTCGTCACTCATAACAAGTCCCTTGCCCCCAACACCCTGTGTTCAGTGACCCACAGCGGCTCACGATCTTAATTTTAAAGTATCTGGCCTCTTGCACAATTCCAACTAGAATTGCTCCACTGCTGATGACTATGTCTTCAGTTGCCTAGGCCCCAAGATCTGGAACTCTCAGAATCACCCAAAATTGTTACGTTGCAAAAGGCAGCTATTCAGGTATCAAGCTCTTCAAACAAGCATCATTTACCTCATTTATTGAGATATAAAAACAAAACATTTCACTATTCAAGCACAGAGCTTTGCTAGGCATCATAATGACTACATCAGGCTGGCCCAAGGGATATGGACTCATTAGTACGCAACAAAAAACCAACAAACCTAAGCATGGTGTCATTTTAACCCAGTGTTGATGAACCAGATTTTATTGCTTAAACTGTTCATTCTAGCTCACCTGGTTTCACTCTTCAGGCCCAGTTCATAGAAATTGTGAAGCTACTTCACAGGCACTAGCTTTACAGAATCCAAATAAATCATCTCCAAAGTGAAATAAAAAAAGAAAACAATAGAAATACTCAGCAGATTTGGCTTTCAACCGGTGCAGACAGAAACAGAGTTAATGTTTCACACTAAAAGCTATCTGAAGCATTAACTCGTCTGGTCATGGATGTTGCCTGACCTGTTGTCCCAACATTTATTTTGCTTTCAGTTCAGATTTACAAATTAGTAGTATTTTCCTTCCAAGTGTCTTCAAAAAATGGTGCTCAACTATGATCAACCGTAAAGAACATCAACAGAAAATCCATAAAAAGGTAAAAGAAAGGAGAAGTAGAGACACCAAGAGCATCTCAGAAGCAGTCAGCACGTCGTTTGGAGAGCAGAGTGATCTTTTTTTTTCCTTTCTGTCTCTGTGGGATTTAATAACCTCACAGCATATTGTAAAAAAGTGGTGCTACTAAACACATTTGTAATCTGTCCTATCTCAATTTTCTCAAAACACAAAATCCTAAAACCACACATTTTTCACTTTCTTACATCCATCATTATTATTCTAAACCTCTGGCAACAACAGAAATTGCTTTTTCAACTCCAGCTGTTCATGTACTTACAAAAATTCATCTCCAGGATGTCCATTTCAAAATGTTAAATAAATCCTTGATGGTTGCTGCGGCATCACTTAAACAAATAGCAGCTAAAACAGCATATATTTTGATCTGCTTAACTATTGAATTTATGTATATTTCAAAACTATCGTTGAGGGGGTAGTTTCATGATATCTTGAATTTTGTAAAATATTGGCATACATTGAGAATACCCTCCATGTTGCATGGCACTATCACTGTGCTAAATGAGACAGACTTTAAAAAGATCTAGTAACACAGACTGGGCATCCATGAGGCGCTGCAGGTAATCAACGGCAACTGAATTGTACTCCAACACAATGTGCAACTTCACGGCCCAGGATATTACTCAAACAACATTACCATCAAGACAGGAGACCGACCCTGATTCAATAGAGCGTGCAGGAGGGTATACCAGGAGCAGCATCAGACATAACTAAAAATGAGGTGTCAACTTCACAAAGCTACCAAACTGGACTACTTGCATGCCGAATAGCATAAGCAACAAGTGATACACAGAGCTAAGAGATTCCACAACCAACGGATCAAGTCTAAGCTCTGCAGTCCTGTCACTTCCAATTATGAATGGTGGTGGATAATTAAACAATTCACTGCAGGAGGCTCCACAAATATCCCCATCCTCAATGATGGAGCAGCCCAACACAGCAGTGCAAAAGATAAGGCCGAAGCATTCGCAGCAATCTTCAGCTACAAGTGTCAAATCAATGACCCATCTCAGCCTCCTCCAGTGGCCCCCAGCATTAAAGATACCAGTCTTCAGCCAAGTCGATTCACCCCATGTGATATTAAGAAACAGTCAGAGACACTGGATAGTGCAAAGGCTATGAGCCTTGACAACATTCCAGCAACAGTACTGAAGACTCGTGCTCCAGAACTTGCTGCTCCCGTCACCAAGCTGTTCCAGTACGGTTACAACACTGGCAACCACCAGACAACATGGAAAATTGTCCTCTATACAAAAAAGCTGGACCAATCCAACTTGGCCAATTACTGCCCCAATCAGCCTACTCTCAATCATCATTAAAGTGATAGAAGGCATCATCAACGGTGCTATCAAGCACCTGCTCAGCAATAGCCTGCTCAGTGGCGCCCAGTTTGGTCTCTGCCAGGGACATTCAGCTCCTGTCTTCATTACAGCCTTGTTTCAAACATTACCAGCTATACATTTCCCTGCAAGCCACTCAGCATCCTGATTTGGAAATATATCACCATTCCTTCACTGTCACTGGGTCAGAATCCTGGAATTCCCTCCCCAAGGGCATTGTGGGCCAACCTGCAGCAGTTTAAGGGAGGCAGCTCACCACCAACTTCCCAAGGGCAACTAGGGACGGGCAATAAATGCTGGCCAGCCAGCGATTCACACATGCCACAAGTGATTAAAATAAAATTAAGAATGCTACAGTATTTATACTCCAGCAAAGACAATTTTAGCATAATCTTTCATGATTAAATTATCTGACTCGTACTAATCACTTAGCAGAGTCAGGTTTTGATCCTTGAGGTCCAAAATTGATATCTGACTAAATTATATGGAAAACTCTTGTCTTCCCCAAGTAATTGCAATGAGATCAGACTAAAACAATCATGCTGACCATCACAATCTATCCAGTCCTCAATTACCTCAAGGTCAATAACATATCCGTCCCTTGAGCCACTGTCCCCTACAAGCTGTATCACTGTCATGCCTCAAAATAAAAAGTTATGTTTAAAAAAAAAAGCAGTTGTTGGAAAAATAGCATATCAGACAATTCAACTTGAGGCAGTTCAAACTGCAGTGATGATGCGCATTACCCATTTCGCATGGAAGTCTTTCCGATTGGGATTGTTTTTCTTCGTGGAACATTAAATTTTAATGTCTCATGTTCTCACTTGCAGATACAAAAGGTAAAACAAGTGTACTGGAAGACATGAAGCACATTTTAAGCATTTCAAATGCTTTTCCAACTTGAAATTCACATTATGTTCCACTCATTAGCGCTCAACACATAAATCTTAACTGAATTCTGTCAACCGACCACATGGTCAGAAATTAAATAACAGTGGCGTTAAAGAAATAATTGTACATCAAAAACTGGTACTTACACTAAACTTTACTATGTCATAAATCAAGTACCGAGGAACAGGTCTTCCATCTACTTTGTCAATGATCATTTCCTAGAAATACAAAAAGATAAACAAGTAGATTTAACATCTTTACATTTAGAGATTTGGTAGACAAGCATTCAAAAATTAACTATTCAAATGCTACTTACACTACAGTCAGCTTACAATAACGAATTTCCATGAATTCATACCAGTACAAACCAAAATGACACTGAATGTACCACATCCCCTCACAACATACATACACATTATTTTCTGGTACTCATTATTAGGTTGTTTAGTAGCTGTCTAAATCAAAGACACTGTCTTCCATTCACTTTTCAAAAACAAGCTCCTAAAATACAGCAATGGAACACAGATAATTCATCATTAAGCTGTAACTGGTCACTACTTCAGAATTGTTCACGAATGTAAATACATCAATCAGCTTAACATTGATAAATTTTACAAATTATGCAGTTTCATTTCTCACTGGATGGTCATTCTTTATTACCCTAATGTGGGGGTAACAGCGTTGAAGGTAACAACACAAATGGCTTTCTCATGTTACTAATGCCCAGCTTTACATGTCAGTAATGTGATTTGCTATTTGTGCTGTTACTGTCATGTCAATCCAGTAGTTAGCAAATAAAGTTAATTGTGAGTTTGTCTATGCTTTTGCTAGTTGCAAAACAAAAACTGGAAATCTAAAGTACTTGAAAATGTTGACAATGTAAAATGATTCTCAATATGAAAAACAACCCAAACTGTTCTTGCTAAGAATTTCAAAGTAGCGACTACGTAGCACAGCACTGTCATTGTACTTCTATATTCTTCTACACAGCTGCTGACAACAGTAATTAACAAGAGAAAGTACTGCATTCCTCCAAAAGCCCAGAAAGGATTTCACAGATTTCACTAAATCTTGCACTCATCCTCCATCAACACAAGAATGGTTTACAGACAATAAATCAGTGCCCTCTCATTTAGAAAATAGTCTTTTACCCCTCTGGCATGTACATTAGCAGAGTAGGAGACTAAACATGCAACCTACCACTTCATAATATGGCATCCAGGTGTTTCAACAAATGTACAACTGGACGTGCATTATGTATTTCTTCTACATGCAAACTGAAAAATTATCAAGAGCAAAGCAAGCAGCTCATTGACCCAGAATAGTCCCAATTAAAACCTGAAAATGTAATTACTATTATAGCAAAGGAAAAAAATTATTTACCGCTTGAAGTATGCAAACATTCATACCAAGGAACAATTGATTTGAATATCAATATTCACACAATTGGAAGTATTAAATCAAGAAAAAAAAGTATAAGTTTCTCTACTTGTAATGTTGGCTTTATATTCTCTTTAGTTAATACAAACATTAGTGCAGTGATTTTTGGAAGGGGTCAGGCTCAACAGCCATCCCATCTGTGCCACCTGCTGCTGTTCACATATTAGATTCATTTCCAGTAATACACAAGCCAGTAGCTACAGCATGCTTACACCCCACACAAATTGACAGTCGCATTGATCACGATGACATTTCAATTTTGTCAGCCTTCCAATTGAGCCCAAACTTCAGTTACACCGCATATAATTGGCAAACAGTGAACTGCATGGTATTCTTCACTGTAGTTATAAAAGTTTGCACTTCAGTCCTGCACAAGAGTCAGGATACATTGGCTTCAGCTTGACGACTCAGAGTTTTTGTCTAGCTATGCTTCCATTCCTTCTAATTTTCTCCCCTCACTTTTAAAATAAAAGTGTATACCCTCTACGATGATTTTTGATTAATGACATTTAGAAATTAATGCAAAAAGACACATCTGAAAAAGTTAATTTAAAAGAGAAAATTAAACAGCACACAGGAGGGTTCGGGATCAACCTAAAATATTTTAGGTGCCAAACTTGATGGAGTAATGGTACTCCCATCATGTTGTGAGGTTCAAGTCATATTACGGAAACCTGAGCATCCAAGCCAATACTCATCTCTCAAGCAACGTCATAGACAGATTGTCTGGCAGTATCATGGAGAGAAACAGAGTTGACATTTCAAGTCAAATATGATTCTTTGAAAGTGAAGAAACAGATGGAAGTGTGGCACTGTTTAATATCGGTCTCCTCCACAGGGCAGAGACTAAATGCAGATTGAATGATTGTTTCTGCTTGGTCTGCAAGCATGAGCCTGACCTTCCAGTTGCTTGCCATTTCGATACACCATCGTGTTCTCATATTCATATTTCTATCCTAGGCCTGCCACAGTGTTCTAGTGAAACCCAATGCAAGTTTGAGAAAGCGCACCTAAACTTCCAAACAGGCACTTCACAGCCTTCTAGACTCAACACTGACTTCAACAACTTCAGACCATTAACTCAGTCCTCCATTTTGATATACCATCCTACCCCCAGAACTACAAGTTGTTTTCATGTTTTGTTTCCTGCCAGACCTAATTATTCTGCTATTAACACCTACTCTAGAACTATGCTTTATCCCTTTACAATAGCTATTAACACTCTTTAGCTTTTATTCTATGACATTTCTCATATCTAAGCTCCCTAGCCCCTTCACCATTCCTTGAACTGCCCTTCTGTTCAACTTGCTCCACCTCACCTTCTTCCAACAGCATAAAACTCGACACTCATCCCTCTCTCATGAATGCCGAAGAAAAGTCAAACTGGATCCAAGACAGAAATTCTGTTTTTCTCTCCACAGATGCCAAGAAATTTCTCAAATACTTCCTGCTTTTATTTCAGATCTCTTGCAGCTATAGTATTTTGCTGCTTGGTTGTTAATCTCACTGAAATTTGTTAGACATTCCTTTGCTCAAATTTCCCTATATTACAACAGCAGCCACACTTCAAAAGTATTTCATCAGTAATTAGAATCCTTTTCGATCCTTTTATTGTCACTTAAAGAAAATGAATGACAATATGGAAAAAAACAACAGTAATGTACTTTTGTCAAAAATATTGTCACTAAAAAAGGCAAAAAGCTTTCTTACCCCATCCAAAAGGGTGCTAGTCAAATGAAGACGCAGATCTTTCCGAAGAGGAAACTCCAGGTTTGCTACATGAAACGCCGAATTGTCTCTGTCAATCATGTATACTTCATCCTTGCCATCAATAAGCATCATATACCTACAACAACAAACAATACACATTAGTATTCTGAATGATTAAAAGAATTTCCACTTCATCAAAATTGCTCAAAAAGGAGCATCAGCAGGATTGCTCAAAAGAGAAATAAACTAAAACTTAATTCTGGCCACTACAAGCAGGTTTTTTTTTTTAAAAATGGTATTTCTATTCTTATATGAGAATACACTTTTGTTTACATGCAAGTAATTTCAGTAATTTTGGTTTGAAAAATAGCCAGCTATATTTCTGCACAGTTCAGCAAATTTGTCACATTTAGTCATCTTTAGAAAGAAAGTACCAGTGAGTGAGTGGGTAATAAATACTCAATATAAAAAACTACTTAAAAACAGAAACTCAGCAAAACTGGCAACATCTGTGGGAAGAAAGCAGAGTTAACATTTCAAGTCTGGTGACTCTTCAGAGTGCTGCTCAGTTTCTCCTGCAATTTCTGTTTTTTTGTTTCAGATCTCCAGCTTCCGCAGTTCTTTGTTACATCAAAAGCTACCTATTTGTCCAAAGCAAGATTGACAGATTACCACTTAAGCTAGCTGTTAAGCCACAGTTTCTTGATCAAAATTACCAGAAGGAATTTCTTCGCCCAAAGAATACATAGCCTGTGGAATTCTCTGCCACAAGAAGTGGTTGAAGCCAACACACTGAAGGTTTTAAGGGGATTAGATACAGTTCTTCAAACTAATGGGATCAAAGGGTATAGAGAAAAAAGCAAAAACAAGGCACTGAAGTTGGATGAATGGCAGAACACGTTTGAAGGGCTGAAAGGCTTCCTCCTGCTCCTACTTTCCCATTCCTGCACACAATGTTGCTATCAATTTCCTACAATGTCACTGAAATAGACCATCCGCAATTCTACATATCCAGCATGTTATATAAACATAAATCCATTCTTTGCAGAAATAGGGGCATAAAGTACGTCATTTGCTCTTTTGAGACTACTCCACCATGTAATAAACTGACATTTTCCCAGCCACCATCAGTTTTGAGGAAGGGTCACCGGACCCTAAACGTTAACTGTTTTCTCCTCCACAGATGCTGCCAGACCTGCTGAGCTTTTCCAGCAACTTTGTTTTTG
>NC_063336.1:35016628-35041628 GCF_021869965.1 Rhincodon typus
AGAACCAGAAGTAATGCCAACCACCCCAGCAAACCAAGGCATATAAATAACAAGCGGGACAGAACACCGATGCTTCATGATGGCATACTGACAGTGTTACCTAGTAGGGTGACGAAACGTCTGCAACCAAACCCACCGGCTCGGCAAGCAATTCTACAATCTTGTACTTTGCACTATCTAGAGCACTGCAGCGTGAATAGATACCTTTGCATGGTGTACGAATCCTTTTGCTGTCTCCTGAGTAGGTCTGTTTTTTTTAAAATTTGCCTTTTAGTTTTATATTGAGGGAATATGTCCATGTGAAGCAAGATGCATATGACTGAATGAGTAGGAGCTTATTTGGAGGCAACTTCTTCGAAGAAAAATGTAAACTGGTTGAAAGCTTGGTAATTTCTCTTTCTTGTAGAGATACTCTGTTGGAAACTGTCAAAGCATTATCACACTAGGAAGGAGGAGGTCCTTGCAAAGAAACAGAGGTGCTTATTACTAAGACGGATGACAATTTTTACAGTGACTGTCTGACACTTTCCAACTGAGTGATCGATAACATCAATAGAAATCTGTTGGAAAACCATCTTGGCTGTTGCCACAGAAACAACAGAATTGGCATTCAGCATCCCTGAATGTGTTTTATGTTGGATATCTCAGGTACATTTTGAGATATCTCAAGATGTCAAGTATATTTGCCCTTTTTTTTTTAAAAGCCCTGCAACACATTTTCATGAATTGTTTGAATGTGTATTATATATTGGCCTGTGGTGTTGAAGACACTAAGACATAACCATGTATTCTGTTTTTAGTATTCGGTTTAAACATTTCAGGGAAAAACTATTTGCCTTGCCTTGTTCTCACTCTGCCTTCTTCCTCCTGCCTTTTTTTCTCACTCTATCTTATTTCTCTCTTATTCCTTTTCCCCATCCTTTCTCTATCTGCCTGTCCTTCCCTCAGCTTGTCTCACCCAATGCCTCTTTTTCACTTAATTGCTCTCTGTTTCACCAAACTCCTTTTACTCTCTTGTTCCATTTGCCTCACCTGGGCATAATGGTAGTTCAGTGGTTAGCACTGCTGCCTCACAACGCACACGGGGAGAATGTCTGTGTGGGTTTCCTCCATGTGCTCCAGGTTCCCCTCTCAGTTCCAAAGATGTGCAGGATAGGTGGATTGGCCAAGCTAAGTGGGCAATGCAGGGTTCCAAGGATAGGATGAGGGAGTGGATGTAGATGGGATGCACTTGAAGGTTGATGTGAACTTGATGCGCTGAATGGCCTGCTTCAACACTGTAGGGATTCTGATTCTTTGGTTGTTACTTGTTCCCTGCCTTCTGCCTCTCAATTCCTGCTTTTCCCCCACCCACCTGCCCTACTCTACAGATGCACAGATTTTTCTTATCCAAACCCCACCCCCACCCAATTAGGTTTAAATTTGATCTGAGCTTTGGTTGTGCATTTTATTTCTACGTGAAGATAATATCGGCACAATATTGATGTTGAAGGGAAGTTGACCGCTTCATGTTATGGTGGAAAGTGTTTTCCTTTTTAAATGTCTTGTTGTACTGGAGCATGAAAATGACAGTTGTCGCAAACCTTGGTTTTAATGCGTCTGCTGTACGTGTATTTGCTGAAGACTAAGTGAGCTGCAATTAAATACA
The DNA here is from genome assembly GCF_021869965.1 of Rhincodon typus. NCBI lineage: Eukaryota > Metazoa > Chordata > Chondrichthyes > Orectolobiformes > Rhincodontidae > Rhincodon > Rhincodon typus. The sequence continues at coordinate 35,018,277 of NC_063336.1, forward strand.
AATCCTAATTATTAGCTACCACCAGTTAATAGAAGACAAATTATTCCTTATCTGGATTGCCAGTGAGCTGACAACAAAAATAATTTCGTCGCATTAGTGATGAAATATGATCATTAAATGCTCAGTAAAGATAACTTAAATGGTTTTCTTTAAAATGCATTGCTATCTGTATGCATTGTATGAAGGCTTATGCATTAAACTAGGAGATTACTGGATGCATAAAATAACTATGTTTTTATTATTCACTGGTTTCTTTATATTTCCTACCTTTCTCTGCCAATATTCTTCCTTTCTTCAGTATGTTAGGAGAGCTATGTGAAAGGAAATTGCCTAATTCTTAATGAAATTTCTCATAATAAAGCCGTATGGTGGCTCCTTGCAAGATTGTTTTTAGTTTCTATTTATGTCTCCTGGTTTACAATAAAAAGTTGTAACTTCACATATTTTGATTATGCACTGACTTCTTTACATTTTTTTTTGTTCACACGAACGTTCTTCCTTTCCTGGAGTGTGAATCTATGAATTATAATCACTGCCCATTATCTCTAGTGGCCAGTCTTCATGTATTTAGTTCTGACTGAGTGTTAACAGGTTTTGTGATTGTGGGTATCATGAAGAAACACCATCCTGTCCTTGCATAGTGATCAGCATGTTTGAATTTCCAACAGAGGATTTGGCAGTTAAACCTTGGCTGATTATCCTCATCCTTGTCATGCAGGTAGCACCTGTATAGCTGTCCAAGCTGTGATCAACAACCTGCCGCTCATTGGATCCACCAGTGGACTGTTCAAGGAACTGTATTTTACTTGGGCAGGTTATTCATACACTGAAAAGCTTTACAAATGGAGTTTGCAGCAAAGAAAATCAGTTCTTACTTTCATTATAAAATCTGTTTTGCAGGAGTACACTGTACACATGGCTTCAATCGAACTGGGTTCCTCATTTGTGCTTACTTGGTGGAGAAAATGGATTGGAGGTAATTGATTTTCATAATTTTAAAGTACATTTGAGATTATCAACAGATATCAATAATGCCAAAAAAATTTTTTTATTCATGAAACTTCTCAATTTCAGGATGTTGCAAGTGTTTGCGTGTATTTTGTTTCTTCTTGTATGCCATGGTTAAAAATTTTGCTAAAAGGAGAACATTGCTTTTCATCATACACTTGCCAGGATTAGAACACAAACAAAAACAGATTTGGAAAATCAACGCCAATTTGTACATCAGGAGAAGAGATGCTGATTTATTGGGCCATCGTTGGTATGGATTTGCAGCAGGGACAGTTAACTGTCGGTCTTATTTCTCAAACCAGCTGGTAGACTTTGGTCAGGGGGATGCAGCAGAGACTGGCAGTCTCCATGACACTTTCACAGTGAGAAAAGTGCAATGTATGTGCAAATTCTTTGTGCCTACATAAAACGGGAACGTGTGTTAATGTCTTGCACCTAGCACATCCAAATGCAACTGTGAGTCCAGCTGCCAATCTTAAATTAGATTCTGGTGTAATTTTTTGCGCAGACTTTTTCAGTACATGTTGTCCAAAAGCGGAATTGCTTCTAATGTTGGACACGGTGTTCTGAGGCTTGCAGGATTGAGCTTGTTGAGCACAGTCAGATGCTGTTCACTGCAAACGGTCAATGGGATGTTTAATACAGTCTGCCATTGGTTGGGATATATGTAACTAATGGGGCAAAAGGCCGGTAAGTCCCCTGGACCTGAAGGGTTGCAACTTGGGGTTTAAAGTAGATAGTTACAGAGATATTTGATGCATTGGTACTAACCTTTCAAGAATCTGTAGATTCTGGAAGAGTTCCAGAGGATTGCAAAACTGCTAATGTAGCAGCCTTATTCAAAAATAAATGGAAACAAAAACAGGTAACTGTATGCCAGTTAAGTTAACATCTGTTGTTGGGTAGATGTTACAATCTGTTATAAAGGAAGTAATGGCTAAGTATTTAGAAACCCATAATATATTCAAGCAAAGTCAGGATGGCTTCATGAAGGGGAAATTGTGCCTGACAAATTTTCTGCAGCTCTTTTGAGGAGGTAGTAAGCATTTTAAATAAAGGGGAGCCAGAAGATGTATTTTATGTGGATTTCCTGAATGCATTTGATAAGGTACGGCTTATAAGCAATAGCTACTTAAGAAATAACCCTCTGTTCTGAGGGTCACCGGACCTGAAACTTTAATTCTGTTTTTCCCTTCACAGATGCTGCCAGACCTGCTGGACTTTTCCAGCAACTTTGTTTTTGTTAAGAAATAACCTGTTGTATTGGTGGTGGTATAATATCATGGAGAGAGGATTGGCTAATTAATAGCAGACAGAAAGGTGGGATAAAAAGAGCATTTTCAGGCTGACAACCTGTAACTTGTGGATCCATGCTGGAGCCACAATTATTTACAATATATAGTAATGACATGGACGAGGATAGTGAATGTACTACTGCTAAGTTTGCAGGTGACACGAAGCTAGGTGGGAAGGGAAGTAATGAGGATATCATGAGGAGTTGACCGAGAGATCTAAACAGTTTATAAATATGATTTTTTTGTTTTTTTTTTTCTTTAGTTTTGTGTTCCAATTCTTTTACTCTTAGAACTTTATTTGAATTCCCTCCGCAGTAATAGATTGATACCAGAGTTTGTACTTGTTGCAGTGGTAGGAAAAAATTTAAACAAAATTGAATACTGTTAAAATATGTCTTTGGTAAGATTTGCAAACAAAACTTGAATTTCTGGTCACGTCTTAGTGGAATAATATCTAATGTCTAATTTCAAAATGGCTGTTGCAGGGTAACGCTTCCTATTCAAAAGCTAGGTACTTTGGAGTTTCATAGATATGCAAATTTTAGACGTTGAAAAATTATTTTGTGCCCCAAATTGTACATTGAGGGCAATATTTTGATTGTCGGGTGCTGCATTTTATTCTCTCTAATTCCTTTTTTAACTGATACAATCACACAGTAACATTACTTTCTGCGTTTGCGGTGACGTATAGGTCATTGGAACTTGCACAGAATTCTGAATTAGAAAAAATTATGAATATCCTCAATTACAAATCCTATTTTAATTTAAAGCCACACAGCACAAGGCAATTTTTAACTTTCTAGAAAGCTTAGATTTTTTTTTTTTTTTTTTTTTGGAAAATAATTGCCAGATACTACTTTAGCATAAAAGGCCATTTGGCTAAACACCTAATGCAAATTGGGGAAGTCACAGGGAATGCACTTCCAACACATCTTCACAAAATCGGAGTATTTTAAACAGACAGTTATGATCCTTTTTAAATGCATCTCCGATCTCAATCTCAGATGTAAATTTAATTACAGTTGACAGTTTATTACAATAGAAATCACTATAGTGTTCCTTCTTGATTAGCTCTGAAACAAATGAAGTTTTAAACTCCAGGATGCCACACTGATTTTGTAAGTAACTCATTACCTTAGTGATATCAAGTTTTCATAGCTGTGTGTTCCTTTTGTCAGGAATTTTGGAGAATGAGATCAGCTCTCGTTCTAATTTATGAAGTTCTATAGCATGATGAGGTGGATGTAGATTGAATGCCTGCCCTGACTTATGACTCCAGTTTTTTTTAAATATTCATTTTTGGGGCATGGTTTGTTGCCTGTCTCTAGTTGCCCTTGAATTAGGGACATAGCCTCAGTGTAAGGGAAGACTATTAAGACTCATGAGGAGCTTTTATTTACTCAGGAATTTTCTCCCTGGATCATTGTGGAAGCCCAGTTGGTGACCATGTTCAAAACAGAAATAAATTGATTTCTGGAGTCTAATGATATCTAGTGGTGTGGAGATTGTGGAGGAAACTTTTTTTGAGGTAGTTGATCAGCAATGATCTAATTGAATGGTGGTGCACACTGAGCCGAAAAGCCTACTTCTGTTATGCTTTAATTTGACCAGTCACTGATTCTTATTTTAGGAACTGACTGGATTATTTATTGCTGACATTATTTTGATTTTTAAGAATTTCAAACTTGATTGCAATTTGTTTTATTTTAAACTGACTGTCTTATACTAGACAAGTGACTGTTGTACTTTTCCGTTATTTAGCATTGAAGCAGCTGTTGCTACTTTTGCTCAGGCAAGACCTCCTGGCATTTATAAAGGGGAATACCTGCAAGAACTCTTCAGTCGCTATGGTGAGGTTGAAGATGCTCCTCCTCCACCAGAAAGACCAGATTGGTGCTTTGAGGATGACGATGAAAACGTTGATGATGATGGTTGTAGGATCAGTAAAGACTCAGAACCTGGGTCTTCAGGCTACAACTCATGCAAAAGGAGAAAGGAGCGAATTAAATTGGTAAGAATCTAATTGCAAGGATTTGGAGAGGAGCATTAAAGCCAATCAAAATTAGGTTTATCCATCAATACTGGTTGCATATCTATAATTAGTTAGATGTTTTCTTCATTATTGATTTATAGCCCTATAAAATTAATCAATAAGTTTAAAGTTTGATTTAAACGGGTAGAATCCGAGTAGAAGAAAACCTAGATTGAATAAATACATTTAAGCTCATCAAGTTCATCCAATTTCCACTTACTTGGAGTATATATTTTAAATACTACAAAACATTTGGTCGCTAATGTAAATCTCATTAGTTCATTCAAGTTAAATGGGCCGAAATGCTAGACAAACTGCCTTTGTATTATTGATGAATGAACATTAAATGCAACTCAATATTGCAAAAATCACTACCAATAGTTCTAATCGAAGCAATATATCAGGATTGGATAAATCTGACCCTTCTCAGCCCCCATCTCCGATCTTGTGTAATGTATATCTCATAACATTAGATTGTGTTCCACTAGATGCCTTTAAGATTTTATACAAAATTGGGTAAATTTAATCTAATCCAACTGGCAGCAAACTGATGAGATCAGTTCGAGCCATCTTTTTACATACAGTTTGACCTTGCTGTTCATTGACCCTTGTTCTAACACAGATTTACTACAGTTGTTTAATTTTCTCAAAAGGGAGCAATTTTTCTGGAAGGCATGCTAGTTAAAGGAGTGACGCAAATCACAATCCTGTCCAAGTTATCAGAGATCCAAAGAAAATGTCAGCAGTTCTGTGGATGGGAAAGGTAAGTGGCTTTCTTGTGTGGGCACTCTACCTACTGTAGAATAAAAACGTAAAATACTGAAAATACATAGCAGGTCTGGGAGCATATGTGGAGAGAAACAGAGTTACCTACTTCTAAAATAAGGTCACAGATTCTCAGTTTAGCTCTGCTGCTGTCAAATGTTCTGTTTCTGTTTTTAATTTCAGATTGCCAGCATCTTCTGTATATTTTGCATTTGTATTTCATGCAGTAGAAGCCTTTTTATCACGTTCCCCTGAATTAGCGAGCTTTCCCTCTGGCATTAATAATCCAGATTATTAATTTTGATCAATTAGTTTTGTTTTATTTGTTTGCAGTTAATCTGTAACTGTGGATACTTGAAGTTTTAATTACACAAGTATTCATTTTCATTTAAAAATCACTGGTGAGGAATTATTTCATGGGCACTCCATGACCAAGCAATGTGTTAGGCTGAAGTCCACTTGCTAGGAAGCTCTTTGCACAAACCTTTGTGTTAGTTATGAGATTGTGTGTTCCTTCCATTTATTGAAAAAGAAATGTTTGACAGTACAAGTAGTTCTGCTATAATGTGTGTTTTGTTAATGCAAATTGGCTGTAATGCGATTGAATGGCGGATGCTGTTTGGATAACACAGACTTTCTGCTGTACAGGTATAGTGATTTTTCTGTATCAATTTCCCTATAACACGATTTTCTATAATGTGATTTTCTATAGTGTGAGGTCACGCACGAATGCAATTATTGCGTTATAGGAGAACTACCTGTATTAGCCATTATAATTACTGTCTAGATTATCAGTCATAGTTGCACATGCAAAATGTGTAAACTGTTGTTTAAAGGACTGTGATGACAATAGAAACAAAATAGTAAATATATAAATATAAAAATATTCAGAAGCCTCAATTGCATCTATGGCGACAGCAGGGCTAATGTATTAGGTGGTGATGACCCTCCATTGGAATTCAGGAAAGATAGAAATGACTTGGGTTTTGATAAAATTGAAAGGGGGAGGCTTTGGAAGAACAAAGAGGAAGGTCTATGATCGGCCAAAGGCAGGAGAGAGCTTTAATGCCAAAACGTTTCATCGTACAGAAACCAAAGGGAATTGTAATGGGTAATGTAACAAAACAAGAGATGTGTTCAGAGGATATGTGAATAGCTGAATAGCAACTGTGTGAGTGCAATGTGACGGACAGAGAAAGAAGTGAGGCAAACCAAACTAGCCATTTGCATCTCTTGTCGACACCGTAAAGTAAAAACAAAAAACTGTGCATGCTGGACATCTGACATTAAAACAAATGCTTGGAGTACTTGGGCTTGTGAACAACTATGGAAAGAGAAACAGAGTTACTTTTTGAATTGAATATAACATATTCATAGCTCTGGGCTTTTTGAAATCTAGTGGTATTTACGCCTTTGAAATGGGAAGTTAGGGTTGGAAGAACAAAAGAGTACATCTTGGGTTTGGGACGAAAGGGTGAGAGATTAAATGGCAAACATACCATGGAGCAAAAGGAACTTTTAAAAATTCATTCATGCGTTGTGGGCATCACTAGCTAGGCAAGCATTTATTACCAATCCATAAATTGCTTAGAGGGCAATTGAGAGTCAACCACAGTGCTGTGGATCTGAAGTCACATGTAGGCCAGACTGGGTAATGATGGTAAATTCCCTACCCTAAAGGAAATGAGTGAATTGGATGGGTTTTTTTGTGGCAATTGACAGTGGTTTCCTGGTCATCATTAGATTCTTATTTCCAGATTTTTATTGAATTCAAGTTCCACCATCTGCAGGATTTGTTACCCAAGTCCCCAGAACATTACCTGGATCTCTGGATTAATAGTCTAACGATGACATCACTAGGCCATCGCCTACCCAGGTTACAGTAAATGGTTGTAGTAATGGTTGACATAAGGAAAGAAAGCAACAATTTCACGGAATGGCCTCCGGACCCCATTTTGTTTTTTTTTTGCTGTTTGCCAACTAAAATCTAGTTTTTCATGTTCTTTTTTGCTTTCAAACAGAGCTGTTAATTATTCTACCAATCACACTTGGGATCAATGCTTCGTTACTTTACAGTGACCATTACCACTCCTTTTGCCTTTTGTTCCATGACATTTTATCATTTGATCTCTCCCGCTGTCTGTTCTATTCCAGATCTTCTTTTTTGTTCTTCCTTCCACCAACCATAAGACCTGAAGAATTTCTGTTACGTTGTTCTCCCTTCCAAAATAAACAACTTTTCATTTCCCCACATTTATACTCCGTTTGCAAATTTTTGCCCTTTTATTTAACCTTTCAATATCTCTGTAAACTGTTTATAGCTCTCGCAACCTGCTTTTCCACCTATTTTTGTGTCATCTGCAAACTTGGCTAGAGAACATTTGCTTCTTTTTTCCAAGTCCTAATTATATGTTGTAAACAATTGTGGTCCTAGCTCTGATCCCTGTGAACCCACTGGTCATAGGTAATAAATGTGAAAGTAAACCCCTAGCTCCACTCTGTTTCTTGCCCTTAGCCAGTTCTCTATCAATGCCAATATCCTACCTCCAACACAGTGGGCTCTTATGACAACCTTTTGTGAGATACCTGGTTGAATGCCTTCTGGAACTCCAAATACAGCACCTCTACTGGTTCCCCTCTGTCCACTTTGATTGAGACTTACTCTCAAAATTCTAGTAAATTAGTCAGACACGACTTCCCTTTTATGAAGCCATGCTGACTTTGCTTGATTAGATTATGATTTTCCAAATGTTTTGCTATTACTTAATAATTGGTTCTAATACTTTTCCGACAATAGATGTTTGGCTGATCGACTTGTTGTTACTGGCTTTTTGCTTCCTTTGCTTTTGAGTAGTTTCCCTATCCTTTCGTACTTCTTGAGCATCCAAGAATTTTGGAAAATTAGACCAACGTGTCCCCTGTCTCTGTAGCTACCTGTTTTAAGATCCTAGCATGCAAACCAACAGGGCTAGAGGACTTGTCTGCCTTTAGCCCCATTAGTTTGTCCAATCCCACTTCTCTAATGATGATGGTACTTAATCCTTCCCCCTTATTCTTTAGTGTTAATGGGATATTCAAGGTATCTAACGCTAAGAAGAATGATGCAAAAGATCTGTTTGACTCCTTTTGCCATTTCCTTGTCATAGAATCATACAGCATGGAAACAAACTCCTGGTCCAACTTGTCCATGATAACCAGACTTCTTGATTGTGTCCTAGTCCCACTTGCCAGCATTTGGCCCGTATCCCTCTAAATCCTTCCTATTCATTATTCCCATTCAGATGCCTTATCAATGTTGTAATTGTACTGGCTTGTTCCATACATACACCACCCTCTGTGTGAAAAAGTTACTGTTCAGGTCCTTCTTAAATCTTTTCCAAGTCACCTTAAACCCATGCCTTCTAATTTCGGACACCCCCACCATAGGAAAAAGACCTTGGTTATTCACCCTATCGATGATTTTATAAACCTCCATAAGGTCACCCCTTAGCCTCTGACGGTCCAGAGAAAAAAGCCCCAGCCCATTTCAGCCTCTTCCTATGACTGAAACTCTCTAGTCTTGGCAATATCCTTGTAAATTTTTTTTGCACTCTCTCAAGTTTAATAATATCTTTCCTATAGAAGGGTGACCAGAATTGTATGCAGTATTCTAAAACTGGCCTCGCTGATGTCCTGTACAGCTACAACATGACATGTCAACTCCTATATTCAATGCTCTGACCAACGAAGGCAAACATGCCAAATGCCGCCTTCACCACCCTGTCTACCTGCGACTCCATTTTCAAGGAACTATACAACTGCACCCCTAGGTGTCTTTGTTCGGCAACAGTCCCTATGGCCCTACTGTTCACTTTATAAGTCCTGCCCTGGTTTGCCTTACCAAATTTAACATCTGTCACTCTGTTGGCCTGCTTAAACCTGGAATTTTATGATTCTGAGATGAGATTGCTAAAAACTAAGCCCCAGTTGTTCCCATAACCATCTCTCTCATTCATTTTCTAAGGGCCTATATGCACCTTGACCTCTTTCATCCGTTTTATCTATTTTAAAAGAGCTCTTGTTAGTTCTTATATTCCTTGCCAGTTTACCCTTGTAATTTCTTTTCTCTTTCTTTATTATGTTTTTAGTACTCATTTGCTTCAAAGGTATGAAGTTGATCACGTTTCTACCTTCGCTAAAAACAAATGCAGTTCACTTCTAAAGGAGAATTGAATTGGACTTTAAAATATGGCTTTATTTCTCTTTGCACAGATGCTACTTGGTTTTTTTTGTACTACTTTGTTTTTACTTCAGATGTCGGCTATCTGCATTATTCTTCTGTTTTATGGCCAGATTTTTATTGTCCATCCCTAATTGTCCAGAAGGCAGTTAAAAATCAGCCACATTTCTGAGAGTCTGGAGTTCCATATAGGTCAGAATTGATGAGGGTGGCAGATTTCCTTCCTTCGTGAACAGAGATGGGTTTTTACAGTGATCACAACATGGTTACCATTAGGTTAGCTTTTTATTCTAGATTTATAAAACTTCTAAAAATTTCACCATCTGCTACGATGGGATTCAAATTTATGCCCTAGAACATTAGCCTGGGGTTCTTGATTACTAATCCAGTGACATTGCCACTAAACCACAACCTCCCCAGATGAGATGTGAATGGCTTGGTTCCCTTTGTTTTATTTCTTCCTTTACTCTTTAATATTGCACCAGACCGCTTCAGTGTAGCCATTCGTACTCCATTTAGGCATATATTTTGTTTTTTCATTTTACCCTTTGGCTTCTGTATCATGCAACCTTTTGGTATTTACTCTCTTCTGCCCTCCACCTTTTCTGTTGTTCATCCAGATTCTCCCTTGTTCACTTTACTCAAAACACAGTGCACTTCTTACTTTAATAAAAGCAAAATATACAGATGGTGGAAATTTGGAAAAAAAAACCCCAGAGAATGCTGAAGAAACTCAGCCTCTGTGGGGAGGGGAACAGAGTTAATGTTTCGAGTCTGGTATGACTTCTTCAGAACTTCTTTCCTCAGTTTTGATGAACAGTGACCACAACTTGAAACTTGAACTGTCTGTTGTCAGCTACAATCTGATCTGCTGAGTGTTTCCAGCATTTTCTGTTTTTTATTTCAAAATTTCCAGCATCTGCAATATTTTGCTTTTGTAAGAAAATAAAGCCTGTCTAACTGCGCTGTGCTGGGTGAAATTTTTATTCTACTATCTAATTGATTTAAAAGGGGTATCGGTCACTTACATGCTTGCTAAACTTGTTGCCTAAATTATTAGTTTGTTATCCATTATGCTCACATTGAGAACTGTTTGAAATGGTAGAAAATTTTGAATTTCTATTGCATTTTTAATCAATAGCATTCACTATCTAAGGAGGAAAATGTAATCCTGAAGTGGTGGATCTTCGACACACTGAGAATGGCTTTTTAGAATGAATCCCTAGATCAAGCTGTAAGATGCATATATTTTGCATTTTGTTTTCTATCTGTCTGGTAATAGAATTTCTGTTAATCCAGGGCAGGATTTCCTGGAGCACAGCCTGTTTCCATGGACAAACAGAATATTAAATTTCTCGAACAAAAGCCATATAAAGTCAGCTGGAAAGCAGATGGGGTACGGTGAGTATTTGTTTGCTTTGAGATTTTCGGATCATTTGGATTTGAAACCGTAACTTGCTGTTCATTTTTGCTTGTAGATTACATTTCATTGTAACAATATGTAGAAACTGTTGTAATATCTTGAACATTTTAATACGTTACCTATTGAATAAAATGTCTTGTATGCAATGCATGTTGTGATTTAAATTTTATTTACAGTATGAAAATAACTTGTTTTGATTTGGACTGTTTGTTAATTCAACTAATCATTGTTATGACCGGGTGAGGAGGGATAAGATGTCTCTCTTCTTTTCCCAATCTTTGTTTGATCTCAGCAGGTTGTATTTTGGAAAAGCTGGTTAATTCCTCAGAACTGGACACTGGACCCGAAATGTTAACTCTTGATTTCTCTTCACAGATGCTGCCAGACTTGCTGAGCTTTCCAACAATTTCTGTTTCTTGTTTCTGATTTACAGCATCCGCAGTTCCTTTTGGTTTTTATTTAAGTTTCCTTTCGATTTTTTTTTCTTGTAAAAATGAATATGATCATATTTATTTCTTTAACCTACTTTAAGATAAAAATGATCTATCTTACAGTCTTAAAGTTATTACAAATGCTCCAAGTTCAAACACAAATGGATTACAAAGTCGGAGGGTAGACTAAGAAATTTAAAGGATATAGAACTTTTGAGGGTTGCCGTGACTGATCTTGGATGTTTTACTGAGTGAGGTATCACGGCAGTTTAGAGAGAGAGATGGATGACTTATCTGTTGTCTTGAAGCTAGCTGCTATGTTGAGTTATTTTTAAAATTTCTATCGGTGGCATATTGGAAAGTTTGGGTGGGGTGCCACCGGGATCGGTACTGGGACCCCAGCTATTCACAACATATATTAACGATTTGGATGAGGAACAAAATGTAAGTTCTCCAAGTTTGCAGATGATACCAAATTGGGTGGGAGGGCGAACTGTGACGAGGATGCAGAGATCTTTCAGCATGATCTGGACAGGTTGGGTGAGTGGGCAAATCAATGGCAAATGCAGTATAATTTGGATAAAAATGAGATTATTCACTATGGAAGCAAAAACAAGAAGGTAGATTACTATCTGAACGGCTGTAAATTGGGAGAGGGGAGTGTGCAGCAGGACCTGGGTGTCCTTGTGCACTAGTCACTGAAGGTAAGCATGCAGGGCAGCAGGTGGTAGAGAAGACCAATGGTATGTTGGCCTTCATTGCGAGAGGTTTTGAGTACAGGAGCAGGCATGTGTTGTTGCAGTTATACAGGGTCTTAGTGAGGCCACACCTAGAATATTGTGTGCAGGTTTGGTCTCTTTTTCTGAGGAAGGATGCTCTTGCTCTCGAGGGACTGCAGCGAAGGTTTACCAGGCTGATTCAAGGGATGGCGAGACTGACTTATGAGCAGAGATTGACTAGGTTAGGATTGTTTTTGCTGGAATTCAGACGAATGACGGGGGGGAAAATCTCATAGACACTTAAAAGCCTAACAGGACAAGACCGGGTGGATGCAGGGAGGATGTTCCTGATGGTGGGTGTGTCCAGAACCAGGTTTGCAGTCTGAAGATTCAGGGCAGACCAGTTAGGACAGAGATAAGGAGACATTTCTTCACCCAGAGAGTGGTGACCCTGTGGAATTCATTACCACAGGAAGTAGTCAATGCCAAAACATTGAATGTATTGAAAAGGCGACTAGATATAGGACTTGGGGTGAGTGGGATCAAAGGTTATGGGGAGAACGCAGATTAGGCTATTGAGTTGGACGATCAGCGATGATTGTGATGAATGGCAGAGCAGGCTGGAAGGGCTGAATGGCCTCCTGGTGCTCCTATCTTCTGTTTCTATGTTTTAAAAAGAAACAGTTAGGATTTGAAACTTGAAAGTTGTTTGAAGAGTGACTAACAAGGCTGAAAGCCTTGTCAAATGCTTATGTTGATTTGCAGAGAAAATAAACAGTGTTATCTTGTTTGTCACATTGCCCATGCATCTATCACAAATATACTTGTGGTATAATGTCTAGGAGCCTGGCTTATTTGACGAAGGGTCACTGGACTCAAAATGTTAACTCTGCTTTTCTCCCCACAGATGCTGCAAGACCTGCTGAATTTCTTCAGCACTTTGTTTTTATCTGGCCTACTTGATCAGATTAAGTCTGGATATAATCCTTTCATAGCCAGAGTCCTGTTGTCTAAGTGATGAGGTTTTAACAGTTTGAATCCATCCAGTTGAATATCCAGCTGATTGTCTGGATGCTTTGCAGGTGGGTTAGGAGATGGTCCTGATTGATAGTCATTTAAAGTAGTTGTATCTGTTGAAGATTTGTGGACAGGTATGTGCCATTAATGGCCTTGGAGTATAGGTACAGTGTAGAGGCATAATAAGGTTATAGTGATACAGATGTGCAGCTACCATTAACTGATTTCAAGTCACTGGAAAGTGGCTTCAGTCTTTCTTAATATTCTGTTAGTTGTTTCCATCCAGCAAATTTATAAAATTTTTTTTCATTTTAAAAAAAATACTACCAAGCAGAAATCCAGCAACTAATCTTGCACTAAAAGTTAATTAATCCACTCAATGTGTTCAGATGTTCTCCTGGTTTCCTTGATACTGTTCTTTCCTCAGCTAACTGATTATAAAAATTAAATACAAAGCATTGTTATGAAACCAACCTAGGTTGTTTCTGGGCGAAGTACATGAACATTTCCTGCCAAGCCTACAAATTTTGATGGATGCAGAACCTGGGATAGGGCACGCATGATGGGCCCAGTAATCCTTTAAGCATTTAAAGGGCACTCCAGCCAGGTCATCGGATCTGTGCCACTCTGGTGTGTAAATTGGGAGTCAAGGAATCCTGTATGTGCCCCATAAAAGAAAATCTAACAGGACTGAGGGTGGTGAAGAGCTTGTTACAAGGATGGTTGGAGGCAGACAAAGAGGAATCCAGGAATTCTAGAAAAATGGTAACCTGGGAAAGATGACACTTAGGATGGTATCGAGGAATCCTGAGAAAGGGAGGGACAGGAAAGAATCCAGGAGTTCTGAGGAAAACAACAAAGAGACCAGAATAAAACACGGACATGCCAAAAATAACAGGAACGAGTAAGGAAGGAGAAATCTTCGATATGACAGTGTGGCAATCACTGACCAAGGAACTGCAGAAGAGATTCTCCGCAGTCAGTTGATGCTGTGTGCAGACTTCATGTTAACAGAGCTGGGAGAAGTGCTCAGAGGGTGGGGCGTTGGGGAGAAGATGAGTTACTGTTTAAGCACTCCCAAGTTGAAATGATGTTGGAGGTAGTTAAGGAGTAGAGTCCTGGAGTGAAGAATGAAATCCCTCTGAAGGAAGATCAGAGTGTTAATGGGGCTTTTGTGACCCAGTCTACATTTAATATGTAGTTCATTGTGCTTGACCACAGTTTGCTGATTAATTTTTATGTCTTATTGATTGTTGTTGGAGTATAATGTAGATATTGCTTGATAATTCGTATTTACCCCTGATTTTGGATGTTAGGGTTTAAGATAGATATTGTAAGGTATTCTACATTTTTTAGTTGGTATTGTAGAGTTAATGTTTGTTAATAAGGGTGTGGGATTCCCAAACTTTAACTAAACGTCCTAAACAAAAGTGTACTGATCTGTAATCGGACAATGACCAAACTTGGTTCTGGGTCAGGAATAAAACCCGAAAGAATTGTGGATGCTGTAAATCCTGACCCAGAAACAGAAGTTTCTGGAAGCTCGGCAGCTCTGGCAGCATCTGTGAAGGAAAAAAATCAGAGTTAACGTTTCGGGTCCAGTGACCCTTCCTCAGGTTCTGAACCTGAGCAAAGGTCACCAGACCCAAAATGCTAACTCAGATTTTTTTCTTCATAGATGCTGCCAGAGCTGCTGAGCTTCCAGCAACTTCTGTTTCTGGGTCAGGATTGTTGGAAGCACAGTTATAAGTCATACAGCATGGATACAGATCCTTCGGTCCAACTCCTCCATATTGACCAAGTTGTCCAAACTAAACTAGTCCCACTTGCCTGCGTTTGGCCCAGATCCCTCTCAACCTTTCCTGTTCATGTACCTATCCAAATGTCTTCTAAATGCTGTAACTGTACATGCATCTACCACTTCCTCTGGCAGTTCATTCCACATATGAACCGCGCTCCATGTGAAAAAGTTGCCCCTCAGGCCCCTTTTAAATCTTTCTCCTCTCACCTTAAAAATATGCCCCTGAATTTTGAACTCCCCCACCTTGGGAAAGGACCTTTGCTATTCACCTTATCTGTGCTCTTCATGATTTTATAAACCTCTATAAGGTCACCCCTCCAACCTGTTTCACTCCAGTGAAAAAAAGTCCTAGCCTATCCAGCCTTCCCTTTATAATTAAAACCCTCCAGTTCCGGCAACATCCTGGTAAATCTTATCTGAACTCATCAATTTTGTAATATCCTTCCTTTAGCATGGTGACCAGAACTATACACAGCACTCCAAAAGTGATTTCAGCAATGTTCTGTATAATCTTATCAGACATCCAAACTCCTATACTCAATGGTCTGAACAATGAAGGAAAGCCTCCCACTTGCCAGTCATTCCTGTACCTGTGAATAAACTCCAATCAACTTTTGAAAGTTCCTTGAGGAGCAGTGATTTGAAAGTCAGTGTGTGCAAGTTATAATTGCTGAGGGAAAGCATTTTGGGTGCAAGACAGCAGTCTGCAGGAGAAACTAATGATAGTGGAGTGACTGGGGAAGGAGAAGTGGGCCAGTCTTGGAAGGATGACCGAATAGGTCTGTTTACTGGCAAAGAATATAGCTTAAAATGAGAAATTTGAGCGTATTTTACTTCAGGATGCATTAAATTTGAAGCCAATTGCATTCATGTGTTTTATTGCCAACTGAAAATAGCCTGAAGGCGAGCATCGTTAGCCCAGTAATAGCAATGGAAGATAGAGTATTTGACATTTGCTCCAGAGACATGACCTTGATTCTGTGATAACTGGTTGCCACATTTGCCTATTCTCACTGGTTATGTTTCACCAGATTTTAATTATTACTTGATGTCATTGCACAGCACGATGGCCATTGCCTTGTAGAATTAGCTTCTTCATACTATTTCTAGAACAGCATGGGGTAATCTATGCCCCAAACCTTTTTTTTTGTTTTTGCTTTTGTCTAAAGGAATAAAATATAATGGAGGAATGGAAGGATGCAGAGAATAGTCTCGGTTTTGCTCTTGGCAGTGAAAGTATTACTTCTGCATCCAATTGCCTGCAGAATCTTTGCAGGGTTGGCAGGAGAGGTTTATGATAGTTGGATGTCTGTTCAGTGTAAAACCCTCTATAAGAGGTATTTATGAGCGAGGCAAGAAATAGCAGTGGTTTTCAGCAATCCAATTGAATTATTAATCTTGAGGTATTCAGTGTTGAAAGCTGGAAAGAAAATGTCAGGAAATAAAAATTTACATTCTATTCTAATGCAAACAAGAAGCAAAATAAAAAGTTGAGGTATATATGTGAGAGATAAAATAAAAGATTGGGAAAAAATCTAGATATCTGTAGTATTGTTTTTCTTTGAATATGAGACTTGTAAAATATTGTAATGCCATGAAGGTTATTCCACAGTAATTATCATGTACTACAGCTTTTAAAACATCACTCCTAAATGTGGCAACTTAACTATTTTAGTGCACAACTAGTGGGCAGTTACCCACCAGCTCCATTTCTGTACATATCTTGACAGCACCTTTTGGATTTCCATGTTCAACTGTGCACGTGCAGGCACCAGAAAATAGAAATTCAATCTTGTAACAATGACGTGGTCATGGCAATCGTCTTGCTGTAGTATTGTAACAACAACTCATATGATCTTGTTTATTGATTTCTGTTTGAGTTGAAGATTTCATTTTCAAAAAGGAAAAATCAGTACTTAATTTGCATTTGAATTTTGGCCTGGAATTTTCGGTCTGGAATGTTTACAGTTAGGATTGTGTTCAATAGGGTCTAATAGAAGTGATGATGTGGTAAAAATTCCAACGATTGCAATGTCATGAATGAGGTTTGGCAGCATTGCTGCCTGCTATTTTCTCCACACCATGACCAATCTGGCATTTTGGGAATCTGATGAAAATGAACATAATTGCTTCAAAATTGCTCAGTTTTAATTAAAGAAAAATATCCAATATTGGTAATCCGTGAACCTCAATCTTTTCGTTAGCAGAAATAGCATGTTTTCAAAGTAGGTAGTGTCCTTCCAATGGGTGTAAAAAAAATCTAATCTGGTAGATAACTTTTTTTTTGCTCACATGTCCCCTGTTGCTGCTGTGATTGCCAGTTGATTGTTTCATCTGTTAGCTGAAATTCTTTATATTTTTCCTTTTTTTTTCTGACAGAGTCTAGAATGATGCTGATGTAGATATTGCAGTACTCTACAGCTGTGTATCTGCTAGCATTTCTGAGGGAATTGCTTTGGCCATTTCCATTGAGTAGAAATCCGGTTCTGTCCCAATCTTCAGTCCCTTCTTGTGACCATGTATGTCGTCTTTGTATGCCAAGGATTGTATTTGACTAGTCACTGGAAACCTGTTGGATGTCCTTTTTTGATGAAAAGGACAGGTGAGCAGAAAGGTTAATGTGTTTCTAGGAAGATAGAGAGATTGGGGAGCTATGTCTTGCTCTAAAGTGGGAGAGACAAACCAATTCTGAGGAGTCTCAGTTTTCCTGAGATTTTAATGCTGGTTATAGCACAACTTCTCCCTCAACCACTGAAGATTTAGAGTTAATAGTTTTATCCTCATGTTAGCCTGTTTGTCTGAAAACAGTATATCTCAAAATCTAATAAATGGATCTTGGGGAAGGCAATAGCCTAGTGTTATCATCATTAGACTGTTAATCCCTGGACCCACCTAATGATCATGTCCAAATGCTGGCATAACAGATGGTGAAGTTTGATTTCAGTAAAAGTCTGGGATCAACAGCCTAATGGTGACCATGAAACCATTGCCAGTTGCTGGTTTGCTAATGTCTTTTTGTTCCTTTGGGCAATTTAGGATGGACAATAAATATGGCCTGGCCTGGCCAGGGATGCCCAAATTAATGAACAAAAATAAAGAAAACTTGGCATAAGGTGGTCTATGCAAAAAATAGTTTTTGGTGAAGATGTGGATTTGGAATGCAGATCCTAGAATTTAAGTATCTGTTAACATTGGGAGCCAGGGCAAGTGATTTTTTCCATTCCGAATATCTCGGGTTGTTTTATTTATTTGTCATCACACTTAGAAATGTTGCATTTGGTTCCTCATCCAGGTTGTTTATATATCTACACATGTGTAAATAGTATAAATGTGAAAAATGAATAGCTGGGGCCCAAGCACTGATCCTTGTGGTACCCTACTGCCACCACTCAGAATAAGACTCATTTTGTCCCATGTCTCTCATTATTTCCTGTCTCGATAAATGCCAGTATTTTACCTCCTATCCCGTGTGCTTTAACTTAGCCTACTAACTGCCTATGATGGATTCTCATCAAAAACCTTCTGAAAGTCTGAAATATGTCATTCACTGGTTCTCCCTTGTCGGTTCTTCTAGTTATATTTTCAAAAAGTCTCCAGATTTGTTAAATGCATTAAACATGATTTACTTTTCATGAATCCATGCTGGCTTTGAGCAATCCTGTTAATGCTTTCCAAATGTTTTGTTATCACTTTTATAGTACTCTGTATCATTTTCCCCATTAATGATGTTAGGCTAACTGGTTTGTAATTATCTTTTACTTCTGTCTTACCCTGAATAATACATTACATTTACCACCCTCCAATCTATAGGAACTGCTCCAATAATTCTATAGAATTTTGACAGATGACTATCGATGCATCTGATATTTCTAGGGCTATCTCCTTTAGTACTCTGGGATATAGATTATTAGGCCCTTGTGATATGTCTGCCTTTAACTCCATTAATTTCCCATCCCCATTTTCTCACAAACACTGATTTCCCTCAGTTCAGAAGGTTATGGCTTCAGCACCTGTTACAGATTTGGGTATGTAACTTTCAGTGTGCTGTTTTTCATACGATGCCTCAAACTGGCTCTCTACCTGCTCAGCAGTAAGACAGAAAGTCCTGTAGCGGTATTTAAGGGTGAGTAGAGTGTGCTTTTGTGTCTTGGTCCATGAATCTCTTCCTACTAAAACTAATAAAACAAATTCTGGTCAATCATTCATTGTGGTATCTTTTGAAACTCTGCGCAGATTGGTTGTCCCTTTTAAGTGACATTGGGTATGTTTCAAAAACAAAGAATAAAGATCTTTGGAACATCCTGAGAACGTGCTAACGTACTATGTAAATGAAAGATTTTTCTGTCATGAATCTCAGTAAATGAAAGCTATAACAGATGCCTGTGTTAATAAGACAGAAAATAGAACTTTCTATGAAGAGTAACAAATGCTTCTTGTGATGCATAAGCTCAGATCTGTTATGCTGATGACTAATGTATTTATAAGAAGAAATGCGCAATAAAGGAATATGGATTTAATACTTATTGTCTGAATGTATATCCCTAGAATAGAAAATGAAAAGCGAATGAGGAGACTGTAATTGTTAAATGAACATTGAAGAATTTGATAAATGTGTAGGCTCCACTGTCTATGATTTGAGATATGGCAGGTAAATATTTGTGCCGCCTGTCTTTCGTCACTTAATTTGATGGGAATTTTCTTTTAGGAAATTGCTTCAATTGTATGGGCAGGAAATTATACTTTAAATATGTTGATTAGGGCAACCACATTGCTGTAACTGCATAGTTCTATGTAGATTCAGTTCCTACACTGTGAATTACTGATTTGAACAGTGCAATGCAAGATGTTGTAATACAGGGAGAAAAATTGTAGGTAGAACTTGGCTACTTGACTGCGATGGACCTTTTACTGGTTAGTGAAAGAATGACTGTCCGAAAAAATTCTGAGTATACAACTGAGAGTGTATAGTTTGGGAAGAGTCAGAGATTTGGGGAAGAAACTGAAATACAGAAAATAGGAGCAGGTCTAGGCCATTCATCCTGCTCCATCATTCAACATGATCATAGTAGATCCTCCATCTCAGTGCCGTATTTCTGTGCCCTCACCATACTTTTTGAAACCTGTAGCCTCTAGAAGTCCAACGGTTTCTTAATTATATTCATTGACTTCTTCGCCACAGCCTTATGTGGTTGAGAATTCCATAGGTTCACTTATCTGAGCAAAGAAATTTCTCCGTACCTTCTTCCTAATATCCTGCCCACACATCCTGAGACTGTGACCTTGTTCTGGACCCCTGACCAGGGAACCATCATCTCTGCGTCCAATCAGTCCAGTTGTTTCAAAATTTTTTTAGTTTCAGTGACATTCCCTTCCATTCTTCGAAACACCAGTGTATACAGACGCAATCAATACAATATCTCCTCATTGGAGCATTCCAAACATCACCAACACAATCATGTTCTTTTTTTTCTTTTCAAACATCTGAATTCTCTCCAGGTATTTTTTTAAATAACTTAGAAGTAACATTTTGTGGTCATATTTAGAAAGCACAACATAGGGGTGGGAATATTGAATTGGACCCTGCAGAACACTAAATTTGAATAATTCCTTTCAAAATGTGGCAAATTGAGTTGTAGACAAAGATTGTAACTGCAGAATTATGTAAAGTAATATCTAACATATCGTCTTTTTTAATATATCTGAGAGTATAGGTGAAGGTTTTAAGAACTTATCCGTGGTAACGAGTGGTTCTCTGGATTAGAGCAAGATTCCTGCCTCATTGCTGAGAGATTTAGATCCAAATTGTTTATCCACTTGACTAAATACGCACTTTTAGTTAAATGCTGTTTTTAGCATAAAAAGCTGACATTTTGCTGACAAGGTAGCTTAGTGCTTTGTTTGATTTAGATCCTGTGACGAGGAATGGTAGGACAGAAGTTTCCCCTTATGGTGTCCCACATGGCAAAATTCCAATCTAAGCTGAGCAAGCTAGGTGGGGGTTGGGGTGAAGAATAGTCAGATAATTAAAAGAGTGACAGAACATAGCAGCTGAGCCAACCCATGCTGTTCATGTGCATCTCCCAGCAGCTGGCTCAGGAGTGGGATTGGCAGGTTGTATGCACATCTTAAGAGTGTGCATTGAACAGAAGGGTGTAAAGTTAGGATCAACACATTTTTTTTCTCCCCTGAGATACTTCTATTAATGCAAAATATATTAATGGATATCACCAATAGTTTGACTGATATCTGTCACCTTGAAAAGCAAAGAGCTGTGTTATTACAATTCTGAGCAAAGGCATTAGATGACAAAATGTTTTTGGAACTACTAAAACAAAGAAAACTATCCAAAATTCAGACCTAATCTGAGGTTTACTCCAATGTTGCTGCTCTGTGTTTGCTGAATGCTGAAGCTTGGTGGGAATATTACTGGGCTCTCATAAGCAAACATTTTATTAAAGGTAATCGTGTAGTTTTTAAGAAACAAAAATGCTGTGTTCTCAGCCACGATATTTGAAACAAATTCCACTGTTATATTTGTAAAGATCCTGGCTGTATATCTGGAGAGTGTACCAAGTGCTCTGGTATGCTGGTAGCTGACCGGACAGTAGTATTCTAATGTTTCAATGGTAAAACTGAAATGGACATGATTGTTTTGGTGTCTGTCAGTCTTGATGCTAAGTGTGAAACTGAGCATCCTGAGTGATGCAACCTCCAAATAATCAGTTTACTATTGTATAAGTAGAGAGAGTTTGAATTATATGAACAGCAGTGTGAAGATATCTAAGAAAGGGATGACTCTTCAGAACTGAGATGAGGAGGAATTTCTCAGCCAGAGGGTGCTGAATCATTGCCCAACAGAAGGCTGCAGAGGCCAAGTCATTGATTGTAATAAAGATGGAGATGGATAGCTTGTTGATTAGTAAAGGAATCGGTGTTATAGGGAAAAGGCATGAGAAACATATCAGCCATGGTCAAATGGTGGCGTAGACTTGATAGGCTGAATGGCCTAATTCTGCTCCTATATCTTACGGTCTTACAGGGCAAAAGCAGGAAAGTTGAGTTGAGGATTATCAAATCTGTTTTGGTCTCCTTGAATGATGGAGCAGACTTGATGGGCTGAATGGCCTGCTTTTGTTCCTATGTCTTATGGTCTATAGACAAAAACCATCCAACCATCAAAATTCGTACAGGCACAAGGTGGCTCTGTCTGACTGTGTTGCTTGAACTACAGTTTTATTGTGCTTTGTACAACCCACGTCTAAGTTAAATTTCAAGATTATGAATTACTCTGCAACAATACTGTGTATTCTTCAGTAACTGACCGAAATATCTTATCTACTGAATTGCTTTTCATTCCATCGATTCCATTTACACTTTTTAAATTTTGTTTGAGATTGAATGTTGAAAGCTGTGGTAATTTGAAAAATGAACCGACATTTAATTTTCAATCTTGTTTTTATTGTGTAATCTCTTTGTTTATAATGTTTTGTTTCACAAAGTACAATGTGGGGAAATAATATTGAATATTTGTGTTCCCAAATACAAAAGTTCATGTACAACAAAAGGAATGCCCTGCTTTTTAGTTCATTGTTGTTTAATTTGTTCTTAAAACATATCTCTATATTTTCACTTGGCTGTGCTGCTTAAATTTGTTAATTCAATTTATCAGTGCAAAATGAATGAGTTAGCCATAGACTGTGTTACTTAAGCTGGAAAATTATAACTGTATAACTTTATGACTGTAACTGGTATGGGAAAGCTTTCCAGGCAAGAAAATATTCTTCGTTCCTGTAGAGAAGTCTTTCAGGCACTGAATCTACACAAATGAATTTTCAATGAGTGATCCATCATGTCTGCTGTACGGCTGATGTACCCTATAAATGGTGAGGATGGGTGTAATCCACAATTTCAAATCAATTAAAAAAATTAGATATTATGTAATAAACTATTGATATATGGTGTTGGAATTAATACATTTAACGCTATTAAAGGAACAGTCAGGATTCTAGTTGCCTGACTTAAGAACTAATTCTAAACTTGGTGAAGGTTCTTAGAAATAATAATGTTGTGGCTAACTGCAGTGGAAAATGTACATCTTTTCACGATGTTAAGAACTTAGCCATTTTGATGCATGGTCAGAGATAACCAGGTGTAGAGCTGGATGAACACAGCAGGCCAAGCAGCACCAGAGGAGCAGG
The DNA here is from genome assembly GCF_021869965.1 of Rhincodon typus. Classification (NCBI taxonomy): domain Eukaryota; kingdom Metazoa; phylum Chordata; class Chondrichthyes; order Orectolobiformes; family Rhincodontidae; genus Rhincodon; species Rhincodon typus. The sequence continues at coordinate 35,041,188 of NC_063336.1, forward strand.
AAAGCCAACGCCCCGGGCCTAGACCCTTTCTCAGAAAAATTCCTGCTCCTTCGGTGCTGCTTGGCCTGCTGCGTTCATCCAGCTCTATACCTTGTTATCTCAGATTCTCCAGCATCTGCAGTTCCTACTATCTCTTGATGCATAGTCAGCATTGTTTGCTGTGTTGAGATCATATTAAACATATGATTATGGTAAATGAAACTGAATGATGATAATAGCATAATAGAGAGGGAAGACATAGGTTCAAGAATAGAAATAAAAAACGATAAACATTGGAAATCATATGTTGGAATTGTGTAAGGCTTCCTAACAGTAACCACACAGTAGGGTGGAACATAAAGGAAGAAATAATGAGAGCTTGTCAGGTAGGCATGGCAATTAATCAAGGGGGATTTTAATGTACAAACCAAGTGGAAAAGTAAGTTGTGCAAAGCTATTCAT
>NC_063336.1:35042128-35055166 GCF_021869965.1 Rhincodon typus
GCCGCCTCGTGCTCCCACGAGGAGCTCGAACAGTTCATACACTTCACTAACACCTTCCACCCCAACCTTAAGTTTACCTGGACCATCTCTAACACCTCTCTCCCCTTCCTGGACCTCTCTGTCTCCATATCGGGCAACCACCTAGAAACCGATATTCATTTCAAGCCCACCGACTCCCACAGCTACCTAGAATACTCCTCCTCCCACCCACCTTCCTGCAAAAATGCTATCCCCTATTCCCAATTCCTTCGCCTCCGCCGCATCTGCTCCCAGGATGAGGCATTCCACTCCCGTACATCTCAGTTGTCCTCGTTTTTCAAGGACCGTAACTTCCCCTCCTCGGTGGTCGAGAACGCCCTCAACCGTGTCTCCCACATCTCCCGCACCTCATCCCTCACACCCCGTCCACGCAATAAGAACCAAAAAAGAATCCCCCTCGTCCTCACGTACCACCCCACCAACCTCCGGATCCAACGCATCATCCTCCGACACTTCCGCCATCTGCAATCCGACCCCACCACCAAAGACATCTTTCCCTCCCCACCCTTATCTGCTTTCCGGAGGGACAACTCTCTCCGTGACTCCCTTGTCCGCTCCACACTCCCCTCCAGCTCCACCACACCCGGCACTTTTCCCTGCAACCGCAGGAAGTGCTACACCTGCCCCCATACCTCCTCCCTCACCCCCATCCCAGGCCCCAAGAAGACTTTCCACATCAAGCAGATGTTCACCTGCACATCTGCCAATGTGGTATACTGCATCCGCTGTACCCGGTGTGGCTTCCTCTACATCGGGGAAACCAAGCGGAGACTCGGGGACCGCTTTGCAGAACACCTACGCTCGGTTCGCAACAAACAACTGCACCTCCCAGTCGCGAACCATTTCAACTCCCCCTCCCATTCCTCAGACGACATGTCCATCCTGGGCCTCCTGCAGTGCCACAACGATGCCACCCGAAGGTTGCAGGAACAGCAACTCATATTCCGCTTGGGAACCCTGCAGCCCAATGGTATCAATGTGGATTTCACAAGCTTCAAAATCTCCCCTCCCCCTACCGCATCCCAAAACCAGCCCAGCTCGTCCCCGCCTCCCTAACCTGTCCTTCTTCCCACCTATCCCCTCCTCCCACCTCAAGACCCACCACCAGCTCCTACCTACTAGCCTCATCCCGCCCCCTTGACCTGTCCGTCCTCCCTGGACTGATCTATCTCCTCCCTACCTCCCCACCTACACTCACCTTTACTGGCTCCATCCCTGTCTCTTTGACCTGTCTGTCTCCTCTCCACCTATCTTCTCCTCTATCCATCTTCTATCCGCCTCCCCCTCTCTCCCTATTTATTTCAGAACCCCCTTCCCCTCCCCCATTTCTGAAGAAGGTTCTAGGCCCGAAATGTCAGCCTTCCTGCTCCTATGATGCTGCTTGGCCTGCTGTGTTCATCCAGCTCTACACCTTGTTAGCCTAATATTTATAGGGTGTTTGACAGTGTCAGCACTGTTTTTATTTATTCATTCATGGGATGAGGGCATCGCTGGCTAGGGCAGCATTTATTGCCCATCCCTAATTGCCCAGAGGGCAGTTAAAAGTCAGGTATGTTGCTGTGTATCTGGAGTCACATTTAGGCCAGACCAGGTAAGGATGGCAGTTTCATTTGCTAAAGGAGATTAGTGAACTAGATGGGTTTTTCCAACAATCATCAATGGATTCATGGACATCATTTCTCTTAATTCCAGGCTTTTTTTAACTGAATTCAAATGCCACCATCTACCAGGGTGGGATTCAAACCCAGGTCCCCAGAGCATTATCCGGGTCTCTGGATTAACATGTCCAGCAATAATACCACTAGGACATTGCATCCCCTTCATTCACTATCATCAGTCTTCTAAATCTGATGACAGTTTCAGGAGTTTGCACAATGCAGATTAATGCAAAACTCCTGTATAATAAGGCCTGTCACTCATTGCTCTGTCACAGACTGTGACGTGAATCATTCTCCCCTCCCCTTACCCCACACCCAGAGATAATAAACAGTGAAATCAATTGATCTGGTATTTCCTCTGTTCTTGCATGTCATTAAAAACCCGTAACATATTAAGCATTGTTCAGTGAGAAATAAGTTGGTTTTTTAACAGTGGTTGCAGTAAGATTTTCTTCTGAACAACTTCTCTGGTTCTGAAAATTAATTGCATTTGTAGAATTTGTTAGCTTTATCTGTTATATGATGTGAGTAGCAATAGCAAGGTCAGCATTTATTGCCTATCTGTAATTGCCTTTGAGAAGATAATGGTGAGATGCCTTTCTGAACCATTACAGTCTAAATACTCTTAGGAAGGAAGATTTTGGATTTTGACACTGTGACAGTGAAGGAATGTTGATATAGTTCCAGTTCAGGATGATGTATGGCTTGTTGGAGAGCAAAGAAGTGCTGGTATCCCCATGCGTCTGATATTTTGCAGTGGCAGAGTAAAGGTTCTGGGGTTTGCAGTGCAATGAAAGAAACTTTGTTGAGTTATTGTAATGCATCTTGTAGGTGGTACACACAACTGTATTGGTTGGGCCTAGGGCACTTCCTGGGGAGCTCCTGCAGTGATGTACTGGGACTGAGATGATTGACCTCACTTTCTGCTCTGCTTGGTATGACTCCGACCAGTGAAGGGTTTTCTTTGTGGTTCGCATTGATGTTAATTGTATTAGTAATCCTGATGCCTCATTTGGTAAAACACTGATTTAATCTCAGGATAGTCACTCTCACCAACTCTAGAATTCAGCTCTTTTGTCCATGTTGGGATAAAGGATAATGATGTCTGGAGATGGGTGACCCTGGCAGAACCCATACTCAGCATTAGCGAACATGTTAGTAAGTAAGTTACTGAGTTAGTGCCTGTATGTCAGTGATGGAGGGCATGATCATTAAAGGTGGAGCATCAATTAGGCAGGCTCCTTTGTCCCAGATGGTATTGAGTTCCCTGAGTGTATATTTATACTGATTTAGCCAAGTGGAGAGTATTCCATCACATTCCTGATTTGGGCCTTGCAGATGGTGGACATGCTTCGGAGAGTTAAGAGATGAATTGTTTCCCCACTGATTTCCCAGCATCTGATCTGATCCTGTAGCTACAGTGTTCCTATCACTGTTCTAGTTTAGTTCCTATTCAATGGTAATCCCCAAGATGTTGATAGTTCAAGATTCAGTTATGGTAATGTCATTGAATATGAAGGGGAGATGTTAGATTCCATCTTTTTGAAGATGGTCATTGTCTGGCACTTGTGTTATGTAAACGTTCATTGTAATGTTGTCCAACTTCTTGTCGGTACAAATTCTTCATCAACAGCATCCCCACTTCTTATAGAGGGAAGTGAAGGTCATTGAGAGAAGGTCATTGAGAAAAGGACATTGAGAGGAGCAGTTAAAGATGGTTGGGCCTAGGAAACTTCCCTGGGGAATTCCTGCAGTGATGTACTGGGACTGAGATGATTGACCTCCAACAGTACACTTTCCATTATGCTTGTTATGATTCCAACCAGTGAAGGGTTTTCTCTGTGGTTCACATTGATGTTAATTGCATTAGAGCAGTCCAGAGAAAGCTTACTTTAATGATTCGGGGATGAAGGGCTTCTTTATGTTGGACAGTTTGTCTGTATCCTCTGGTGTTTAGAAGAATAAAAGATGATCTTATTGAAACACATAATAATCTTAGGGATTTTGCAGGATAGATGCTGAGAATATGTTTCCTCTTATGGGGGTGGGCTAAGGTGGTGAGATTTGAGCTCATTCCAGTGGACCATTAATCCGAGCCTCTGGAAAGCTAGTCTACTATCACTCTACTACCATTCCAAGTTCTCAACCTTTTAAATAATTATTTTTAAAAAAACATTCACAAGCTTTTTTTTTGCCCATGACATTTCATCTTCTACGTTAATCTCATGTATATGTCCAGGTCTTCATTTAATGTTTTGTAAAATTTGAAATGGCTTGATTTTAGTTCTCTTTTCCTGGTTGGCTATGAGAATTCTTTCTTGTGATTGGCTGCTTGGAGAGCTTGATGATATCATTGTAGCTCAATGGTAATCCCTATTAAACAGTGCTATAATTTATTGTATGTTGAGAGGATCAGAGGTTTTGCCACTGAAATCACAAGATCTCTCAGTGAGGTTTTCTTCAAGGTCAGCAGTGAGCACCCTTGCATTAACACTGACTGCAAAATCTGAACTAATATTTCCATATATTATTTTTGAATTTCCCCTACAACCATAGGCCATGTTCTCTGGTGCTATTAACAATTTGGCCTGTTACAAACTTGGAATTCCCTTTGAAGGCACACCATCATCACAAGGGCTTGAGTGATTCAAATAGAAAGCAATTTTCTCAAAGCTATTATGGAAGGGAAATGAAACCCATTTTACTATTAAGGTTGGGAAGCATGAGCTGGGAAATTATACAACTCAGCAAACCCGTCTCTGAATAAATGATCCTTACATGCACTATTTCAATTCCAGGTCAGACCGAATCAGGCCCATGAACCCCAAAAGCAATTCAACAATGCCACATGGATGGCCAACTGCAGAGGTGGACTTGTTGAAAAAAAAAACAGCTCAGTTCTCTTTGTCTCAGCCATTTTAATAGCTGTTAGGTTCTCAAATACTCCCTCCTTACACTCCCTCACCCCCACTCACTCCTCATATCTCTTCATGTTTTCTGTGCCCTCCTATGATTTCCATGCCTTTCCCATGCCCCAGGTGACTTACATACCCGCTTCATCATCCACATTGCCCACCCAGTATGTAACTACGCACAGAACCAATGAGCCATATAACTATGGCAAGATATGAAACAGCACTCACTCTAAAATCTGCCATTTAAAAAAACACTGCTGCTCTGATAGCTTTATAAAAGTGTCAGTCATACTGCCATTCATGGTTTCAATAGCAGAAGCTTTATTCCATTTCACACATCTTAATCTTGCTCAAGTAAATGTACAAATCTTATAAAAACAGTTTAAAGATAGAATATCTCATTATAACTTCAAAAGATGCAATAAAGACAGCATTCAATATTAGCATGAGTAAACAGATCCTTGCTGAGCTAACCCATTAATGTGACTTGGACTTCAGCCAAGCATTCATAACAAAGTCACCTGAGAACAGATCTCTGACCATCTGCTTCTGTTAATACAGTTGCCAGAGAATTTCATTATAAATGCTTCTTGAATTTGGAGACCATGCTGGGGAAAAGGGTATTGGAGGAGATATTCAGAGGACATAGAGGGCATGAAAAGGGCATTGGTGCTTGGAAGGGCATATATCAAATTTTTAAGCATGCATTGCAAAGATTTTTTGAATTCAGACTGCAGTTCACATTTCCTCTGAGGGTCTGCATGCCATAAGTCCTTAAGAATCTAGTGGAACTCCATGAAATTATGGATGGGGGTGGATCTGAGATGCCTACCCGGACAATAAAACTTGCTAGGTTGGGAGTGCAGCTGTGGGTATATTGCTTGCACCTTGTGCCAGCGAATATTGCTAGTGCTGGGAATGGAGGACAAGAATCCCAGGATTGGATCTCACCCACCAATTTTAAATGTCTCTGGAGTCAGCTTGGCCCTGCAAAAGCCAGCGCATTGCATCACTCACTTTCCAAGAATATGTTTTCTAAATGTTGCTAGACTTGCCAGAACTGAACCCAAGAGATTACTCAATGGAACAGTTTTCTATTTTGTACTCAGGTGTCCCAGTTTTGCCAATGCTGCCCTGAGAATCCACCAACTACATGTTAATTCTTTGATCCAGGGAATTCCTACTAGATTGTGTATTGGGTAGTGTCAGACTATAATTCCTGAGCTGTTCCTGCCAATGGCAGCAAAGAAGGTTTTCTGGGATCTGGTATTTCACTTTAAATAGTTTAAACTGCTTCTGGTAATCCCACTTCAGATTATCTGACCAATTCTAGTCATGTTCATCTGCATGGAACACTTTCAACTGCTAGTAAAACTGATTGGCCTGAAGGTGGACAAATCACCAGGACCAGATGGACTACACCCCAGAGTTCTAAAGGAAATAACTGAAGAGATAGTGGAGGTGTTAGTGATGATCTTTCAGGAATCACTAGAGTCAGGGAGGGTCCCAGAGGACTGGAAAATCTCTAACGTGACACCCTTGTTTAAGAAGGGAGTAAGGCAAAATACGGAAATTTACAGGCCGATTAGCCTAACCTCAGTCGTGGGTAAGATTTTGGAGTCCATTGTAAAGGATGCGATTTCTGAATATTTGGAAGTGTACAGAAAAAAAGGGCAACGTCTGCATGGTTTCGTCAAGGGGAGGTCATGCTTGACAAATCTGCTAGAATTCTTTGAGGAAGTAATGAACAGGGTAGACCAAGGAGAGCCAATGGATGTTGTCTACCTGGACTTCAGGAAGGCCTTTGACAAGGTGCCACACAGGAGGCTGCTGGGTAAGATAAGGGCCCACAGTGTTAGAGGCAGGGTGCTAGCATGGATAGAAGATTGGCTGTCTGGCAGAAAGCAGAGAGTGGGGATAAAAGGCTCTTTCCGAGGATGGCAGCCGGTGACAAGTGGTGTTCCACAAGGGTCAGTGTTGGGACCACAACTTTTCACTTTATACATTAATGATCTAGATGAAGGAACTGAGGGCATTCTGGCTAAGTTTGCAGACAATACAAAGATAGGTAGAGGGACAGGTAGTATTGAGGAGGTGGCGAGGCTGCAGAAGGACTTAGACAGGTTAGGAGAGTGGGCAAAGAAGTGGCAGATGGAGTACAACATGGGAAAGTGTGAAGTCATGCACTTTGGTAAGAAGAACAAAAGCATGGACTATTTTCTAAATGGGGAGAAAATTCAGAAGTCTGAAGTGCAAAGAGACTTGGATTCTCTTAAGGTAAACCTGCAGGTTGAGTCAGTAGTCAGGAAGGCAAGTGCAATGTTGGCATTTATTTTGAGAGGACTTGAATATAAAAGCAGGGATGTACTACTAAGGCTCTATAAGGTGCCGGTCAGGCCACATTTGGAATATTGCGTGCAGTTTTGAGCTCCATATCTCAGGACGGATGTACTGGCCCTGGAGCGGGTTCAGAGGGGGTTCATGAGAATGGTCCCAGGAATGGAAAGCTTAACATATGAGGAACGTTTGAGGACTCTGGGACTATACTCATTGGAGTTTAGAAGGATGAGGGGGGATCTAATTAAAACTTTCAAAATACTGAATGGCCTGGACAAAGTGGATGCTGGGAAGATGCTTCCATTGGTAGGAGAGTCTAGGACCCGAGGGCACAGCCTTAGAGTAAAGGGAAGACCTTTTAGATCGGAGATAAGGAGAAACTTCTTCAGCCAGAGAGTGGTGAATCTATGCAATTCACTGCCACGGAAGGCTGTGGAGGCCAAGTCATTGAGTACATTTAAACTGAGATAGATAGGTTCTTGATTATCAAGGGTTACGGGGAGAAAGCAGGAGAAAGGGGTTGAGGAACTTATCAGCCATGATTGAATGGTGGAGCAGACTTGGCGGGCCGAATGGCCTAATTTCTTCTCCTATGTCTTATGGTCTTATGGTCTTAGATTTGCCTTAAAAAACTTGATTTGCTATTTATTTATTAGCTTTAGAAAGGCCTCATTTCAAATTAGTGCACTTTTTCTTTCTTCCCAATATGTAAATCATCAATGAAGAACATTACAACAAAACTAAACTGTCAGAGTAAGGATCATGGCATATAATATCACAGAACAGCTCAAGGCACATCTATGTTTTATAAGAATCATTCTTTAACTTTAAGCATCTCTTAGTAAGAGAAGCCTTGACTAATTCTAACGTATTATAACAATTGTGGTGACGTCAGCAAACACCATGACTTTCTAATGTATCAGGTGGCTGGATGGAGGTATGGCCAGGCAGATGAATGGAGTGCAACTGCAATCACTAGTGGTTGCATAGAGCAATCATAAATAAAGTGCACTATAAACAGAGTACAAAAGTTGGGAACTTATTGAGAATGGGATTTTTTTCTTAAGCACTACATGAGATTTGTTTAATGTTTTAATTTAAATTAGAAGTTTGAAAATGATAAAATAACAATTGTCTTTTGGTAGCTGTTAATTGTCATTCAACTGTATTCAATTGAATAGGTGCTAATTACTGCATGAAGGAAGTTAAGTCAATACCTACAACTTCTGAGTAGCTCAGAAAATGATTGTAAACTATATCCACTGACACAGAGCTACTGTAGTAGGAGTGTATCATAAACAGAGCAAAAAGTTGGTAAGAGTGACAATAAGAGTCTGTGGACTTCAAGACTATCCTAAGTGCACAAATCTGCAGTTAACGTCTCCGCCTCAGTGCTCCAGCTCAGAATCATCGATTTGGAGACACTTTGATGCATAAAGGCAAGCGAGAAATATTTGGATCATCTGTTCCTGACTTCAGTCTCAATCGAGAAGTGTAGGTTCAGAATGGAATTGGTGTGCAGAAAGGGCACCATGGTGAGACAGAGAACAACAACCTGCAGAAACTAATGCTACCCAATAGGTACAATGCGATTGTTAGCTTTGAGCATAAGAACACTATTGGAAAGATAGCCAGAATGCAGATCATGGCTGAAGGCTGTTCAAAAAGGTTGGGAGAAGGAGGACAAAGGGGAATACAATGTGGCAGTCGTGGGAGATTCAATAATTAAAGAGACAGATAATATCCCTTGTAATTAGAATCAAGAACCCTAAAGAGCATATTGCCTACCTTACGTCAAGGTTCCAAAATCAGACTGAAAGGATATTGGTGAAACTGCAAAGGATGCAGTCATTGTGCTCCACGTTAGGACTAACAACATAGGGAGGTGCCATGAACATTAAAGAAATAGGAAAGAAACTTACAAGAATGAAATACAAACATGCAAAGAAAAGCGCTGTTTCTGCTGAATGAAAAAAGAGGAACTGCAAAGTGCAACAAAACAGATAGTAAGATCTGCAAATAATGTAGCAGTGTGAAAATGAAATTTCAAGGGAGGTGAAGTAATTATAAAACTATTTCATAATTGTTTTAGGGAAAAAGATGGTCAGGAGCAATGGGGCTCCCTTGAAAACTGATAATGGTGAAACTGTTGATGGCAATAAGAAAATGGTAGTCTTTTCTGCTGTTGAGGAAGGTTCCCAGACATTCCAAGGAAACATATTGAATCAGGGACACGGACTCACCAATATTAATAAAATATAAATAAAACCAAATCTAATAAAGAAAATAATGATAACAAAAATTTTATTGATCCCAGGGCCCTATGATTTTCACCCAAGGATTTTAAGGTGAGTGAGAACATTGCACATTACTGATCTATAATTTTGCAAAACTTGCAAGTCAGGAAAGTTCCCTTAGATTGGAAAGTTGCGCATGCCACTCCCCCATTTAAGAGAGGTGAGAGAGGGAAACCAGGGAACTGTAGGCCAGTTATTCGAACATCTGCTTGTAGGAAATTATTAATGTGTATACTTAAGGATAGAGTGACTCAACACCTTGAAATTTTTAGCAGATCAGAGAGAACCAGCCTTGTAAAGGATTAGTCTTGCCTGAAAGTCGTGGATAGAGAGCTGTCAATGGATGTAATTTATATTGACTTACAGAAGGCATTTGATGAAATCCCTCCAAAGGGAGTGTTTGCTGCAGTTGACATTCATGGAATTAAAGGCAAATTATTGAACTGGATTGGAGGTTGGCTGAGATGCAGGAAACAGAGATAATAGGCTGGCACTCCAATTGGTGTACTGAGGCTTCAACTATTTCACTGTATTTATGAACACCTTAAATACTGGAGGAGAAACCACATCTCAACATTTGCCAATGACACTAAACAAAGAAATATTAATAGATAAATTGGAAGGGCAAAACTATGGCAAATAGATTTCAATGTAGGTAAACATGAAGTCATCAATTTTGGACCCAAAACAGAGTGCTCACTAAATGGTGAAAGCCTAGAACAATGGATGTCAAAACAGATTTGGGTGCTTTCAGAAAATAGCCAAGAAGGCCATATCTAACAGACTAAAATAAAAGGGGTTAGAGTTCATAAATATGTATAGCTGGAACAAGCCTTGGTTATGGCATATCTGGAGCACTGAGCTGTTATGAGCTTCATACTTTAGGTAAAATTGGCCTTGGATGAAATGCAGCGTATAGATTAGTAGAATGATACCTAGAATCCAAGAATAAATTACAACGAAAGGTGACACAAACAAGGAAATGCTGGAAATATTCAGCATCTGTGGAAACAGAAATGCTTTTTTTGGTCTCTACCGATGCTGTCAGAGCTGCTGAACACCTACAGCTGTTGCTTTTTTTTTAAAATTCAGATTTCCATCATCTGCAGTATTTTGGTTTTGTTACATAATAAAGGTTGTGCACTGAGAAGGTTAAGGGTTGATTTGATCAAATGTTTAACGATATTGAGGAGAACCGGTAGGATATATAGAGAGAAGCTAATTCAGCTGACTTAGAAATCTGGAGGTAAGGAGCATTATCTAAGAGTAAGAGCAAACCAGGGAAGGTGGCTCAACTATGGCTAGCAAGGGAAGTCAGGGATAGTATTAAAGCCAAAGAGGAGACATATAAATTGGCCAGAAAAAGCAGCAAACCTGAGGGCTGGGAGAAATTTAAAATTCAGCAGAGGAGGACAAAGGTTTTAATTCAGAAGGTGAAAATAGAATATGAAAGTTATCTTGTGGAAAACATAAAAACTAACTGCAGAAGCTTCTATAGATATGTGAAGAGAAGAAGACTGGTGAAGACAAATGTAGGTATCTTATAGTTAGAATTGGGTGAATTCATAATGGACAACAAAGAGATGGCAGACCAGTTAAACAAACACTTTGGATCTGTCTTCACTAAGGAGGATATAAATAATCTTTCAGAAATTCTCGAGTTCAGGGGGTCAAGTATGAAGGAGGAACTGAAGGAAATCCTAATTACTCAGGAAATGGTATTGAGGAAATTGATAGTATTAAAACCCGATAAGTCCCCAGGGCCTGATAGTTTGCATCCCAGAGTACTTAAGGAAGTGGCCCTAGTAGTAGTGCACACATTGTGATCATTTTCCAGCATTCTATAGACTCTGGAAGAGTTCCAATGGACTGGAGGATAGCTAATGTAATCCCACCCTTCTAAACAAAAGGGAGAGAAATTGAGGAATTATAGGCCGGTTAGCCTGACACCAGTGGCAGGGAAAATGCTTGAGTCAGTTATTAACGATGTAATAGCTGAGTATTTGGACAGCAGTGATAGAATTGGTATAAGTCAACATTGATTCACTAAAGGGAAATTAAGCTTGACAAATCGTCTGGAATTTTTTAAGGATGTAGTAGAATAGGGTTAATTCAGCAGATGTTATGTATCTGGACTTCCAAAAGGCTTTTGACAAGTTTCCACACAACAGATTTGAAAGCAAAATTAAAGATCATGGTATTGGAGGTAATGTTTTGATGTGGGTAGAGAACTGGTTGGCACACAGGAAGCAGAGAGTTGGAATAAACAGGTCCTTTTCAGAGTGGCAGGCAGTGATGAGTGGGGTACCACAGGGTTTGGTGCTGGGACCTCAGCTGTTCACAATATACATTAACAATTTGAACAAAGGAATTGAATGCAAAATCTCCAAATTTACAGATGACACTAAGCTGGGTGGCAGAGTGTGCTGTGAGCCTGCAGCTAAGAGGCTGCAGGGTGACTAGGACTGGCTGGTTGAGTGGGCAAGTAGTTGGCAAATGCAATATAATGTGGATAAATGTGAGAGTATCCACTTTGGTGGCAAAATCAGGAAGGCAGATTATTTGCTGAATGGTGGAAGTTTAAGAATGGGTGAGGTGCAACGAAACCTGGCACTGGACTGGACGTAGAATGTTCCCGATGTTGGGGAAGTACAGAACTAGATCACAGTCTAAGAATAAAGGGTAAGCCATTCGGGACTGAAATGAGGAAGAATTTCTTCACCCACGGAACTGTGAACCTGTGAAATTCTCTACCACAGAAAGCTGTTGGGGAAAGTTCATTAGATATATTCAAGAGAGAGCTGGACGTGGCCCTTGCAGCTAAAGGGATCATGGGGTATGGAGAGAAAGCGGGAGTGGGATATTGAAATTGCATGATCAGCCATGATCATATTGTATGATGGTGCAGCATTGAAGGGCCAAATGGCCTACTCCTGCACCCATTTTCCATGTCTCTATGTTTCTTTCAGGTGTGAAATTTGGAAACACTTCTATACATTAATGATGGTTAAATTTTTGAGTTTTCTTCTGCAATTGGCAATTGATGGTGAATCAATTCTTACCTTTAAACTGGAATTCTTAGACTTTGTTAACTAAAAATCTTAAGCCATTTGGAGCAAAGGAAGATATAGAGTTAGATTTGGGTTACAGATCAATATTTACCTCATGGAATGGTGGAACTGATTTGAGGGGCTAAATTGGTCTACACACGTTTCTAAAGTTAGTCTGATAGCTCAAGAAAAAGAGATAGGAAAGGGAAATGTACACAGACAGTTCAACAGACATTGTTCCTTCTTTTTGTTAATTTGTTACATTTTACCTTACAGTCTTATACTAAAGAGAAGTGCAGATGCAACAAAATCTTACTTGACAAAATCTGAGCAACTTCTCAGAGTGGACGATCATGATTTCACAATGAGACCTGGATTTGGAGGTAAGAACCAACTTCCATCTTTGCCTAATCTTGTATCTTGCAATATTGTAAGACTAATGCATGCAGTTGACATCACCAGTCATATGTAACCACGGTTGGATTTTTCAGTTCAAAACGCAGTTTGAATAGTTAATAGATAGATGAGCAGATTAACACTTGAAAGAGTATAAAAATTGAAAATGAATTGAGTCTATGTCCCTCAGAGACTGGCCTAACTGTGCTTTCAAACCATGACTTACTTCTAAGAAGCTGATCACACTACTTTTGATGAGACCAGCACCACTATCATACACAAGGTGCAGGGCTGGATGAACACAGCAGGCCAAGCAGCATCTCTGCTCCTATGATGCTGCTTGGCC
>NC_063336.1:35055666-35139585 GCF_021869965.1 Rhincodon typus
CCAAGGACTACAAACTTAAAAAAAACTAAAATCTATAATTTTTAAATACATTTTTAGTGTTAAGTATCTAAACAACGTCTGCAAGAAGAAGTTAGGATCTTATCTTCAACTCAAATTAGTGACAGAAAGGATTTTTTTTCCCATCTCTTTCCACCAGTGTTTAATGAACCTATTTGGATATGCTGTGACACACCTCGAAGGGACTTGCCTGATCCAGAAATAGTGACACTGCAACTGCACCACAAAGTTCTCTTAGCTCTTAAATGAAGTATAATTCCACTCGTACAATTATTTATCCAGAAATTCACTGGTGGCTGATCACCTGTGAATGATTGGGTAGCGAGTAGGAAACAGCAATAAAATGTTCCAAATCAGTGCAGACCACAGAGAATGTCCTTACAAAGATTGTGATTGAAGATCACTTTTGAAGGGTTGATTTGAGTGTGTCATGAAATTGCAAAACTCTTTCAAAGCATTGGTGCTCCTAGGGCTATAGATTGCGTCAGAATCAGAAGCATAAACTCATTGCCACCTCCCCAAAACAATGTTTAAGACAAATTCCTGAACGCATACGAATACCCGGGCTGAGGACGAACTTTTCGCATAAGAAATAGAAAGCTATTGGAAGTTTTACGGAACAACAGGTGGAAAATGGAATGAATCGTGTTTTTCCTCTGAAAATAATCACTTTATTGACTGATCCTTATGTTGACATGATGTAACAAAAATAAGTTCAGAAATCAATTGGCATTTTAGTCAAGGAACGCTTCTTCGGTTTTAGGAAATTCGTTGCGTGTCAACGAGCACAATTTCCCGTATTCCCGGGGATTTAGGGAAATCCCACAGCAAAAGAAGTGGAAATCATTGCCACACAACGTGTCATTGAACAAGAATTCGAATTTCGATCTGAATTGACTGACAGCGCAGACGTCACCGCCCAAGAGGCGGAAAGTACCGTCACGTGATCATTTCACTGACCACATACACAAAACTCAATTCCAACGGTCTTCACGGAAACAGGGAACTGTAAGCAAATACGGCAAAACAAATAATTAAAAAAGTTACACGTACGACTGCAAGAAATTAGACGAGTGTCCGACTCATGTGCCCCCCCACTTCAATACCCGTTGCCCCATCCGGGCTCGCTCTCAGACCAATGACATCATGGTTGCTAAGGGCGGGACAGGACCGCGCGGCCGTGTCTTTAGTCACGTGGCTCCACCACAGCGCGCTACCATTGGTGGGTGCCGGCGAGTGATGACGTGTCGCGGTCGCCTTCCTCCTCTCTCTCCCCCCCTCCCCCGTTGTTGTCAGGAGAAGTGCAAGATTGTCACTGAGCGTCCATGTTTCTTCGTGCTGTTTATAAATTGGAGTTGGCCCTTTACTCTTTGCCTGTTATTAAACCCAGCCAGCGGCATATACACGCAGGGATATATATATTTCTTGCGTTGGGAGGAGAGCTAGAGTCTGAGGCAGGAGGGTTTTGCGAGTGAGCGAACAATCGCAGGAAGTCGCTTCAGTGTGGCCGCCATTTTCACTCAAAACTTTTTTTAATCCGACGAGTTGTATTTATTATCTGTGGAGGTAGGCCGGTGATTCTCCTCTTTCCCCGGACCCAGCTCCGTCCCTCCCTCGCTTCCCAACAGTTACTTTGGAAGAATTAGACGTTTTTGGCGTTGCATGGTGACCGCCTTCTTAGTTGGACCTCGTACCTCAGATGCTGAACTCGGGATTTTAGCCAGAAGTCGGAAGCGGAGGAAGAGGCGGCGGCAAGTCCCCATGCACCCGTTACCCCTGCCCCGACCACCGCCAGGCCCTCCGCCCGTCAGTGTAGCCTCAAAGACCGTGGTTGTGAGCCGCCACCGTCACCCGCACCCCAACCAGCAGCAGCAACATCCCCAACAGCATCCCGGCAAGGCTGCCGCGGTGAGTCGAGCCTGGAAGATTCGCTGCTCTTCTTCCGCCGCGCTGCTGCAGAGACATACTCACGGGCGGCCGGCTTCCCGAGGCGGCGGGGCTGGAGGGCCCGCGCCGGCCACCGGGACCGAAAAAACGACACCAGCCAGTGGCGGCTGCTTGACCGCGGAAGAGCGCAAGAAGGAGGGAAAGGTGAGAAACAAGAAAGTTGGTGTCTCTACGTATCTGCCCAGCATCCCACTATTTAGAAATTAATAAAGGGGAGGGGTTAAGCGGGAAACATTCGTCGTTCTCGGTTAGTAGTCCTGGCCTCGCCTTCAGGGCGGGAAGGGCCCTGTTTAAACGCTACGGCCGTTCGACAGCTGTCACGCCGCGCGCCCTCCCCTTTCTCTCCTCGCCCACCCCAGCAACAAGTGGCCAATCAGCATACTTCATCCACCGACCAATGGCGACAGAATCAGCCGTTCCCCAGGTGACGGTTCACGATGTTCGTGCCTCTTCCGGGTTTCGGGGGTCAGTGCCGGGACTTCTCGCTTCGCAGGTTGTCAAAGCTCCCTCTCCGCTCCTTTTCTTCTCTTTCCCCCTGGCCACACCCCCCTACCCCATTCCTTAACTATGGTCGTGAGGTACAACGAGAAGAGTTTCTTTGTAGGATGATAGGAGCTCGATAAACGGGAGACTACCAAGCTGATCTTAATCGTTTTTTGTTAGATTGTCCAGTTTCGCAGATAACGGTATAATAGGGGGAATTCTCCACTGGGGCATTTACTAGCAACGTAGAAAAACTTTGCGGCTGTTAGCTCTGTTGTCAAATTTTACAACCTTTCTCTTTTTTTGTTTTCTATCCCAGGTGACCAAATCCAACATGGGAAGATCGGATAAAGCAACAATTCCCCACACACAATTCATGTATAGTGTAAATAAAACAGAAGAGTACTGCCAACCCTTAAATACCAAGAAAAGAAACAGACGTAGCCTACAGTTGAGAAAAACCTCAATAAAGAGGAATGAAAACAGCCATAATCAGAATGCTCCATCTGTTGAACACTGCAATACTCTCAAAAAAGATGCAGAAAAACCAATTGTTTCTGCACACCACTCAAAGAATCTAAAATTACTGAAAGTTGGTCTGAAGTCTGTGCTGAGCCTTCAAGGAGATCAAAACTATGCTGGGCCAAAGTTTAGTGAGCCGCCATCACCCAGTGTTCTACCTAAACCACCCAGTCATTGGGTAGGAGCACATGCTGAGTATCCTGATGAGAGTAAGGAAATAATGACTGTCCACTTAAAAACTTTACTGAAAGTTAATGCGTAACTCAAGAGTAGTTTAAGTTAACTTAAACATTGTACTAGAGGAAAAAATTAAGGATGTTTCTGTCAGGATTGGACTTGTTGCAGCAGAAAGTCCTGCATTTTAGACAATTGTAACTTCCTCCTTGTGATTTTGGGATAACCGTATGCAAGTGGTGCTAGTAATGAAGTAGGATTCTGTATATTAGTGTAAACCATGTAATTATTTGTATATTTTCGTATACTCAATTTGAAAGAAAGGAATTATAATTTCATATGAGAATTTGTTGCCCTATGCCAGTTGGTGGGCAGAGTTAAATTTTTATATTTTGTATATAAATGGGAAAACTGAAGTTAAAGGCTCAAGCATTCCAAGTTATTCACTGAATGCAAAAATTAGCAGCTGTAGAGTTGTGTACTCCCTTGTAAAGATGTTCGACAATCTGCAATATGTTCTTGACTGTGAAATAGACTATGGGCGAAAGATAGAATGATTCAAGCACTGCTTTTATCTGCACTACTGAAGGATACTACGTACCATCAGCAAGATGCACTTTCATCTTACTAGGTGTTTAATATGTAATGTGAATAATTTTAAAGTTTTCCACCAAATTCAACTAAAGCTTTGGCTGGAGGAGGAGCACAGTTTGGTCTTTGGTAAACACAGTACCTCATGGTTAACATACAAGTTTTGTGGATCCTCTAAATGTTGATCTCTCGACCATTGACAAACTTTTAAGCTTTTTGATAACTTCCCTCATCAATTTTCCCAATCATTGCAGCAGATTGAAATAATGAGCTGTGTGTTACATACTTGTCAGCTGATCTAAATTTCTGACAGTTCCACTTTGGAAGGTGGGAAAATTCTGTCAGTATTTCTGATCCTGCTTTCTGATGTATAGTTGTACTGTGGCAAGTATTGTCTGTTTCATTGTGGGTATTTTCCTGGATTTCTAAGATTGGTGATTGGATAATTAACTAAATGAACCTGCACTGAACCAAGATGCACACAGGGCCGATGAGACTTCCTTTCTAGTGAAAATTGCAGTTTTTAGTATAGCTAAGTCATATTGTACACAATGAGTGTTGACACTTTCATGTGTTTCCTCAATTATTGGTTTTTGTGTAAACCATTCCTGCATGCTAACTTTCATTTCACTCTCCCAAAACCTTTATCTTGATGATAGAGTCTGTGATCTCGTGCCACTTAGTCAGTTAGTTAATTGCAGTTATTATATTGCAGGTAGTGATTCATCCAGTTGTGATTTGGCTATAAACCTCAAAAGAGCCCTTAGTATGTTTGCACATGTACTCCAAATAGCTACCATTTACACTTGTATAAGTTTTTTTTTTTTGTTTTTAAATGCTAAAATCCTGTCCTTACAACCATTTTAGCCATTGGTGTATCTCAACTACAATGCAAGTTCTCATAGCTCAGTTAGAAACAAAGTATGAAGATGTTTACTCTTCTGATTTGAGGAAATTATTGATCCTGTGTCATCATTTTGGGTGCAGTGTATTTTGTGGACTACACAAATAGCTGTCTCTCCAGCTTCTGTACTATAACAGATACCTGAAAAGAATGTGTCATGTAGTCAAGTGATTTATATACTTTTTTTTTTGAAACATTTCATGTCCAGTGCTAATACATAACTGGAAATGGTAATTTTACCTAATGTTAAATGAGTAAACTCAAAAGCTGAACATTTATTTTATCCCTGCACAAGTCATTGGCAAATAATTAATGACTTTTTAAAAAATGCATTGTTAAATGAGAAGCTAGTACTTTCCAGAAGAAATGTTATCGTCCTTGATGTAAAGATATTTTGCTGCAACACTTGATATCTGTTCCTCTCGAACTGTTCTTATAAATTGGCAAATTTCAAAACCAAAAATAAAATTTAATTGGTCTCCCTGCTAATTGCACTTGTTTATTTTCAACAGATTCCATTCAGTGTTTTGTCTGGCAGTATCTGTTGCCTTTTTGATGGTTTCCAGTAATACATGGAGTGGCAAGGCTGGATCAGAAATTGATAATCTCTTGCCGCTCACCTTGCTGGGTTTATGTAGTCTCGCACTCCCCTATACGATATATAACTTTCACACAACATTGTGCATTTGGGTCCTTCAAAGTGTTGCAGAAAGCAGCAACAATTTGCTAACAAACTTCATAAAATCTGACTCAGTCAAGATGTTGTTCTAATCTATGCTATCTCTTGAACTTTATTAGATTTCCATTAAATGCATTTATGCTATTCACCTCACATTCTGCATTCAACTGTTCTTCCACTTTTCTATAATTTGTTAGATGCATTCGTGAGTATATTTGTAGCCCCTAGTTTTGGACTCCCTATGATAGCAATGTGGAAATATCAACTCTGCCTACAATGTCATTAAATCATTTGTGATTCTTAACTGCTATCCAATTAAAAACAATCGCGACATTGTGGATCTGGAGTCAGGTAGGCCAGATTGAGTAACAATGGCAGATTTCCTTCTCTGAAGGCCATAAGTCAACCAGATGGATTTTTACAATTGACATGGTAACTCAGTTGCTATTAGGCTAATTTTTAGTTCTAGATTTGTTTTGATGTTGAGTTACATTTCACTATCCCATGTCCCCAGAACATTAGCCTGGAGTAATGTTTTTCTAACCCAAACCCAGTGATGTTATTTATCACTATGCCATTGCTTTCCCTAATTGTTTCTCATATCTACAGATCTCCAATAGATTACTGTACAGTCTTGTTTGCTTTTTTTTTTCTAGACAAAAGAATTGAATTCTGATCAGCATTTTCTGACAATTATAACCTTTTAGATCTTGCACCGTCCTTAAATCAGTTTTTCCATGTCCTCACCAGTGTCTTTATACCCTCTTTGCAGATTTTTGTTTTATTCCTATGGCTAGAGAATGACTTGGGGTTTATTGAATGGATTGTCAACACCAACCACTTCAGCTGACTCAGTGACAACAAGGTGCAGGGCTGGATGCTGTGTTCATCCAGCCCTGCACCTTGTTGTCTCGGATTCTCCAGCATCTGCAGTTCCTACTATCTCAGCTGACTCAGTGTTGAGTGGGAGACAGAAATTGCTGAAAGAGCTCAGCAGGTCTGGCAGCATCTGTGAAGAAAAATCAAGTTAACGTTTTGGGTTGAGTGACCTTTCCTCAGAAAATTGTGAGAAAGGGTCACTCAACCCAAAACGTTAACACTGATTTCTCTCCACAGCTGCTGCTAGACCTGCTGAGCTCTTTCAGCAATTTCTATTTTTGTTTCTGATTTACAGCATCTGCAGTTCTTTCAGTTTTTACAATGTTGAATGGTTGTAATGCCACCAAGAATGAATATCTTGATCAGAATTAATGTCTACAGGCAATGGTCTGAGTTGGTTGGCCAATTTGACCTGTTTCTCATTTTTCCCCGTGTAGTAAGTGGTTAAAATCTTCAGTGATTCATTCTAGAGTGGTTGAGAGTTGTCCATTGAACAGTGAAGCCTGGGGCTTCACCAGTTGGGTCAGTTGCAGGTTGTGATTGATGTTTGCAGATCAACCAAGGGCTGTTATCTGTGTAGTGTGTTCTGGTAGAGATTATTGGATTGCAGATGAATTGAGTTTGCTTGAGATCATGTGTCTGCAGAGCTCTTCATTAGCTAATCAGCAGTGACCTTTTCAGAGAATTTTCCTTTGAAGACATCAGGAGGTTCAATGTGTGTCACCACATTCAACCTGTGTTAGCCTCAATGTTCCAGAGACAATCCTCAAGCTGTGGAAATCTACCACATTTGTGTGGCAGTTGCACATCTAGTTTGAACAGTAGTAATCTGGCTCTGCTAACCCCGTTGATACCTGACTCTTAGCTTCATCTTGGCCTCTGTGTTCTGCAGGTGATAGAATCTCTTCCAGAAACTTTCTTATATTGACCTTGTGTGTGACAAGTGTTGCCGGTAGGTCAATGTACAGTGGAGAGTGATGTCAAGGTATTTTAGTGTTGACTTGTGAGTGAGTGACCACCGAACTGAAGGTAAAGGGTTTATCTGGTCGTTAAATTGTTCAAGGTTCTGGTTGAAACAACAGTCTTTGGTTGAAGTCTTCATTTTCTGATGTAGGCTTCCTGGCTTGGCATGCCTGGGTCAAGGTCTCAGCAGATGGGAGGAACTGTGACTTGTTGAGCAAATAATAAGTAAGTGTCATCAAGTTCGGTATACATTTAATATAATGTGTTTGCTTTTCAGTTCTATTTCTCTCTCTCTCTCAACTTGATCCTCATCTCACTTAGAATCATAAAATTGAGGTTGGTTTGTTGTTTTGCAGACATTTCGTTACCATGCTTGGTAACCTCCTCAGTGCAGCCTCTGATGAAGCGTCAGTGTGTTTTCCCGCCTGGTTTTTAAACTCTGGGATCCATTGAGATGGATTGCCTCACTTCCAGTTTTCCTTCGTAGTGGAACGTATATGGGGTCGAGTTCAATGTGTTTATTAATAGCATGCTTTGTAGTGTGCCATCCTTCCAGGAATTCTCGTGCTTGTCTCTGCCTAGCCTGTCCCAGTCGAAGTCGTGGTTCTCCTTGTCCACGTGGATTGAGATGCGTGAGTATTGGTCGTGTCTTTTTGTAGCCAGTTGGTGTTCATGTACTCTTGTTGTTAGTTTTCTTCCTGTTTGTCCGATGTAGTGTTTCTCGCAGTCTCTGCAGGGGATTTTGTAGATGACATTGGTCCGGTCCATGGCAGGGAATGGGTCTTTAGTTCGGGTGAGCAGTTGTCGTAGGGTTGACGTGGGCTTGTGTGCCATTCTGATGCCCAGTGGTTGTAGGAGTCTTGTGTTGAGTTCCGACGTGTTCCTGATGTAGGGTAGTGTGATGAGTGTTTCGGAGCATGTAGAATCTTTCTGATGCTGTTCGTGTAGGCATCTCCTGACCCAGTTCTCTGGATATCCATTATCCTTGAACACTTGGAAGAGGTATTCTTCTTCCTCTTGGCATGGTTCTGTGTTGCTGCAGTGTGTCGTTGCCCTTTTTAAATAGTGTTCGCATGCAGCTTTATGTGTGCTGGGATGGTTACTATTGACGTTCAGTACCTTCAGTACCTAGTACACCGAAAAGCCACACACACAGACCAGGTACTGAACGTCAATAGTAACCATCCCAGCACACAAACTAAGCTACGTGCGAACACTTTAAAAGGGCAACAACACACTGCGGCAACACGGAACTACACCAAGAGGAAGAAGAATACCTCTTCCAAGTGTTCAAAGAACTGGGTCAGAAGATACCTACAAGAACAGCATCAGAAAGATTCTACATGCCCCGACACACTCATCACACTACCCTACATCAGGAACATGTCGGAACTCACCACAAGACTCCTACGACCACTGGGCATCAAAGTGGCACACAAGCCCACGTCAACCCTACGACAACTGCTCACCCGAACTAAAGACCCACTCCCTGCCATGGACAGGACCAATGTGATCTACAAAATCCCCTGCAGAGACTGCGAGAAACACTACATTGGACAAACAGGAAGGAAACTAACAACAAGAGTACATGAACACCAACTGGCTACAAAAAGACACGACCAATACTCACTCATCTCAATCCACGTGGACAAGGAGAACCACGACTTCGACTGGGACAACACCAAGATCCTGGGACAGGCTAGGCAGAGACAAGTACGAGAATTCCTGGAAGCATGGCACTCCACGAAGCATGCTATTAATAAACACATTGAACTCGACCCCATATACATTCCACTACGACGGAAAACCGGAAGTGAGGCAATCCATCTCAACGGACCCCAGAGTTTAAAAACCAGGCGGGAAAACGCACTGACGCTTCGTCGGAGGCTGCACTGAGGATGTTACCAAGCACAGTAATGAAATGTCTGCAAAACCACAAACCAGTTCGGCGAGCCAACCAACCTCAACACACACAACCTGAGCTACAAAAGTTGACTGCTTTCTCTCCACAGATACTGCCAGACCTATTGAATTTCTCCAGCAATTTTTGCTTTTGTTTTTGGTATTTTGGCCAACTGTGCTGGCTGTTTTGGTAAAACTAATCCTTCTTCCCCTGCTATTTTCCCTGTTGGCACCTTTTTTTTCTTTAAACAATGTCCTGATTGATAATATAATCCCTGGACTGCTTGCACTTGACCTGAAGGACTGACTGGGGATATCCTCGACTAATGAGATGAGCCCCTTGACCAACTGTGGTCAACTCTTACCCACTAAGCACTTGTCCCCTTGACTTTCGCACATGGCTATTCAAGCTCATGCAGTGCGTTTGCTGTGTATGCTGCAGTTCTGATGGTGACAGTGCACTGTGCCATACGCTGACTTATCCACTCTCTTTAACTGATACATTTACTCTCCAGTGCTCCCTGCCACCATATGCTGCCTCCCCACTCTGTGCTAAACGTTAATCCAAAGAGGCTGCCTGCTTTTAACTCAGCATTAAAGACCTTGTGCAGTAAAAAGTAGGCTAAATTTCAGAGGTTGGATGCCTCTGATTGAGTGCTTAAGTCTTGTTGTTCTTTTTTTTTTTAAAAAAAAAAGCAAGTCACAGGCTGGATGCACCTAAGTATGTGCTAAAGACATTGTGCCAATAACCAAACTAGATCCATAAGATGCCTAACTCAATGCCAGCATAAAGCATCCTGTATAGTTAACTAAGTTACCTAGCAGTTCTTGAGTGCACAGCAAAATGGCAGAAGAATGCAAGTCATAACTGTTGGAAAATATATGGCTGAAGTCATGAGGTTGTTATTGAGTTGGTCCAAGAGCAAACATGATAGCATTATGAGGTTGGTGTTTGCCAATGCCAAGTTGCATGGATGAAGGGTCCATGATCAGCATAGCCAGAAATGCTTTGTGTAGAAGAAGCAGCTCCATATAAAGAGAAGGGAGGGAAAAATTCTATACTTCCAACCCAAATTTGATACAAAAGACCTTCCATCCATACTAGAGAACTAAAGGGACTAACAAGAATAAGAGGCTGAATTAAATTAACATTTGTAAAGAAAGTAGTGCTGGAGAAATTAATGGGATAAAAAGTTAAGTACCCTGGACGTGGTGATCTTCACCTACAAGATTGGATAGAAGTGGTTGTAGAGATTTTGAACGAGTTGATGGTCATCTTCCAAATTCTGTAAATTCTAGAATTGTCCCTGCAGATTGGAAGGTAGCAAATACAACTAATAAAGGGCGGGGGAGGAAAAAATGGGGAATGACAGACCTGTTAGCCTGATGTCAATAGTAGGAAAAATACTTCATATTCCAAAGGATGCAATAATTAGACATTTAAAATAACTGTAGGATTACACAGAATTACCAAGCATTGTTGAAAAAGAAATCACATTTGACAAGTCTGTTAGAATGTTTTGAGAGGAAACCTATGGATGTGGCTTATTTGAGTTTTTAGAAGCTTTCAATAATCTTTCAAACAGGAGGATAGTTGGCCAAATTAGACCATGAGGGATTAGTGTGAGTATACTGGCATAGATTGAGGATTGAGTAACACAGAAAACAAAGAAGCAATAAATGGGTCATTCTCAGGATGCAGGCTGTGATTAGTGGGTTATTAGGATCAATGCTTGGGTCTCAGATATTCACAACCTCTATCAATGAATCAGATGTGGAGATCAAATGTAATATTTCCAAATTTGCTGATGACATAAAAATAGGTGAAAATGTGAATTGTGAGAAGGATGCAAAGAATCTTGAAGAGAATTTAGGCAGGGCAATCGAATGTGGAAGAACATGGCAGGTGGAATACAATTTGGAAAAATATAAGGATATTCAGTTTAATAGGAAAAACTGAAATGCAGAATATTTCTTAAATGGTGCGAGATTGGGAAGTGTTTATATCCAAAGGGACCTAAGTCTCCTTCTTTATAAGCCATGGAAAGTGAGGTGATTGTTTTTGACCAGCATGGGTTTGAGAGGCCAAAGGGCCTTTTTTCTGTCCTATAGGTCTCCATGGCTTCGTGAAAGGAACCATGCAGGTGCAGCAGGCAGTTAGGACAACAAATGGTATGTAATTGGGCTTTATTGGAGAAATCTTGCTGCAATTGTAAAAAGCCTTGGTGAGACCACACTTGGCAGTTTGTGTGTAGTTTTGTTTTCCTGACCTAAGTAAGGAAAGACTTATCATTGAGAGAGTGTACAGAGGCTCACCGGTGTGATCCGTGGGCCACTGGGATTTTCCTGTGAGAAGAGATTGAAGACATTAATCCTTTGTTCTCTGGAGTTTAAAAGAATGAGAGATGATCTCATTGGAGCATACACATTTATTACAGGACTCAAAACAGTAAAAGGAGAAGGAATGCATCTCCTATTTAAAGGATCTATTACCAGGGGTTACATTCTTAGAATAAGAAGTGGACTATTTAGAACTGAGATGAGGTGTAATTTCTTTATTCAGATGCTGGCGTTTTTTTTTTAAGGATTCTCTACCTAAAGAGAACCATCAAGGCTCAGGCATTTAGCATACCCAAGACAGGGATTGGTAGATTTCTATGTATTAACGATATCAAGGAATATGGAGATAGTGCAGGACGATGGCATCTAAGAGAAAGACCAGCCATGATCTAGTTGAATGGCAGAGCGAGCACAAGGGTTTAAATGGCTGACTCATCTTACTTTCTATGTTTTTGTGAATGCTTTTTTGAATCATCTTCAAATATCTAACCTCATTTTGCCTAAGCATCTCAAGATCATTTTGCCTTGCTAATGCCACTGAAGGTTGGCTAGTATCTACGTGTTTGTCGTACAGGTTCCCAGAGTTTTACCCTGTGCGTTTTTAGGTGCTAATGCAGATTTTCACCTTGGGATTATAGGACTTGAAAAAGTGATCGGCTTAAGTTTCCTTTTGTATTGCTTACAGTTCATTTATTGAATCAAAAGGCTAGTAACTGAATTGCTCAAGTCTGCCTATAGTTCTTACTAGGAGCTATATAAAAAAAAAAATGCCTGCATTTATTCTTGTTTCCATCCTGCTCCATCCCTTCAGAAGAAAAGATGAAGAGGTATCATATCTTCCAAAAACTAAACAATTTAGCTACAGTAGAAAAATGGTTTAAAGATCTTGTAATATTAGAGATTTATTTGCAATTGTTTATGGAAATACCTATGAAAATTATACATTTCACATAATTACACACTTGCATGTAAAAATGATTTTTCTATCATTTGACAAATAAGTTCTAAATATTCTTACCTGTTATAGATTTTTGGCAGCAGCATTAGTTTTACTTATTGCAGAAAATGCAAAAGGATAGGACTTTGTTTTTGGGTTACACTTAAAACTAAGGCCAGGATTTTGTCAGGCCAGTGAAGTCTCCCTCACAGAGACCAGTTGGGAACCCTCATCAATGGCTGCCATCAGACCTTTCCTGCGATTGAGATCTGGAGTAGCAGAACTCACAACAATCTGTTTGGTTGCTCCTCAAGCTGCCTGCACCACAGGAGCAGTGATAACACTGCACCTATGCTAGGCAAAAAAATTGCAGAAGAAGACCAGGTCATAGATGTGCGAAGGTTGGATTGGAGTCATGGGAGTGGAAAGCGATTTGAGGCAAGGCTAGAGGTTGGCTTTCAGATTCCTTTTTCTGATTCTGTGTTCCTTGATCAAGCGCAGAGTGCTCAACAATGACGGCATCCTCCTCCCTTCTCCCCTTCAAATGATAGGGAGATTGCTCATAAACTGGACAGGTTTTGCAGCATGATTTTCTGAGGGAATGGGAGACATGATTAAATAGGGCAGTATCCATGATTCCCACTATGATGAGCTGCATAAAATCCAGCGCCATAGAGTCTTAAAGCACAGAAACAGACCCGTTGGCCCAACTTGTCCATGCTGACTAAGTGTCCTAAACTTATCTAGTCCCATATCCCTCTAACCTTTTTGCCCATATCCTTCTAAACTTTTCTTATTCATATACCTGACCAAATGTCTTTTAAATGTTGCAACTGTAACCTACCTGTACCACATCTACATAACTATCTGTAGAAAACTCAGTTTTGTCAGTGGAAGTGAGAGAATTATTACACATCAGCTAACAAATTCTTTTTTTATATATATTGCCTAGGAGCTCAAGACAATTGCCAGAACAGTCTCACCAGAAATAAAAACAATATTCAAATAGATTCCAGCTTCATGGAAAGTTAAATGGAAGTTGTTAAGGAAATTATCATTTGACACCAAAAAGGAACTGGAGCTTTTTGGTTGCTGCTTTAACACCAATAGAGATAAGGGAATTCCATATGAGATCTGAAGGAAATAATAAGGCTTACATGTCAGCGGATGAAGAATGACAACAGATGAAGGAGAATGAAGAGTAAAATCATCAACATAAGATTTTGCAGATTTCCAAGAGATGAAAAAATCTCCACGAAAACTCGATTACGTTGATTTTTCTTTTGCAAATGTTAGTAAATGAAGAAACTTATACCCACAGGCATAAATAAGGTAAAGATTTAGTGATTCAGTTACTGTACTGCAAGAGAAATTAGGGATTTGTACATTGAAGGAATACAATCTGAATGAAGCAGATGTACATTGAATAAAATAAACAAAAAGTTGGATGATGAGTGAATCAGGTCATTGATATGGAAAAGAAGCAGAACGGGGGTGACAGACAAAGCCATCTCCTGTTCTGCGATTATTTTCCAGTATTTCAGATGCTCAGTGCAAATTTTATTTTACCAACTAACTTTCTTATGAATATTCTCAACCAAATTGTAAGCTGAACTCTTTAAAATCCAGAGGACACAGATTTGAAAGGAGATGACATTTATCCATGCACAACTTGATTTGATTTGGCTACTTAAAACATTAAGAAAGCAGATTTAATGTATTGAGTCCAAAACGCTTCTCCCCATAGATGCTGCCAGACATGCTGAGTTTTGCTAGCAATTTCTGTTTTTGTTTCAGATTTCCAGCATCTGCAGTTTTTTTTATTCTAATGTCTCTTAATGCTTCTGTCCTTCTGCAGGAGGAAAACATGCACAATAAGTGTGAACATGTGCAAACATTGGGGGTGGGAGGATAGTTGATGCCTGGCATGAAGCCCCTGAATCCTTTTGAGAAGTAGGCCACTGAGCTGGCAGGACACCAAGGGAGCATGCCTGTGAGGAAGGGGAGATTGGATGTCTACAGCCACCTAGTGAGAATGCCTCCGATCTGTTGTTCCCAGTTGCATATCAAGCATCAACATGTAGGATGAGTTATTTTTCAATAACTAATTATTTATTCAGTAAGCGAGGAATTAAATTATATTTGTTTAGTTGTGGAGCACTTTCAGTAATAAGGTAATAGGTTATGGTTTTACTACTGTTTTATGGCCCAAGTTAAACATTGTTTAAGTGAAGTGACAGCATTGATAGTTTGCTAATCACAAAATGTGTAGATGCTTTTAAAGTGAACACAGTTTTTACTCAGGATGCAGCTCTTTGTACTTTAGAATGGTTTAGTTTTGTAATTTTGTACTGTTGGTTTAAAAGAGAAATAGTTAAAGTATATAGCAGGGTACATGTATGTGTTTGTGTTTCTGTTGTGTGTACTTGTATGACTTTGGAATTAGGCTCCAAAGTGAATTTTCTAGTCCTGTAATTGATTTGACTGCTTTATATGTATTTATGAGTGTATTATACTGCACCTTCTATGTGTATTCTGTAACTTCAGTTTTAGTATACTGATCATTTCTATGTACTAATCTTTATGTAGATTCTGCACAGATTTTTATTCTAGAGCAGTTTGTACTGTTCATATTTTTAGTTAACATGTCATAGGCCCCAGAGTCCAGGTGACATTGTGCATTGACAAAAGGTTGTTTTAATTAAAACAGCTTTGGATTTTTGAGAACATTACATGTATCAATTGGGACATTTGAAGCTCTCTCAAATCACTGAGAGTTGACATTACATACTCCTAGACTTGCACATAAATAGCTTCACTGAGAGCACTTTATCAGTAAAGATGTAGAACATTGGCATGTTGATGCAGTCAAACTGTTACAAAGGGGTAATCCTACAAAGGTGATCAGCATTGTCAAAAATGAATCAAGAGACAACAGGAAGTAATATCATTTGATGACCATTACTTTTAAATCAGGAATTGGCTGTACATTGTTTAGCCAATGTGATGTTAATCATACACTGTTCATGAGTTGGCGAGAAGTTAGAGTTCAGGTTGTTTCCGGTCATGTACAGGGGCTGATGGCTAACAAGGGTTAATAAGTAGTAATTCTTAGTGGTTCAGTGCACAGAAAGGAAGAACAAAGACAGAAACACAGAATTCAGGAGCAGAAATAGGCCATTCAGTGCTTCAAGTCTGTTCTGCCACCATTCAATATGATCTATGGTTGATCAGTACTTTGTCCCCACTTTCTCCCCATATCCTTTGATTCCTAAGAACTATATCTACATCTTCAGTCGACAGAAGAGAAAAAGACACCTGCACCCAGTTAACCAGTGTGGTGATCTGGTACCCCAAGTTGGTTTGACTAAAAACCAGTGCTTTTGTCAAGTATTGTTTCTTTCGTACTTGTTATGATAAACTTAATAAATGCTGTGAGACTTTTGAAAATATACTAGTACCTGGAGTGGGCCTTGGAACTAAAAAGGATCTGTAAACTTTTAGATTGGTTGTCTGAACTTAGTCAGTAATTATAATTGACTTAAATCTTACAAGTAGAGTTGAAGTGAACTCAAATACCTTAAAATCCAGCACCCAATCTTAATGAAATCTTAGTTAAGAGTCACAGCGTGAGGCACTAAAAGATCTTTATGGTTTTCTTTGCAGCCCCTAAATCCCACTCCACAGCTAGCGCAAAAATAATTAGAAGTTCTCTTGTTCTGTTGCATTTCTTCCTTTTCACTATTCTTAACTTCAGCAATGTTTATACAAAAGCTGAGATAAGTTGATCAAACATTTGGCATCAAAGCACCTGGATAAATATCAGGAATGAGATGGTTATTTTCTAACATAAAATCAAGAAAGCAGACTCAACATTTCAGGTCCAGTAACCCTTCAGAGTTTATTTTCTAGATGAGTACGTGATATAGTCGATTTACCTTTTGGGTTCTTTTCAGGCTGTTGGGTGAAAATATCGTGTAGTGTATCCCCCATAGCCTGTGACCGGTTTTCCCCTTCATCGTTCTGCCACGGACAACACCTTTGCAGCCTTTACATTGCTTTCCATGTTTGTTACAATTAATTCAATCTGATTCTTTGTGGGCTTTGTTATCCCCTGTGATACAACCCTGCAACCATGGAATTTACAGCCTTTATAATGACTTCAACCCCATACCCTTTGCTTTCATGCACATGGATATCGATCACTTAAGGTAGCAGGGCAATTGGAAAGCACAATAAAGAAGCATACATTGAACAAGGATATGTTGAAACAAGCAAAAATTGCTAGAGAAACTCAGCGGGTCTGGCTACATCTATGCAGAGAAAGCAACGTTAATATTTCGAGTCTGGTGATACTTCTTCACAACCGGATTCAAAACGTTTTCACAGATGCTGCCAGACCTGCTGCGTTTCTTCAACAATTTCCTTGGCTTCAGATCTCCACCATCTGCGGCTCTTCGTTTTATTTTAGAGGATATGTTGAACTTATGCAATGCACCTGTTGGACCTCAGTATTCTGCGTCACACCTATGAGACGAACGTTAACACATTGCATAGAGTTCAGAACAAATTTACAAACATGATTCCAACCATGAAACATTCCAGTTGGGCACAGTTTGAAGGAATTGGGACTGCTGCCCCGCCCCATCGAGCGAGCTGCAGATTGGAGGGCAGGCAGCACCGTGTGTGGCCTCGCCCCTACTGATTCGGTTGTTGATTGGAGGAGAGGCTGTGTTGTGCAGCCTTTTGATTGGTGTTGATGCCCCGCCCCCACACTGATCTGGCCGCTGATTGGCGGAAAGGCTGTGCGGGCGGGGAGTGGTTAGAAGAACCTTCAGGCGGAGGGGGCAGATGCCGCTACGATGGGCTCGGGGCCGGACGAGTTGTTCGCACTGAAGGAGTTGTCGTGCCTGGCTGTGGATGATGATGATGATGATGATGATGATGATGCCGACGACGACGACCTGTCCGCACTGAGCCGGACTATCAGGAGAGGCGGGCTCACGACGCTCTCTGCAATTTCTTCACGGCCGCCGGCGGCTGGGAGGTGAAGCCTCGCTACCACCTGGACACAGCCTTCAGGGCGGACTAGGGCCCGGCGGGAGGCCTCGTCGTCGGTGTCCTGTGCGAGTACGACGCCCTGCCCGAGGTTGGTCACGCCTGTGGACACAACCTGATCGCCGAGGTCGGTGCTGCTGCTTCCCTAGGGCTGAAGGCGGCTCTGGAGACGATGCCTGATCTGAAAGTTGAGGTGATTTGAAGAATGTGACTCATTTCTTTTTAGTTCGTGTTTAAATAAATTTGATAGTAAAACGATGTGCTTAGAGTATGCCTCTTTCAAAAAAACAAAACTGCGCTGAAAACCTGAAATAAAACAGCAAAATGCTGCATTATCTTCCCATCTAGTAACGAAATGACCTTTGATCTGTCGGAGGCTAAACTGCTTTTGGTGTTATTTTGGGGGAAACTTGCTTTTTTTTTTAAAAGCTTATTTTTTTGTGCGATTAAAGTGGCAGTAATGCCAAATACTGTATGTTGAACTTTGACGTTTGTTTTCTGACATGGTGAAATGATAAACCGCAGCAATTGGTTGAGTACATATTGCACCCCGGCCAATAACACCTGACGCGTAAACATGTTTTGCCCGTGGACTAGGTCAGCAGTGTGACACATCAGATTTCAAGGTACAGTTTCCTAGACTAGTGCTGCCAGTGTGACTTTTTTTTCCTGATGCTGAAAAATCCAAAACCGCAATTGAAGCAGCATACTAATGCTTAAAGTTGACGTTTTAAAGTGTAGATCAGGTCATAATCTGACAGATATGTAGTACTTCAGAAGTGTAGATTGAGATTTTGTGAACTCATGTAAGTCTCACTGAAGCTCTCAATGTTTCTCAAACAAGTCTGTCTCACTCCTAATCCTTCCTCTCCAATATACATTCATAATGGGATCAGCCCTCTTCTACCAACTTTTGGCCATGGGCTGTTGGAGCAACCCTATCTCTCTGCTGGCCAAGACATAGTTTTGAATGTTAAACCAGGATGAACTGCCTTCCAAGTTGGAGCTAGTGGCTGTCTTTTGCCCCAGTTAAGGGTAGGGGCAGCTAACTTATTAATCCTGTGGGTAGGATTATCCAGTCTCTGCAGATTGAGAAAAGATAATTGGGCACATTGGTCCTGCTAAGAGACTGCCCTTTTCCTTAACATCTTGGCAATTAAGTGCTGCATTAGAGTCATGTACACATGAGTACAGTGCCCTGTCCAAAATTGGGCACCAATGGACACAACCTGATCAGCTGCTTCTCTGAATGCATTGCCTGACCTAAAAGTTGAGGGGATATCCACGACTATGTCGTAGAGTCATACAGCATAGAAACGAACCCTTTGGTCCAACTAATCCCATTTGCCTACTCCTCTACCCATATCCCTCCAAATCTATCCAAATGTCTTTCAAATGTTGTAATTGTACCTGCATCCACCACTTCCTTAGGAAGTTCATTCCACACCTCAATCGCTTTGTGTAAAACAGAAAAATAGCCTCGTGTCTTATTTAAATCTCTTTCCACTCACCTTAAAAATGTGCGCTCTTGTCTTGAAGTTCTCCATCTTAGGGAAAAGATGACTACTATCAACTCTATACCTCTTATTATTTTATGAAGTTCTATCAGGTTGCCTCTCAACCTCCTATACTCCTGTTGGGTGGTGGGGGGTGGTGCTAAAGTCCCAGCCTTTCCTTATAACGCAAACTTTCCATAGCTAGCGATCCTGTGGCTCATTTTGAATAAATTTGATGTGACTGGAGTGTGTACTCCAGTATCATCCTCGATTTGCTACTAATTAAGACCTTCACATAAGCATTTAATACCTTCTTTAAGGCCCTTTAACACCAGCAGCCTGCTATTCTGACTTCCTCTCTGACAAGTGGTTGGTTTTTGGCTGCTAAACTAGGGTGACCTGGTTTCTAAATTGTGCAAATGAAGACTACACCCTCCAATGTGGAGGTATTGGTGTTGGACTGGGGTGGACAAAGTCAAAAAACACATGATACCAGGTTATAGTCCAACAGGTATATTTGAAGACACAAGCTTTCGGAGTCTTGCTCCTCGTTCAGGTGTCAGTGAGAGGAATGGCATCAGATACAGCTTTTATAAGCTAAAGATCAAAGGATCATAGAACTCGTGCGAATGTGTTGAACAAACTTAAAATGGTTGTTAAATCTCTAATCAGTTAGAATGGATTAATATGCATTTCCCAGAAATTCTTTCAAGTCACTACCCTGAGATAACTAAAGGTTTTGTTAGTATATCCAGAGGTGATATCCCAAGTCGGACAATACATTTTAGGTGTGAGGCCTTGTTTAGAATCTGGCTGTGTATTAACTTGGAGTCAGACTGGTTTAATTTCCAAAGCAGGAATTTATAAAATGCCACATTGTCTATAAATTGTGTCTATTTTGAACAAAATAGAATGTATCTGTAAATGCAAATTCACCCCATAGATTTGTGTGGGTGTGTGTGAGGGAGAGACAGAGTACGTGTGTGCATGCACGCGGGTGTGGGAGGGGGAGCACGTGGGATGGAGCAAGCGTGTGGGAGAGGGAGCGCGTGTGAGAGTAGAGAATGTAAAATGTGGTGGTGTCACCTGTAGTGTGACATGAACCAAAGATCACTGTTGAGGCCATGATCATGGTACCGAACCTGGCTATCAGTCTCTGCTCAGCAACTCTGCATTGTTGTGTATCGTGAAGTCTGTCTTGGAGGATATTTACCCGAAGATCTGAGGCCAAGTGACTTTGACCACTGAAGTGTTCCCCCGCTGGGAGGGAACAATCCCCTCTAGCAATTGTTGTATCAGATGCCACTTCTCTCACTAACACCTGGAAAAGGAGCAAGACTCCTAAAGCTTGTGTCTTCAAATAAACCTGTTGGATTATAACCAAGTTTTGTGTGATTTTTGACCTAGTTCATTTGCATAAATTGACGGACGGAATAGCAGGCAAGGCAGTGACTGGTAAAGGCTGCACCTCTGCCCTGGCCTGCAGTGCCCCCTTGACGTCCACTGTCAAGACCTGAAAGAAAGCAATATACATTATTGCCAGATCTCCTGAAGCCTGGGCAAATGACTTATGTATAGGCTCATGTGGTGCAGTGGTAGTGTCCTATCCCTGGGCTTGAAGACCCAGTTTCAAGTCCTACCTGCTCCTGAGATGTGTAATAATATGACTAGCCAAGTTGATTTTTAAAAAGAATATTGGTCACAGACACTGCTGACCTCTGATTAGCTGGCAGCTTCTTGCAGCCTGGACTTTGAAATTCCTGATTTCACTAAGAAGCTCACTTCTCAGTTGAGTACCTCTTAATGGAGCTTGATCTGGCAAGCTTTCCCATGGGAGATGGGAATCGGTTGGCCCTGAAGAAGTCTCCCTTCACATTTGATTCATGGAATGCTAAATCTTGGCTTGTCCCACTGACTAAGAACTTAGCATTTTCATAACATTTTTAGTTGCAATTTACAGCCCTTCTTATGCTGAGAAGAAACCTGTAATTGATGCTGTTCCCATTCAGACTGTGTCAAGAAATAATTAGAAAGGTTAATGACATCCTCTTGTCATTGTCCACACACTCACCATTGAGTCAGAGAAATGTACAGCATGGAAACAGACCCTTTGGTTCAACTTGTCCATGCTGACCAGATATTCTACATTAATCTAGTCCCAGTTGCTAGCATTTGGCCCATATCCCTCTAAACCCTTCCTATTCATATACCTATCCAATTGCCTTTTTAAATGTTGTAATTGTACCCTCTGCCTTCACCATTTTCTCTGGCAGCTCATTCCTTACACGCACCACCCTCTGCTTGAAAAAGTTGCCCTTTAGGTCCCTTTTAAATCTTTCCCCTCTCACCTTAAACCTGTGCCCTCTAATTTTGGACTCCCCTACCATAGGGAAAAGACCTTAACTGTTCACCCTATCCATGCCACTCATGATTTTATAAACTTCCATAAGGTCGCCCCTCAGCCTATGATGCTCCAGGGGCAAATACCTCCAGCCTCTCCTTATAGCTCAAACCTTCCTATCCTGGCAACATCCTTGTAAATCTTTAATGAAACCTTTCAAGTTTTACAGCATCTTTCCTATAGCAATCTTCCTATCTCTTTATGTACATCAGTTCTAGAATGGGCCAAGGAGCAAGAACCCCCACCTCGAGTTAGTCAGCACACTACAGTGACTTTTTAAAATGGTCTTGAGAAAAGGTAGTAGTAATCGCAGGGATAAGTCTTCTGGTGCTGCAATCAGATTCAATAGGAGAACAAAGAGGGAGGTGAAAATTATGGGTCAAGTTCTTCACAGTGCTGACTTCAGCTGGACTCTTCATTACGAATTCAGACAGTGAGACAGAAGCACAACAAAAGTCGGTCTGGATGCTTCCTGGGTCTTGGTGCTGCGTCCTGACTTGGAGAAGGAGCAGCCCGTGACCACATATTCCACTGTAACATGGCGTTTGCCATCTGAGCCAATATTTGTCAACTGTATGTGATGAACCAAAAGTAAGAATCACCTAACTGATGCATTCATGAGCTTCCCCCTGCTTTCTGTTAAGTTGTGATCATTTGAAAGTTGGCATTATTCTGTTAAGTGCAAGATGCAAAGCTTTGGCAACATGATTCTTCAGCAAAACAAAAACTTCATAGAACTTGCTGCCATAAGGAGTAGTTGAAGATCATAGCTCAGATATATTGAAAGAAAGTGAGAAAAACACAAAGCTGAAAGAAGAAATGGAAGGATAAACTTTGAGGCAAACCTGTGTGATCTTTATTAATTACTTAATGAATGCAAATCTCTGAAACAAGATAATAATCTTATTTTCTGAGTTTAAAGTCATTAATCGACTACATAATGCACAGAGGAGTCGCTCCTTGTCAAGGTGTAGTATAGCTTGTATTCTTGCAAATGCAGAAGGGATTTAGACTGAGGCTGTATCTATGGTCGTTGGCTGTGCAGGGGCCTGACTTTTCTTGAACTTGTTCAGTGAGGTGCGGAGTTCAAAGCTTTCCATTTGACAGATGGCAATTATCATAGGAACTTGTTAGTCACTTGTCATGCTTTCCATTCTTTTATCTGTAAATCATCTGCTGGTGGATCCTCCACAGGAAGGGCTTAGGTAGTGCATCAAGGTCAAAGGGTTACGAATAGGTCATCATTGAGTGGGTAAGTGAGATACAACACAAATGGTTTCAACCAGTTTGTGAGTTTTTGTCAGACAGCAGATATGTTACAGGTTGTGTTTACAAGGGTGGGAAGCCAGGGGAGGGATGTTTAGCAGATGCTTCCAGCTTTACACGTAGTTACAATCAATCGAATACCATCAAATGTGGATGATCTTGGCCAGATAGGCACACAGTACTCTGTTGCAGAATATGAGGCCTAGTGCTAAGGCCCAAAATGTGGAAGCAGTACCCATAATAGATCTGGCATTTTGGCTTTGTTACTGGTTTTGACCTTTTGCTACTGTTTTCTTCAGATGTTCCAGGAAGGGCAAAGTCTCATTCCAAAGTATGTTGGGTTGGAATCATGCTTTCTTCTCTGACTATCCATGTAGGTATACAATTCATCTTTGATATTGGAAGGTGGAGTACACTAGGCATGGTGAGGAATTCAATGTGCTGTAATTGACCATCAATTTAATAACATCTTCTTTGAGGACCTGGACCAGAGTGCACGGAGGTTGGTTGGCACAGGCACAACTTTTGTGACACGGTTCACTGAAAATGTTGCAACTCAGCTGTGTGATATAAAGTGAGAATAGTGCTGTTGGTGTGTACAAGCTCAACATTCCTCTGTCTTACAAAGATGTTATAACATTTAAACAGTGTGTACTGTATGCATGAATTCTGAGTATTTTTAAACGTTAAATCAAGTAAATACCTTGTAACATTCTGATTGGAGTGTAGTTTCAGATGTTTACTTCTGTTGCTGTGTAGCCTAAATGTGGCGCTGGTGTATGTATCCTACTGAAGCCAAAAACATATTCAGGAAGTATTTCACAGTACTGGCAAAATATTCTGTATTTTGTTTGGATTTGGACTTGATACTAAATCACAGTAAGAAAATTCTTGCTGGGGGAAATCACCATTCCAGCAAAATTTAGAATGTAAAACCAGCAAGGTTTATTGGACATTAAAGATTGACGCGTCACGTTATGACATGATACACAAGTTCCATACATATTTACCGTCTTTCCCTTGTATCCCATGATTCTGCAGTCTTCTTGGTTCATTGAACCTGGTGTCTTGACTCATGATGTAATTCAATACTTAATTTTAAAGTTGTTGGTTAAGTTTATATGGAAATTTGGGATTCAGGAGCAAGTTTATCTACTACCCCTGTTTTTTGTGGAACGTTGCCAAACTACAGTATAGAAAGGTTTGAAAATAAAAAGGCTTGAGAAGACAAGATTCATGGTAGTATTAGTCTGTATGTCTGACGGAACTAAATGAATGTGAATGGCAATTTTCAAATGTAAGACCAAACCAAACATCAAGCTCCATGCAGGAATTTCTGTGTGTGTCCATGGTACAGGTTTAATGAATTGGGATACAGTGAAATTAGGGATTGATAATCCCAGGAGATAGGCATCCTTTTTTTTCCTATATAAAGAATGCATTTATTAGTGTGAGACATGTTTAAGTCCCTTGTAACTGTTCAGATCAAAAAGTGCATTTGGAGGCTTCAACGGTCAACTTGTACACCAGGATCTGAGGTGAATTCTCTAATTTTTCATCTTATCCCTGTAGAAATAACCTCTAATTTTTGGTTAGCATTTGTTATAGACTTATTAATCTGCATTGTTACTTTTAGCTATTTTTGTATTTCAACATCCCTTTGGTCCTCTACTCCATTTAATTCTTATTTTCCAAGTAAAACATGATCTTAGATTTCTTACTAAAATGTAGTACCTCACACTTGTGTGATTAAATTCATTTGCCAATCATGTACTCATTCTGAGGAAGGGCCACCAGACCCAAAACGTTAACTCTGTTTTTTACCTTCACAGATGCTGCCAGACCTGCTGAGCTTTTCCAGCAACTTTGTTTTTGTTCCTGATTTACAGCATTTTGGTTTTTATATGCTCATTTTGCAAGTTTAGTAATATCTTGTCATTTCTTGCAATCCTCCATTAAACTGACCACTCATGCCTTCCCCTTAATTTGCTATCACGTGCAAACTTAGCACTTGTCTTTGATTACATAGTTTATATCACTAATATACATTGTAAATGATCCAATGGAACCCCATAATCTACTTCCTGCCACTCTGAATATTTACACTTCACCACTCTCTACTTTCTGTCTTGCAGCCAGTTGTCTATCCCTTATGTTATTTGTCCTCTGATCTTATTCATTAGTTTGTACTTCTGAAAATCTTAAGAGTTACTTAAAATTGTATACTTAAGTATACAATGAGACCCCGTAGTCCTCTTCAAGAATTCAGCGAGAATGGTCAGCAAGACTTGCACCTTTTGGAATTAAAATTGATTTGAGAATTTCTGGGCAAAATATATACTTTTTCAAAGCTTTTCATCTTGCACTGATTAGGATCATTCAGAAGAAATACCAAAGTAAGAAAACACCAGGAATATTATATAAGAGAGCTGATTGGTTGGCAACTGGACTCTTGATTGGGAGAGGCATTGCTATGAAAAATACATCTGTTAATGATAAGTGACAGTTAACTTCGAAGTTCTGTTTAATGTAGACTGGTTAAGCATTGCCCTGCAAAATGAGCTAGAGAATAATTGTCACCTATTTTATTGAGCTGAGACAAGCAGTAAGTGTACGTATTCTTACTGTATACAAGAAAAGATTGTATATAATAAAGTATACAGGTGTGCTGTTTTTTATTGGCTGACACCTCTTGCAGCAGTTCCAGAACACAGACAAGACAACATGGACACAGATTGGGAATTCTGGTGGGGTGGGGTTGTGAACCCCAGGGAGGGGATAGAAGTCATCAGTAACCACAGTGGTGGTGTTATTTCTGTTTAGCCTTTACAGGGTCTTCATGTATGATTAGGCAATACTTCTGTTGGCTCCCAGAACATAAGAATTAAACATGGGTAATGTAGTCCTGAAAAATTCAATAGATATTTATTACAGCTCCAGGTATGTATATATATATTGCCATCACAGACACTTAACCCTTCAACGTATCATGCCTCAAGTGGCCCCAGTTAAGATGAAGACTGATACCTTTCTACCATCAGGATAAGGTGATGATGTTGTGAGCATGTCCCTTAAAGTATACTCCATAATACCAATGGGATACAACCCAACAGGAGGGGGTGATGGATTTGGGTTTTGGAAGTCGGGTTGCCATTTTTGTAACACTGTCCCTGAAGTACACAGGGTAGCCCCAAAGTAGAAACCACCCTTTCTGCTTTTTCAGATTTGGGAGCAGTAATTTGTGAGATTCAGCTCACTATGTGCGTTGCTGTATTGCCAGTTGTGCTTCATTTTGATGGAGTTACTATCTCATTATTTTTAACCATCTTTTAATTGACTCTTGTTCTGAAACTCCATGTATTCCCTGGTTATTCCTTTCTTAGTTTACTTGGTCCTATTCGTTCCCTGTTTCATTTATGTTAGGCTTACTTCAGATATAGTCAAACTTTATCCCCATTTCCACTAATTTTTATCAGTTTATAGTCTTTTCTACAAAAACATGGGAGCAGGAAAAGGCCATTTCGCCCTTCAAGCCTGCTCCACTATTAACTAAGTATCCAGATTCCACTTTCTCACCATACTCTTTGATCCCTTTAACCCCTTCTTGAAAACATTCAATGTTTTGGCCTCAACCGCTTTCTGTGGCAGAGAATTCCACACACTCTGGGTGAAGAAATTCCTCTTCAACTCAGTCCTGAATTGCCTATCCTGTACCCTTAGACTGTGACCCTCAGTTTTGGACTTCCCAGTTATCAGGAACATCCTTCCCGCATTCAATTTGTCTAGTCCTGTTAGAATGTTAAAAGTTTCTGAGATCCCAGTCTCATTATTTACCTTCTCCACTTGGATACCATTCCTATTCTGGTTCAGTTGGAGGCCATTTCCTTGGTACAACTCCATACTGCCCTAGTATTGATGCCAGTGGCCAATGAAAAGAAGCTCCTGTTTCCCACAGCAGACCTTGAATTGCCCTGATCTGTCTGACTTCATACCAGTTTACGTATGGGTCAGGCAACAATTAAATGTTTATCACAATTGAGCCCCTGCTTTATAATTTAGCATCCATATTCCACACTTCATCACAAGGATTTTTTCCTTGATCTTACCTACGTAATTTGTTCCAACTAAAAACCATCATTGTATTTTCGTTCTACAATTCTAGATATCAAAGCACCTTGCAGAGTTTGGGCCCAGTGCAAGTGTTAATGACCCCTGTAAAAAAGAGTCTTGTGAAATAATCCTGTTAGCTCATATTTAATAAATGGCTTATAAAGAATATATGTGTGTGTTGCTATTTGTAAATTTTTGGCCTGATGTTGCAATATACAATTTGTATTCATTTTTTTTTACCAATCTATCCAGAAAGCTTGGTATTTTGCCACCTGGTTGTCATTTTATTTGAACTATCATGTACCGTGAGCAGTTCTATTGGAGCAAGCTGAAAGCTATAGCTACCGTTTGAAGCACTGTTCTACCATGATTATTTTCCGTTGAAAAGCTTTTCGGTTTGGGACTGGGAGTTATTGAGTCTGCAGATTTCTGAACAGCAGATCGACCATCACTGAAGTGATGTCATGTGGTTCCTACTGAGTTCATTAAAATGGACAAGGTATATAAACATACAAAATAGGTGCAGAAGTTGACCATTTGGCCCCTTGAACCTGACCTGTAATTTGATAAGATCATAGCTGATCTGTTTGTATTTCTAATTCTATATCCCCATCTATATCTGTTAGCCCTTGATCACCCCA
This sequence comes from Rhincodon typus, assembly GCF_021869965.1. Classification (NCBI taxonomy): domain Eukaryota; kingdom Metazoa; phylum Chordata; class Chondrichthyes; order Orectolobiformes; family Rhincodontidae; genus Rhincodon; species Rhincodon typus. The sequence goes on from NC_063336.1 coordinate 35,082,978, forward strand.
CCTATCAAGAATCTGTCTACCTCTGTCTTAAAAATATTCAATGACCCCCACCTCCATTATCTTCTGAGGCAGAGTTCCAAATTACACAGCCCCCTCAGGAAATGTTCTCCTGTATCCTGAAAGAGTGACTCCTAATTTTGAAACAGTGTCCCCTATTTATGGACTGACAGATAAGAGGAAAACACCCTTTCCATGTCCAATTTGTCAAGGATCTTATAAACTTCAATCAAGTCACTGCTAACCCTCTAAACCCTAGTGGAAACAAGCTAAGCCTGTCCAATCTATAGACAGCGAATAAAAGAGCCCACTCAGTGCAACTATCAATCCAGTAAACCTTCTCTGAAATTTCTCCAATGCATTTGCATCCTTCTTTATGTAAGGAGGTCAAAAATACACACGGTATTCAAGATGCAGTCTCACCAGTGCCTTGTATAACTGAAGCATAATATCCTTAGTTTTACATTCAATTTCTCTTGTCATAAAGAATGGCATTCTATTACCCATTACCCTTGATTGCATGCTGTGTCTGCATAGTAACATTTTGTGTCTCATGCGCCAGAACATCTCAATCCTTCTGCACCTTGGAATTCTACAGTTGTTTAATATTGTGTTATTTTTTTCTTCCTGCCAAAGTGAACAACTCCATGTTTTATCACATTACTCTCCATCTGCCAAATCTTTGATCACTCGTTCAGCCTATCCATATCCAACTGAAACTTCCTATACCATTATTATGTAATTAGCCTAAAGGAATTCCTGGCACCAAGGGAATGGGGGAATGAGTGAGTAAGGGTTAATTGGGTGTGAATTGTTTGTATAAATATGGGGAGCTAGTAATCAGTAGGGTGTTAAGGTTTCTAGAGTGTGGTTCATTGAAATAAAGCTCTCACTGACAGTGTGAGCTTCCTTTATTAATGGGATGAGGACATCGCTGGCCAGGTAGCATTTATTGTCCATCCCTAATTGCCCAGAGGTAGTTCAGAGTCAACCACATTGCTGTGGGTCTGGAGTCACATGTAGGCCAGACCAGGTAAGGATGGCAGTTTCCTTCCCTAAAGGACATTAGTAAACCAGGTGGGTTTTTCCCAACAATCGACAATGGATTCATGGTCATCATTAGATTCTTAATTCTAGATATTTTATTGAATTCAAATTCCACCATCTGCCATGGTGGGATACGAACTTGGGTCCCCAGAATATTATCCGGGTCTGGTTTAACAGTCCAGCGATAATACCACTAGGCCATTGCCTCCCCTAAACATTTTGGACTTGGACTCTGATTAAAAAAAACACTTAATGCCTAGTCAGTAAACACTTGAGTTTTTGTTTTCAGCGATAACCTTTGATATAGTACCTTCTCAAATGCTTTCTGGAAATCCAGGTATAGTACATTGACAGGGTCCCCTTTGTTCACAGCTAGTGTTATTCATTCAATAAATTGGTTCAATTGTTTTTGCATATAATGTTTTAGATTGCCAGTTATGTAGAGTCATGCCATTTTACAGTCAATGTTTCAAACAAACTACAGGATATAATGTGTAGTTTATCTTATTTTGCCAATTTATATTTGCACAATGTTTCACGTGCTGTTTTACTAGCCTCAAGGTGATTTAATGTGTTATTTTCACCAGATTATGTGAAAAACTCTGAATTTCATTGTTTCCATGCCCTTCCCTCATCTCTTCAATCCCATCATCGTAATTTAGGTTTCAGTGATTGGTACCCCAGCTGAAGAAGATCGTGGAGGAAAAATTGATCTCATTGAAGTGGATGTATTTAATGATCTGGATATGGTACTCATGGCCCACCCTTCACAACAAGATGTTTCTTACCTGCCAAGTGTTGCTTTGAGTGAGTAAATCACATAGTGGTTGATTATTCTTTTTGGATCTTTCTGAAAGAGATTACATAAATTATCAATACATTAATTGTTACTGTTGTATTTCTTTTTTAAAAGTGAAAAATGTATTGAAAATGTAATTTGTACGTGTATGGAATGCTTTTCTAAATTTACAGTAGCTTTAAGATTAGTCACTGGTAGTTTTATTTTGAAACTTACATTTCCTCATATTTTCTCCTGCCTATTAAAATTTGACTTGACTATTTTAAAAAGAGTGCTTTCGTTTTCATTTACTTTAGTTTTCTTTCAATGACAATTCATTTTTCCAAAGCAGTTAAAAAATACATTTCCACAATACTTCTTTTAAAAAAGAGCTTCAGTATAGCATATTTTACATTCTTTGGTGATCTGAAGTGCATGATAGTCAGTTAAATACATGTGGAAGTATCATCAGTCTTCTAAGAAAACGTGGCAGTATATTTACTTTCACCAGCATTCCAAAACTAGTATTGAAATAGTGTTAGATTGTTTTTGTTTCTGTGTTTAAATTGAAGCTTTCAATGGAACACTTCGTGCACGTAGTCACATATGATAGTTAAATTTTATCAGTAAAATGTAACTGCACTGTAACTGTTATTGTAAATAACTACAAAATATGTGCATACACAATTTGTGATGTTGATTGTGGGATATTCGTTGTTGATTTTGTTCAAGATACTGAGGGGGGTTCTCCAGCTGTTCTTCAAATAGTGCCTTGGAATTTTTTACGTTGACCAGAGACAAGACCTCAGTTAACATCTCATTCAATAGATGGTAATTTTTGGCCACCAAGCATATTATGCAGATATGGTTGTTGACTTGCTCGCCAAGCTGGTAAGTTTGATGGCAGACGTTTCGTCACTATTCTAGGTAACGTCAAGAGTACACCTCCGGTGAAGCGTTGGTGTTCTGTCCCGCTTGCTACTTACGTGTCTCGGTTTGCTAGGGTGGGTAGATAGTAGTTGGTACATGGGATCCAGCTCTACATCTAAACCCAGCACTGTCAGACAGATAGTAGCCCCAACACTAAGTAGAAGGAATGAAGGAAACACATTCAACACACTAGAGAGGAAGGCCCTACAACGACTCCAGAGAGACAGGAACTTTGTGGACAGAGGCTGCATTACTGTCATACTGAACAGAATACAGTACATCAAGAAAGCAAATACTTTACTTGCAGATACCAACATCTACTAACAGATGGCGATAGACCCAACACTGCAGCTAGAAAATCGTATTATAACCACCCTGAGGAATCTACACAAAACGGGTGAAATTAGCAAATTTGATTACCAGAGAATGAAACCAGAGGGATCAAACATACTCCATTTCTATGGATTCCCCAAGGTACACAAGCCAGAGGTCCACCTCAGATCCACGGTCTCACTTCTGGGTACACTGACGTACAGACCAACGAAAGAACTACAAAGGAGACGGAAATACCTAGTAGACGGCTCAAACTGCTCCATCCACTCTGCCCAAGAATTTCTCAACATCATAAGAACGCCAGACTCGATGAGGACGAGATCATGGTCTCCTTCGATGTGACTGCACTATTTACCTCCATAAACATCCCCCTAGCTAAGGAAACACTAGCCTCGTTACTAGACAGACCAGGGATACAGACACCCGACAACACCAACAGCAAAGACAGCACCCCAACCTACTGGATCTGTGCCTCACAATGCGCTTCACTTTCAACGGCAAGGTATACGGACAAATCAATGGAACACCCATGGGATCATCGATATCAGGATTAATAGTGGAAGCCGTAATGCAAAGACTGGAATGGACAGCCCTTCTCACAATCCAACCAAATCTATGGATCCACTATGTGGATGACACATTTGTTATTAGCAAACGCTGTAAACTGGAGGAAACCCATCTACTCATGAACAACATGCTCACTGGCATAAAATTCACAAGGGAAGAGGAGAACAACAGATTTCCCTTCCTGGACATAATGGTCAAACGTAAGGCCAACAGTGAGCTCCAGACTAGCGTAAACAGGAAGGCCACCCATGTGGATCAGGTACTCAACAACAACAGCAATCATTCCAAACCCACAAGGGGAGCTGCATCAAAACACTGATCAAGCGAGCTACAACACACTGCAGCACCCCAGAGCTGCGCAAAGCCAAAACAACAATTACTCAAAAAGCATAGATGACAGATACCTACACAACAGACCCCAACAGGAAGATGCAACACATCCAGAGACTCTAGTCAAGCTACCATACATTACGAACACATTTGAAATGACCACCAGATTACACCACCCCTAGGAATCATGGTAGCCCACAAACCAACAGCTACACTACAGCAGCTACTGATGAGAATAAAGGATCTGACAACCACAGCTAACAGAACCAACATTACTTACAGGATATCATGCAAAGACTGCCAAAAACATGACATGGTGCAAACGGGAAGGCAACTAGCCATCAGGATTCACGAACATTAACTAGCTACCAAGAGACATGACCAACTATCGCTCATTTCAATACACGTGAACAAAAAGGGGACGCCAATTCAACTGGGACAACGTAGCCATCCTAGGATAAGCCAAGCAAAGGTATGCACGAGAAATCCTGGAGGCCTGGCACTCAAACCGGAACTCCATTAACAAATATGTAGAACTGGATCCCCTATAACAACTACTAAAAAACAAATCCGGAAGTGATGCCACCCACCCCAGCAAACCGTGACACATAAATAGCAAGCGGGACAGAACATAGATGCTTCACCAGAGGCGCACTGATGATGTTACCTAGCATGGTGACAAAACATTTATGAACAAACTTACCGACTCAGCGAGGAAGTCAATAACCGCATCAGCAACCCGAGCTACAAATCTTCCCAAAAACCTTGAATTATGCAAATATGGTTGTTCAATGATTATTTTACTTGACGGAGAACATACAGTCAAAGTCCATCATGGCAGTTTGAGAATTTGAATTCAGTTCGTAATCAAAATATAGCTGTTACAAATATGTGACCAAGAAGCTGTTGATTTGCCACTTAGAAACTAAACTGCTCCATTAACGTCGTCCTTGCGCAAGGAAATCTGCCATTCCTGCCCCTTGTGGTCTGTATTTGAGTACACTCCCAACTCACATGATTCAAACCCTCAGTTCTCCAGGCAACTGGGGATTGACAATAAATGCCAATCTGGCCGGCGGCACCCATAACCCAAAGTCAGTTTTTTTAAACAAAAGAAGCAAAAACTGTGGCAGCTGGAATGTGAGTTGTGTGGTAAATCTACTGATGCCAATTTTGATCTTACTCACGATTCTGTTAGACTGACATAAGTTAAAACCAGTCCTACGGTTGTAGTTCATCACATGTAGTCCCAGTATAATCAACAGCATTCGTATGTTTATTCTGGTGTAATGCAAGCTTTGAACTTTTAATTCTTCAACCTCCCTCAGCTTTAATATCTGCTTCTGTCACAGCACAATCCCATATATACTGGATTTCACAAAATAAGATCCTTCTTTCCACCCATTTCATTATTTGAGTTCCCTTAGAGTGAGTCCATCAATTTGTGCAGATTTCAGAGGCTGTAACAGTTGTATTTCTAGTCAATCAACAAAGATAATGTCCTTTTTTAAAAAATGTGAAGTTCCCTTTCTCTTCCTACTTTAATCTGCTTTAGATTATAATATGTGAAGTAGATTCAAGAGGAAATATTCTGGACGGTTGTCATTACCTACCCAGAAAGCAAGGTCTGTCCATTTTGGTAACAAATCTGAATTCACTTGGTACCACGTTTATTTGAAAACAGTTCCCATAAACAAATCTGATTTTTGCTCACCTCACTTTTCTGAGAGCTGTATGGCAGCTTTCCCAAATTTCAAATAATGTTTTTGATTTTTTGAAAAGTCAGGAGTGTAGCTTCAACAATTTTTTTTGGTGCAATTTCCGGAAGAAAACCAAGTATTGTTTGATGTTTTTGAAAGGCTATGGGTGATTATATAGGAAACAAAATATCATGGTGTATTTTTCACTTGGAGCTGATGTGCAGACTGAAATTTTGGCATTTAACCTTGTGTTTGCAAACAGTGTCTAATGTTCACACATGCAAGCTAAATATGGAACTTTCAGTTCTTTGAAATGAAGGGAGCATTACAAGGTAAACATTTGTAACTTAATGTTCCACAGTGGTACTTTTTTTTTCATTTTTGTGCATTTATTTGTTCTATATTTTCAGGATCATTGTAAAGTATTTTGGAAAAGCCACTCATGCTGCTGGTTATCCCTGGGAAGGATTAAATGCATTAGATGCTGCAGTTTTGGCTTACAACAACTTGTCAGTATTAAGGCAACAGCTAAAACCCAATTGGCAACTTCATGGTAGGTTGATTACATTAAGGATGCATTATTTCAGCCATTGAATCACATTGCTGCAAACAGTTGTTGACATCTGTTTTGATAAATATTTGTTTTTTGTTTCTGTAGAAACTCAAAACAGAATTTTATGCATCCCTAGGTCAGGCTGGAAGGCAAGCAAGAAGTGTGAAATTGGGTGTAATGTGATAGACGCTGTGCTTGGTGCCTACTTACCTGTCCCACTGTAATTTTGAGTGACAAGGAGGTGTCAGGTGGCCCATCCCCCATTGGATCAGTTGAGGCCCTTAAGTGGTCTGCTCAGTATGCTGCTGGGCAAGGAATTGCTTCACATGCTCTTGGGCCTATTGGAGGCTCCACCATGGTTCTCTCCCTTACCAAGGTCTCCTAGCCTGGCCGTCAGAAACCCCACTACATTTACCTCTCCTGATGTCACTGGTGATGATCTCTGCTCGGGTCTACTTGCTGTTCCAGCAGGCCTTCTGCCACTATTGGGACCAATCAACTGACTGCCAGCTGTGTGAGATGAGACTTCCTCTCCATTTAGAGCAGATGTCTTGCCCTGAGCCAAATTGCACCCTGCTGAGCATTAGAGCATAGAACATAGAACAGTACAGCACAGTACAGGCCCTTCGGCCCACGATGTTGTGCCGAACTTTTACCCTAAACCTAAGGTCTTTCTAACCTCCACCGCTACCTTATACTATCATCCATATGCCTATCTAATAGCCACTTAAATGCCCCTAATGTGGCCGACTCCACTACCCTCTCCGGCAATGCATTCCACGCCTCTACCATTTTCTGAGTAAAGAACCTACCTCTGACGTCTCCCCGATATCTACCTCCTTTCACTTTAAAACTATGTCCCCTCGTAAAAGCTACCTGCACCCTAGGAAAAAGTCTCTGGCTGTCTCTCTATACCTCGGATCATTTTGTACACCTCTATCAAGTCACCTCTCGTCCTTCATTGTTCTAAAGAGAAAAGCCCTAGCTCTCTCAACCTTTCGTCGTAAGACCTTCCCTCCATTCCAGGCAACATCCTGGTAAATCTCCTCTGCACCTTTTCCAACGCTTCCTCATCTTTCCTGTAATGAGGTGACCAGAACCGGACACAATACTCCAAATGTGGCTGAACCAGGCTTTTGTATAGCTGGAGCATAACTTCACGGCTCTTGAACTCAATCCCTCTATCCTTCTTAACAACTCCATCCACCTGGGTGGCAGCTCTCGGGGATCTGTGAACATGAACCCCAAGATTCCTCTGCTCCTTCCAAGAATCTTTCCGTTAACCCTGTATTCTGCTTTCAAGTTTGTCCTTCCAAAATGAATCACCTCGCACTTTTCAGGGTTAAACTCCATCTGCCACTTCTCAGCCCAGCTCTGCATTCTATCAATGTCCCTTTGTAACCTAGAACAGCCCTCCGCACTGTCCACAACGTGACCCACCTTCGTATCGTCCGCGAACTTGCTAATCCACCCTTCCACTCCTTCATCCAAATCATTTACAAAAATCACAAATAGAAGAGGACCCAGAACAGATCCTTGTGGTATCCTTACAGCATTAATAGCTGTAAGGCAACACGTTGTAGAAGGATAGATTACAATATTTACGCAATGAAGGGGCGCATTCTCCCCTAGATTATTGCAGAACAAAATGTTAGTTTTTCAATCTTCTTGAATGATGGAACAGATTGAAAGGGTCAACTAGCCCACCCTTGGTCCTTGGAGTTCCTGCTTAAACTATACTTGCAGTTCTGTGACATTTGTCTAAAATTCATTAGATGAAATGGCCGACTCTTCAAAGAAACAAGAAAGGTGCTACAAAAAGCCTATGACTTCCACCACCAAGAATAGATTATGCTTACTATAAAATGAAAAGACCTTTGGCCAAATTCCTAAACATTCAACTATCTATATCCAAAATTAAGTTCTAAGTGAGTAATGGCAGCTGGGGAGATTTGAATTAAACTAATTTGAATAAAAAACTTGATATAAAACTTGAATAAAAGAGCTTTTTCCAGTGTGACCATGAAACAGCAGATTTTTAATAAAAGAAGCCATCTGTTCACTAATGTCTTTTGCCCTCCTAACCCAGCCTGGTCTACGTATGACTCCAAGAGTCAATGTGATTGACTCTTCACTGCTTTCTGAATTAGCCCAGGGAGTCACTTGGTAGTATCAAACACTGCAGAGTCTAATAAGAAAACCAAAAGACCCAATGGGATTGAATTAGACGTAGACATGATAAAGACATACCCCACCAAGCTGCTGCAGTCACTCGGGAGCTCAACCACCTAGCTCAAGTTCCTGCGGGTGACTATCCTAACAGAAATTTATTACTATTCCTTCACTTTTGCTGGTAAAAATTTTGGAATCTCCCCCATAACTGGTGACAAAGCGTGATAACACAAAGAAGATTTATTAAAGGCAGACTGGTAGACATTGCCTATATGTACTTCAGTAAAGCATTTGACAAGATTCCATATGATAGACTGGTTAGTCAGGTTAAATCACATGGGATCTGGGGGACCTAGCCAATGGGATATAAAATTGGCTTGAAAGCAGGAGACAGGGGTTGGTGGTGGAGCACTGTTTTTCTAACTGGAGGCCTATGACCAGTGGTGTACCACAAGATCAGTGCTGGGTCCTCTGGTTTTCGTGTTTTATATGAATGATTTAGATGTGAATAAAGGAGGTATGATTAGTAAGTTTGCAGATGACACCAAAATAGGTGGTGTAGTGGACAGTGAAGAAAATTATCTCAGAGTACAACAGGACCTTGATCAGATGGGCCAATGGGCCAAGAAGTAGCTGATGGAATTTAATTTGGATAAATACGAGGCGTTGCATTTTGGTAGGGCAAATCATGACAAAACTTATACAGTAAATGGTAGAGTCCTGGGGAGTGTTACCAAACAAAGAAACCTAGGGGTTCAGGTGCATAATTCCTTGAAATGGAGTCACAAGTAGGCAGTGTGGTGAAGAAGATGTTTGGCCTGCTTGCTTCATTGATCATAACATTGAGTATAGGAATTAGGACATCATGTCACGGTTGTGAGGACATTATTGGAATACTGCAAACAATTATGGTCGCCCTTCTATAGGAAGGATGTTGTTAAACTTGAGATGGTGAACCAAAGATTTACAAGGACATTGCCGGGACTGGAGGGTTTGAGCTATAGGGAGAGGCTGAATAGACTGAGGCTATTTTCCTTGGAGCGTTGGAGACTGAGGGATGACCTTAAAGATTTATAAAATGATGAGGGGCATGGATAAGGTGAATAGCCAAAGTCTTTTTCCTAGGGTGGGAGGATCCAAAACTAGAGGTGAGAGGGGAAAGATTTAAAAAGGACCTGAGGGATAAATTTTTCACGCAGAGGGTGGTGTTCGTATGAAACGAGCTGCCAGAGGAAGTAATGGAGGCGGGTACAATTGCAGCATTTAAAAGGCATCTGAATGGGTATATGGATAAGAAGGATTTAGAGGGATATGGGCCAAATGCTACAAATGGGACTAAGTCACGTTGAGATGTCTAGTCGGCGTAGATGAGTTGGACCAAAGGGTCTGTTTCTGTGCTATGTGACTCTTTGATTCTGTGACTGTAACTGCATTGTGCGTGTACAGCAGTTCAAGAAGGTGGTTCATCATAGCCTTCTCGAAGGTAATGGGGGGTTAGCAGTAAGTACTGGCTTTTCAGGTACCTATCCCAAGAATAAATAATTAAAACCAAAACCTGCTTTTTCCATTTTTATTTCCTGCAATTTTCCTATTTCTGTTAACATGGGAAACTTAAGAACTAAGACCAAGAGTAGACCATTCAGCCTGCCAGAACCTGCCCTAGTATTCAAAATATCATGGGTGATCTGATTGTAGCTTTGGCTCCACTTTCCTGTTTGTCCTCTGTAATGCTTGAGTCTCTTATTCAAAAATCTGTCTTAACTCAACCTTGAAGATATCCAAAGACACAGCCTCCATTGCTCACTGTGGGAGAGAATTCCAAACACTAATGATCGTCTCAGAGAAGATATTCCTCTTTATCCCTATCTTAAATTGGAGGTCCCTTATTTTGAAATTATGCACTTTCTAAATATCCTCATGAGGAGCAATATACTTTCAGGAAATCCTGGCCTGTCAAAATCCCTCAGAATCTTTAATGTTTCACAAGGTCTCCTTTCATTTTTCTGATGCATCAGAAGGTGCAATCTTCTCAACCTTTCCTTATTAATTAATAGGCCATATGATGACGTAAACAACTCTAGTTATAAATGGTGCTCTGAAATGTTAAACGTTCACGAGATATTGAACCATTAAAACTAAAATCTATACTGTGTAAGCTTCATCTATGAATGATTTGTAGATATTTCTGGAATCTTCTCGTACTGACCAGGGCAAATAATCTTCCATTAACTTTCTATTGGTCCTAACTCTTCAACCATAGAACCACCTCCTACTTGCATTCTACCTAATGGGGAACCACCTGTTTTTCTCTCTCTCTCTCTCTCTCTCACTCACAGTTCATATAAGCAATGTAGGCACGTATGAGGACAAAATGCAGAGTTTTGATTATTTGATCATAATGTTGACTTTGCTACTAGGTATTATTAAACATGGAGGATTAAAGTCAAATATTATTCCATCGTACACGGAGCTGGTATGTTGTCTACGCACTCCAAAGTACAAAGACCTGCATATACTACGTGAGAAAGCAACACAGTGTTTCAAAGCTGCTGGCTTGGCAACAGGATGCAAGGTAGTTATTGCACGATGATAACTGTATAAACTTAGAAAATCACTTTGCTACTGACTCCTTGGGAAGCTGCATACAAAGACCGAGTTTTCTGTTGTAATTTCATTCTCATATCAGTACTTCAAGCATCCAGCAGTAATGTCGTCTAGAGGGGCAAGCACCAATCAGACAGCAAACCTGAAAGAAACAAGCAAGTCTTCTTATTGATTTTTTTAATACTCTTGTAGAAAGTGAAAAATATTGAAGTGTATACTTAAAAGCAGAAATATCATAAGTGAAGGAATATAAATCACTTGAATTTATTATAAAATTAGCTTCTTGGAGTCAGGGATGTTGTTCAGTAGTACTAATGATCCGCTATGACATTTAACATTCCACTTGCCTGGATCAGTTTTTTTTAAACAAAAATCTATAACGTCATAACTGCTTTTGTAGATGTCATATACATGGACTTCAGTGAGGCATTTGATAAGGTTCCCCATGGTAGGCTGATGGAGAAAGTGAAGTCGCATGGGGTCCAGGGTGTACTAGCTAGATGGATAGAGAACTGGCTGGGCAACAGGAGACAGAGAGTTGTAGTGGAAGGGAGTTTCTCAAAATGGAGAACTGTAACCAGTTTTGTTCCACAGGGATCCGTGTTGGGACCACTGTTGTTTGTGATATACATAAATGATCTGGAGGAAGGTGTAGATGGTCTGATTAGCAAGTTTGCAGATGACACTAAGATTGGTGGAGTAGCAGAAAGTGAAGGGGACTGTCGGAGAATGCAGCAGAATATAGATAGATTGGAGAGTTGGGTGGAGAAATGGCAGATGGAGTTCAATCCAGGCAAATGCGAGGTAATGCATTTTGGAAGATCCAATTCAAGAGCGAAATATACGGTAAATGGAAAAGCCCTGGGGAAAATTGATGCACAGAGAGATCTGGGTGTTCAGGTCCATTGTACCCTGAAGCTGGCAACGCAGATCAATAGAATGGTCAAGAAGGCAAACGGCATGCTTTCATTTATCAGACGGGGTATTGAGAACAAGAGTTGGCAGGTCATGTTGCAATTGTATAGGACTTTGGTTCAACCACATTTGGAATAGTGCGTACAGTTCTGGTTGCCACATTACCAAAAGGATGTGGATGCATTGGAGAGAGTGCAGAGGAGGTTCACCAGGATGTTACCTGGTATGGAGGGCACTAGCTATGAAGAGAGGTTGAGTAGATTAGGATTATTTAATTAGAAGGACGAAGGTTGAGGGGGGACCTGATTGAGGTCTACAAAATCATGAGAGGTATAGACAGGGTGGATAGCAAGAAGCTTTTTCCCAGAGTGGAGGACTCGATTACTAGGGGTCACGATTTCAAGGTGAGAGGGGAAAAGTTTTTAAGGGAGATGTGCGTGGAAGGTTCTTTACGCAGAGGGTAGTGGGTGCCTGGAACACGTTGCCACTGGAGGTGGTAGAGGCGGGCATGATAGCATCATTTAAGATGTATCTAGACAGATACATGAATGGGCAGGGAGCAGAGGGATACAGATCCTTGGAAAATAGGCAGGTTTAGATAGAGGATCTGGATCGGTGCAGGCTTGGAGGGCCAAAGGGCCTGTTCCTGTGCTGTAATTTTCTTTGTTCTTTGTTGTATAACTGCTTTATTTATGAAAGAGCTAAATTCATTTATTTGGGAAAAAAAAAGAACTGAGGATGCTGGAAATCCAAAACAAAAAAGGAAATTGCTGGGCCCGAAACTCTGCTTTCTCTCAACAGATGCTGTCAGACCTGCTGAGTTTCTCCAGCAATACTTGGTAGTTATATACTTGATAGAAATATATTAGACTTTTCTTAATTTCTCAGCTTCTTATGCACTCTTTTCCAAACTGATCCAGTGTAATCCACAATGTCCGTTCATAGGAAATCTCTCCACAACTTTCACAACATAGAGAAAACAAAACTAACATAAAGCTATTTTGAAAGGATAATTATACATAGCTTTCAAATCTAGTTTGTGAAAATCTGTTCATATTTCCAGTAAAATTGGTTAATGATTGAATTTATGTGGAAACCTCACAATCAAGAGACTGGTTATTTACCAACTGGTCAATGATTATTTATTAACTATTTATTCATTTTCAGGTTGAGCTGGAATTTATGAAGACAGAATTTTATAATGTGGTTCCAAATGAGACACTCCAAAATCTGTATGAAGTGAATGGCAGAAGTCTTGGCATGAAATTTTCAACTGGTGAAGTTTTGAACACACTATTTGGTAAATCTACGACTAGTATTTTACTATTTACATTTCAACAGGTACAGCTTGGATTTCTTTTCCCTTTACTGTTTGAATTTTCAAATGATTTTCTTCTTCAGATAACTGGTCTTCCCAATGTTCATTCCCTTCGTTTCAATCATTGTCTCTGTCTCTCTCAACAACCCCTAACCCCACGCCCCAGCCCTAATTTAACATTCATTAGTTTCGACCAGCAAAGTGAGCAGACAATGGCCAGAATTTCTGATCAATTTTAAACAGTTTCTAGTGATCTGTTGAAAACTGAGCACGCTTTTGAAATTGTGCTAATTTGTGAAAATGTTATGCATGGTTCAATCTGAAACAGTCAATACAGTGCTTAGATTTTGCCCCTGCTATTGGCAGGCACCAAACTGATGCCAAGAAGTTCTAAAAGTTCCCGCTGAGCCAAAGAAGTTAAAAATCAGTTTTTCAGACTAAATATACAATGGGAGCTCCTTCCCAAACCCTAAATGACATAGACCATGGTGAGAAAGTTGGGAAAATTAGGTGAGATGGCCAGCGAAGAAATATTTAACTTGGAATGTAATACAGCACAAGAATAGACCCTCAGGCCCACAGTGTCTGTGCCGATCACGATGCCATTCTAAACTAATCCCATCTGCCTGCACGTGGTCCGATTCCCTCTATTCTCTGGCAGTTCATGTGTCTAAGTACCTCTTAAAATTTACTAATGTATCTACTTCTACCGCCTCCCCTGGCAGCGCTTTCCAGGCACCTGCAACCTCTTTATAAATAAATTGCCTTGCACATCTTTTAAATGTTCCCCATCTCACCTTAAACCTACACCCCCAAGTATTTGACATTTCCACCCTGGGAAAAAGACTCTGAATATCCACCCTATCCATGCCTCACATAATTTTATATACGTCAATCAAGTGGGTCCAACTTCTGCTTGTAGCTAATACACTCCAATCCAGGCAACTATCTGGTAAACCTTTTTTGCACCCTCTCCAAAGCCTTCACATCCTTCCTGGTGTGGCAACCAGAAATGAAATGAATACTCCAAATGTGGCCCAACTAAAGTCTCATACATTCGCAACAGGATTTGCCAACTTTTATATTCAATGTCCCATCCGATGAAGGCAAGCATGCCATATGCTGCCTTTACCACCTCATCCACTAGTGTTGCTGCTTTTCGGGAGCTATGGACTTGGGCCCCATGATCCCTCTGTACATCAATTCTCCAAAGAGTCCTGCCATTTACTGTATCCTCTCCTCCTGCATTTGACCTTCCAAAATACATCACCTCACACTTGTCCAGATTAAACTCCATCTGCCTTTTTTCCGCTCAACTTTCCAATTTATCCATCTCCTGATGTATTCTTTGATAACCTTCCTCAGTATCCTCCAATCAGAAAAACACCTCTCCACAACTACCCTCTGACTTCTGTGACCAAGCCAATTTTGTATCAAATTTGCCAATTCACCATGGATTCTATGTGACTTAATCTTCTGGACAAAAACAGAAGGTATTGTTTCATTGGAGGCAGTTCAGAGGGTTTACTAGGATGATCCCTGGTATGGAGGCATTGTCTTATGAGCAAAGACTAAACAGGTTTGGACTTGACTCATTGGAGTTTAGAAGAATGGGAGGTGATCTCATTGAAATATATAGGATTCTTAAGGGGTCTGACAGGGTAAATGCTATGAAGATGTTTCCCCTCATAGAAAAATCAGGACCAGAGGGCATAGTCTCAGAATAAAGGGGCATCAATTTAAGACTCAGATGAGGAGGAATTTCTTCTGTAATGGTTGTGAGTCTTTGAAACTCCTTGCTGTGGGGACAGAGTTCTTGTGCATGTTCAAGCTGAGATAAATTTTTGATTGATGGGGAAACAAGGGGTTATGGGGAAATGGCAGGAAAATGGGTGTGAGGAATTTCAAATCAGCCATGATTCTATTGAATGGCGGAGCAGGCTTGAGGGGCTGAAGGGCCTAGTCCTGTTCCTGTGTCCTGTGGTCTTGAGGAGTTTCTCCTTCGAGAGCTAAATTTCCTATTTTCCAAGGGAGTGTTGAACGTTGAAAATAGATTCTAGGTAGTGAGTAGTGAGAAGCTTATTTGCATGCTTTTAACATGTATTTAAACATCATTATTAGTTACATTGTATGTCATTTATATGGTGTTTTCCAATTCTCCCAGTCGTTGATAGATGCTAGGCAGTAATGATTTCCAAAATGAAAGTCAGCCCAGTTATCTGGTAACTCCAGTTTATCATTTGCTCCTCCACGTGTCTATCCTGGACACCAGGCACCAAATCGCAGGGCATACTCCATGGACAGTGACTGCATACACTGCACCCCCCCCCATCCACAGACCTTGGCATCGAACATGTACCAGCCTCACTCCTTCATCATGGCATGTTTCCAATCCACAATCAATACATTGCACTTTAATGCTGCACTTTGGAGCGCACTGCACCTATCATTGGAATACTGCCACCTGTGTGCAGGTATAGGCACTGAGCTCATGGATTAACCAGGCTGCCTGTCCGAGGTCTTTGATTGTTCTTTTAACGCTCACTCTTTTTTTGCCAACTTGATGCTACGGTTTCCTTTTTTGCATTTTGTTCCTCCCTCAGTTAGAGCTTAAAGACTCTCATTACTCTGTCTTTAGTTGCCCTTCAGCACAGGCACAAAGCCAGGCAGCTTGTCATGGTTGCCACCTGTGCTTCAGAAGTGGGTAATAACATCTCTGAGCAGGTTCATTAGAAAATATCTCCAAGAGAAGAGGCTATAGAGAATTGAAGAGCAGTGGGAGAGAGGATATCATTGACAGCAACAACAACCAGCTTTGATGGAGGACAGTGGACTAACATACCAGCATCATCAATAATGCTTGGGGCTGGATCGGTAAAATGGGGACATGAAGAGTTTGATAGACTGGTCGGGTGGAAATGTGGAGTAGTTCAAAACTGATGGCGTTTACTTGGGAAAGCTATAATTAGGGAACGTTTACATTTGAGCATCACCAAGGGTAAGAGGATGAGCCTGAGACTCACTGCATAAAGAGCAACCATTGTATCTTTCCACTATGCTATAAATAACCAGTGCACAATGGAGATAGAAATGGTTGTGAGCACACCCAGAGTGCAGGGAGGAGGGTGGGTGGTGGTGGTGGTTTTAGGGTTTGATTCTCATTCTGTGAGGGAGGGGCTTCATTTGCGAGTTACACGAGACCCTTCAAAGACATTGCATATATACCCATACAGAATGCAGGACATATTAGCTGAATCCTGAGTATTAACCTACTTTGTGAACTAAAAATCAATTCCACTAATGGGTGTGATGCACAAGTGTTGTTTTGTGGCGTGGAAACATTCACCCCATTTGCCAAAGTTGCAAGCACCTTTCCAGTTCCCATAGTATGCACATGATAAAGGAAATGCTCACTCCACACGGTGGGCTACAAAACATCATGTAGCTCTAAGGATTGTTGGGCTTTGCACCTTCAATTTGCAGTTGCATCTAGAGAGACGTTCACTCACCTATCTGATGGCTAAAAATGAACATTAGTGAACAAAATGTATTTACAAGTAAGTGTCGCATGTGCCATCTACATGAACTAGAAAGTAGTCTCCGAGACAACAAGGTGCAGCGCTGGATGAACACAGCAGGCTAAGCAGCATCATAGGAGCGGAAAGGCTGACGTTTCGGGCCTAGACCCTTCATCAGAAATCGGGGAGGGGATGGGGGTTCTGAAATAAATAGGGAGAGAGGGGGAGGCAGATAGAAGATGGATAGAGGAGAGGATAGGTGGAGAGGAAACAAACAGGTCGAAGAGGCGGGGATGGAGCCAGTAAAGGTGAGTGTAGGTGGGGAGTTAGGAAGGGGATAGGTCAGTCCAGGGAGGACGGACAGGTCAAGGGGGCGGGATGAGGTTGGTTGGTAGGTGATGGGGGTGCGGCTTGAGGTGGGAGGAGGGGACAGGTGAGAGGAAGGACAGGTTAGGGAGGCAGGGACGAGCTGGACTGGTTTTGGGATGCGGTAGGGGGAGGGGAGATTTTGAAGCTTGTGAAATCCACATTGATACCATTGGGCTGCAGGGTTCCCAAGCGGAATATGAGTTGCTGTTCCTGCAACCTTCGGGTGGCATCGTTGTGGCACTGCAGGAGGCCCAGGATGGACATGTCATCTGAGGAATGGGAGGGGGAGTTGAAATGGTTCGCGACTGGGAGGTGCAGTTGTTTATTGCGAACCGAGCGTAGCTGTTCTGCAAAGCGGTCCCCGAGCCTCCGCTTGGTTTCCTCGATGTAGAGGAAGCCACAGCGGATGCAGTATACCAGTTCCTACTAACTATGAAATCCTCTCCTGCCTGGGGATGAGTAGGTATCTGATTTGTGGCAGACCTCTGAGTGCGAATGAACTGGGGCATTTCTGCTTTGACCAGCTGCAGGAATTCACAGACTTCACATAGAATCCCTACGGTGTGGAAACAGGCCCTTCGGCCCAACAAGTCCATACAGACCCTCAAAGCATCCCACCCAGACCCATCCCGTATAACCCATCCCCTGTAACCCATCTAACCTACACATCCCTGAACATTATGGGCAATTTAGCATGACCAATCCACCTAACCTGCACATCTTTGGACTGAGGAAGGAAACTGAGGAGAAAACCCACACAGACACTGGGAGAATGTGCAAACTCCACACAGACAGTTGCCCGAGGTTTGAATTGAACCCGGGTCCCTGGTGCTGTGAGGCAGCAGTGCTAAACACTGAGCCACCGTGCCGCCCCGAATTGTGGCAGTGATGTGTTCATCGCGGGTGCTCCTAACTCTAATCTGGATCACATGTCCACCAAGGTGTCAGTATTGGAGCTGGTGAGGTTGCAGGAGGCAATGAGAGTGGTAACATCGGGTGGCACAGTTGCTAATGCTAATGCACATGGGGAAAAGGTGTCCCGACTGAATGGGTAGGAAATAGAGGCCGTGCCTCTGTGAGGGTGTTGGGATGGGTGACACTGAGTAAGGGAAGATTTTGCAGGCAATAGTGAAAATTGAAACTACCATTCCTAACCTGGGTCTTGCTTACATGTGACTCCAGACCCACAGCAATATGGTTGATTCTTATCCACCTTCTGGGCAATTAGGAATGGTAATACAGTAAATGTTGGCCTAGCAGTGATGCCTACATCCCTTGAATGAATACAAATAAAAAAGTGAGAGCAGTAGAGCATGAGCCTTTGGTGGGAGGTAAATGCAGAAACAGGGAGAGGGTGTGTGAGGTAGCACAGCAAAGATGGTGGCATTTATTCTGGCAAGCCATGGAGACCAATTGATCTGAGTAGCAACTTTGGATCAGGTTGGTCTGGGGTCACAGCTTCCTCTGGGGGTCCTGAGGGAAGAGGATTGCCCTCCTCTGCACCACCCATACAACAGGACAGCCAAGTCACTGTTTGCAACACCAGTTTCCCCTCATCTGGCATGTGTGGCAACTTAATCGAACCATACAGGACAGCTATGGACTGCCAGCACTTGTCCGAGTGCACAAAAGCCTTTTAAGATGGCACTGCCACCAGGACTCCCAAGATGTTCTGGCAGTGGAGAGAACCTCTAAGTCGGGTACCATAGGGGTGAGGTGCATGGTTATTGAGGTCAGTATGGGACAATAGCACAAGAAAACTTGCTAGGCCTCATGGTGAGAAACTTACCCTGAAAGAGACAGCTGATTTCTAGTAAGAATCCATTTTAATATCTTTCCTTGATTATTCCTTTATTTCCTTTTTGTAGTTTCCCTCATTTTCTTCTGAAGTCCTACACAAAGATCTGAAAATTAGATAAAAAGTTTAAAGATGTTGGATTGCAAACAATGCTTTGTAACCATGAAAGGATGTGATTTGTGTTTTTCAGTTTTACTCTAGAATAGTATCTCCATTAAATTGTCAGGGATTTAAATGATGATTGAGATTTTCCAAATAAGACTGAAATTCATTTTCAATTCTTCCTGTTGGTTCTTAACTTTCTTTTCATTTTGTCCAGCAACAATTTTATATTTGCTAATAATGTTGATTTATTCCATTTTCTAAACATATCCATGCATTAAACTAGAATTTCAATAGTGACCAGATCAGGTTACTATCTGCAATTTTCCTGCTATACATGAACTGTTTTAAAATTACAAATGCTACATACTTGGGTTTGTTTAGCTTAGTTGGCTGGACAGCTGGTTTGCAATGTAGAGTGACACTAACAGCATACGTTCAATTCCTGCACTGGCTGAAGTTACTATGAAGGACTCTTCTTAAATTCACCCCTCATCTGAGGTTTGGTGACCATCAGGTTAAGCCACCACCAGTCATCTCTCTCTAATGAAATAACATCCCTATGGTCTTCTGAGACTATTGTGACTTTATCTTTATTTCATAGTCTAACTTGTAAGTTTTCAGATTTTATCAGATGGGACAATCATCCACCTACTTGTTTCTAACGAGTTAATAATGGCTGAACACTTTTTTATTGCATTGCTGGTATTTACTGCATTGTTGCTATTTGTGCTTTAATGTTCACAACCAGATCACCCATGGACTTATTGAATAGTAGAGCAGACCTGAAGGGCCAAATGGCCTACTTCTGCTCCCAAGTCCTTTATTTTGTCTCTCTCTCTCTCTCTCTCCCTTGCCCCCTCACGTTAAAGTTATGAAACTCACAAACATGAAATTCTTGTATTTTTTTAAATATTCAAATGTAAAATTAAAATTTTTAATATTCAAATTATATAAACAATTTTTGTAAATTTAATTGAGACTTCCTATTATGGAATTGTGAGATGAAAATGTATATGTTTGCATTTGCACAACTTAAATTACATCATTATAATGTGAGTATGATTTTATAGAATATTCAACTATTCTTAAAAGAAATACAGTGTGATATATTTGACATAAAATATATTGATTTCTTTCTTTATTTTTTGACTTAGGTTCCACAGATTTTGGTAATGTTTCTTTTCTAGTTCCTGGAATTCACCCTTACTTTTACATTGGCTCCTCTGCTTTGAATCATTCAAAGGAATACACTGAAGCAGCTGGTAGGTACTTCTGAATATCGTTTGTAAAATTGTTTGTAAATGCTTACTTAATATATAAGGATACTGTACAAGATGAATGTTCCAGCATCCACTCAGTTGTTAACTAATACTACTAAGTTCTCCTCATTTAGCATTTAAAACAAAAGCTGAATGTGCATGTAGTTGTGTGTCTTGCTTCCAGTTTTGCCAATGTTTCTTTATAATTGGATAATGGTGCGGAAAGCAAGAATTGCCTTGTAATGATTCACTTCAGACCTTGCTCTGTAGGAAGTCCTAGCCATTGTGATCATTTGAAGTTTGGCATTCTTGTGTTTGTCTTAATGAGTGCAAGAGCAAAGATTTTGGCAATTTGTCTCTTTTCAGCAGTGAACATTGTGGTAAAGGCTGGCATTTATTAGTTGCCCTGAAAAGTTAGTGAAACAACTGAATACCTTATTAGGCTACTTCAGAGAGTACTGTAAGTAAGGGTCATTCATATTGGTGAGGGACTGAAAGCAGTGGCTTCTTCACATTGTGCATAGCCTGTGTTAGACTACTATCAGATAATTCCTGCCCTCCCTCTCCAATTTTGGTTTCTGTTACTTTTACCTGTGTTAATCTAAATCCTGTTTTTATGCTTTTACTTTCAGAAAAATGTTTGCATTATTCTGCCATTCAGACTCACCCTGCACAAATATTGTAGGGTCTTTTACTACAGGAAATACCACTCTTTTTGCCTTTTGTACTATGAAATCTTTAGTCATTTAGCTTATTACCTCTACTGTATCACAGCGCTTCCCTTCTGTTCTTTTCTCCCCCCCCACTCCCCCCCACCACTTTCACGTGCTCAAAACCTATTGCATCTCCATGTTTGTTCAGATTTGAAGAAAGGTCCTTGACTGGAAGCACTAATTCCCTTTCTCCACACTTATTGCCAGACTGACTGAGTATTTACAGCACTTCTTTTTATGACAGATTTTCAGAATCTGCAATACTTCGCTTTTGTTTTGGTGTAGTATTTTATAACCATATCAACAAGTTTACATTTTTCTATTTGCTCAATTTACCTAACTCCTTATGAAAATATTTAACAATGTTGTATGTCTCCCCACTTTGTCATCAGTCATTAACATAGAGGTTGCTATGTACATGTCACTTGATGGATATGAAAAAACAACATTCCAAGCAAGGAGCCTTAGAATATGCAACTCAGCAATTATCCCTCATGTTTACCTTTACCCCTCATCTCACGTACCCGATTCCTACTTACCCAGTTCTGTTGTGGAGCTAACATCCTGAAAAAGACTGCAATAGTTCAAGATGAAGGGCCACCACAATTTTCTCAGGACATTTAGGAATGGCCAATTTGAAAAAAAGCTTTGTTAGAATTGTCCATGTCCACAGAATATACAATTTTAAAAATCCACTGGAACTTTTGACAACTTTCTGAAGTATCTGTATTCTAGAGAGAAAACAGGTGTTATTGGATCAGAGATGGTAGGAACTGCAGATGCTGGAAAATCTGAGATAACAAGGTGTAGAGCTGGATGAACACAGCAGGCTAAGCAGCATCATAGGAGCAGGAAGGCTGACGTTTCGGGCCTAGACCCTTCATCAGAAATGGGGGAGGGGAAGGGGGTTCTGAAATAAATAGGGAGAGAGGGGGAGGCAGATAGAAGATGGATAGAGGAGAAGATAGGTGGAGAGGAAACGGACAGGTCAATGAGGCAGGGATGGAGCCAGTAAAGGTGAGTGTAGGTGGGGAGGTAGGGAGGGGATAGGTCAGTCCAGGGAGGACGGACAGGTCAAGGGGGCGGGATGAGGTTAGTAGGTAGGAGATGGGGGTGAGGCTTGAGGTGGGAGGAAGAACAGGTTAGCGAGGCGGGGATGAGCTGGGCTGGTTTTGGGATGCGGTAGGGGGAGGGGAGATTTTGAAGTTTGTGAAATCCACATTGATACCATTAGGCTGCAGGGTTCCCAAGCGGAATATGAGTTGCTGTTCCTGCAACCTTCGGGTGGCATCGTTGTGGCACTGCAGGAGGCCCAGGATGGACATGTCGTCTGGGGAATGGGAGGGGGAGTTGAAATGGTTCGCGACTGGGAGGTGCAGTTGTTTATTGCGAACCGAGCGTAGGTGTTCTGCAAAGCGGTCCCCAAGCCTTTGCTTGGTTTCCCCAATGTAGAGGAGGCCACAACGGGTACAGCAGATGCAGTATAACACATTAGCAGATGTGCAGGTGAACATCTGCTTGATGTAGAAAGTCTTCTTGGGTCCTGGGATGGGGGTGAGGGAGGAGGTGTGGGGGCAGGTGTAGCACTTCCTGCAGTTGCAGGGAAAAGTGCCGGGTGTGGTGGGGCTGGAGGGGAGTGTGGAGCGGACAAGGGAGTCACGGAGAGAGTGGTCCCCCCGGAAAGCAGATAAGAGTGGGGAGGGATAAATGTCTTTGGTGGTGGGGTCGGATTGCGGATTGCAGATGGTGGAAGTGTCGGAGGATGATGCGTTGGATCCGGAGGTTGGTGGGGTGGTACGTGAGTACGAGGGGGATTTTTTTTGGTTGTTATTGCAGGGACGGGGTGTGAGGGATGAATTGCGGGAAATGCTGGAGATACGGTTGAGGGCGTTCTCGACCACTGAGGGGGGGAGGTTGCGGTCCTTGAAAAACGAGGACATCTGAGATGTACGGGAGTGGAATGCTCATCCTGGGAGCAGATGCAGCGGAGGCGAAGGAATTGGGAATAGGGGATGGCATTTTTTTGCAGGAAGGTGGGTGGGAGGAGGTGTACTCTAGGTAGCTATGGGAGTCAGTGGGCTTGAAATGGATATCGGTTTCTAGGTGGTTGCCCGAGATGGAGACGGAGAGGTCCAGGAAGGTGAGAGAGGTGTTAGAGATGGTCCAGGTGAACTTAAGGTTGGGGTGGAAGGTGTTGGTGAAGTGGATGAACTGTTCGAGCTCCTCGTGGGAGCATGAGGTGGCGCCGATACAGTCATCAATGTAACGGAGGAAGAGGTGGGGTTTAGGGCCAGTGTAGGTACGGAAGAGGGATTGTTCCACGTAACCTACAAAGAGGCAGGCATAGCTTGGGCCCATGCGGGTACCCATGACCACCCCCTTTGTCTGTAGGAAGTGGGAGGAATTGAAAGAGAAGTTGTTGAGGGTGAGGTCGAGTTCGGCTAAGCGGATGAGGGTGTCAGTGGAGGGGGACTGGTCGGGCCTGCGGGACAGGAAGAAGCGGAGGGCCCTTAGGCCATCTGTATGGGGATTGCAGGTGTATAGGGACTGGACGTCCATGGTAAAGATGAGGTGCTGGGGACTGGGGAATTGGAAGTTTTGGAGGAGGTGGAGGGCATGGGTGATGTCACGGACGTAGGTAGGGAGTTCCTGGACCAAGGGGGAGAAAATGGAGTCGAGATAGGTGGAGATAAGTTCGGTGGGGCAGGAGCAGGTGGAGACAATGGGTCGATCAGGGCAGTCAGGTTTGTGGATTTTGGGAAGGAGATAGAAGCGGGCGGTGCGGGGTTGGGGAACGATGAGGTTGGAGGCCATGGGTGGGAGGTCACCTGAGGTGATGAGGTTGCGGATGGTTTGGTAGATGATGGTTTAGTGCTCGGGGGTGGGGTCATGATCAAGGGGGCGGTAGGAGGAGGTGTCGGAGAGTTGGCGTCCGGCCTCGGCGATGTAGAGGTCAGTGCACCATACTACAACTGCGCCTCCCTTGTCCGCGGGTTTTATGCTGGGGTTGGGGTTGGGATTGGAGTGGAGGGCTGCACGTTCTGCGGGGGAGAGGTTGGAGTGGGTGAGAGTGGTGGAGAGGTTGAGGCGATTGATGTCTTGGCAGCAGTTGGAGATGAAGAGGTTGAGGGAGGGTAGGAGGCCTTGGGGTGGTGTCCAGGAGGAAAGGGTGTGTTGGAGGCGGGAGAAGGGGTCAGTAGAGGGAGGGTTAGGTTCACAGTTAAAGAAGTAAGTGTGGAGGCGGAGGCGGCGGAAAAACTGCTCAATATCCAAACGTGAGCAGTATTCATTGATGTGTGGGTGGAGGGGAACAAAAGTGAGCCCTTTACTGAGGACTGACTGTTTGTCATCAGTAAGGGGGAGGTTTGGGGAGATGGTGAAGACTCGGCAGGGCTGGGTGCTGCTGCCTCCTCTGGAGCTGCTGGCTGTGGAGGCAGGAGGCGGTGGACGGAGCGACGTCGGCGTCGGCTGTGGACGGAGTTGCGTCGGCGGGGTTTCGGCAGTGGTGGGCGGAGCTGTGTCGGCATGGGCGGAGCAGGGTAGGCGGCGGCAGCAGCGGTGATGGTAGGTGCGTCTTCAGTGTCTGTGGTGTTGGCCTCGGAAATGGAGGCGGTGGCATCAGCAGCGATGGCGTTCGCTGTCCCAGAAGTGGGGTACCCGGCGGTGGCGGATGTGACGTCATCTGTGGGTTCTCCGACAGTGGCCTCATGGCCAATGGCGGCGGGCACATTGTGGGGAAGGTCCTGGGTACGGCTGGGGATTTGAGAGGTGGAGGAAGCCCATTTTGGGTGGTAGGCACCAGTAAGTTTACTGTACTTACGGTTTTTAGTGTCCAATAAAGCTGAGTAGAATTGTGAGTTCAGGTTGTGGATCCTATGAAAAATAAAAAACAGGAGAGGTCCTTTGCAGGTCTGGGAGAGGGAGGCTCTGAGCTGGGGTAGGTTTGATTGTTATGCCAGGAGATGCCGGCGCATTGCTGCGAGTGTGTGTTTCAGGAGTCGCAGGGAGAAACGTTTCTGAAGGATCTCAATGCTATGAATGTAGACATTGTCATGGTTGGGGCCAAATTGGGAAGGCCTGAATATGGACTGTAGTCCACTGGGGATGATCTGGTTCCGTAGGCAGGTACTAAGAAAGGTGATGTGGCTATAGTACCTGGTTTGCTTCAGGATGTGGTCAAGCAGTTTCAAGGCCGAAGAGATTACGAGAGAGTTGCAGTGGATTGGATCAGTCATCTTTTATATGCACCTTCTGATATTCAGTAGGTACCTGGTGACTTCAGCTCACTGATTCATTGTGCCAGCTTTCATCCAACTCTGTTGTCACCATAATGTCCATGCATACTGCATGGACATAATCCTTCTCCACCCTTTACCCAGGAACATTGGCATGGGCAAACCACTAGCCTCATCAAATTATCATGCCTGCTCTTGGTCCAACTCCCAGACAGCTTCAGCCCTTCAAGACTTTACTGTGCAGCTCAGGGACATTTACGACTTGAATACTTCTGCAGGTTGCTTTGTGCATAGGGATACACAGACATCTTATGTAGCTTGATTTCTTATCATTTACTCACTTTGTGCTTAGCTGGAAGTTGCCAGCTTCTGTGCTTGCAGTGCTTTTTAGCATGCAGGTAGAAGCAGGCAGCTTGTCATTGTGAAGAGTGCTAAACAAACAGCATGTCGCTGTACGGCAGTATCATGCATGCTTATCATTGTCACGCATAGAGCGTGTGCCAGCACCTTGCATGGCAAACACATTGCATGAGTTTCAACTGAATGGCCATGTCTGACGTAATCTTTAGTGCGATCAAAGGGGATTATTGTCAGTCATGGCGCTCATCTTATTCCAGTCTATAGGGTTTTGGCTGAGGTCAGTCAGATGCTACGGCCTACCCAGGTCCAAGGATCTGTATCCTCGCAGACCTTTTTGTCTTCAGCCACACTCATCCCTGGAGACTGGAATGAAACCAGAAGTTGCTGGAAAAGCTCAGCAGGTCTGGCAGCATCTGTGAAGAAAAAAATCGGAGTTAAGGTTTCAGTCCGGTGACCCTTCCTCAGAACTGATGGTAGCTAGGAAATCGTCAGTTTATATGCAGAAGATGGGGAGGGGGAGGGACGGGGGGTAGGGAGTAAACGATAGGTGGGGATAGAGCCCAAAGTGGGAGAAGAGCAGTTGGATAGACAAAGGAGTTGCTAACGATTAGGCTGGGAGGGTGAATAGTTGTTAATGGAGACTGTTAGTGACTAACAATGGGTAGTGTGTAATGGCAGACTATGTGATAACAAGGCCTGGTTTGTGGGGTAGGTGGCTAGAACGTGACAGAGTTTAGGCTCTAAAATTATTGAACTAGATGTTGAGTGTGGAGGGCTGCAGGATCCCCAAGCGGAAAATGAGGTGTTATTCCTCCGGCTTGCATTGACCTTCACTGGAACATTGCAGCAAGCCAGAGACAGAGACGTTGACCACAGAACAGGGTGGTGTGTTAAAGTGGCAGGCAACTGGAAGCTCAGGGTTTTTTTTTTTGCGGGCAGAACGTAGATGTTCTGCAAAGTGGTCACCCAGTCCATGCTTCATTTCCCCAATGTAGAGGAGACCACATTGTGAGCAGCAAATGCAGTAGATTAGATTCTGGGAAATGCAGGTGAACTGTTGCTTCACCTGGAAGGTATGTTTGGGGGCAGGTGATACAACTTCACTGGTTGCAGGGGAAGGTGCCATGGGGCTGTGGAGGGGTGTTGGGAGTGAAGGAAGAGTGGGCCAGGGTGTCCTGGAGGGAATAGTCCCTGCGGAAGGCAGAGAAGTGGGGGGGGATTATGTGTCTGGTGGTGGCATCTCACTGGAGGTGGCAGAAATGGTGTCTGATGATCTTCTGGAAATGGATGCTGGTGGGATGGTAGGTAAGGACAAGGGGAACCCTATCACTGTTGTGGAAAGGAAGAGAAGGGGTGAGGGCGGAAGTGCGGAAAATGGGTCAGACAGTGAGGGCAGGGTGGGAATTGGAAGTGAAATCGACGAACTTTTCCAATTTCAGATGAGAAAGGGAGGCAGCACCGATTATATCATCAATATATCAGAGAAAAAGTTGTGGGTGGGGGCCGGAATAGGACTTGAACAAGGAAAGTTCCATGTACCCCACGAAGAGACAGGCAAAGCTGAGGCCTATGCAGGTACCCATGGCCACCCCTCTGACCTGAAGAAATGAGAGGAGTTAAAAGAGAATCTGTTGGAATAGTCAAGTGAATTTTTGTTTTTGCTTATTTGTATAATGGTTCAGAAAAAAAAGTTTAAATTTAAATTTGAAGAATACTATTTGCATTCACTGTCTGATGATCTGTTGCAGGATCTAAGGAAGCACAGTTCTATACATTGCGCACAGCAACGGCCTTGGCAATGACTGCATTGGATGTTGTGCTAAACCCAGATCTGCTGCAACAGATGAAGGAAGATTTTGAAAAGCTTAAGTTACATGAAATAATAGATAGGCTTTAAACAATACAATTGTTGTTTAATGGAGATCAAAATAACTGCTAAATGATTACATAATTTTTTAATTATGATTTTATTCTAACTTGAAAAAGGTATTGTAAAATTGGTTCTGTACAGAATAATTTTGTAGTTTTCTAGTCACAATGTGAAAAATAATTTAAAATCTTAATTTATAGTAATAAGTAGCCAATGAGTCTCATCCAAGCAATACTTCTGTATGAATTTTAGAAATGTTTCTTTGTGCAAAATATTTGTATTTTACACCTCTAATTTAGCATGAACAGGGAGAATTATGTTTGCTTACATAGGGGAGGCAGTGGTCTAGTGGTATTATTGCTGGACTATTAATCCAGACACCCAAGAAATGTTCTGGGCACTCTGGTTTGAATCCCACCTTTGCAGATGTTTGAATTTAATAAAAAATACTTTCGAATAAAGAGTGTAATGATGAACATGAATCCATTGTTGATTGTAGGAAAAACCCAACTGGTTCACTAGTGTCCTTTTAGGGAAGGAAATTGCCATTCTTATCTGGTCTGGCCTACATGTGACTCCAGACCCACAGCAATGTGGTTGATTCTTAACTCAATTAGGGATGAACAATAAATGTTGGCCTAGCCAGTGATGCCCTCATTCCATCAACGAATAAAAAAAGTTATTGAAAACAAATTTGTGTAATAAGCTTTAAGGCTAGTATTCATTTTGTCCACCATGCTTTGGCGCATTACTTGCAAATTTATATAGCTATGGCTTAATATTCATGGGCATTAATTGTCATAATTGACACTGAAGTGAGAAATGTGGTGCTGATGGTTGATACTGGAACAGTGTTAAACACTATATTCACAATAAAGCATTTGCTGTGGCAGGTTCAGTTGGTACTGCAGGATAGTCCTGTGAAAATCTCCAAGATCATTTGTGTCTTGGGTCTCTTGAACAAGATCATAGATCACAGAATTTCTACAGTGTGGAAACAGGCTATTTGGCCCAACAAGTCCACACCAACCCTCAGAGCATCCCACCTAGATCCATCCCCTTAAACCCAACTAATCTACACATCCCTGAACACTAGGGACAATTTAGCATGGCCAATCCACCTAGCCTGCACAGCTTTGGACTGAGGGAAGAAACCGGAGCACCCGGAGGAAACCCACACAGACACGGGGAGAATGTGCAAACTCAACACAGACAGTCACCCGAGGGTGGAATTGAACCCAGGTCCCTGGCACTCTGAGGCAGCAGTGCTAGCCACTGTGCCTCCCCAATTTTGCCATCTGCAGGCATAGTACATTTGAAATGGCAGAAAAGAAGATCCTCCAGATCCATTAACGTGGAATAAAAGAGCGAACATGTACAGAATCTCGTTTGACTATTTAGACACTCTTAAATTAAGCTTTCACTGAAAAATCACAAGAACTTAAGTGCCTATGCCAAACAATGCATAGTAACTAGAACAATAAAATATCCCACCAATACCGTTGGCCTTTCATTAATAATTGATGCTACTACTACTGGACAGCACCTAGATATTGCAATTTTTGCAAATGAACTATCTGAGGTAACAGCCTGAATGCTTTTTTCCGTCTCTAAAATGTGTGTTGAATATGTGGTCAGTGTTTCTTTGTCCAGGACCCGCCCATTGTGAAAATGTGCTTCTTCTAATGCCTAAATGTACTCTTTCTGAGAAGTTCCCACTGATGAGTCAGACCCCAGAGCCAAACCTGGCTTGATAGATCATAATAATGAAAGCAAAATGCTGAAGATTCTGGAAATCTTGAAACCAGCACAGAAAATGCTGGAGAAACTCAGCAGGTCTGGCAGCATTTGTGGAGAGAAAAACAGTGTTAACATTTTGAGTCTAGTATAATTTTCCTTGAGATCTATCAAACTTAGGTGCATTTTTGTTTGGTTGCCATAGTGATTAGTCACAAAAACACATTCACAAGATTGCTCATGTTCTTTAACAAAAGCAACAGACTTATTACATTACAAAAAGTGATATATATATTAAGATAGTTTAGAAAAAGCCAAGCATAAACAGCAACACAAAGTATTGATCTGTTTCCCAGGAATATCCTCCACAGATATTCAGATGCAGAGAAATATCACTCCTATCTCAGCTATTTCATATTTCATACTTAATTGACTCTTTCCAGTTCCCCTTTTTGGGTTGCTGGGACAGCTTTATGACTACTTTCACTGGTCTTTCATTTCAGGTTCATTCTAATTCTGATGATCTAAACTCCTCTCTTCGGTTCTGACAATTTAAACTTGCATACAAACTCATAGCTTGGAGACTTCACAGCTTAAAATCCTTTTGTCAGGGTGAAAACTCTTCTAAACTGAAAACCTGATTTTCCTGTTGAAAAAGACATTACTATCCTAAATTGAATTCCTGATTCTTCCGAAGTTAAAATTAAACTAATGGCCCTTCATCTTTTTTCTCTGTCTGTCCTAAACTCAGCAGTATAGATATTCCATCAATTAACAAAATAGGTATCCCTCCTATGTGCTTGACTGAATCATAAGGTTTCTTGGGAAATTATGACTTTAATTCACTGTTCAAAGCTACGTTTTAAAAAGAACTCCACAGATCAAAAGCCATAATCTATCTGCTTCTTTTTAAAAATCCTCATTCCAGCAATGATATTAATACAGTTTCATCACACTACATGTAGGGATCCTGGAATAGACATGTGTTAGTTCCTTCATTATATGATCTGCATGAGTTTCTTTTCAGAGTAACTAAGAATGGGTACCAGATGTGGCATTTTCTGCATTGCCCACAACCTAAGAACAACAAAAGAAACAATTCTGACGTTCCCCACATTGTTTCTAAAGTTCACATTAACACTTTTTACTCAATTATCTTCCACCGTCAGAGTGTTCTCTGTGCTATTTTTACTTTATTATGTGAGATGTATACATTATAGGTTTAAAGATGAATGTTCAGTACTAGTTAATTTATGATAGCTTTGACATACAGTTTGAAAAAGGAAATCAGACAGTTGGATTGTTATTATGTAAAGTACAAGATCAGTTGTTTGAAACTCCAGAACATTTATCATCAAATCGTTACAAACCAGTAGAGGGCAGCATTACACTTGGCATGTAAATGTGTAATCATCCAAATAAATAAAGGAGTAGAAGGCTAGCAAAATGCAGGATGAGATATGGGCAGAGGAATTCTGAATGATTCAGTTTGTGTAGCCTGAAACCTCAAAACTCAGCAAATGGTAATTGGGAAAGATCAGTCCAGTAACGCAACATTAATGAAGGTTTTAACATGAATGGGACTAACATAGGGACAAGAATCCCAGAAGGGTATTGAGATCAGGACTATGTTGTGCAGCTTCTCTCAGGTCCTGAACAATAACTGTCTTGTGAGCTACACTCAGTAACACTTGGTACTTAAATAAAGCAGCCATCCCATGTACGTGGAGTTTCTAAGACATAAATGATGGGTTAAAACCTACATGATGTATGCCTGTAATTATGAATTGTCCGACTGTACTTGGATGGCATTAAACATCCAACATTATTTTTGACAGAAAATTATGGAATTGGGGGATGTGAACAATACTTGGTGATGAATCAGAATAACTCCAGTAGAAAATTTAGTTTTTTCAATTATGATGTTAATTCTGAGAGACCAGTATAATTTCTGTTGGGATTGCTTTCCTGGCTGGCTCTCAGTACTCTGAGATGAATTTGCCAGTTTTGTGGGATTAGTTTTTTTCAACAATTAACTTGAAAGTAATTATTAAATGCAATCATGTATAGGCCCAGATCATCCAGTGAGCTATGGCAATAGACAGCCTGCCATTTAAGCTGCCCACTTACCGTTTATACTAGAGCCTTTGCACTTTTGGTCTTGGTTCCAGCAAGGATCCGGGAATGAGCTGATCTGGAGGTCTGTTTGTAACAGTGATGTTGGAACATTGAGTGATCCTGGATTGTTGGCTGTAGTAGATGTCAGCCCAGTGTGTTCTGTATTGAAGCACTGAGTAACAGATCAGCATTGCAGGATTTCTCTGCTAATTTGCACATGCTCTGCACCTTGAACATACCCTTATGGTATGTTTCAGAGGGTTAATGACAGTGACCTTTCACCGTAAACACCTTTCCACCTTCTCCACCCTCATGACCACCCTGCACAAAATCTGGCTCAATGTAAAGGCAGAAAATAGATTCTGTAAGGATGTCGCTGTGGATGTGACTTGATCCCTCATGACAATTGGGCAAAGGGGTATTGCTAATGCATTAGGAAAGTACACTTTGGTATTTCCAAGAACCCTACTCAAAGGTGAAGTATTCTCCTACTCGGGGAAGCAGTGATGTAATGATAATGTCATTGGCCTAGTAATCCAGAACTCCCCTGCTAATATTCTGGAGTTATAGGTTCAAATACTACCAAATACTAGTGAAATTCCAATTCATTAAAATCTGGAATTAAAAGCTGATCTATTAGCAACTGTTTAGTAATTGTTGATTATTGTAAAAATGCCTTTTGGGGTGGGGAATGTGCAGTTCTCACGTGGTGTGGCCGACAGACTTCAAACAACAATGTGGTTGACGCTTAATTCAGTTCATCAGAATTTAGGGATGAGTAACAAATGCCAACCTTGCCAATTATGCCCGCATCCCATATACAACTGAAAAAAGGGAATTAAATGACCAGAGTACCATCTAATCTGCCCTGTACTCTTGGAAATACTGACACTGAAGATTGATCCTGAGTTGTGTTCACATATAAGTTGAATATTTTGCTCTTTGTAAACAATGTTTTTATCATTTTCCTAATCCATTTGTATCTGGTCAAGTGGTGGGTTTTATCAATATTGGTGATTTGAAAAGATCCAGTGGCCTTCACATTTAATAGACAGCCATTGGAAAAGCTGCCCAATTGGTACCAATTGTCTTCAGGCCTCCAAGAAATGGTACTGTTTAGTTGTAGTTACACTGAGCAAAGGTATCCTCTGATATTGCATGTTTTGGTTTTTGTGACTAAATGACCACCCTTGGTATGGGGGATTTTAGCTATGAAGAAAGGTTGGTTAGACTGGGTTTGTTTTCATTGCAATGCAGGAGGTTGAGGGGCAAACTAATAGAAGTTTATAAGATTGTGAATGGCATGGATAGAGTGGAAAGTATGATGCTTTTTCCCGGGGTGGAGGGGTCAATTACTAGGGGACACAGGTTGAAGGTGGGAGGGGGGTAATTTGAAAGAGATGTGTGAGGTAAGTTTTTCACACAAAGCATGGTGAGGGCCTGGAACGCGTTACCAGAAGAGGTGGTGGAAGCAGACACAATAGCAGTATTCAAGAAGCACCTGGATGAATACATGAACAGGAAGGGAATAGAGGAATATGGATCCTGGAAGTGAAGACCGCTTTAGTATGGAAGGGCACAATGTGTCAGCACAGATTTGGAGGATTGAAGGGCCTGTTCCTGTGCTGTTTTGTTGTTTGGGTAGTAGAAATTGCTGGAAAAGCTCAGCAGGTCTGGCACCATCTGTGGAGAGAAATCAGAGTTAACATTTCGGTCTGAGGAAGGGTCACTCGACCCAAAAGCTTAACTCTGATTTCTCTCCACAGACGCTGCCAGACCTACTGAAGTTTTTCAGCATTTTCTGTTTTTGTTTGATTTACAACATCTGCAGTTCTTTTAGTTTTTATCCTTGGTTAGTATTCTGTTTATATAATTCCTCATTGTCATTGAATCTGCATTCAATGCTCCTTGTGGCTGCTTCTTCCTCATCTCAGTACATAGTACCCACAAAGGAATTATCAACCCATGATTAGACACATAGCACTACTATTTGGTTGTGATTTCTTTCTGTATTCTTAATTAGTTCTTAATTACCATAGTTTGATGCAATAATCTATCTTTAAGAATCCAACTCCAGCCACCCGGGTCAAAGGATTGATCAGCCTCCACATTATATGCGTCAACTCAGTCGGGTCTTGACACTGGCCAGCAAAGAACCCATTTACATCATTTACAATTTAGAGTAAGGTTTAAACTCTTTGGTAATTCATTCTGTGCTCATGTTTCTTTGCTGTAAAATATTGTCTGCTGCACTTTGGGTTCGTAATTTTATGGTCTCCTCTTTGCTGTCACAAAGTCTCATAAAATCAGTAGTTGAAACTTTATTAGATTAGGAAGAATCAGAATGCATAATTGTCACCTGAGACTTCACTAAGGCATACAGGAATTTATTTAGTACTGTAGTTTATTTCGATACTTAAATAACAAGTATTAATCTGAAGTTCTTTGCCAATGTTAAATTGAAAGATGTGTATTTTAGATTGTTGTGTTGTTACTCCAAATAATTAGATAGATAATCTTTATTATAGAAGCTGACAGTGTTTACGTCAAAAGCTGTGTTGATGCCTACTACCAGATGGTGGACCAAAATCTATGGTTAGTCAACAGTAACTATATCGTGGAGTGCAATATGTATTTCACTGAGTCCTCCAAATCATTCATTCATTTAAAAATAATGCTTTTAATAAAAATAGGAATTCAGAACAAATGGACATTTTCTCACCTATATTAGAAAACACTTAGAAACTGTCAAAATGTTCTCGTATTGGAAGAAGTAAAGTGTCTATGAAAATATCAGGGCAAAACAACTCATCTGAAATACATCTAAAATGATTTAGACCAAATCATCTACAATCAATGTGTTGCATAATCGAGCAGCTGGCTTTGAATACGAAACTTTAAAGCTGCTTAGATGTACCTCACACATCAACCTGTTCTGCTTGCCGTATTTAAGACTGGAATATGGATTGGTTGTGCTTTTGGCTTGATCCCAGTTTGAAGTTAGAAAGCACACACATTTTCCCTTCCCACTGAGTTATTTCTGAGGGTAAAGACTTTAAAACCTTTTATATGCAGAAATTTCTATGTGTAAATAGACCAATATATCACATTAAAAAGTGCATAAGCAACTGGAAATATCAGTCTGGAGTATTTATCGATAATGTGGGTGTCAATCCAAATGTATCCTCTTAAAATTTTTTCCTTGTTTTCAGTTGGCTCATCAGCAATTGGCGGATTGACTAGCCCTCGGTCTTGTTTTTCTCCATTTTGTGGCATATAATCAGGTCCAGCAAATTCAGCCAGGTTGCTGACTTCTCCATCACTGTACGTGCGTTCTACCATTAATGGTCTTGGCTGAGGCATTGCACATGTGCAAGGTAGCTGAAAGACGATAAGCTTATATTAACGATCAAAATAAAAGAACAATTCTTGAAGAGATACTTTTGCAGGACATTGGAAAACGAACAAGGAAGCAGGACTAAATAGTAGCTTTTTCAAAGGGCTGGCATACCATGATGGATCAAATAGCTTCCTGTGTATATGATTCTATAGAAAGCACTACTCATCCATCAGATAAAGTATTGTCAAAAATTTAGAAAAAGACCATAAAATAAAGAGCACATGATACAGACCACAAAAGAACAGTCTATATCTAGGTCCCTGAACTCAATGGAAACTGTAGCCAACTTAGGGAACAGAAGCAAATGGCTTCTCTATAATAAAAAAAATTAGATTGATGAATGACGTTTGAGACATTTGATGTGATGTATGTACGTGGCAAAGATAAGATGCAGCAAAGAAGACATTGGCACAAAATTTGTGTTAGCTGTGTTTGAATTTCTGGTATAAATACACAATATTCACTTCTGAATCGATTCATTATGCAATTTAAATTTGGTAATTTAAAAAAACTGCATATTTTTAGTAATAAAAATAGTTGTAGAAAATGAATTTTGAAGTAAGGATTGTGAATTAAAAATAAAAATTTAGAAAATGATTTTGATGTTTTGTTTAACTTTTAATTCAAAACATCCCATCAAGGATAGGTTGTCGGACTACTTTCCACTTAGCTCAATTTATAGCACTTGTGGCTTAGGGTGAAATGACTGTTGACTCAAATCCTACCGCTCCCCCCCACCATTCCAGAGGGTCACGTAATCTAAGTGGATGCTTTTGTATGGGTACTGAGGGAATGTTGTTTTGTTCTTAACTGCATTATGAAACCCAAGACCTAATATCCTATAGCACTAGTGAGTTCTTCTGATCTACTGGCCAATATTCCTCGTTCAGCCAACTCTACCATTAATTGCTTATTTATCTCAATACAATTTACACAGTGTACAAACAAATGCCATGAATGTCTCTGTAACAAAAATGACAATAATTTGTGTGAAGTATTTTAAGGCCTTTCCAAGACAGGAGGTGATGTTCTTAAAAAGCACAAAAGCAAAATAATGCAAATGCTGGATATCTGAACCAAGTGCAGTTCAGCAGCTGGGAATTCTGTAACGAGTTACGCACCTCCTGCCTCCCCAAAGCCTGTTCACCAGTCTACAAGACACAATTCTAGACCAGTGAGCCTGACATTGGTGGTGGACAAGTTGGAGGGAATCCTGAGGGACAGGATTTACATGTATTTGGAAAGGCAAGGACTGATTAGGATAGTCAGCATGGCTTTGTGCATGGGAAATAGTGTCTCCTGAACTTGATTGAGTATTTTGAAGAAGTAACAAAGAGGATTGATGAGGGCAGAGCGGTGGACGTGATCTATATGGACTTCAGTAAGGCGCTCAACAAGGTTCGGCATGGTAATCTGATTAGCAAAGTTAGATCACACAGAATAGAGGGAGAACTAGCCATTTGGATACAGAACTGGCTTGAAGGTAGAAGACAGAGATTTGTGGTGGAGGGTTGCTTTTCAAACTGGAACCTGTGACCAGCAGTGCCATAAGCATCAGTATTTTTCGTCGTTTACATAAATGATTTGGATGTGAACATAGGAGGTATGGTTAGTAAGTTTGCAGATGACACCAAAATTGGAGGTGTAGCGGACAGCGAAGAAGGTTACCTCAGAGTGTAATGGAATCTTGATCAGATGGGCCAATGAGCTGAGGAGTTGCAGATGGAGTTTAATTTAGATAAATGTGAGGTGCTGCATTTAGGAAAGGCAAATCGGGGCAGGACTTATACACTTAATTGTAAGGCCCTGGGGAGTGTTGCTGAACAAAGACACCTTGGAGTGCAGGTTCATAGTTCCTTGAAAGTGGAGTCGCAGGATAGTGAAGAAGGAGTTTGGTATGTTTGCTTTTATTGGTCAGGGCATTGAGTATAGGAGTTGGGAGGTCATGTTGCAGCGTACAGGACATTGGTTAGGCCACTGTTCAGTACTATGAGGGGTCTCTCTGCTATAGGAAGGATGTTGTGAAACTTGAAAGGGTTCAGAAAAGATTTACAAGGATGTTGCCAAGGTAGGAGGGCTTGAGCTATAGAGAGAGGCTGAATAAGCTGGAGCTATTATCCCTGGAGCGTTGGAGAAGCTTATAAAATCTTGAGGGGCATGGATAGGGTAAACAGACAAGGTCTTTTCCCTGGGGTGGGGGAGTCCAAAACTAGAGGTCATAGCTTTATGGTGAGAGGGGAGAGATTTAAAAGGGACCTGAGGGGCAACTTTTTCATGCAAGGGGTGGTGCGTGTATGGAATGAGCTGCCAGAAGAAGTGGTGCAGGCTGGTACAACTACAACATTTAAAAGGCATCTGGATGGGTACATGAATAGGAAGGGTTTAGAGGGATATAGGCCAAATGCTGGCAAACAGGACTAGATTTATCTAAGATATCTGGTTGGCATGTTGGAGTTGGACTGAAGGGTCTGTTTCCATGCTGTACATCTCTATGACTGTAAGTCAGGAGTGTGATGGAATACTCCCCAATTGTCAGGCAGCATCTTTGGAGAGAAACAGAGTCAACATTTCAGGGTCTTTCATAAGACCCTCAATAAAAATGTAACACTTTTTCTTTTATCTTTGGTTAAAGGATGCCCTTAAAGAATTATTCGTGCAAAGGATTAAGATACTAGGGATGGACAGAAGGTAAGCAATATGTTGATTCCACATTAGAAAGCAAAAGTAGTATGAAAAGTACATAATCTTAATTTTCTAACCTTTTCCCGCAGTTTTCTTTCTTTCCTCTCTTGTACTGTAGTTAGGTAATTGACAGCTGCATACTCCAGCACCGAGAGAAAGACAAACACGAAACTAACCCACAGGTAAATGTCCACAGCTTTAATATACGAGACCCTTGGCATGGAAGCATTCACACCCGTGATAATAGTGGACATCGTTAAAACTGTCGTTATACCTGGAATTATAGGGTAAAAATTTGTCTTATATAAATGATACAAATTAGAATCAAGAATTTAGACATAAGCTTGCAAAAAATGAATGATAGTTTGTTGCGCTAATCTAAATATATTCAGTTATCTACTAGCTTTGTTTTAAAGTGATAAACCTAAAGAAGGACCAAGATAACTTTGATTACATAAAACAAAACAAAAAGTTGGATATAAACTAACTTAAGTAGAATTGATAGGAAGCTTGGGCTGCAAATCTTTTCGATTACAGAAGGAATTGAAAACTGAGGCAGATGCACAGTCCTCAGATCCTGGGAAATGAAGGGAACCAAATAAGAATATGAACTGATGTGTCTTAGTTTTGAGGGATAGAGAATCTTTGAAGGAGCAAACAAGGAACAGTAAGAGGACAATGACCATAAGTAATCATCATGAAGTGATTAGAGAGAATTTTGGTAATAATTGGAGGAAAGTTTGTAATGAAGCAATTAATCGCTGCAGAATTGCTATAGCAGTAATCTCAAGGAAAAAAAGAACATACTTCAGCAAACATCACCCTACAGCAATGTAACTATATTCAAACAAGATGGATAAATATTACAATTCTACAATGATAGAGGTTGCTTTTCTCATCCTGTGCACTGTAAATATCAGAAAATTAGGCTTGTGCTCCCTGTAGTCCATTTTTAAAATATTTGATGTGTACATTTATTGCAGTGAAATCTCCCAAATAATGGAGAAGATTTGGCAAGGAATCTTTCTGTATAAACTGGTAGAAAAAGAACCCATCTCCATACGCCTTATTGTACAGGTGTTCCTTTCCTTGTGAAATTTTTTTAATGATTCTGGTACAATCTATTTCCTGTTACCTTGGTAAAAATATTGTGGGAGACCGTTTAAAACCAGACGTGTAATTACAAATAAGTAAAGATGATACACAAATTTGTATCCAGAAATATTTCAGATATGTTGACATAATTTGTAATTCTTTTTTAATAGTATCCATGCATTCTGGAGATGCTAATAACATGAATGGATAAATTTTCATGTTCAGTGCTTTTCATGCAGAGTTTGCCCATACCAAGAGTATGTGTTGGGAGTGTTGTTCCATGCCCACTGGGACTAAAAATGAAAATTCAATGTGGAATGTGTGCAGACATTCTAGCATACAAAATGCAGATGACACAAATCTCCAAATGCAAATATCTGTGTGCAAACAGGTGAATGAAGCAACTCGAGAGAAATCAACAAGTATTAAAGCCACAGCTGATGTTTTAACCAGAAGCTAGTTGGAAGACTGTCATTTTCACCTGGAATACCTAGAAACAAACTACAATATTGCATAGGCCTGCCAGTGGCTGCAAGTCAGTTTGGCCGTTACCTCTTGTGGTTTTACAAAAAAATTATAATGTGCTGAAAAGGCAGTCTTTGCCACATCATACAGCCATTTCATAAGGAGTTAGACCTACATAACTTTGCCAGTCACCCTCAACACTATGACTGTGCCTAGGGTCATTTTTTTTACTTGATTTCACCTGGTGTTTCTTCTCCCTGTCAACCATGGCAAGGAAGGGTGAGGACATTTAGGACTGAGATGAGGTCAAAATTCTGAATGTTTTCAAGGAGGAGTTAAAAACAATTCTGCAGGTTAAAGGAATCAAAGAGTTGAAAGAATGAACTGAGTTGGATGATCAGCCATGATCAGATTGAACAATGGAGGATGCTCAAAGGCCCAAATAGCCTACTTTTGCTCCTATTTTCTACGTTTCTAAAATTATTTTGGACATTGGATCAGATGGTGAAAGTCTGAAGGCGCAGTTCCTAAACAAACCGAACAACCACAATCCTATTTTGTTCAAACTCTGTTTGGAACATTCAGTGGAAACAGAAAAGCTCTACAATTATTACAGGCTGCATGAAACAATGAGTTTGAATACCACAAGCTGTAATGATGGGAAGACTATATCAATTGTTTTATAGAATAGTAATTCAGTCAGTGAACTGATTGATGACCATCACACTCAACTGATGGTGACAGGAACAACATCAGGGACAGCTGTAAAGACATCTCAAAGGCTTAATATTTGAAGTTTGGACATTGGAAGTTTGAAGTTTGTAGGGAGACGGTGGCAATGTAAGTAGTTTAAGGAAATAGTTTAAGGATGTTATTTGAAAAGCTGAGATGGTATGTTGCTGAAGGAGTAGAGTAATGAGGTAGTGATGTATATATCATGATGGAACAATGACAACAGCGGTCATGTGTAAGAATTAGGGAAGATAGTTAGAACAGGCTACAAGTTAACTGAAGAGAGGTACAAGCAGATTTCAAAGTGGAAACAAACTACAAACCAGCTAGCTTTTTACCCAAAGATAAAGGCACCTGGAGCTGTGAAGGTACAAAAGGAACAAATTACCCAGAAACATTGTTTGCAAGTAACACACAGAACTTACTGAACAGAAAGATCATCCCGGCCCCAGTATAAAACAGACACTAATGGTTTGACCCAATTTCCCCTTTAGATTTCCATTTACTCCTGCGCAAGGTCTTATTCAACCTGGTTCTAATTTTAGCACAATGCAAATATTTATTGCATCTTACTGGGGTAGCTTTGGTTTTCTTTATCTCACCCAATGGAACACGAGCAGGGACAGCTCGGCGATCAATCCAGAATGATACCCAGGACAACATGACCATCAGAGTTGCTGGAAAATAGGTCTGCAGCAAAAAGAAGAAAATGTGGCGGTGCAGTGTAAAATTGATGTACAGGCGATTGTACCAACCTGTGGGTTGACATAGGAGATAAATAATCATTATTATGTTACACTAATGCAACAATGCTATGAAGAGCAGATTTTAAAAATAACATGTTCAGTTTAACCTGAGTAAAGCAGCATGTTGAAATGATAGAATACTGTGCACGTTGCAAAAAGTTTGTTTGTAATTACAATTTTGGCATTCTCCATCTCAAGGAGGACAATTGGCTTCCAAAAGGGTACAGAACAGAGCCTGTCACCCATTCCATGGACAAAATTACACCAAAAGTGCAGATTCAGTAAGTATCCAAGATGGTAACCAATTTGATTTAAATAACACAATAAGCAAACTAAAATATGAATTGAAAATAAAAACAACGCAAAGGAAAGTGTATGACCTGTACTACTGTAAAAGGCCAGCTTTGTTGTCGTGCGAAATTCTTGTATCATGAACTGAGATAGAGAAATTTTTTCATCTGTCGTTAATGAGTCATTACCACTCTTCCAGTACAGCATTAGGTCATCATCAGTGTAAGCATCTGAAGAGAACATAAATCAAAGACAATATGGTTTAGTAGTTTGGATAGAGAAGATGTGGTTTAATTAAATAATTCATGCAGTGTTGCGATAATTATACATCATACATATGATGAGATATATACATGTATATATGAGAGACTAAAAACACTATTGATCAGAAAATTATCTGGACTAGCCACATAAATACCATGGCTAATATAGAAAGTCCGGAGCTGGGAAATCCGCAGTGAGCAACTCACTTCCTGAATTCACGACGTCTGCTTGCTATCTACAAGGCAGTGGTCTGAAATGTGATAGAATACTGTCCACTTGCCGATAGGAATGCAGCGTCAACAACACTTAAAAATCTTCTCACCCCCAGGACAAAACAGCCTATTTGAGATGCTCTCAAGCACCACCTTAAACAATCACTTCCTCCACCATGGGGACACAGTGGAAGCAATGTTTACCATCTACAAGATGCACTGCAGCAACTTACAAGCTCTACAACATAGAAGGACAAAGGCAGCAGATTCATGGGATCACCACCACCTAGAAGTTCCCATTTAAGCCAAATAACATCCTGACTTGGAACAAAATCATCATTTATTCACTGTTGCTGGGTCTAAATTCTGGACCACCCTCCCACCTAGCACAGGAGGTGTACCCATATTAGGTGGACTGCAGCAGTTCAAGGACTTCACCTAATTTTCCCAAGGATAATAAGGGATAGTCAATAAACACTGGCCTTGCAAATGATCCTCACGTCCTATGAATGGATTTATTTTAAAAAAGCTAATAAAACCTTATCAGAATCCACCCTTGCAATACAGACAGTAATTCACAATTTAATAGATGCAGCATGAACAAAATCTTTAAATGAGATATATTTTATGAAATGAAAGCAGTTAGTAAAATATATGACATTTTGCACTTCATAAATAGAGGAATCAAGGACAAAATCAGAAAAGTTAGGCTGACCCTGTTTTTAAAAAATCAGTATGAGGATGTGGGTGTTGCTGGCTGGGCCAATATTTTTTGCCTAACCTGTAGTTACCCTTGAGAAATGATCATGAGCTGTCTTAAACCACTGCAGTCCATGTTCTGTAGGTAGACCCACAATACCATTAGTTTTACTGAGGCCACAACTAGGGTTCTGGCCTCTACACTTTAGGAAGGAATTTAGGATTCTTGAGAGCACGTAGAGGAGATTGACCAGAATGGTTCCAGGGATTTTAGCTACAAGTTTACTTGAAGAAGCTGGGCTTGATCTGTTTGGAACAAAGGAGATTGAGGGGAAATTTGAAAGAGGTGTACAGATTTTGACAGGTTTAGATAAGGTAAACAATAAAGAGTAGTTTCATTTACTTGATTAAAGGATTAGACATGGATCTATGGTTTTGGGTAAGTGATTCCAGGGGAATGGGAAGAAGAATGTTTTTACACAGCAACTGCCAATGAAATCAACCTCATTACCTAGGAGGGTTGTGGAAGTGGATACTGTAATGTTTTTCAAAATTGGATGGGAACTTCAGGACAATAAGTATACAAGTCTAATAAGATATAGTGGGGAGAATGGGACTAATTAGATTTCTGTAAAAGAGCTATCATGGGCACAGTACTGCCATGCTAACTATACAACTCTAAAAGATTGTGACAACTATAGTTCTGAACATGAAAAAGTTAATAGGTTCCATTTGTAGTATCAACCCCTAAAGTTTCCATATTACTATCCCGGTAAATGCATTGACAAGTATATATTAGAAAATAGAAACAGAAAGTCCAGGTCTTGCAGCATCTGTGGAGAGAGAAACAGAGTTAACATTTTGAATCCCAAAGAAGAGAGTCATTTGTCTTGTAAAGTTAATACTGTTTCTCTTTCCAAAGATGCTGCCAGATTTGCTGAGTTTTTCCAGCAGTGTCTGTTTTCATTTCAGATTTCCAATATCCACACTATTTTGCTTTTATATCAGGAAATAAGATTTGAACAACAGTGAACATTTTAAAACATAAAGTTAAATCCACTTATTCAGAATCTGCTGGCACCAAACGAAAGCAGCCAGTGATGAAGTAAAGTTGCAGGAGGCTGCAGAACTGTGCCATCTGATGCGAGGATTTTTGTGTTGTGTACTTAAAAATGCAAAAGATACTGCTTTTAACCAAAGGCAAAGGAAAAATGTTGCGGTTTAAAATAAGACAAATTACTGGAATTCATTCACATTTGCTGGTGAAGATAATGCGTAGCAGACACATTGTCCAGAATGGGGAAAAATGATGACAAAGTTAAGAATTTAAGAGAAATATGATAAGGATTGTTTAAGATTTGAATACAAAGTCTGTGCTGGAAAGGAGGCCACCTGAGGTAGCAGAGGTCCATTGAACATAGAACATAGAACATTACAGCGCAGTACAGGCCCTTCGGCCCTCGATGTTGCACCGACCTGTGAAACCAATCTGAAGCCCATCTAACCTAAACTATTCCATTAACATCCATATGTTTATCCAATGACCATTTAAATGCCCTTAAAGTTGGCGAGTCTACTATTTTTGCAGGCAGGGCATTCCAAGCCCTTACTACTCTCTGAGTAAAGAACCTACCTCTGACATCTGTCCTATATCTATCACCCCTCAATTTAAAGCTATGTCCCCTCATGCTAGCCATCACCATCCGAGGAAAAAGGCTCCCACTGCCCACCCTATCTAATCCTCTGATCATCTTGTATGTCTCTATCAAGTCACCTCTTAACCTTCTTCTCTCTAACGAAAACAGCCTCAAGACCCTCAGCCTTTCCTTATAAGACCTTCCCTCCATACCAGGCAACATCCTGGTAAATCTCCTCTGCACCCTTTCCAATGCTTCCACATCCTTCCTATAATGCGGTGACCAGAACTGCACGCAATACTCCAAGTGCGGCCACACCAGAGTTTTGTACAGCTGCAACATGACCTCATGGCTCCGAAACTCAATCCTTCTACCAATAAAACCTAACATACTGTACGCCTTCTTAACAACGCTATCAACCTGGGTGGCAACTTTCAGTGATCTATGCACATGGACACCGAGATCTTTCTGCTCATCCACACTACCAAGAATCTTACCATTAGCCCAGTACTCTGTATTCCTGTTACTCCTTCCAAAGTGAATCACCTCACACTTTTCCGCATTAAACTCCATTTGCCACCTCTCAGCCCAGCTCTGCAGCTTATCTATGTCCAGATATTCCTTATGGGGCTTTACTGGGCCATTCATGGTCCTCTTCACTCAACCATGGAAAGTTGCTTCACCTACTTTCAGTGGCATTTCTGGCCTCACAACAGTTAAAGGGATGGCCACTGCAGGTGACTTAACATCCCAGTTCAAAGTCCA
Organism: Rhincodon typus; assembly: GCF_021869965.1. Taxonomy (NCBI): domain Eukaryota; kingdom Metazoa; phylum Chordata; class Chondrichthyes; order Orectolobiformes; family Rhincodontidae; genus Rhincodon; species Rhincodon typus. Next base: position 35,127,292 of record NC_063336.1, read on the forward strand.
TCAGGACTCCATTTACCTCACAGAATCATTAGTTGAGTCTGGCAGGAGCCTCACCCATTGTCATTTCTTTTTATATTATTTCTTAAGGCATGTGACTGATGCTGACAAAGCCAGCATTTGTTGGCTATCCCTAATTGTCCTTCAGGTTTTTGGGGACCTTCTCCCAAAATTCATAGATCATAGAATCCCAACAGCGTGCAAACAGGTCCTTCGTCCCAACAAGCCCACACCAACCCTCAGAGCATCCTACCTAGACCCATCTCTCATAACCCACCTAATCTACACATCCCTGAACACTACGGGCAATTTAGCATGGCCAATCCACCTAGCCTGCACACCTTTGGACTGTGAGAGGAAACCAGAGCACCCAGAGGAAATCCATGTAGACACGGGGAGAATGTATAAACTCCAGACAGACAGTCGCCCAAGGGTGGAATCGAACCCGGGTCCCTGGCGCTGTGAGGCAGCAGTGCTAACCACTGAGCCACTGTATCGTAGACAATTGGTATTTCCATATGAAAAATCAATATTTATGACTTTCACCTACCTGAATCAAATCTTCCTGTTAATTCAATATTAAAGTGTTAAAAAACATATGGAACTATTTCTTATTTAGAAGAGATTAGCTTACATTATGAATTTGCTATGACATTTTCTGCTGAGGTGATTAGATGGTAGTCACAAGCAAGCTTAATGAAATTCTAAAGTTTTGATGTGACACAATGCCTGACTTACAGCTCTCAATTTCCAGCGAGCAGCTCTGGGTGTCGAGAGGAAAACGACTGAAATCCATGTAACACATTGATGTTACTGTAACCCTACAAGGAACATATTAGGTAGTGTGACTATTGCTTTCAACTAAAATGCAAACACAGCAATGTTCAGCAGGGAACAGTTAACATAAAGAATCTCAACTTCCAGCTCTATGCCCACTAATCTATGACTTTAATGCTGCTGGTTTTGACAGTAGATGAGACTTCCCACCCACAGGGTGTCCCCCATTTGCATGACACCCCTGCCACAGCTCTTGGAATGTCCGTGGGTAGTTTCCATCAGGTGACTGAGTTTATTTCTACCGGTTAGCTGCACCTCTCCCAGAAAGCTGCAACTGTGTAACTGGAAAATTATAGACCTGGCATTCACAACTTGCCACACCTATGATTCAGATTCCAGCCTAATAATACTACCATCAGATTCCCACTGAAAGATAAAATCATCCCTCTTGAATTAGCGGGGAGCTAGCTGCAGACTGTGGTGTCTGATGCAAGGATTTTTGTATTGTGTACTTAAAAATGCAAAAGATATTGCTCTTAACCAAGGGGCTATGGAAAATGTTGCAGTTTAAAAGAAGTCAAATTACTGGAACTTGTTCACATTTGCTGGTGAAGATAATGTGATAGCAGACACATTGTCCAGAATGGGAAAACATGATGACGAAGCTCAGAATTTAAGAGAAATATGATAATGATTATTTAAGATTTGTATACAGCATTAATGAGGATGAATGGGTGTGGTCTCCAGTTTTGATGTCCATGTGCCATATACTTGTGATAAAATGCATTTTTAAAATGGTCTTTCATCTCTCCTATTAGTGAAGTATGTAAAGATTACTGTTAGTTTTTGAACAGTGGACATTTAAATGGGAAATGATGTTGCTTTAAGCCAAAGGACTGTTGAAGAAAATGTTGCAAATTTAAAAATGGAGTTACTGGAACTCATTATAGATTCTATGTACATTGTTCTTTTATTCAAGTCATGAAGGAGGTTGCTAGATACCTTAGCTCTGTGGGAGTGTGCCTAGGCACAGTTTTGCCCTATGAAAATCTTTTGTGTTTTTTTCAACAAAGACCCATTGTGAGTGTTCAGGGATGAACAACATTGTAACAACTTCTTGATTGGTTCCTGGGTGAGTGGTTGCAGTCTTGTGTTTGGATAATATGACAATAACAAACAGCCTGTGAAAAAGAAAACATTTAAATCTCTCTCTCCCTTCTGTGAGTGGAGAAGTGAAAGAAAGTTCTAAGCTGCTAGCTCCTCTCCCTCCCTCTGCAAATTCCCTTCTTGAAAGGAAAAGACCAAAAACTACCAGACACTGAAAGGCTGAATCTTCAACGAAAGATTGAAAAATCAGTGTGCTCACAACCTCATGTCCTCATCAAAATGTGGAAAGAAATTGGAAAGCAACTGAAATAAAACAACTCATCAATGCCAACAATCTGGACTGCACCCAGATTTGTGCTGTACTGACTTTGTTCCCTTCATACCTGTAATATTTGTGTCTTGTCTCTTTGTATGTGTGTGGAAATATTTTAAAAGTGTGAGAGTTCAATTTATAGAGTTATAAGTTAGCAATTCATGTTTCCTTCTTTCCATTCGTTAAAACTGTTTTCAATAAATACTGATTTTCTTGTTAGTGATGAAAAGATCAGCTGTGCATGTTCTTATAACTTGAATTTAGCATTTAGATAAAATTGGACAATTCAGGGATCTACTCAAATGTTCAATACAGGAAGAGTAGTGTTTGATTTCCAATGCTCGACCCCAGGGATTTGTGACATGGCAGACAGCTTGCAACACAGTAAACAAGTCATCTCTTCCTTCAATTTTGTTATCTCCGTATTCTTCCAGGATAAGATAAGGGTTGTCTGGAATATAGTCAATAAATATACACCAGACAGGTAGGTGATATATCTATCAGCATTGATTTTTGATCTCCTCCCTCTGAATAACAATAATTTTTGCAGTCAGTGGAAGGAAATATTGAACTGGGTTTAAAACTGGCTATCCATTTGACGCCAAAAGTTTCCATCTGGTGAATTTGTGTAAAAATTCCCCAAGTGTATTTGCACTTAAACAGGGTTTGTACTGAACCTCGGTTGAAGTCACAGTGATGGAAAGAGAGAGAGAGAGCCCAGTTTTTCTGGAATGCATTGCGTAAATGTGTAGTGTAGGCAGGTTCAATTGAAGCATTCGGGAGGGCATTGGATGATTATTTAAATTGAAACAATGTACAAAGTTATGGGGAAAATTCAGGTGAATGACTGAAGTCATGATTCTAATTTGGAAAGCTGCGGCAAACATGATGGATCAAATGGCCTACTTCTGCACTGTAACAATTCTGTGCTTCTGTTGCAAAGTTAAACACAAAGTTCCAATAATTGTGCATAATTTGTGTCCTGTGTTTTGAAATATGGTTTCTGCAATTGTGCACAGTATATACAGAATTAAAGAATTTAATGTTGTCCAATGAACATGTGGTACCATAGCTGAATTTCAGTGGAGATATTTTCATTGACAAAAGAGGAACAAGTGTAGGGAACACATGAGCTGGTAATCAACCTACTCTTCCTTGCTACAGACTGAACAAAATAATGTATTATTTGATGTTTGGACTCCTATTGTAATTGAAACAGGATCTGATTTTTATTAAAGAAAAGAAAATGTCCTTTGTCAAAACTAAACATAGGTGATACGAATAACAATTTCTTCCCTTAATGCAGGTTGCTATTGCATGCACCGTGCTTCTTTTTGTCTGCTTACCTCAAACTGTACAATACCTTTCCATCAGGATAGACACGCAACATGATATTGTCTGTGGTTGTATCATGTATAAAGGACCGCTTTGAATGTACAAAGAACATATCAGGAACCCAAATCTTTTTGACCAGCCTCCCATCAAAGGTCATGCTCAAGTTGTTAGTGCTTGGAAATGCAAGGCGCTCATCTTTCCAGTAATGCCTCAGGTACAGTGTCATTGTAAAGTCCTGTGAGAAAATGTAGCAAACACAAAATAATCAGATTATGTTTCTGCTAAGCACAGATGGTATTTTCTGTTCTTCAAGCCAGCAATTTGAGAATTAGGTCACCACACTGATCCATCAGTTTATTTATGCTCTCAAATTAAATCATTTCAACACAACATGTGAATACATAGTCAAAGAGTGCTGATACATTGTGCAAATTTAATGAATTACCATATCCACTTCTGATATGCTGTCCAGACTTTCTACCTGTACGTCGACACCCACAGGTATTGAAGGACCTGCAGGAGGGAAAAAAGGCACATTACTGGTGCGTCTGTCAGGCAATACTATGATTTGTTAGATTTTTAAAATCAAAACTGAATTTGTTTCACAGATCAACAGAGGATTTTAGTACCCTATCCTATAATCAAGCTTTTACACACTACAGATTGTGGAATAATACAGGATATTTTACCTTTGGAAGAAACAGCACTTTCATTTATTCAAGTGTAAAATTGGTTCAAAATTTCCACCAGTAGATTATTGTCAGGACCACTTCTGACTCATCACCCTGTTGGGTCTGCACTGAGTGCTTGGCATGATCTCCAGGGAGCAAAACCCCTGGTTAATTGTCACCTGGATGGTGGGCAAATTCTTGAAAGTACAGGCCAATTCTTTCTCCAAAAATGTACTTAATTCATGAACTTTATGAAAGTACTTTGCATTACCATTTAACATTGACGATATGAAAAGTGTAAGTAACCCAGTTTCTTCCAAAGCTGTAAGTCACTTAGTACATTTACTATTGCAGTCAATATTAACAATGTTCAGTTTATATCAAACATATAGATTTGTGAGCATTCTCAGTTCTCAAGCCCTCGGTGTATGCACATGACAGAAAGATCTCAAACAATGGTGTTTCCTGAACGTTTATTACGTCCTTCAGCATTTAGTCCTGGGTATAATAATGTGTCAGTCAACAACGTTGCACTAGAAAACAAACAGGTTATGGGCAGATTAAAGAGCACCTTTTACTGAATTGAGGATTCTCCAGTTGCAGTTGTTTACCTCAGTGTGTCCCTGGTGACAGCAAAATCTTATTACATGGAGATATTTGAGATAAACCATGACAAAAAAAACACACTTTTATAAAAAGCATCTTAGAAAAGGCACATTCCAGAAGGAGGCAGACAATGGTTCTTCCCACCACTGCCACCTTGAGGGCAATGTGTGGAGTGTAAGAATCCAGTCGTACACGGGAGCATAGGAACACAAATTGGCCATTTAGCCTGTTGAGCCTGCCCTGCCATTCAATATGATCGTGGCTGATCAAACACTTCAATATCTTTTAACCTCCTTATCCCCATAAACCTGTCTGCCATTGGTAATCAGAAATCTATTAACATCTACCTTAAACAAATGCAAAGACACAACTTCCACTGCCCTCAGTATTAGAGAGTTCCAAAGGTTTACAGTACTCCAAGTAACAAAAAACTTTGTTTTCATCTCATACCTATTTGCCATCCTCCTTATTTTTAAATTGTGTCCCTGGATCTAGGTGCACTAACCAGTAGAAACATCTTACCTGCACCTATCCTCTCTATCCCTTTATGTATTTTAGAATTTTCAATAAGATCACCTCTCATTCTTCAAAATTTGAGAGAATACAGGCCCAGTTTACCCAATCTCATCATTGCAGGGCAATCGCATCAATGCAGGAACAAACTCTGGTGAACTTTAGCTGCACTACTTCTATGGCAATAATATCATTCTTGAGATAATAAGGCCAAAGCTGCACATAATACTCCATGTGTGATCTAACCAAGCTCCTATACAATTAAAGCAACACTTTGCTATTCCATACTCAAATCCTCTTGCAGTAAAGGCTAACCTTCCATCACCTTCCTAATAGAGTGTGGTACCTGTAAGTTAGCTTTCAGTGGCTTATTGATAAGGATACCTGGGTCCCTTTGAACATGTACACTTTCCATCCTCATCATTTAAGAAATACTGTGTACATCTGTTTTTCATACCAAAGTTGATAACCTCACATTTTTCCACATTATATTCCATCGGCCATGTTCTTGCCCATTCACTAAACCTGTCGAAATCATCCTGAAACCACTTAACATCTTCCTCACAACTCACATTCTCACCTAGCTTTGTGTCATCTGCAAATTTTGAAATATAACATTTGGTCCCTAACTCCAAATCTTTGATATATTTTGTGCACAGTTGGAACCCAAATATTGACCCTTACAGTACCCCACTAGTCACAGCTGACCACTGTGAGAATGACCCATTTATTCCAACTCTCTCTTTTCCCTCTGTTAGCCAACCATTAATCCATGCCAATATGTTACTTCCTATCCCATGTGCTTTAATGTGTCTAACTGACCTCCTGTGGGAGACTTTATCAAAAGCCTTCTGAAGTTCTAAGTATACTACACTCATTGGCTCTCCTTTATCAATTATGTTAGTAACATCTTCAAAAAACTCTAACAAGTTCATAAACATGATTTACCATTTATAAATCCACACTGGCTATGCACAATCAAGTTATCATCAACCAGGTGTCTATATAGCCTATCCTTTCTAGCATTCTAGATTCTAGCAATTTCCCTACTACTGATGTGAGGCTAACAGGTTTGTGGTTCTGTTTACTTTCTCACTCCCTTTTTAAGAAATGGGTTGACATTTGCCACCTTTTAATCACAGGAATCATTGCATAACCTGTAGAATTTTAGAAGATGACACCAATGCATCCTTGATCTCTACAGCCACTTCCATCAAAGCTCCAGGATGAAGCTTTCAAATCTTGAGGATTTATTAACTTTCAGCCCCATTCATTTCATGAGTACAATCTTCTTACTGATGCTAATTTCCTTCAACTCCTCATTCTCCCTTGCCACTTAAATCTCCAGGAAATCTCTGGGAGATTTCTGATATCTTATTCAGTGAAAACTCTCTTCTCTGCCATTTCCCTCGTCCACCTCATAAAGTCTCCTGACTCTGGCTGTAATGGACCCACATTCATTTTAGCCAAATATTTTCTTTTTACACATCAGTAAACACTTTTATGGACCATTTTTATGTTTTTGCTTCATTGCATTCATATTTTGTTTTCCCTATTGTTTTTTTGAACAACCTTTGTTATATCCTATAAACCTCCCAATCCTCAGGATTACTGCTGTTTCTGAGAACTTTAAAGGCCTTTTCTTTTAATTTTATACAATCTTGACGTTCCTTTGCCGTAGCTGACTGACCTTTTGTGAGATTTTGCACCTTAAAGGAATGTATACTTGCTGTAAGTTATACAATAGCTCTTTACAGACAATGCATTTCCTGTGTACAGTCAGGCCTTTTGATGTATTTTCCAATCCACCTCAGTCAGTTTGTGCCTTATGCCTTCATAATTTCACTTAATTGAATTTAATACCCTTGCTTCAGAATGAACTACCTCATAGAGTTACAGGGTCATACAGTGTGGGAACAGACCCTTCAGTCCAAGCAGTCCATGCCGAAAACAATCCCAAACTAAACTAGTCCCACCTGCCTGCTCCTGGCCCATATCTCTCCAAATCTTTCCTATTCATGCATCTATCCAAATGTCTTTTAAACATTGTAATTGTACGCGCATCCACCACTTCCTAAGGAAGTTCATTCCACATGTGAACGACTCTTTGTATAAAAAAATTGCCGCTCATGTCTTTTTAAAATCTCTCTCTGCTCTCCTTAAAAATATGCCCCCTAGTCTTGAAATTCCCCATCCTACGGAAAAGACAGCTACCAATAACTCTACCTTTACACCCTATTATTTTATAAACTTCCATAAGGTCGCCTCTCAACCTCCTATGCTTCAGTGAAAAATGTCCCAGCCTATCCAGCCTTCCTGTACAACTCAAACCTTCCGTACCTTGCATCATCCGGATTAATCTCTTCTGAACTATCTTTAGCTTAATAATATCCTCCCTACAACTGGGTGACCAGAACAGGACACAATACCCCAGGAGAGGCCTCACCAATGTCCTGTACAACCTCAACATGAATTTCCAACTCCTATACTCAAAAGGATGAGTGATGAAGGCAAGCATGCCAAACACCTTCTTAACAATCCTGTCTATATATGACGCAAACTTCAAAGAATTATGTACTTGAACCCCTAAGTCCCTCTGTTCTACAATACTATCCAAGGCCCTAGAAGTAATTGTATAAGTCCTACCCTTGTTTGTTGTACCAAACTGCAACAACTTGCATTTATCCAGATTGAACTCCATCTGCCATTTTTCAGCCCATTTGCCCATTTGATCCTTTGTAATCTTAGAAAACCGTCTTCACTGTCTACTATGCCACCAATTTTGATGTCGTCCACAAACTTACTAAACATTCCTTTTATATTCTCATCCAATTCATTTGTATGAATGACAAACAAAAGAGGACACAGAACCAATTTTTAGACCGAATGTAAAATTCTGTCATCTGGTAATCATTCATCCGTAGGTTGTTTTCCAAGAAGATTGGTAATTATTCCTTTTTCATTATATAATATTGGATCTAAAATAGCATGTCCTCTAGTTGGTTTTTTGACTAGAAAAGCATCCCTAACACACTGCAGAAACTCATCCTCCACAGCTTTCATGTTTAACTGCTTTACTGAGTCCATATGCAAATTTAAGTCATCCTTGATGACTGTGTTGCTCATGCTACATGTTTCTCTTATCTGCTGATTAACAGCAGGTTCCACAGTCTTGGACTTGGCTGGGTTGCAGTTTAGGTTTGCAAGAGATGGCAGAGATAGGAAGGTGCAAGGCCATAAAGTGATTTACGCTTGAAGATTGTACATTGGAGGCATATGCATTATAGGGTGGATGGATGAGCAAAACTTGGTCTCGGCCAAGGTACAGTCAACAGAGTTTTGGAGAAGTTTAGAGCAGTGGCATCCAGAGATAACAAAGGTATGAACAAGGGTTTCTGTGGAGTGTTGTAGAGATATAATACCGTGAAACCATAAGATTGAGGAGCACAGGTAGAACATTCAGCCCATCAAGTCTTCTTTGCCATTCAATGACAATATGATTGATCAGTTAATCCTCAACTCCACTTTCCTGCTTTTTCCACAGATCCAGTGATTCCCTTACACATTAAAAATCTGTCTATCTCAGCCTTGAATATATTTAACATCTTGGCAGCCCTCTGCAGTAAAGAATTCCACAGATTCATTCCCATCTGAGAGAATAAATTCCTCCTCATTCTGCCTTAAAGTGGGTAACACTTACTCTACAATTATGTCCTAATCCTAGACTCTCCCACAAGGGGAAACAGCTTTTCTATACCTACCCCATCAAATTTCCTAAGGATCTTGAATGTTTCAATAAGGTTGCCTCTGATTCTTGTAAACATCAATGACTACAGGCCCAAACTACTCAACTTCTCCTCATAAGATAGTCCTGAATGAACCTTCTCTAGATTGCTTTCAATACCAGTATATCTTTCCTTAGATAAAAGGGGTCAAAACAGTTCACAGTATTCCAACTGTGGTCTGATTAGTGCCTTATATAGATTTAGCAAGATTTCCTAATTTCTGTATTCCATTCCCTTTGAAATATAGGCCAACATTCCATTTGCCTTCTCTATTACCTTTGGAACTTTTATGCTAACTTTCTGTGATTTGCGCACGTGGGCGCTCAAATCTCTGTGCTGTAGTTTTCTGCAGTCTTTTCAGTTAAATAATGTTCCGCTCCTTTATTCTTGTCTTTAAAAATACATAATCTCACATTTTCCCACATTATATTTAATCTGCCACGTTTTTGTCCACTCTCTTAACCTGCCTATATCCTTCCATAGACACTTTGTGCCGTCCTCACCTTTTGCCTTCCTACCTATTCTTGTATCATCCACAAACTACTTTAAGCAGATGATGTTACGGAGGTGAAACTTGCTAATCTTTGTCATGAAGGAGGTATGGAGTCAAACAATACACTGCCACTGTGGTCAGGAAGAGGGACAGAATGGGCAGCAAGAGTACAGGATTTATGGGAGAGTCAAGGCCAATTGTGTCAGATTTTTCAATGTTTAACTCAAAATTACAGTTCACCCAAGACATTGGGTAAGTAGTTTGACAATAGAGAGGCACTGGAGGGATTGAGAGCCTGAGAGAGATATAGAACTGTGTGTTGTTCAGGTGACCCAAGTTTCACAGATGATGTTGGTGAGAAGAAAGTGATTGGAGACCTGTGTCAGAAGACGAATAGATGACTGCATGCTTGTTGAGCAAAATGTTCCTCCGAAAAGCAGAAACACGGAGAAATTCCTCATGGCAGGCCCCCTTAATATGACTGCCAGGAATATCTGCTCCATTACAGAAAGCAAGAGGTAAAATGTTGTCAAAATTAAGAGTGAAATAGGTTCCATTTCTAGTCTGCTGCTTCCTAAGCTTCTGTAGGTTTCCCACTGATCAATAAATAACAAGATATCATAGTCATATATAAAAATAACAAAATAAGACCAAGCACAAAGTGGGTACTGAATGCTTTCAAATGCTGTTTTCTGTGAATAAAAACAAAATCATTGGGTTTAACATGTCCTAGAGAGTCATCATGAGTATTTACAACAGCATATATGCTCATCTTAAAATAAGACTAACTGCAGTTTCTTTCAATGGAGCAGACAACGTTGGACAAATGTAATATTAGAAATGTTATATTTCCAATATGATTCATTTGAAGCAAATGCACTTGTTTTAGTTAAAAAATGAATTATCTGAAAGACCATCTGTCACTCAGGGAAGTCAAATAAATTACTGCAGAATCTAATCCAGTGAGCCAAAACTGCATTTCCTATAATCCTTTTTGGAAGAACCTACTGATTATTATGAAAATTTAACTCCATCATGAAGGGCTTTTTTTTTCTCTCCGACTGGTTTGAAGTTAAATACCTATTAAAGTTGTTGGATCAATACAATAATAATTAATTAGAATATGTAGTAATGAGACATAATCTTAATGAGGTAGTGATTCATTACTATTAGGAAGTAATAACATTTAACTTTTAGAGGGAAGATTTATTTTACATAGCTGATAGCTGTGTGGCTTGTGTGGCTTTTATAATATTAATAAGGAGCGTTTCATGGACTACACAGATAACAGTGTTGTCTGCTCCAGGGAATCTATGTAGCCTGCAAAATGTGCATCTTGTTATCCTTGCCCTTTGTCATATGGAAGGACACGTGGTTGATGAGAAGACAGCAGCTGCTACTATTAGTGTTTTTCCTGCTCATACTATTGACAATGGTGTAACCTCTGTTTTTTACCCTTAGCAGAGATACAAAGTGGAGCTGCAAAAGCTGCTTCCAGGCTGTGTGAAGTTTGACATCAGGGAAGGACAGCTGAAAGTTACTGAAGTGCAAGACAGGTGAAGTGGCACTCAAAAAGTTAACATTTGCCTGACAATTAGCAATAGGACTCTCAAGAATTGTCTTGAACAGCAGCCTGTCAATAGCCATGGCTGCAGTTCATCACACTAACTGACCCAAACATTCCCAGCTTCTCAGGTTCACCAAGAAGCTCTTCCAGCCTCAGTGCTGCTTCAGGGGAGCAGGTTTCCTGGTTATGAAATCTAGAAATGAAAGTTGAAGTGATTATTAATTGACTTTTTAATTTCCTTTACAATTTATGGATTCTGAGGGAGTTCACACACCTTAAAACCTTCACCGTTCTTCAAAAATCCGGAAGTGGACATATAATGTTCAAACCCTTCCTGATATCAATGTCAGAGGATATAACTTTCTGTATGCGTGCATAATTGACTCCCTTACCTGGGAAAATGCCCCCATTTGAGGGTTAAATTTTATCTATCGTTTAACATCCAGGGTAACAAATGTAGGATGGTGACTTAGAATCCCTACAGTGTGGAAACAGGCCATTCAGCCCAACAAACCCACACCAACCCTCCAAAGAGAATCCTACACAGACCCATCCCTGTAACCCTGCATTTCTTGTTGCTAATGCACCTAACCTACACATCCCTGGACACTATGGGCATTTTACCATGGCCAAGCCACCTAGCTTGTGCATCTTTGGACTGTGGGAGGAAACTGAAGCACCCAGAGTAAACCCACGCAGACTCCACACAGACAGTTGCTCAAGGTTGGAATCAAACCCAGGTCCCTGACACTGTGACGCAACAGTGCTAACCAGTGAGCCACCATGCTGCCCTAAATAATAGCCTCCAGGAGTGCAATCAATGCAAAACTATGCCCAACCATGCAACATTGTAATTGGAGTTCAGAAATCCTGGTTTGCTGAACCATGCCTCCCATTAACAGAAAAATAACTTTCTATTTCATGTCCTGCAGTGAAGCATCCTGGAAATTGAACCAAAACTATTTAAATGTTATGTCTATATCTGTGGATATTAACTGGGTCCTAACCTCTTTAAAATTGTTTTAAAATTGCTGACTTCCCTCATCTATAGAAACAAACGCCAATTTTGAAATGTACTATATGATAGTGGTAGTAGGAACTGCAGATGCTGGAGAATCCGAGACAACAAG